>NW_024499906.1:1664011-2281975 GCF_017590055.1 Onychostruthus taczanowskii
TATATATATAAAGGCTTTCTGTACTGTAGAACAAATCAAGTAATCAGAAAAATCCCAGAGGTGATACAAAGATAATAACTGATTCCAATCTACTCCAGTATTTTCTAGGACCAACCAAAAAGAGGCTTCAGCCTGGCCAATATTGAACTGCAAGAGTTTGCCAATTTAATACACTTAAGACTATTTATTAAAACCATATGGAATTTTTCAATGAAATTTCTGAAATATCTTTATTGCCCAAGCTGTAGTTCCATTCCAATGGTTATTTAATTATCCATACAGAAAGGAACAAGCTAGTATAAGTGAAGAGAGGATACTTACCCCCACAGCAAGTAAAAATCTGCTATAGTGTTCACTGTGCTATGAAAAAAAAAAACAAAAAAAACAAAAAAATGTCTTTAACTTTTATTTCTCGCATTGTAGAAAAATAATCAAATCCTTTGATTACTGGAAATGTCAAGGTGAGTTTCTCTTACACCGTAAAATCCAGCCTGCACTGGAAGAGTTTCATGAATTTGCATTTCTTAATGGAAGCCTTTTTCACTGTGAAACTGATAGTGTATTTTAGTTCAGAGCATTAAGCAAGAACATGTGACTTGCAGCATCAAGGACTATTCATAAAGAATACATCAGTTGTTTGTGGAATACCTCAGCATTTACAGCACTAGCTTGGGTTTTGGATTCCTACTCCATATATTATCGGCACTGAGCTTCTCAGAAAAGCTCTTAAGAAGTATTTATGTGCCTGACTCCTAAATACAACCTTTCTGGATCCATTTACTACACTATTCAGAGCTTCTCAGGGCAACTTCAAGAGCAAAATAACCTCATGTTTTAACTTGTCAGTGGCAGAGTGCCCTCCAGCCTAGTTTGAGTTAACTCACTCTGGAAGGTCTCACTTAGCTGGTACCCCTGGGAACATGTTCCCTATAACCCAATCCCTCCAGATTTATTGGAGATTGGCAATACTCTCTGGACCTCCAGAAATCATGTAGTAACAGATGTTTTCAACTCATTCACTTCTTAGTGGGTACTAGTGATCTATACCTCCTATACTCAGTTGGTAGATTTATCTTCAATATGGAAAAGAAAAGAACCAGTGTAAAAGGGTTTCTTTCAGCGCAGTTTCAGAGCACCAAGGAGGTAGAAACAGCCTGAACACAATCACAGGGAGACCACAGAGCAGGCTGGGTTTGATGAAAGTTGTAGCGGCTGTTGCCAGTCAGGAGTTTGGAAGGATTTCATCAGGTGGATTGTCCTCGGTTTTGGGGGTATTGTAAGACTGCTTGGGGGAAAGCATGTCCTGGAATGATTATGCTTAATGCTAAGCCAGAGAAATCCTCTCTTCACGCCACTGCACTGGAGTGTCCTTAGGGGCTGCATTAAGAACTGTCTGTGCCTGGGTAATTTATAGATGTAGTTTGGTGTGACCTTAATACCAACAGAGAACTAGAATATGCAATCTAATTTAATTTTGAGTCTTGTAAGACTTCGCAGTAGACAAAGAAGTGTAGTATTTAGCTGGCAAATGAGGCCTAAACCTGTGGAAAATCAAGTCAGTGAATTTCTTAATGACATTTTCCACTTCCCCAGCGACCTTTATCTGATGGCCTAAAAGCACTTTACAAAAACACAGCATTTCTTACAACCAAAATTAGTTGGAAGATTATGGGTTTTTTTGTTTCTTTCCCCATGGAAAATGTTGGCTTCTTGCTGAAAAATTAAAACTCAGAAACCTCCTGACTAAAAACTTTTGACTTGAAACAAAAGCTCTAAGTTCAAAGACTTTGCTGTAGATTTTTGGTGAAGTCATACCTGCAATCCCTCATTCTCCACTTCTGTTGTGTGGACTGTGCTTGGTGTTAAAACTGTACCTTCTGTGGTGCATGTTTTCCACTTCCTCAGAATAAAGCTCTAGGAGGTTCTTGGCCAACTCTGACTATGCTGCATAAGAACAGAAGTGATAAATAGTGTGGAGGTGCTATTTCATACTCAGAACCACTTTGCACTTTCACATGAGCACAGCTTCAAGACAGTTATTTAAGATACTAGAAAAATTCCTTATATAGTTGGATACCAGTGGTAGTAGTCAAGAGGATTATAGTGACTCACCCTAAATACCTCCAGAGCATCCTTGAGAAAAGGGAGGCAGTCTTATGAAACATGCTATGTATGTTTCTTGCCTGATTATTATAGCACTTAATCCTGTGGCTCTGAGGGAATGAGGTGCAATGACTGCCATGAACTACCTTTTTATGTGACAAAGGTCTGCCAGCCCAATCTCTCACTTTTACTACTTTGCCACTTATGGATGTATAGTTTGGCTTATGTCTGGCCCGTGGGATTTTTGTCCCAGATCACTGCAGCTCAGTGGTGAAGAAAGAAAATAACCTCACTACACTTATCAGATACACACATTCAACCATGCACATTTTAAGGTTGCTTGTGTGTTTTGTGTAATCAAATGAAATAAAACAATAAAAAAATGCAGAATTGGAAAATGTTGATGAATAAATTATAGAATAGAACTGAATGGGACTCTTCAGTCAGAAGGAACATACAACAATCATCTAGTCTAGTCATCATGGTCAGTCTGACTGACCAATTCAGGGCTGAACAAAAATGAAAATATTTTATTAAAGGCATTGTTGAAATGTCACTTAAACACTTGACTGTCTTGGGGCATTGACCACCTCTGTAGGAATTATGTTACCATGTCTGACTATCCTCTTGGTAAAGAAATGCTTCCTAATGTTCCATCTGAACCTCTCTTAGTGCAGCTTCGAACCATTCCCATGTATTTTGTGGGAAAAAGGGAGAAAGGATAAGATATGGCTCCTCACTTCCCCTCCTCAGAAAGCTGTAAAGAGCAAGGAGATTACCCTCAGCCTCCTTTTCCCAAACTAGACAAGCCCAAAGTTTTCAGCTGCTCCTCATAGAACATTCCTTCCAGTCATTTCACTTGCCTTGTTGCCCTTCTCTGGATATATTCCAGGACCTTCACAGCCTTCTTAAATTGTGGGACCCAGAAATGCACACAGTATTCAAACTCTGTGCTCTGACATTACCAGAATTATCTAGTATCTGAAAAAAAAAAAAAGCCCCAACAACAAAATTGAAGGAATCAGTAAATCACTACAAAAGTTATTCAAAGACCACAAAGAGGCTGATGAAAGGTATTAAAAGAATGAGCATAATTGAAGAGATGATGTAACAGTAGAAAACATTGTGATCTGCTAGGAGTAGTAAAGATGTGAAATGAAAGGAAAATTGCAGAAGAGGTTAAGATAAATAACAATGGGGTTTTTTTTCTTCAAGAGCATATTGTACAAGAGGTCACTGGAAGAATTCTAAGAGCCAGCCTGGGTAATTCACTGACTGAAGAGACAGACATAACTAAAGCACAATCAAATGAATTCTTTGCCTCTGTGTTCACACAAAAGGTTTTGGGATGGCTGTCAGAAACAGACATAAATTTCCCAGGAGAGGAAGAAAAAATATCGAAGGAGGTGCCATTCAGCCAGAACAGGTGATCAAGGAATTAGAACATCTGAAGCATAACAGATCTCCAAGACCTGGAAATATTCCCTAGACATTTCTAAAGAGAGTTGCAAAATAATGGGAGAAACATTTCCAGGCGGAGCTGAAACCTTTTTGAAAACAAGGACAACATGACTAGGCTATATGAACAAATACAATTTGGACTAAATAAGGACAAAACCTGCTTCATTCTGCTCCAGTGAGTGTGGAAAGTGCAATCACAGCTAAATCAGCATGGTATTCCCACAGCATAAACTCAGTGAAACCACTGTAGAAAGGAATTTGCTCACTCAGAATACAAAAACAATTTGAATTTTTTTAGAGTTTTTTATTTCTCTGTGTTTAGGAAGAGTTATGCATTTCAAGTCAGTAAGACTTACTGAGCATAGAATTCAACTGACCAAAGGGAGATTTCTTCACTTGCGCTAGTTTCTTACTTCTCAGTAAATCTTTTGTTCAAACATGAAGGCAGAGAGTGTTAATCAGAATGTGCTTTAGCTGTATCTGTCTCTTCAATCAGTAAATTGCATCTTAGCTTGCTGCTGTGTCTGAAGTAGTCTACAGTCAGTGAAAAAAAAAAAAAACCAGACACTTGTAAGGCTTGTGTCCACTCAGCCTGGAACAGACTGCTAAAACTGACCAGTTGGAGCACACCCGACAAGTGTGTCTAGTTCTCTCATTTGTCACTGAATACATTTGCAAATAGTAGCTCACATGTACATATTCATGTTATAGATGTCAGAAGGTGGGTAAGATAATTCCTGTTGCAAAAATTTTGAAGCTGTAAAGAGTTTCATGGGCAAATGTTAATTCAGCCAAAAGCTATTCCTCTATTCTTAGATCTTGCTGATGTGGTTCCTCATCCTATTCTATCTAGGCTGTGAAAAATCATAAATTTCATACTTGAAAATGATACTAGCATGTAAGAAAATTATTCTAGTGAAACAACTTCTCACCACAGATCAGAACTGTTAGAAGGAGAAGCAGTCACAATGTTTATTTCAGACATTTTGTGCCTATCTGGTAATGTGTTTGGGTGCGGGTCATTATCATCTATGGTATTAAATTTTAGAACATTCTCAGGCATGAGTTTGGTCTTCTTCCTCCACCAGCTTTTGGGAACAATTCACAATTTATTTACCTGTAACGTCTACAAATACCCCTGAATTCATGTATACAGATAGCCAGAAAAATCAGACTACAGGATACATTATGGAATGTTACACTTTAAACAAACAGTGACAATATTATTTCATTTGGATAGAGGCATTGATGAAGACTATGTTTAGTTCTCATTTTATTTGAACCAGCTTGAGCAGTGTCTTTGGAACGCAACAATGAGAACATCCCCTTTTATTATGCAGCACAAGCTGGCATCTGCTGTGCTTGTGAACTCCAGAAGGGTCACTGTTATTGGGTCACTCCAAAGGGCATATTCAATGACAAGAACAAAGGCGAAATCCAGATTATAGTGGACAAAGTTGGGAGAGTGAAGACAAAGCAGTGGGAGACAGCAGCCAGTGTCTCTTTTTTTTGCCCCCCTCCTGCAGTTTCCTTTATTACGTTTTCTGAGTTGTGTATTCACCCTGATGGCTTTTCACTTCAGCCACTCTATTAAAGGTTCTCCATTGTTCGTCTTCTGTATGGAAGTGAGTGGAAAAGGATTTCCATGCTCTGTAACTCCAACCGCATCACTTCAGTGTGCGCCCCAAACAAAGATCAATGTACCACAGAATCTGCATAATTATGTCCTCTCTGACAGTAGGTTAGGGAGACAAGGCAGGCTTTCCTTGTCTCAGAGGAGCAGCTTGAGTGCAGCACACCACAAGCATGGAGACAACTGCAGGTTGTGTATCTATTTTTCATGTACACAAATTAGATTTTACCTGAAGTGTCACCAAAGGAAAGAGAAAAAACTTCAGACACAAACAAAAAAATCACAGTCATGTTTTTCGTAAAATCCTATACTTCCATCCTCTGTTATTTCAGAAATTTAAGAAAGCAAAACTGTAGTTTCTACTTTTGTGAAAGCTGTCCTCTTTCTTTTCTGTATTTAAAACTTTCTCTAACAGATTAACAATTAGAAGGGAAAGGGAAGAGATATATAGAGAAACTATTGTTTTTCTTCAATACCTCTTTTCAAAAACACAGATAAAGGAAGGATTTCACTCTAAACTGTCACAATAAAATGCTACAAAAAGCTCAGAAACAGGACATCCATATTGATAGGAAGGGTAGTACAGCCAAGAAGTACATCTCTATAGACTCCTGCAAGTATAATTTCCATGTTGTTGCTAGCATTTACCACCAAAGTAAATTTTGAAACAAAAGTAATTTTGTTGAATTGCCTTCAAATAGAAGCTGAAAGGTAAATACTTACCCTAAGTAGAGTCAGCCTTGTAAGGCAGAAAAATGATACAATAAATGAGATTTTAAAATACTCAGATTCCTTCAAGATAATTGTTCAAGTATTTGCAGCGTCAATTCATCCATTATCCTTCTCAAGTATAGCTGACTTTCATGTAGCATGGCGTTACAGAACTCTGGCATGAAACCCCAACAGCTCATGGCTTCTGTTCATGAACACTGGGGAAACTAGGGGATTTTTTCATAAGAAAAAGATTTTCAGTTTGCTAAAATTTGCTGTCCTATGCATCTTGTCTCATAGACTGGATGTCATTTCCTCTTTAGTTAGGAATCCATCTTCACCTTTTGCACGTGAAGTAAAGTTTTGTGGATCCTACAACTCCAGAGAGTTCCAATAAAATGTAACCAAAAGCCTGCATCCTCATCCTTTTTATTACATCTCTCCTTATAAAGCAAAAGTATCCTATCCTCACCTAAGTCAATAACAAAAGTCCTTGTTGACATCACAGGAGTATGGTTTTCCCCTTTGAAAATACAAAAGTGCATGAAACTCACTTTATATTTCTACTATTCATCTCTCATTGTATAAAAATAAATACTAATAAATATTTCTTAGCATTGACTTAGAGAATAATTTCATGTTAGCTTTTGCAGGCTTTAGTTGATAGCACCAGAGTGTTGATCTTTTCCCAGCTGTTGCAGCTATTCACGATTTTGGGTACTGGAAATCAAAGAGGAAATGTTTCTGGTAAATGTAATAAATAAAGGTAATGGTGCAAAGCTGTGAGAGGGCGCTAACATTAGTCTTGAGGAATGCACACCAGCAAAAAAACACTTGAAAAATCAATGGAAAGGTCACACCTTTCTTCAGACATCTAAGTGAGCAATACTTTGAAGGGAAAGAACATAATTTGGAAAAGTCACTGTGATGGTCCTGTGGCTCTTTCAAGTGGGCATATAAAATAATATACCTTATTCTGAGCAAAGCTTTCAAAATGCAAAGACCTTTTCCTATTTTCTGCTGCTTGCAGAGTCGCATTGAAGCACTTATAGCAAATGTCTGATGCATTTTTCAGTCAGAGTCTGCCATCAGTTCATATATTTTTAGCAAAAATACACTGGTGATAGCAAACTGCATTAACTACTACAAAGGAATTTTCTGCTCTCTGAGAGTGACTGCTCTCTATGCCTCACAATATTATTTTCAGGGGTTTTTTTCTGGCTTTAAGTGTAACAACAATAATGTGACAAGTATACACAGTGACAAGTATACACAGAAATTCAGGCTATATAAGAAACAATTTTATTTGGATTTTTAATAATTTTGGTTGCAATTGATTTTTTCTTGTCCCCCAAATTTACACATTTGTTGAAACATATTGGTGAGACTAAGACTGATACTACACCACTGAGCACTGAGGTGAAGTGAGATAATTCAGAGTAAATCTTAGCTTCAGTGAGAAAATGTTATGCAAAATCCTTTATAAATGCAAGTTCAGAATATCTCAATTTTGAAATTTTAGCCACTTATGGCAGGGGAAAAAAAAAGTGTTTGGGCATCTGATTTCCGAAAAAATCAAGTGGAATGGAAAGATTGGTGTTGAAATACCTTTAAATATTTGTGCAGATTTTAAGAAAAATCAGTGGACAAGAGGACCATAAAAGGCCAGTAAAAATATTTTTACAGTGTTTATCTACCAGTTAATTTGCTCTGGTTTTTCCATCTTCTAGATTTTTTTTCCCTTTTCTTTCATACTGTATCTTATCCTCAAATTCTTATGTCAAACTTAAAGTATTGAATAGCGATCCTATTAAATGGACTCCTGTAGGATTTGAGGTTTCAACAATCTTTAAATTATTTTCTCTCACAGCATTCTGTTGTGGGAGAAAGATATATTTTACCCTTCACAAGTGGAAAACTAAAGCTCTGAGAATCTAATGATATTGTGGGAGGAGTGGGAGCTTCAGACAAGCCCTGCCTTAGCCTCGGATTTTGGCAACAGCTTCAATTTTAAGAAATCACTCTGGCCTTTAGGTTCTTATGATGGCAAATCAGGACTATTTATAAAAATGAATTTGTAATAAACTATCAAGAGATAACCGACGAAAGACCTCAATCAGAATTACTCACTACACAGTATAAAAATAAAGGAGCTACTAGCCAATTGCAGCCCAACAAACAGTGCATGACACTGAGGTACCAATATCAAAGCCAGAGAAAGAAATTGTATTGATTAGGAGTCAAATGTAACTTACCACCAAAACCACAATAACTTACACAGAGCCCTTTCACTTAAACCCTGGGCAGTAACCACAAAGCAGGTATCCCTACCCACAGGAGAAACTCCACACATTTCCAGGGAAGGTGTAGCAGATTTCTGCTTTCTGGAATTTTGGTCTGCTTCTGCAGTTTTAAAGTGAGGTTTCTGTTGGTCAGAAATACAGCTTATCTTTCCAGATCTCACTTCAGCTGTGAGATATTTATTGGCAGCTGGGAGATGCCAGGCCAGTGTTAACCCCATGGCACCAAAATAACTCACTGTAAGACAGCTTGTCCTGTCTGAGTTATCTCACCTGTTAGCAAGCAATCAATAAACTCTTGGTGGGGCCTGAGATACCCTGTTACAAATTAATGGACCAAAACCATAATTCAGGCATCTAACATCAAATACACATACAGTTTAGAAATCATCATCCCCACATCGTTGTCCTTAAGACTCCCACTCAGAATATCTTAAAAATTCCCAGATTTCAATGATTCTTTACTTTGTGATCTTTAAAAAAATCTTCCTAGGCGACTGAAGCTGAATTGTAGCATATGTACTTTAGGCACTCAAACGATAAGATTTTTGAGCAACACAGCACCTAGACGTTAAATAAAGCTATTTAGACACACCAGCCATTCCTTCCCTTAAATTCCATGGGGAATTTGATCTTACAGATGCTCTAGAAGCAAGACAAATGTGCATATTAAGCTTCTAGTACAGAAGCCAGAACTTGAAAGCAAACATAGATGGAAGACCAAAGATTAATTTTAACACTGATATGGTCAGTTCTGTGATTGGATTTGTTCAGGTCTTTTTCAGAGCTGACTCTCAAGATCTTGTTTTCTGACTTTATTAGTTCATCTAGTTAGGGAATAAATAAATTCAAATTTGAAGTGTATTCAAATTTTAAGTGTATTTGAAGGCTCAAGAAGTTTAAGCATTTATATTAGCCAGGCCTTTTGTCAGTTAGAACAAAGTGTATCTCAGTATATTTCAGTTAGGTTTTTTAACTGCAGTTTTAATTAACTCACAATTATGTTTATTATTTGAAAGGATATGTCATGAGACAGAAATGAATGGTGGGGTAGAGAGACAACATAAGAGTGGATGATCAATGGGATTGCAGAGACCTTTTTTTCCCAGTGAGGTGGCATCTATGTATTAATTTCCCAATTTTTTTTTCCTCTCTCTCTCTCTCTCTCTTTCTCTCTCTCTTTCTCTTTCTCGGATGATCCTAAAGTCCCACATGCTATTACACATTAATTCCCACTTTGCGAATTATGCCTTCAGAATGTGAACATGCTGTTCTGAGAAGTTCATTGGTTTTTTCCTAGTAATATTAATTTACAATTACATGGGCAACAATAATGTTTCTTAAATTCTTCCACGCTTTACATATTTTACAGCCTTTCTGAGTTAGAAACTTATACCTCATAAAATCTGAATCAGAGCTAGAGTATGCGCCTACTTTTGCTTCACTGAAATTTGGAGTTTTTTGCTGGTTTCCACAAGAAAACAGTTTGAGGCCCAACTGTGCATAAAAGAAATCTTTCTTTAGCCAGTACATCTCAACCAGTCCATAATAACCTGTTGGGGTGAGAAAAGTTCAAGCCAAAAGCTCTTGATTTCCCTAGAGCCAATCAAAATGATAGATGCAATGGTGGAAGATCACAGCTGACTGGGTTTAGTCCTCTCATCACTAGCTGCAGATGGCATGCAATTTAGGGATGCCCATTTGGTAAAATTTACCAGTTTCTCTGGAGATCACACATATGGGTTTGCATTTAAAAAACAATTGTATCAGGAATAGCATTTTAAACAACAGATGTAAGTATAGACAGGGAAAGAATGCCCAAAAAGCAGAATACATCCACACCAGAGAATGGAAAGAACATGTGTTATACTTTAGAGAACTCCATTTGACATTTTAACTTAAAAAAAAAAAAGGACAGAAAATGGCCATAAAAATACAACACTTACCAAACTTCATAAATTAGACATAAGCTTTTTTTTCTTTACAGTTTATGGCCTTTGGGCATTTGACATAATCTTTTATTCCAACTTTGTATTTCAAAACCACAATCTCAATTCCTCACAGAGCAAAGAATTCAAGAGAATCTTGAAGAGAATTATGAGCTGGGCTGATGTCTTTCCTGGCTTTGAATTCTAGATTTAGCTAAAAGGAAACACACAAACAGATTTTTTACTGTAATCTTTCATTAATTTGGAGCAGATATTTTTCTAGTGTTTAGACTTTGACCAAAAGACTGGTGCAGAATTTCAGACACTTGCATGACTAAAATAAAGTAAAATATATTAATAATTAATCCTGCAAAATTATCTTATCAGTAAAACAGCTGTCAGAGTAAATCATAATACTGAACAAAGATAGTTAAAGAAATAGTTATGTTCACTGTAAAAATCCACAAAAAAAAAAAAATCTCAATTTATATAATACAGCATCAAAATCACTTTCACAAGTAATCTGATATCCTTTTTTCTGTTTAAGTGCAGGTATGGATATTTCCTGATGAGAAGCAGCTGTGTCTTCAACAACGTAGGCCATTAAGTCTCTCTGTGCTAACACTACAAATGAGAAGATAACATACCTAAGAGGTTGGGTTTGAACACGTACCATTCACAGCAAGTACTCCTTCATTGGACACAACTGTATGTACACTCTTTCTCAGTCTCCTGATTTATATAACCTGGGCTACAAGAAGACATGGTAATTATGACATCAGAAAGCAATATTTGTAAGTTGCATAACTTTTAAAAAATTATAGGATTTGGTTTGGTTTTATTTGTGAGGTAGAAAGATGGGAAATTAATGTTGTACAGATTCAGTGAATGTGAAATTTGTTTTACAAAGGAGAAAAAAATTATCTCAGTGATGAAATATTTATAGTACCATTGTGAAAAGAAAACCATGAACAAGCAGCAATAGGACCTTTAGCATTCTATAATATGTAGGCAAATCAGTTGCTGTCATCCATTTCTGGTATGCTGATATGTATATTTCTATCTAAAGCATTTTCACCTTAACCTATTGTATTGACAAACTGCTAACAACTTTTGAGCATGCTAAATCCTCTAAGTAGTCTTCATGTGCCTAGGCAGAGATAAAAGCATTTCTGTGGCAAAAAAAAAAAAGTCTAAAGACATTAAAAAAATTATATTTACAGATTTTACTGGTTTTGTTGAACCAAAGAAAAAAGAAGTGTTAAAAAAGTTTATGGCTCAAGTGGCGAAAACATACAGGCTTCTTAATCTAATACAAACCAAATTCTGAGGACCATTACAGACACTACAATATAATCTGTACTATCAAGTTAAAAAAATACAATGTTTTGAGAGAACAACTAAATTAATTTAATCTCTGATTTCAGTTAGCTTCTTGTGTTGACAATAAATAAGATTAGATCATACTATGTTGTTCTTTTTTTTTTCTGGTTTGGTTTTTTTTTCCCCTTCTTAAATACTTTTGGCAGATATGCAGCTGGCAAGGACTGGAGGAGACAATGCAACCTGAGCCTGAGGCTGGGTCACTTAATGTTAAGTCACTCTCAGACTGAGATAAAACCAAGTGTGTAAGGCTATGAATAAGTCAGAGATAAGAAAGAAAAATAATGCCGCACATTACAGTTAGTCAAAACGGTTAATAAATAAAAATTGCACATTTTAATTTACACAAAAATAATAGCTTTTTATTAATTCACAACTTTGTTATATAGACAGCCTCATAATGATTAATCTATACTATTATTGCTTTTTTAATAAGCTGTTTAGGATCTTTTGAAAAATATGAAAAGAACTGATGTGCTAGTGAACTTCTGAGCCTTTTGTTAATGAAGAATGATATAATCCAAGGAAACAAACTCATTGTCTTGAAGGCATCAAGCAGTCTGGGACGCCTCATAGGTCACAACATGTGGAGCATACCACAGACAAGGAAAGAGGATTCTTAGGCTTTAAAATCTTGCTAAAAATGCCTTTTAAGATTTGTTAGAAATGTATTCAGTTATGTCCTCAAATACATAATTTCCATGTCAGAAAGGGAGGTAATTTGCAAATCAATATTGGAGTGAGACCTTGTGGGATAATTGAAGGAGCTGAAGGGAAAGGAAGCAGAAGAGCAGTGAGAGTCTCTGTAAGCATCCCTCACTACACCAAGGTCAACATGAAATGTGCCTATCAATATCTAGGATGTTTTTGATGTGCAGCTGTTTGTGAAAGGGGATGTCTTGAGCTTTTATTTGCTGAAAGAACTGGGACTACCAGTGGGATTATCCACTACAGTTGTACCATTGACTTCAGCTGAGGTTTTGTTCTACACTCTCAACTAGTCATATACAAATGAGAACCTAAGTGCTTAAAGTGGAATGTCAACAAAGTTTAGATACTAAAAACGCAATCGCAGTTCAGCTTGCATCTGATCTCATAGGTGACCCAACATCCACAGATATTCCACTGTTAGATTATCAACTTTACTATTTGGCTAGGGACAGGTTCATCCTCCCTAAATCAACATGAAAATTAGACACCTAACCACCTTAGTTATCCTCTTTAAAAACTGGTGACATATAGATATCTACAGAAAACAAGTCAGAATCCTAAGCTTTAGATTTTCTGTGTTTTTTAGAACAGATCAGTTTTAATGTGGCTGGAAAATTTGTCACACCTCAGAGATGGTATTCAGATGTTACTCTTTCCTACTGTAGTATTTCCTACTATGTTCATATTGGTGGTTCAATTCAGAAGCTTTCTACAGAGCATGTGCAGCACATCCCATTAGGACTGGTTTCATCCCAAAAGATAGAGTCAGAGCTTCATCCCTAGTTTATAATGGGCTAAATAGTAGTATCCCTCTTTTCCCTATAAAGCAGGGCACATGAGCTGAAATTCTTTCAAGTCTGGTAACTTTTTATCACAATTCTGTCATGACCCAACACATGGTCCTTAACTAATGGGATATAGTCTTTCTGAAATATTGGTACAGACATTCTTACTGTCGACACTGATTGGGAAGAAATTCAAGATTCATTGGCACTGGCAGTATTTATTATATGTCACTTACACTTACACCACCTCTTTTCATACAATTTTTTCCAACACAAGGCACCAGTAATATGAGGCTGCTTAGCATCTTTTCATTGACTAGATCAATATCAGCATCTAGACTATTGTAGACCCTGTTAAACCAGATAAGAGATGTTTTAAAGAGAAAAAAGGAACAAATTTGAAAATTGTTGGTGATAGGTGTAACACAAATTATTTTTAATATTAAAGATAGACTAAGGGAGATAAAACTGACAGAATTGGTTAATAAATAGAAAACATGAGGATTAAAAAAATGCCAGCACATTAACAGAGAGGTGCTCCAAGGTTTCACATTAAACTCCCTGTTTTTTAATAAATTTTATTAATGATCTGAAAGAGGAGATTGTGCAGTGAGTAGAAAGATAACACAATGTTGGCAGTCAAGACCAGAAGGCATTGCAAAAAGCATTAGCAAAGGAAAAGCACCTGATATTCAGTTTTAGGCTTCCTGGTTTCACAGATGATAATTGTTTCAAAACTACCTAAATCAACTGCCTACACTAGAGGAAGTAGGAAGAATGTGCTGCAGTGCATTTCCATAGCTTGGGGTTTGCTTTTGTCCCAGCTGGAACACAGGAACTCTGCAGACCTAGGAAAGTCTGTAAATAAGTCAATGAAATATTTGCATCAAAAATGTCACCAAGTTATTTGGAGGAATATCATGATAATAATTAATGTGGTAAAAGGTAAGAAGTCTTTTCATAAATCAGTAGCATGGTCTAAATTCAAGCAAGTGTTGTACAAATTAGCACCCATCAGAAATATTATTTTGGAATTAAAGTGTGTAGAAGAAAGGCATCAACAACCATAATTCAGGAAAAAAAAAAGTATGTAAGGTATGTTTGGCAGAGGAAGGGCAATACTGAAAACGAGCAAAGAATTACCTTGCATATTAAATTTGTGTCATCAGTGCACTAATAGGTTTTAATGCCCTGGAGCAATCTCACCTGGCTGCTCCACTGCCACTTTGACCACATGCCCAGGAGCCAAATTCCATCTCAGTCTTGGGCCTCCAAACACTGTCTGGGCTGCGTTATAGGGGTTTCTGTCTCCAGCCCTGCCCACCTGGATTGACCTCATTCTCATGGATGTCTCATGCATGGATCCCTTAGATGTACTCTGTTTTACCTCACAGGCTGTCTCTGTCCCATGTCTTGCTGCCCCTAGTGGGAGCCTGTGGATGTATTCTGGAGCTGATGCATTGATTGCCATGTTGGGAGCTAATGATGGACATTGCTTTAAGCCTGTGCTCCGGCCCTGTTGGACTGCATCCCATAGTGAGAGCTCTACCTGCTCTAGGGTCACCATGGCTCCCTTATGGGTTCCTGTTACATCAGGAAGCAGCCTGCTGCTGCCATTCCTTAGTCATCTGGGAAGTGAATTTTTAGATGTCTGTCTTTAAAACATCAAAAGTAGTCTGAGACCCCTTGTTTACTCTACAAAACAACCTTATTCACATTAGTCCTGTTATGAAAAACATCTGGAACTGACACTGTCTTGGCTGACCTGAGCATCTAGATACTGCTCACCTAAACCCATTTGTTTTGCTGGACTTCACTGGACACCAGCATCGCAGTAACACAGGCTGGCAGGGGTGAAGACTTGTTGGTTGGCTAGCGTTTGAGACTTTAGAGAAGAAAGAGTCTCTGGTAAAATGAATAACTCAGTGTTCAGAGCAGGATCTGAAAAGTGTGTGACAAACACGGCTTTACATCACTCATTTTGAATAATAGTCAATGAACATCACCCCCAACTTTGCATTAAATGAGTGAGATGGTTGATTATGTCAATAAAGACAGTGCCACAGGAGGAGTTCCAGTTGCTGTAAATGATAGATAAAGATTGTGCCTTAGCTTTGGGTGTTTAGTGATTCTGTTCTCTTGAAATGAGTGTTTTTTAAATGGATAAATTGAGTGTTCTTAAGAACAGTCAGGGAAAGAAAGATTGGTTTCACCTATGTGTAGACATCTAAACATAAAACTGATTTAAAGCAACCTCATTACTGTCGTTTTGCAACCTTGTATTGTTTGATTTTTGCATCCTTTACAATTATCTCTCAGATACATTTTTTTTTCCTACAACATATTCAATATGCAGACAAACCATTATCTGTTAACACCCTGAATTGTATTGTAAAATGTGAAACAGATTTCTTCTTCCTATTATCGTACAGTAAGGAACAATCCCAGCCATTGCTAATATCCATCACATTATGCATTATATACTCTTTTCTTTTCTGGCTTCATATGCTTATCTTTTGATAAAATGTAACACTTCTTGTAAATATGATCCTCCATGGTCTCTTTTTCTGAATCGCTTGCATTTATAGCAAAACATTAAGGTCATATGAGGAGTTACAATGCAGAAAACAATTCATATCTTGTTTACTCCTGGATTTTTCTTTTACTTTCAGGCAACTTTATGTATCTGACACTCTTCAACTTGCTTATTTTGCAAGACCATTGCATCTTTCACAGCTGTCTCCGTGGAAATCTTAATTGCAGGTTTTAAGGTTAAGTTTCTGCTTTTAAAAGCTGCATCTTTGAGTGCTCATTACCATGCAGAGTGGGCAACAAATCTTTTTGGGTATCACTCCAGTTATCATCAGACTGGCAGGATTCAACCACTCACCTTAGCTTTACTATGCTGACTACAGTACACTCACTTTTTGACTGAAATTAGTTGGGAAAAAGAACAAGGCATTACAAACAACAAGGTGTATGCTTTAACTCATAGAGAAAGACAAATTATTTTCTTACTTTTTCTGTCAAAAATCTTTCATTTATTTTAAACTCTTTCTGAGTGCCTGAATCAGTTTACTTATCCAAAAACTCAAATTGGGGTTGGGCAAAACCCTCCCTCTCATAATGTGGTGCAGATAATACTGAACTAATCAGAGTTCCCATCCCAGTCCTTCAAAATCTCACCAATCCCAACATCTGAAAATGAACCTACTCACCAGAGACATATCCTCACATTCACTGGCACACTTGAGGCAATGCTCCGCACTCCCTCCTGGAGCCCCAACCCAACCCCAGAGTGGCCACCAGAGAGGAAGTCCCACCTGGGGAAGGTCCCAGGAAGGCCAAGGTCTACTTAAACCAAAGCATGACCCAAGTGAGAGTCTTGACCCTGCCACCTCTTGCAAGTTATATCAGCTGAACAACGCTGGAACTGGGAGTGATAGCTATGTTTGTTCTTTCCATAGCTTTTCTGCCTTACTCCCTTTCTCGTTCTCCTAATTCCCTCTTTGCAGAGTTTTGAGTAGCTGAAAATTGGGCAGGCTTGGAGTTTACTAAGTTGAAGGGGCAGAGTGAATGATTTCAGATATGTTTTATATTGATTGAATGCTGCTTTAAGCTTTTGTCAAAGTTGTCTGATTGTCTGAAGTTGCCAGTAAAGTTTCTGGGCTTTTTGACCCCTTGAGAATATCTTGTTGGTGTTTCCTCCATGAAGCTAATTCAGAATACATAAAAACAACAAAACCCTTTTAAGAGGCTCTTTGAGCAACTTTTTTGGCGGCCTTACACAAGGATAAGGAAAATAATATGTAAAAGGGACTAACACTAAACAGTTTAGACACAAGTAACTGTACTTGGCCCTGGAAAATGGGGATCACTCCCTTGCAGTGTGTAGCTACTACTATGTAAATATCATCTGAGCTAGACTGATAGAAATCCACCTAAATCAAATTTAATGCGTTATGTTCAGTGAAAAAAAAGACAGAAACTTTCATTGTGTTCAACTTAGGATAGAAAGAGGTATGCATCAAAATCGTAAATCAGTATATATTTATTTATATAAAATCAGTTTCTCACGCCATCAGAAAAGGCAGTTTTCATTCAAGCAATTTGCATGGGCACTCTGGGAGAGTACATAGTTTATGAGTTCATATTTCTTGAATTAATGAATCCGTCTCAAGTAGGAGATAATTAAGTTCAGTACTGAATTAAGTTTATAAGGTGGCATATGTGAAAATCCTACATGTCTCCCAAGAACATTAGTGTCCCCATAGCAGAAAAAAAATAGATTACTCATTTAGACCAAAATCCCATAGGCTGCAGTGAATGATAGGGGAAGATGATGAACAAGACAAGGATAAGTGACATTTTCTCTGGTCTTGCTTTCCTGCTCCAGGTATCAACTGTCTAGAATTGGAAGTTTTACCCAGACCTTTGTCTTTAGTAAGTATTGAAGGAACTTCACTTTCTGAACATTTTTGGCACTTTATGAAATTTATCAAGTTCCTATGAAAATAAAAATCACTTTTTGAGTACACACTGTTTGAAAAAAACTTTACTTTACTGTTTCTTTATCTGCTCAGGTACTTGTTAGATCTTGAGTTATGAACAATTACAAATAAAATTTCCTATTCATTTTTGTTGTGGTGCAGGATTCATTTGGTGTGTTCTGTTACCCCCTAAAGCTATAATAGTTCGGTCCTGGGATCCCCTTCTCCCCCTCCCCTGGAACCTCTCTCTCTGTGAGTGTCAATTCGTTCTCTCCTCCCCTGTTTCCCTGGTTACCTTCTGTCAATCCCTCCCCAAGTTCTGTCCATCACCCACTGTCTCCTTCCCATATTCCAGAAAGTTCTCCTTTCTTCGGTGGGTGATTGGATCGGGAACAAGGGTCCCTCCCTGTCACATTCCCTATTGGCTAGCTGGCATGTTTCACACGAGTTTGTTCCCTCCCTAGTTCTCCCTCATTGGTTAATGTGTCGTGTTTCTACCCCCTTTATAAGCTGCTGTATTCCTGCCTCGTGGTCCCTGCTCGGCTGGTGCCCTGGAGTTAATAAGCAGCTGTGGATTTTACCCCCGAGGAGGGTCCCTTCCTTCTTTCTTCTACTTCGCCTGCCTGCTGCTCCCATTTTTTGTATGTTTCTTTTATTATTTTAGCATATGCTTTGTATATGTGTGTTTGACTGCCTTCCTAAATCAGCTTTTCTGGATACTCATTAATTTACAATTGCTGTGGATTATATTTCCCACACTTTCTTTTAGAGAGGCAATTATGAACCTTAAATTTCAAGATCTGAGGGAGATATCCTGCAACAGGTATCTACAGGAGCTGAACTTTGATCTGATCTGAACTACTTCTCTCAAGACAGCTGCTTGCTATCTTGAGACAGCATAGCATAACAATCACAGGAACTCAGAGGATCAGTTTCATCACTTCTCTGACCCTGAAGAATTTGGTTTACTTTTCAGATCACTGCACACACACTCGAGGCTACAGTTCTCATTTCCAGGCCTTCTTCTGAGACTCAGTAAATGCAGCTGTGCTGGAGATTGCAGCTCCCACAGATCTTGTGGTTTCAGAATTTTCCCCAGAGTCTTCTGGGTATCCTGAAATACAGTTCTTCAAGAACTTTGTGGCTGTTAATGGAAAAGATAAATACTTTACAGAAATGAACTTTATAAAACAAAAATAGTTATCTATAACTTTTTCCATTATGAATAGAAAGACACGATGGTCAGGATTCTTGTAAACCCATGTCCATCACCACTAATGAGCACTTTTAGCAGACAGATCAAAGACTTCCATGAAGTAGGGATGAAGAATGTCTTCTCTCAAATCTCCAGAAAAGAAGCCCTTTGATAAGTTTTGTCACGACTGGTCAAGGCAGGGAGAAACATTTGCTGTCAGTATTGCTTAAGAAGAATAACCTGACTGGCAGCATGACCACTGCAGGTAGCATTAGGCATAAGACTATTCACAAGGTAAAATGGAACATAGTAGCTTGAAAGGATTTAGTACAATCCTTAACAAATAAACCTTTGAAACACTAAAGGTGTTTGTTCTATAGATTGTATTCCTTCTGGTTTCTGTGAAGTATCTTGTCCTCATGATCTTCTTACTCCTTATCAGCATGGATTCAAAAATACTGTTCTTGAGCTTCCAGCATGGGTTATCTGCTGAAAATATTAGTTCAAGCATTTTGCATTAAGACGTTCTTCTCCCACGTACTCCCCCCCACACCCCTCTTTCACAGACAAAGACTAGTTAGCAGTGTTGTGGGATCCAAAGGGTACCACAGAGATTGTAGGAGACACCTAAGGCTAAGGGATCTGTGTCCCATGAGACCAGAGTATCCTTGAAGGACATAGCTAGCTGTGAAAAAAAACCAAATGTGAGCCAACCTGTCCCTTAGGGTGCAGGACTGGCCTCAATCCTATCTTATTTAGCAATATTGACATAGGATACATGATGTGGGTTAGAGAAATATAGTTAAGTGAATTTAGAGAGGAACAAGTTTACTGGATGCCAGTAGCCTCAGATGGAATCCTTTAGCCACTGTATGATACTATGCCCTACCACACAGGGAAAGATTGCTTCTTTTTAAGGTTATTTTAAAATTGAATGAATGGAAAAAACAAAACACCCACAAAATGCCTAAACATTTTCTATGACATCTGTGTGTTTATGTACTCTTTGTACAGGCTTAAACTGCTGATGATAACAGACGTTCAAAACCTAAATTATACAAAGAGCAGGATACTATAAAAAGCATAACTGAAAAAAAAAATTATCTCTAAGGATTAGTTTAAATAATGATGTATTTGTGTTGCATAAGCAAATATAGTGGTCAAATATTTGTGAACAGAGTAAATAAGCCCATCCAGAATCTTCATTCAAAACAAAAAAAACAAAGTGTCCATGTAGCACTCTGATTATATGAGTCTGTGAACCTCCTGACTTTCTGGATCAGAGCAGCTGTCTGTTTAACATTATGTTCTATTCTGACATGTCCAGTGCCAAATGTTTCAGTGGAAGTAGCACTAGTTCCCTAGAGTGAAAAGTTAGCGAATAAGCTGCTCATTAAAGAGTTTTCCTCTTGCCTCTTATAATTTGGAAATAGCAGCATGTTCCAAGATATGAGAGTATCATAGATTCATCAGAGCTGAGGCTGCAAAGCATTAGTGTAAACCAGCTAGTTTGACCTTCTGCATATTGCAGAGACTTATTCTCTAATTTTTCTATCAAGTCAATAAATAGAATAACCAAATCACCAGATTTTTGTGTTTTTGATCCTATTTAGTAGAAAGGAAAATGTTCTTTTTCTAAGTAAATGAGTTAAACCCTTCTGTTGGAGTTGACTTTAGTTTATTTTTATTATTATTATTATTTTGTTTTTAAGGAACATTGGTTGGTATAGTTGAGTAATCATGTCATTATTATTTTAAATTATAATTTCAATGTTGTTTGCTTAATGTTCACTGATTGTTCCCACTGAATGCACATGATGAACAAAATTTTTCAAAAGTGACTGATTATTTTGCAAGACTAGAAGCTATCTGTTCAGGGAAATCTCTGTCATTTATATTTCTGCACAGAAAATTTCTAGAATCTAATTTATCTTTCCAATATTTTTTGAAAGACCTTATTCCTATAGTCTACAATGTCATCTGCCAGAAATAGAGATTCCTTCCTCAAATAAGGTGAAAAAAATCCTATATGGCTTTAAGAGTTGTGTCAGAAGTCTGAAATGAAAGGTCAAAAGGCAGTCTGTTTCTGATAAAGCCAATGCTGAAAAATCGTTCTTCATTTGCAGACAGGATATGCTCTGAAAGCTTTATGCAAAATGAAAATGCACCTTGTGTTGTTGAGTAATAAATTTATTTTCTTCACAGTCCATTTCTTTCTGTAGTACAATGTTAAAGGAAATAAGTGTTCCATTCATCCCATGTGGCATGTTAGGGCCCATATTGTTCCATACAAAGGATGTATTTGTATCAGGATCAAATATTACCCAGCAAAAACCTCTGACATGCATTTTTAGCCACATTATAGATCTAATGCTAGCCTGGAAATAATTTGATATGCAGGAAAGGCATTAAGGAAAGGAAGAAGCTGCTTGCTTTTGTGACCCAAAAGCAAACCACAGGTGGATAGAGGAAGAGGAAGGAAAAAAATTGATAAAACGTCTGAAAGTTTGATAAAAAGTTGCTGAAGGTTTTTCAGTTTTTGTCTACAGAAGAAAAAAATGAGATATAGTGTGTAAGGCAGACAGTAGCTGTCAAGTTCCTAAGTACTTGAATCCCTTCTTTGAGTGCTAGATGGGAATGTAATTGAATGACTACAGAGGGCCTTCTACATAATTAATACAAATAACACATATGGTACTTTTTTTTTTTTTATTTTTTTTTTTTTTTTTAGAAATTGCTTATTCCCAGGGTGAAAAAAGTGTTATCTTTCTGAAGTATCTTTTTCACCATAATATTAGCACATCTTTTGGACAGTTCATTAAAGTTTCAAGAAGTAGTCATGCAAATTAGCCTAAATATCTTATTTCACCTTGCCGCCATATTCCTGTTAAAATAGATCAGATTTCATCACATTAACTCATTATCATGTGGCTGTAAGGTTCTAGTATTCCAGAAATAGTAAACACTTGTGGAATCTACAATAATTGAGAGCAACAATAAATTACATTTTAAGTGCTCACAAGGTGAGAACAAGGCACTTCATGACTCTTCATACACCCTTGTTAGGAATGTTGCCAAGCTGGAAGAATGCACAGGTTGATATAGAAGTTACTATGAGTGCTTTTGTGCTGGAGGAGCCCAGTGATATTTTTAGAGACACCTCTCCTAGATTTTTTTCAAACAAACAAAAGAAGAACGTGAAAATTTCTTTGAATAGAGATTTGGGCTAAAACCTCTAATATATAATGCACTTGTATTCCAATTTGATAAT
Source organism: Onychostruthus taczanowskii (assembly GCF_017590055.1). Classification (NCBI taxonomy): domain Eukaryota; kingdom Metazoa; phylum Chordata; class Aves; order Passeriformes; family Passeridae; genus Onychostruthus; species Onychostruthus taczanowskii. Next base: position 1,685,983 of record NW_024499906.1, read on the forward strand.
ATAAAAGGTGGCCTGGGTAGTCACTTCGTTTCCTTTGGGGTTCAGGCAGGATGAAATCCTACATGTAGCTTCAGCTTCCTACAAAAAACTTCCCGCAGCAAGGCACAGCATCAATAACTTAACAGTGAAAATTGCAAATAAAGCAGCTGTATCTTAATTTGTCAGCATACACATATGCTATAGAGCTGGTAGAAACAACACAGAACAACTGTCTGCTTTCAACATATTTTTTTCAGTTCCACCCTTATGCAATGCAATTCAAGGAGCTGAAAAAGTTTGCCTTTGTCTTTAACAGAACGTATGAGAAACACACAATGTTTGGAGTATTCTCTAGCTGGAAATTCCATCACTTGGTCTTGAAGAATTCAATTTGTAAAACCTACTTGATCTTCTTTTGCCAAAATAAAGATATCAGCTTAATCATATGCTAAATTAATTGTGTGTTGCTCCTTTGTGTCAGCTTTGCTAGTATTCCACTGTGCCTGGAACCAGATGATTTTGACCAGCAATGTCCCAAGGGATCAAAGGTGCACCTTACCTGTGTAGTAACCAAGATGGGAAAGACTTGATCACTCATGCCAGGAGATGATGACAGGAGACCCAGGACATGGCAGGGCCTCCTCTTTGCTTTCCCACCATTGCCCCTTCATCCTCTTCCCATGAGTTTGGCCAAATCCAGTGCCTCAGCAGCTTGTCTTCTTCAAGGGTACTCTGGGCGTGTGGAGGTTCAGGTCACCTTGGGAATGAGAGGGACAAAAGACTACCACCACCCTTCATCGTCCATGAAGAGCCTCCAGTTCCTTCCTTATATTACCCATGGAACATTAAGAATGAAAAGGATATATCCTGTATCTAAAAATTCTTGTTCTTATAGAAAGATTTGGGGTGTTTTTCTGTCTTCTGATGGTTCTTCTCTCTAACTGTATTGCTGTAGGTGGCTCCAGCTGAGTGGGCTAAGAAGCAGATAGCAATAATTATTGAAGATATTATACAGGAAGCATTAGAATAAAATGATATTTTAAAAATGTGAATGCTACACTAAATGTAAATTGCATTTCTGAGACACACAAGTCCTTCTAGAGTGTGGTCATATATTATCAGGTGACTTAGATAAACCTTGAGAAAGCATAATATATACAGAGATCCACTTTGAGATATTCTGAGTGGAAATTGCTTCTCCTTTTATTCTCTCAGCAAAGAAGACAAACGGCTTTAGAAAAATTTTGAAAGGTTTTATCCTATAAAGACCTCCCACAATCCAAGGCCTCCCACATATCTTGTTTTTTCTCTTTGCAGCTGACATGGTTTGGTAAATTATTAAGTCGGCTAAATTCTGAAGCTATTGAAACAAACTCTCAGGCAAAAATATTAACACAACATGGGTTTTGGTAAGGAAATCTGGAACTGCCTCTCCCTAGGACTTCCCATCATTCTTCCTCTTGTCTTACGAAAAAAAGATAAATGTCATGCTGCGAGAAAAAACTGACAAAGTTACCCATGAGATGACGGTACAGGAAGTCTGAGATTCTAGATACTCAGAATACACATGGTTTTGGATACCCATGAGTGTTTAATTAAATTCACTGGTTTCTATATGTTAACTGCATTCAGTGAGACCTATTAGCAGAAACTGGACTGTATGCTCAGAGGTCTGACTTAACAAAGGCACCTTTGATTTCCTGAAAAATACAGCTAAGTGAGAAAAAAATTAAATTCAAACATGCTAAGCATATACTTGGTCTAATGAAGAAATCCTTGAAAGTGATTACTGAATTTAAAGCAGAAATAGTTTGTTTAGTCATTTCAAGTTTAGAATAAATTTTTGTATAATTTTTGTCTGAGTTTGATTTTGGTGAGGAATTGGAAAGTTCAAGAAGTTTCTGCTATTAGTTATTCTCTCTCTTTTCTTGTTGACAATGAGACTTAAGTGCTGTTGTGCCCATTTGTGGTGGTTTGATCTGGCTAAATACTGGGTGCCCAAGGAAGCTGCTCTACCACTCCTCAACTTGTCAGGGGAGAGAAAAAAATGAAAGACTCCTGTTAGAAGATAAGGACAGGGAGAGATCATTCACAATTACCATCAGGGTCAAAACAGACCCAACTTTGAGGAATTAATTTAATTTTTTTACCAATCAAAATCAGTGTACAAGAATGAGAAGTAAAACAGGACTTAAAAGTACCTTCCCAGACTTTTTCCTGACTCTCTATCTCCTTCCCTTCAGCTCCCTTCATTACCCCTGAGATGGGCAATGGGGGTTGAAATCAGTTCATCACATGCTATTTCTGCTACTGCTTTGTCCTCTTGGAGAAGAGTCCTTACCCCTTCTCAAGCATGGCGTTCCTCTCATGGGAGACAGTACTCCACAAATATCTCCAATGGGAATTCTTCCTATGGGCTATAGCTCACCCTTCCATTAGCTCCTCCCCAATTCCATTTTTATCTGTCTTAAACTGAGTAGTCCTAAACTGGATGTAGCATTTTATATGCAGCTCACTGGTGCTAAGTAGAAGCGAAGAATAACTTCTGTTGATTTTCTGGCCACAGTTTCATATCACTTTATATAGTATATAAGAGTTGCATACTCAGTAAGTAGTTTGTCTTTTTCAGAAAGAAAGTGTGCTGTGGAATTGTCTCCAGCCTCGTGTACACCATAACCCTCAAGCTCTCTAGAAGGGTGTCAATTCACCTAGTCCTTTCCTAACCTCTGTTAATGCATGGTATTCCTTTCTCCCTTGGTTCAGATAATTTTGCTTGTTCTTATGGCACCTCAAGAGCTTTCTTTTTCTCTGTTACTGAAGTTTATTGCAATCTCTTTGGGTAGAGTTATGACATTTTTCATGGTCACAGTTACTCTTCCCAGTTTATTTCATCTGCAGATGTTCTAATTGCAGTTTGTGTTACTATCAAGGTCACCAAAAATGTTGAACTTTACAGGACCGACCATGGACTTCTATGGTATTGAACTTCTCTCTGACCTCCAGAAAGACATTTAACAATTGGTCATTGCTATGGCTGAGTCCAGATAATATTCAAACCTCAAAGCAAACCCACCTAACTATTTTCTCAGCACATACTTAATCTGAGAATGACAAAAAACTCACTAAAGTCAAGAAATTTCATTCACCATTGTGTCTTGTCCTATACCCAATCATTAAATTGCATACTGATAGAAGATTTTTTATGTACAATTTACTCTTGAAAATTCCATGTTGAGTATTCCTGACTACTCTTGTTTTTCACTTACTTGGATGTGGAGATGAATTCCAAGAGCATGTGTTTTTTGATCTTCCTAGGGACTGAGACCAGCCAAAGTTTCTTTGATTCTATGATTAACTCCCAAGCTGTCTTTAGGCTCTCCTTAAAAATCACCTAGCTTTCCTTGACATCCTTGTTCTCCATGGCAGCTACCCAAATAATTTCCAAGCAACATCCTGAATTAGAAGAAATATTCAGTTGTAAAGTTCAGAGTCCAAAATGTGCTGCTTGCCTTCCCATTTCACCTCCAGGTCCTTAACTTAATCATTTTGAAGACTGCAATTCAAGCCAGATCTAAGACTGCCAGCAGGTCTTTCCTATTTGTGAGTAGAGCACTATCCCTGGTCATCCCAGCCAACACTTGCATTAGGAGATATGCTAGAAGTATAAATACACCATTCCTGGAGAGCTTTAAATTTTCCCCGAGGATATGAAATCTTTCCCTGGCTAGTATAATTACATTGTGTGTAATAAGAATTCATGGTTAATGAGAGACAAAATTCTACATGGTTATAAACTACTGTTATTCTCTATCACCAGAGTACTCAGAGATGCATTTCATGGCCAAGTATAAAGAAGTTTTTTTACCTATTAATTACATCTCACACAGGGCAGTGTGGTCACACAGGGCAGTGCATGCATTACAGCTATTTTGTGTGTTTGCTTTCTAATGTTCTATAAATAATTTTCGTTCATATAGTAACTGTATAAACATTTGTTGTAATGAATCCACCTGCATGAACAGAAACAATAATTTTCCTGCAGAGCTTCAACTTATTCCTGAAAATAGGAAATCTTTTTTGGCTGATGTAATAATTCAAATTGAAATCTGGCCCAAAAAATCCGCAGAAGTAAATATAGTTTATCTACAAAAACTGCCTTTGAGCCATTAATAATCAATGACATGTTGTTTTACTTGCAATCCAAAAAGAAGCAGCTTAAGGCAAGACAAGCTCTCCACTCTTTCCCAAACCAGGATGGCAACAGAAATGTGGTTTTGGATGAACCCACTTGGAGCAGCAGTAGCAGGTTCCTCTACTTCTGGCAGCCATGTAATAGTTGCTCAAGGCTGTGGAATGCCACAGCTGACAGAATATTTGGAAAGAGTCCATATAAATTTAGAACATAATTTTCAATTCATCTTAGTATAAGAAGGAGGAGAATGAGGGGTTCCACTATAAACTCTGAAAAGGCAGGGAAATTATTGAGTGGAATAGTTTTGACTAATATTGTTTAGTTTAATGTTGACATGGAAGGAAAGGACAGTACCACCTGGTAAACAGTCTAGTTTACTTAGCAGAGTTTTACTTAGTACTGTTTTCTTTGGAGATGTCCCAAGAATTGGTTAGGGTGAGCTGCACTTAGTTGATTTGATCTGGCACAACTATATCATGTAGTAAAATATTTTTTATATACACTGAAAATTCAGACTGTAGCTAAAATGTAAATCTCTCATGGTCATATATACTCTAAAAAAATCTCAGTGTCTGTCATGACAGAAATTATAGTGCCTTAAAGAAGCAATAAAAATATAATATGTGAGAAAAATTTACAAAATAATTTGGAATAATAATGTCGGGAGAAACAAATACCTCTGTTATACTGAAATGCTGATTATAATCCAGGCTTTTTATTGTGGTACAATAAGGGCATTTTAAATATTTATCTAGATTTCAAAAATATTTCTTCAATATGAACATACAAGCAAAAAACACTCACAGGAAAATAAATAATGTCTAGATGCCATTTCAATATTTGTAATTTAATGGATGCTCCAAAATGTGATTAAAGATACCCAGATGAGAATGACAAACTTTTGATTAGCTAACCATGTAGTAGTACAAAATTTGTCCTTTGTTATAAGTGAATACATCTATGAAAAAGGTTTGTAGTTTAGAATGTAGTTTATCTGAATCTGTGCAACTCGGTTTTAAATCTTTTACCTTCATGTGGTTTTCCTCCTCGAGTGCATGCATGTTGCTAGATTTTAAATTTTAATTTTCACATTCCATTAAAAGATAGGCACCTTTTTCATGATGCCAGTTTCCTTAGTTACTTAGAAAGCCAGAAGAGAACATACTTCTTAATATTATTTAAAACAAAAACTTTGGCTCATATAGGGATTTTATTGTCACACTCATTCATGTTCTACTGTGAGTGTCAGATGCTAGTTTTGATATGTATATTGAGATAGAAATCAAGCATAATCAAATGGTTTTATACAGATTTTTGTGTGCAAGAGAATTATAAATGATCTTGAATATTGCACACAGAGGTCAATTAATTATCCTAAATCAAAAAGAGTAGTTACAGTGATATGCTACCTATTTATCTAAAATTTTATTAAAACAATACTCTTCCTGCCAGAAAATTTGACTTTGAAAAATCCATACTTTAAGCAGCTATCTGAATCATATAACAAGACTCAATTACACCAGGTGGTATTGACTGATCTATTTGGTAATGTAATAGAGATGCCAACCCTGACAAAATTTGTTAGTTTGAAAATAGGGCAAAATGCCATTTTATTGCAATGCTAATGAAAAATATTGCTTACAGAATGATGAGACCCATCAAGTAGATTTATAGCATACGACGTTTGTAAGATCTCAAATATTTCAAAGAGATTGGAAGGGCAATATTACTATTGTCTACTCACAATATATGAACCAAAGAAAATGGAGTTTTGACATTCAGACTTGCATGGTATAGGGCTAGAAACTTTCTGAATAGTAGAACCCTTAAAGGGAGCAGGTTGTTTCTTGGGCTTACGCAGACACTGTCGTGGCTGCACCACCACCTGGATGTTTTGCAAGCTCCACAATTCAAAGAGATACTGCTTGGGGGGATTAAAGACTGTGAGTCGGATTCAGTGAACCCAAATCCCAGCAGAAGTTTGGCAGAGGAATGAGTCAGTTCCTGGGATGCCAGCATTAATGGCTGAGGTCCAGACACTAATCTCAGATGCACGGCACGTGTCGCCTCCTATCTCGATTAAGCCATGTCTGCGGCTTGCACACACAGTGCATAACAGCAGATTTTCCAAGGCATGTGCTGCTTCCAGTGCCATACATTTTAGTTTAAAATCTGGTCCATAAGGTATGAGTATTTTGTTGGGTTTTTTTTCCCTTCAGTTGTTTGATGAAGAAATAAAAACAAAAGAAAAAAAAGCAAAAATTTCTTAATAGCACTCACCCTGATTTACCCCTCTGACTTCTTCATCTTCTATTCCCCTCCTTCAAAAGGATTTTGAATCAGAACCACACCAGAGATACAAAAAAGTTAAAGTAATAATAGAAGCAGCACAGGAAGATTATTTTCCTTCATTTGTTCTTCGGTATATGTGAGACATGACAGGATTCGATAAACTCACAAGTATTTACTCTTTAAGCTAATTCTGCAGTGTTGTAAAACATGCAAACTGCAGGCTAGAGAGAAATAAGAGAGTCAGCATAGCAAAACTCGATTAGAAAGTTTGATTTGATTATCTGCTCCTTATTTGCATCACACTGCTGTTTCACTCCGAGCTACCTGACTGGAATATTTTCACTGCAATCTGAGTGTGGAAACCAAAGCTATCAGCAGAATAACAGGCTGCAGGAAGCACAGTGTTTTATGCTGGAACATTCCGGAACACTAATTGCTGCTTTGAAAATCATACTCCAAACATTTTCTTGCTTCATTTAATCTCTTGGTTTCAGTGGAAAATGTCCAGAAACAATGCAGCTGAGCTTGAAGATGAGAAATGGGAGACCGAGTGGCTGAAAGGTACCGTATGAGTGGATTGATGCAGTGCCTTAATGTACTGGCCTTGAACTGTACAAACTTCATGGTGAATTCAGCCAGATTAAGAAGAGTGAGAATCAATCAGTTTCAGATGGCTCTAAAAGTGCAATAAACACGAAGATGGTCGTCCATTCATTGTCTAAGACCTAGACAGAAGATCCTCTTGTGTAATAATAATTAAAAAGACTCAGCTAGAAAGGTTAGCTTGAAAAAACAAGGAAGAAAACCACCTGATCCTTCTGTTCTTGGAAGAAAGCACATTAGCTAAATGATTGATTTTGTGCTTAAATTTTTTCTTCTTTTTTTTCTTTTTTTCCTTATTCTCAGCAAGTATTGATCTCATTCTCTGTATTGCATTGAACACCCCAAAGTATTATCAATTGCATACTTAGCCCAGATTGGGAGAGTTAAGTGTGAGAGTAATTTTAAAAAGTCCAGTCATATCAATTTTCACTTTTTGATAAGCTATTTTTAATCTTTCACATTAAAGCATGACAGGCACCAGAAAACAAGCTACTTTTGGCTACTTTTAAATCAAAGAGTTTGTACAGGTTACATGCCAATTTTTAAAACCATGTGCCTGTTTTGCCTGTGTATAACCACCAAAAAAGAGATAAACAGTTGAAAGGAAAAGGACACAACTCTGCTTCTGAGGTGATGTAACAAAGAATGATCTTTACTGTCACTGTCCCTGATTTTACAGGAGTTTCTCTCTTGCATACTGGAATAATATATAATCTAGATGAGATTGGTAGGGCCAGAAATCTTAATTTATTTATTGTATAAGCATAATGCCAGCCACCTCCTGTTTTCATTATACCAATCTAATGCCAGCCATTTCCTGTTTTCATTAGACCATTGTAATGCTACGCTCCTACTGTTCTCATTAGTGCAGGACTGTGTAATGGCAACCACCTCATGTTTTCATTATAACAGAACTGTATGGTGCCAGCTGCCACTTATTTTACTTTACAGAAGAGCATTTGAATAGTCCATATCTTTTTCAAGAGAATATATACAGAGATGTCAAGGACCCTAGGGGTCTAAGGCCCCTGAGAAAATGATGGGAAACACCCTTCCTGACAATTTTGTTGCTGGAAGAATAGCAACGTTTATACAGTATGTACCGAGAAGAGGTTAAAGGCTGGGGTTAAACTGCTGTGGAACAGGTTTAAATTCTAGGAACTGCCTTTCTGATCCATAACGTATCTGATCTTCCTGAAGAAGATAAAAAGGTGGTTGCAATAGTTCAAGATCTGGATTAGAATAATAGGGAAATGCAAGTCAAATCCCTCCAGTGCACATTGCCTGTGCAGACCATAACCTATAAATTCTGCCATATTACTCCAGTTGTGACTGGTCTGGGAGAATAAGATTTTCATTATTTGAGATATTGTTTTGTTTTGCTTTGCTTTGCTTCTCTAATACTTTTTCAGTATGAAACATTTCACTTCTTATCAGTAGTGCTTAAAAAGAAGCTGTAACTCCTTCTCTAGGGTCTTCCAATGCTATTGTGATGATATTAAATAGTACTAAGTACTGCCCGATGACACAAAAATCTTCAATTGAGACTTCTTAAAAATACAGTCTGAAGGCTGAAAGGGTTCTGTTACTAAGGTACCGTTAAGTTGTTCTTACACTGCAAAACACTAGGGCTATACTTACTTTTGGCAGTAGGTATCAGAATAAAATTTCCTCTAATTAAGAAAAAATATGTAAGATGCTGTAAAATATTTTTTTCTGAAAAAGTTTTCTGTATTATTATAAAAAGTTTATATCTAGATGCTCAGGTTTCTGTTCATATTGGATATAATACAGATGTCAGAAAATACCTCCAAAATATCCCAGTGTCATTGCTCTGTAAAAGCTATGTAATTTCTATGTGGATACCTTGTAACATCCCTGCAAAAACATACCTGTTTTACAAAGGGGGACTGCAGCCTCAGTTGTATAATGGATGAATGAACTGCATATTAGTCATGAGCTAGAGCTACCACATCTACTGGTACATACACATCTGCTGCCTCTATTCTGAAGCCTTGGGAGTGTCAAATGCTTGGTATCACCACCAGAAAAAGAACCACAGTGAAGGCCATTACTCTGTACCTGACCAAAATTATCACTTCTGCACAGTGACTTTGATTTTAATTATTTGTGTGATGTCAGCTTGTCATGTTTTATCGGTTGTATGTTTAAATGATTTATAGCTTCCCTGCAGCTCAGGAGAGGAGCAGAAAAGCTCCGTGGACATGTATTATGAAAATAAAATTTCCCTGTTACTAGAAATGCTGGTTGTGGTGGTTGACCTTGGCTAGAGTCCAGGTGCCCACCAACCTGTCCTAAGAGTTCCCTCTCCAGGAGGACAGGAGGAGGAGAAAATAAGATGCAAAAAACCCTCATGGGAGAAGATAAGGGCAGTTTAAAATAGCAAAAGCAAGACCAAGTGCATTAGCAAAGGAAAACAAAAGATTTATTTTTTACTTCCCATCAGCAGGTGATGCCCAGTCCTTTTCTGGGAAGTAGGACTTCAGTACATGCAGCAGTTGCTCCAGAAGACAAATGTCATAAATAATGAATCCCTCCCGCCTTCTCCTTTCTCTTAGCTTTCATGTCTGAGAAGATATCATATAGACTATCCCTCTGAACATCTGTCCTGGCTATGTCCTGTGCCAAGGTCTTTCCCATCCCCAGAGTACTGCTGGGGGCGGGAGAGTGTGTGGAATGTTGGGCGGGTGGTGCTGATGCTGTGCCAGCCCTGCTCAGCAGCAGCCAAAACAGTGGTGTGTTACCAACACCTTTCCAGCTACCAGTGCAGAGCACAGTGCTGTGAGGGCTGCTGTGGGGAAAATGAGCTCCTCGTCAGCCAGACCAAATATCCTGGAACTTCCACTGATTTGTCTGGGAGAAAAGAGCTCTTCAAAAGCGTTTTTGTTCTGTATTTCCAGTCTTGGTGGAAAAGTTGTGTTTTCAAGAAAAGAAGAGTGTTCTTTGTCATTCTCAGATTGCTGTATTATTAACATCACTGAATAGAGTAATTGACAGATGTGTATAAGTGTTGCTAAAATGATTAAAAGCTCTGGAAATCATAACCTGTCAGTGTTCCCTGGGAAACAAAGAGCTTTCCATCTGTTAGGGGACTCTGTAAAGGATTGTAATGAGTCACCTTTAAAATGACAGCTGTCACCCTTAGGATTTGAGCCTCAAAGGAAGTGCAAAAATATAAAGAAATACATATAAACTGTTAATCAAAATATCCTTAATTTGTTATTATTTTGATCACCTCACTCTGGGCAGGGTGTGATAACTTGTAATTTTTCTATGATCTCTATTGTCTGGATTAGGTCCAAGTCAATAGGAAAGCAGTTATGTTTAGCAATGTTATAGTTTGATAAAGCACCATATCCCTGCATATGTCTTTGCACATTTTCTGTCACAGACTTCACAATGAATAAAATTTCACATGGATAATGGCATGTGATAGCAGCACATTTGAAAATTACTTCTGAGTTTTGGAAACCCAATAAAATGGAAACTGAGTGATGGAACTGAAGGATGTGAGGGAGTTGGTACACTTTTAGTTCACTTGCAAAGATGGTATACTCTACACTTACCATTACACCTTCCCCTTTTATGTTTGTTTTAATAAATGTAAGTGGTTTGTCATTTCTCTGTACCATTTTTCCTATTTCTGATACATTTTCTGAACTAAGGCAGGTGGAGTCATAACATTTTCTGTGAAATAAAATGCAAATTCTGTTATGCTAATGGACCACTAAGAACTGAATTAGATTAAGCAGTGGTGGTAAATCAGCAATTATACTGCTGGGTTGCTTTTTTTATTTTCATAGCAAGATTCAGCAGAAATAAAATTCAGTGGTAGTCACCACTAGAGGAGAAAGCCTAGGGCTGTTGATGTGCTTTACTGAATTTAGTATACATTTTACCACTACTCAGAGGCAGTCTTTAAAACCAAGGATGCTGAGCAAAGTGCTTTGAGTCAGCTGGTAACACAGTATATTAATTACAGCTCATAATAACTTCCATTTTTACATAATTGTTGCATGGTTGTACATGTTATGCCAAATAAAATCCTCAGTCTTGACTGGTGATTGTGATTAATATTTATGCTGCTGTTAAAAATGAGCGTGCTTTTAGCTTCACCGATGCTGAAGATTTTCTGGATTATTTATAAAATGCAACAAAAATAATAATTAAAGAATTTCCCAAACTTAGGAAACAGGTGGTTCTTCAAATAGAGGTCTGATTTTTTTATCTGTCTGCAAGAAAACATTCTCTGCAAACAAACACAGGCATTGAACCAGGATTGGTCTTTCTCCAGACCACCCTTCAAGGCTTGGAAGTGTCAACTAGCTTTTACTAGTATGCCTTATAAACACTCAGGATGAAGGAATAAAGTGAATGAGGGGAGCTGGCATGCATTTACAAGAAGCTATGGGATTCAAGATTTGGCAGCTGCACCTGGTGGCTCCTTGCAGTTGCGTGTTGTCATTGCCCATGGAAGCCTGAAATTTTTCCAGGCAGGAGGTGGTGTGAACATCACCTTAGACTACAGGAATTACTGGTTATCAGCAGAGCTGTCTCAGGTTTACATTCTTGATCCCACAGTAAACTTGGCAAATCTCCATGAAAGCTTTTTGAAGAGTGCTTGAATCAGATGTCCTCCAATTGTTTGTACTTCTCCTCCTGTTACCATAATATGATGGGCCCCTGACATTTCACCTCTGCTAAAGGGATAAGATGTAATAGGAACTGGATGTCTGCCTAAAGCATAGTACTCCTTTTCCTTTTCTATCTTGATTCCTATTGCCAGCCACATTAATACTGCAGCTGCAATGGTTTTACAATTTAGGAGTGCACAGAAGGTTATTAATAAGTGCAGAAGTAGGAATCTTTTAAAAGAGATGATTCATTTAGAAATTAAAGGACTGCCTGTGCTTGTTATCATTATACAAGCTTTTTTTTTTTTTTTTTTTTTTTTTTTTTTCAAAAAGTGGGTGTTTTTTCCTTAAGAAAGATTGCTATGTCTTACTTGACATATCCAAAAAGATGTACTAACAAAATCGACTTTCTGTCCATATCACATCCCTAAATGAGTCACCTAAACAGACTCTGTTAAGGTAACAGCATAGTGCTGAGTGGCAGTGTGGCAGTGAGCTGGTATATACCAGGAATCTTGGTTCACTTACACTGGCTGATGGAGGTGCAAGAAATGATTATGAAAGCAAAATTACCAGCCTTTGGAATCTCTTCCAGAAGAAGACAGCACAAAAGAAACCTAGAGTATGAACAGAACCCTTATTCTGGAACTGTCCACTAGTACTACAACCCTTACACTGAGGCAAAGCCACAGTGCTTTTAAGAAGCTTATCTTGTGGTCAAAGATAAGGCTTATTAACAGTTGTTAATCTCTGTTCTAAATCTCTTATAATACAACAGTACTATAATGGTGTTAAAATAGCTTCACATGCATTCTTCTCTGCTGTATTTACTATATTCACATGGTATTCTACAAATCCTTATTAAATGATATAGGAGTTCTTATACTACTTTTGTTCTCAATTTAAAATGAGGCACAAGGGAATACAGAATCATTCATATAGCCAATGCATCTTCAAGCATAGAGACAAAGGGTATTCAGAGTAAATACAATTTCTCATCTGGTCTAAGATAAGTCCCTAAACATATAATGAAATACCACTACTTTGAAATGCATTATAGTTAGAAGATGTTAAATGTACTAGTTATCCAGAATACACATATCAGATTTTTTTTTTCTCATAATTTCAGTACAAAAAAATTACCAAAATAAATGATTTTTCACTGAAGATGAAAAGGCTATATGTTTAGTTACCAAGAAAATATTCTTATTTAGAGCTCAATAGTTTATTGCAATACTCTGAATGAGATTCCCCATGGAACTCACAAAAATGAATGAAGAATTTGTTCATAAAAATATTTTAATCGGAAAATAAAAATATTGTTTTCATGTAGTTCAGCAGCTTTAATCAAATTTTAAACCAAAGAATTTAAAGCAAGAAATTGAAGTCTTATCTACAAATATTATGATGAATATTTTTTATTATATGGTAAGAAGTGTGAAGACGAATAAGAAATCTACTCTAAATTGTCTACATCAGATAAATTTTCAGTGTAAAGAATTTAAAATTGACATAAAAAAAGAAAGCAGTGGTGACTAATAGGGTCACTTGTTGAAATCATTACAGCATGCAGCATCATAATTGATGCCTGTTGTAAAATGCTTAAAAAATATATGCATAGAACATTTTCTTATAGACAGTAATAACAGAAATAGATGTCATTTCCTGATGGTCAGACACCTGTGGTGTTTTTATTTCCATGCTGGTGCCAGCCTAGTGATCCAATTTTATCGCTCTCAAATCAAACCATTGAAAAGACTGTGTGACTGTGTGTGATTGCCCTCAAAAAGATGGAAAATGTACAGGTATTACAAAATGTAATCACAAATTTGTTAAGCAGCATTTCTTGTTGGAGACATTTCTATACTGCTACACCAATCAATTGATTTCCAGATACAACTTCAGTTTTGCTTTTAATTTGGAAAACACTGAGGATTAGTGGCCAATTGTTCTCCTAGATCTCTGGTAGAAGTTCAGTAGGTACACTATAATAAAATTTCCATAGAGTTAGTATTCAAAGTATTAAATAAAATATGTTTACAGAAATTGAATTTTCATTATTCCTTTCCTCAGCAGGTCAACATTTGAATCTGCTGTACAATCATCTGTGTTTCAAGCTAGTCCTATACTATTAACTCTTACCAAGAAAAATTTCAGAATGTTTACAGACATTTTGGAGTCTTGCCCAAATCAAAGGTATTTTTCTCTAAAGTAACAAACCTAACGGGGGAAACCATGTCAGAACACCATTTTCATAAAGTAACAAAGGGCCCAAAATATGACTAGTCTGTATTTAGGAAAAAAAAAATCTTCTTAGAAATATTAAAAATAATTTGTGTCCCAGAAAAAGAAAACTGTTTCCCCAGCTTGAACTAAATAAGCCAGGCATTATCGGGAGCCATCAACAATAAATAAACCAAGATGCTGTGCTCTTTTCCCTGAATCATAACATAAGTATTATGGAGTATGCATCTTGGAAAATTCTTAGATGGCTCATTAATTCCCTGATCCGTTTCTTCATGCACTACTGAAAATAAGGTGACCTTTCACAAATCAAACTATGCGTACAGCAGACAGTTTTCTTTTCTACTGGAGAAATTTCATTTTTAGGGAAACATTACTAACTGAAGGAATAAGCTTTCAGCTGCCTTCATGTCTTAGACTCAATAAAGGATAAGGATAGGGTATTTATCCCATGAGTGAACACCCTGAAGCAGTAGTACGTGGTTGGCTTAAAGGAGATCTAAGAATCTCTGTTTGACGGACTGGCCACTTTCCAAATGAGAAATCAATTACTGTATTCTGGGTAAAGAAAAGCCAGGATGGTTTATGACTTGTTCTACATATACTGTGGATCCAGCCAAGCTCTGAATCATACACAGTTGAAGACAGTAAAAGTAACATCCCATGTCCAGTGAGGTCATTTGCAACATAAGGTACATTCTGTCAGGACTCTGCACAGACAGTGACTTGCTAGATTTTAGAATTTAGACTGTAGAAAGACAGATATATGTAGCTGGAAAAAGGGGAGATAATATTGTTGGGTTTCACTGCCTAAGATGGGCAGCTAACTAGATGCAAGCTGGTTTTGTTTCTGGTGAGGAGACTTGCAGAAAAAATGAAATGGGTAAAAGGTAATTCTGTCTGCAGGAATAGCACACACCTTTATAATACCTGTAGTGTTCTGAACAAACTGAAACTATATTTAGCTGTCAAAAGCAATGCCTGTGTACTTAATTACTGAAAAAAACCTCCCAAACAAACAAACAAAAGTCAAAAAACTCCCCACTGGAAAAAAAAAAAAAAGGCAAAAAAAAACCAAACAAACAAAAAAAAAAAAAAAAACCCAAAAAAAAAAAAAAAAAAAAACCCCAAAAAAAAAAAAACAAAAAATAAAATAAAAAATTAAAAAACCAAACAAAAACAAAACAAAACCCCCAAAAAACAACAACAGCAACAAAAACAACCACCAAAAAAACCCCTAAAAATTCTGGTTTACAGGCTTTACACTATTTGGTATGTCATTGCTACAGTCGCACAGAAGCAGACAGAGAGTGCCACAGTTCTGAGCGATTGATCATAATGCTCAAATACATCAAAACACAACCAAACAAAAGAGGTTAATGAAAGTGTTAAATTATAACAACAAACTCAAAAAAACCAGCCATAGGACTTAGTAATATTTTTCCCAGCAATTTGTCACATTGTTTACAGCAACATGAATAAAATTACTCACACTCTTAAGAAAGACACAATTAAAAAATATAGAAAGCAAAAACTAATTCCTTGAATTCTTCAGGTTGTCCTCCACTTGTATACTCAAGCAGTGTTTTGATCTCTCCTGCTAGGCTGACACTCTTTTAGAACTTACCCCCTTTATAATGTTTCTGGTGAACTCACACCAGTATACTAAACCAAAATATCCTTTATTCAGCTCCATGTTTCTATGAGCAAATAACAGCCTGTAGGGATTCAGTGCATCAGCTGCTTAAAAGATAAACCTACCCAGCTTGATGAAAACTCTGCTCCACTTTCCTGTTGAGAGAAAACAGTTACACATTTCTAATAAATGAAGCAGGAACTGTCATTTTTTTGGCAAACTGATAACTAGCTGTAACAGCCGCATTGCCACAAGTTGCTTTTCCAAAGTAATTACCATCAGGCTCCCTGTGGTATGCAGTGTTTAACACATTTCTTCTGTGTTAATGAATGCAAAAGCAGGCAACACCACTATTAGTAATCGCTTTTTATTCGTAGTCCTCATTTTCCAGATAGGTCACATTAAACACAGCCATTAAACAATAGCGGTTGAGAAAATCCATACAATGTATGCTGCTTTTGTTTGGTTTTTTTTGTGTCATTCACCAGTCATTGGTGCAACTTTGAGCCATATGGGGAGACAGGGGCTGATAAATGAGAATGCCAACCTGTATCACAATTGGGCCAGAGAAGTCAAAACCTTAATCAGATTTCATTCAGTTACATTTCAAGTCAACAAATCTTGATAGCCAAAACTCCCATTTAAATTAATGCAATAATAACTGCTGCCTGATGTCAAAAGAAAGCAATTAAACAATAATGAGTGGGTGTATGTTATGCTAGGCTTCAGACTCCTCCTTGACCTCAACAATTTCCCTTCCATTTGACAGCAAGCAACATGAAAGTTTGTTTGAATGGTGTATCTTGTTCCACTATGAACAAAGTTTGACTTCTAGGGGTAACTTGGATTGGGAAACCTCTATTCTTAAGTAGCAAATCACAGTTCAGAAGAATCTGTTTCCTGATAAATATGCCAATTAAAGAAAAAAAGGGAAAAAAGAAAGGTCTGATTTTGAGTTCTGATTTGATTGGCCAATTGTATAAGGAATTCCCAATTGCTGGCTTTTTTTTAATTAAAAAAGATACAGAATGCCTTATTCGCTATTCACAGTGTACAGTACAAATTTATTAGTTGCTTTACTTGCCTTCCTTAACTCCAGCTTTCCTTTTATACTCTTTTGACAGATATTTCCTTTCAGTCTTATAAAGCATGTGTGTAAAAAATGAGAGAAATAACTCATAAACTTTATCTTTCATTGCTGCCTCTTTCTCCAATGGTGATAGTAGAGATATCATGGAGAAAAAAAAACACTTTAAAATCTTTTGTGTGCAGTACATCCTTCACACAAAATCATGTAAATTTTGACTGAACCAGCAAAACTCACATTGTATAAGCTCTACTGGTTTACTGGTTTATTATGTGTCCATTCTAAATTGTGAAATAAATTTTTTAACCTGTGATGATTTCATACTGGGAAGCAGTATGCCGGAGTTCTACAAAACAAGGCAGTTGAAAGACAAATTAAATAAAAGCAAGATTTCCTAAACTCTTCTATAAAGCTGTGAGTCATGAATTCTGAATTACCTCAGAGTGGTAAATAAATAATCACTACTAAATACAGATAATGTGTTAAACAGCTAAAGCTAGTAAATCACTAGTGACAGAGAGCCTTAAGGTAAATTCCTCTTACATTGGCACAGCCCTTTCTCAGAATGTTGTGGTTTTATGTCTTCAGAAACATACAATGAATTGTACAATTGGTTACTCAGTGTTAAAATCATTTATAAAATACACAAATCTCCATCACTTGACTGCATTTACATATTGGCGTAGATTTTGCTGAATAATGGATCTCACTGGCAGAGCTAAAGACTTGGTGCACAGACACTGAAGTGATGGGCACCACAGAAATACGTAGAAAAGACTGATCAAACAATAAGAATCCTCTCCACTATGGAATTTCAAGCTATCAAGCTATCAAGCAAAACCAATCTTGGGTCTCCTGGCCAAAAAAAACAAAACAAAACAAAACAAAATTATATAACACAGACAACACCACGTTTTAGATACATAAATTGTCCAAAACATGGAGAGTAGCTTGATAAGACATGTACAAGATCCTTCTTTTGCATGTAATTGTAGACATTTTTTAACAGGAGCTAAAAGCAAACTGTCAGAATTGGTGTCTCCCAAAGACAATTCATTGTAGGACTGACTAGCTAAAATCACCACTTAAATGCAAGCCCAAAACCAAAATAGGCTGTTGGGTCAACTTTCGTTTTTGAACTGATAAAAAAACTATGGCTTGTGGTATTTCAGATTGCCAACCCCTTTTATAAATGTTTTTATAGTACAGATTAAATTTAAGAAACCAAATTCATAGTTTTTAAACAATGTGCCATAGTGGTATTTTCAGGAGAGTATTCAAAGTATATAAGGGACAAATCCTGAGCTAAACATTTTATTCTTCTGCTTCTTCTTGTATTGTGGAAGTTCATTTGTTCTTTTCCAAGTTTCATTTGAAAGTAACTTTGAATTTTTCAAATGCAATAAAAACATTCTTAGGAAGCAATAATAAAAAATAGAAACTATGTCCCAAGTTATTCTAAGTTATTCTGCAAATATTATTCAGATCAAGTGAAAATCTGACTAAAAACACCCCCCAGAATAAGCAGTATTTATCTAGAACTGCAGTAAGCTATTGCACATACTAAAGTATCAGATAAATTACTGCTCATCCTAGATTGACACTGACATAAATTTTCAGCTCTATAAACTTAATATCAAAACTATTAAACTGGTGGCATCTCTGAAGAATTCAATCAAATATCCTGCATTGAATAGGCTGGCTGCATGTGTTGCGGAAAAAAAAAAAAAAACAAAACCCAAGGATGTTCCAGATGTTGGTTCGAGTGTAATTTTTGTTATTAAACATGGGTTTGCAATAGAAGCTTCTACAAGGACTTGCACATAACCATGACTGATGGATGTACTTGTAGGCTGTTCAGTTAGCTCCATCAGCTCACTCAAACATATTTTGAACAGATTATGTACTGCAGTACTTCGTAGACCATACATTAAACAAGAGACTTTGCTCTGAGGCGCTGCTTCCCATATTCCATGGGGAAAAGGAAGCAGGAGAAAACAAAACTCATAGAGTTCGACAGCTACTGAGGCAACACTTGCCATTTACAATATAAGCCCAAATATTTTTGCAACACAACTATATATTAATTTAATAAAATACACAATATAGCTCTTATACACTCAACAATTTGGCTCATATGCACTGAATCTGCAATAAATCAATAAAAATATGTCATTTGATGTAAACACACTGAATCTTCTTACATTTGCACATTTAAATGACCATGTGATTTTTGTGGATGTCTGACATTTTCACTTTCCTGAGCTATTTTAGTGTCCACAAATGAATAAAAAAGTGTTAATAATGTTAATTTCTTTTCTGTATTACCATTAAGGTAACTCTTTTCTTCCCAAACTTTATTTTACTCCATTTTATTTTTTTTTTAACTTATCACTAACTATTTATAGCTTTGTTGGACACTAAAATGCTAAATAGATATTAAAATCTTTTTTTTTCATTTCATCAAGTGAATTAGCTTATGTGTGTGCAGGACAAGATGGACTATATAATTTTACATTTAACCTTAATATGGTATGTAGTGTTTCATTAATGATGAGGATATGTTTTCTTGAATAATGATCTGGAATGGTTCTTTTTGTTCTATTGTTCTTTTTTTTTTTTTTTTTTTTTTTTTTTTTTTTTTTTTTTTTTTTTTTTTTTTTTTTTTTGTATTTCATATTTGTGGCAGATAACTTTGTACATAAATGTTTACCACAAATGAATGTTAATGTTTGGTGTCGCTTGGACTACTACAAGAACTCTTTATAGGACTTTCAGTAGAAGCCTGTGGTGGCTGCTGGAAATTCACCACAGGTCAGCATTATTCAACCCTGTTTTTCTGGGGGTTTATACGTAAACGGTAAAGTCAGCATCAGCTATTGAGGACAGTCTTAAAGAATCAGACGTATTTCCATTCCATCTTTCTCACACCTTCCTATGAGATTGTCAAAATGGCACTGTCTTTCCTTCTTTCATTTTGTTCTTGATGTACTTGACTCTGTCCTAATGAAAGTTTGGTCAAAATGAAACCAGTGTTATCTGTCAAAAAGAAAGAGCAGTGAAAAGAACATACTTGTGGGCACTTCAGATGTTCACTAAAAGCCTTAAAGCAGCATTGGTCTTCCTTCATTCCTGTAATTCTGTAACAACCAGGGAATTTACTTATTTATTTACTTTCAATCAGCAGAAGAGGAATGCAACTGCCAGCCTGTCCTTATTTTCCCCCTCACTTTCTGATGGCCACAGGGTCGCTTCCCCGACAGTCCTGCAAGAGCTTGTCTATTTCTCTCACAACTTCCTCGGCATCCACCGACTCCCTGCCTAGATCCCGGGCTGAACGGTCTAACTGCTCCAGAACAGAGTCCATCTCACTGGAGTCTCGGCTCACTCGGGAGTGCACGTCTGCAAAGGCCCTAGCCATCTGATCTGATGCAATGAAGGAAGCGTCCTTTGACTGTTTACTGGGCGATAGATACTGACTGTCAGTTGACAAGTACTGGCTGCTTGGTTCAGCCAAGGCTCCTGATTTCACTTCACAACCATCCAGTGGTCCTTTTGTTGAGGTGCAAGGCTCAATGCATGTCTTGGTTGGGCTGCTCGATGCTGAGGGAACCTCCTGAAGCAGAGGACTCAGGGCACGTTTGGCTTTTAAGTAAGGTTTAACATTGGCAATGAGAATAGTGTGCTCTCTCTTGTCTTTCCCAAATGTACAAAAAGTCTTTTTCCCAGTGGGATTCACAGTTTCATATGTCTCAGTCTCAACGTTAGCTTCAACTGTGGGTACAAAGAGATTTGTGCGATAATCTGCATTCTCAGCCTGACTGGCTGCAGGGAACTGTGGCATCCAACACCTGTCAGAATGACCAAGCACTCTGCATTCATCTGTGCAGTTAACACATTCTTCTTGTTCTGCAAAACAAAAAAAAGAAAGAGAAAAAAACCTCTAATTATAAGTGGATTTATTTAGGGTAATGAATAGGCGATGATCATCACGTGATGGGTTTACTTGACATCTGGTTTCTTAATTATGGAGAAAAAGAAGAAGCTATAATTAAAATATTTCAGAAGGTTTGCATAAACCTGTTAGTTGAGACAATAGATTTATTTAACTCTGTTCTCCACATATTAAAGCATTCACACAACCCAATGGAAGTATAATGGGGTCATTAGAGACTCATTCTCAGTGGAATTGAGCTTCATCTGTAAACTAATCTGCTGCAGAAATCTTTTAGGCTTTATTCTGTAAAACTCATACTAGAAAAGAGTGAACAGTACTTAGGGAACTCAAAAGGAATTATAAGGATTAATTTCTCAAATCAAATAACTGAGCAGTGACTGCTTTTCTGGAAATACAAACAACTTCATAAAAATCAGCAAGATGTTTTTTCTTTTTTTGTCACCTCCATTTCATTTGTAATTGTTATGTTGTGTGACAGTCACAAAATAATAAGGTTTTCTTGAAAAGCTTATTTTTCCTGCTGAGAACAAAGAGCTAGAATCTTCCATCAGTATGCATTAAATATAAGCTTGTCAAAAAGCACATATTGCAATTTTATTAGACATGAGTATGGATCATGTAATCAGTTTTCCCCTTTTTAGTTTTGGTGCAACTAAGTGAAAATGGATTTGCTCAATACATACAATTTGGAAGAATGACAAATGGTGACACACTATTTGAACTGATGATGTTTTCAGATAGGATTTCTATATCCTTATTTCTTTCATAGAATATAGTTAAATGAGATTCCCTTGCTACACTTTTAAAACATAAGTTTTGGTACTTCCTATTCTACAACTAAAAGAAAACTTTCTGTTTTAAAAACCTTGGCTTGTGTGTAATTTGCATTAAATATATTACATTTGGGCCAATATTTACTGTCTTATAATTGTACTTGTAGCTCTAACCAACCATCAGGAATAAGAAAAACAATAAATAGTATAAATCCTTTTATCATCTCTAGGTTTCAGTTAACCATACATTGATCTTAATAATTTTTCTTTCACAAAATGGGCATATGGTTCAATACTCATTTCTTTGAGGAATTTAGTATTTAAAAAGTGCATGGAATTCCAGTTAGACCAAAACTGTTAGCATCTTTAACTATAAGGATGTAACACTCATACAGGCATGCAGAACAAGCCTTCAGGAAAGCAGAAGAAACATGTTGACCCAAAGATGGGGAGAATTTAAGCAGACATCATCTTTCTAAATTAGAAAATAAATTCCTAGTAATCTTATATCACCACCTGATTAATGAATGATTGCACTGCAGAGACATGACAAAAGAAACATCAAAGATGGGAATCTAAGAGTATAAACTGTTTTTCACATTTCTAAAAAGATATGAATAAATAGGACTTAAACTAAAATTGCTTTATGTCACAGTGATGTTAAACTGTGATAATTTGCTCAGAACTGATAGCTGTTAGTGATACAGTAGTAAGAAAAATCTCATTCTGTACATGAGCTCCCTTCCTTGAAGGCTTTAAAATCTATGTCTGGTGTTAACCCTGAAAAAATACTAAAAGCAAGTGAGAATTAGGTACAGGGACAACAGAACAAAGTGATTGTTGAGGAAAAGGATGTAACATAGAGGCCTTAAACATGACATTCATAGAGGTGAGTCAGCCTCAGCTGTGCATCTGGTAAAATCATGGAACAGATCTTCCTGGAAGATGTATCAAAACATGGAAGATGGGGAGGTGATTAGACACAAACAAGTGTTCACTGAGGACAGATTGTCTGGTGCCTTTCTAGGATGGAGCGAATGCATCAGTGGACATGGCAAAGCCTTTTGTAAGGCCTTTGAGATGGTCAAATATTGATATGGCCACAATATTCTTGGTGCTAAATTGGAGAATGATGGATTTGATGATGGATTGTCAGATCAATACGGTAGTGGCTGGATGGTCACATGCAAACAGCTGCAGTCAATGGCTCAATGTCCAAGTGGAAAGCATAATGAGAGGTGTCCCTCCAGGGTCCACACTGGGGCCAACATTATTTATGATCTGCATTTATGAGATAGACAATGGAACTGAGTACACCCTAGAATCACAACAAACTGAGTGGTGTATCTGCTTTGCTGGAGGGAAGCAGAGGATTCCATCAGAGGGACTTACAGGCTTGAGAGGTGGGGGCCATGTGAACACCATGAAGTTCAACAAGTCCAAGTGCAAGATTCTGCACCTGAGTTGAAGTCAGATCAATAAAGAATGGGGGATGGACAGATTGAGAGTAGGCCTGTTGAGAAGGATTGGGTCCTCTGGTGGATGAAAAGCTGGACATAAGCCAGCAGCATGTGCTCACAACCCAGACAGCCAATTGTGTCCTGGGCTGCATATACTAAAAGAAATCAGATTTAGATTGTACATGAGGTGGAGGCTCTTTGATATGAAAGTAGGGAGACGCTGGAACAATTTCCTAGGCAAATTGTGGATGTCCCATCACTTGGGAGGTTTCAAAGTCAGGTTGGACAGGACCTTGAGCAACCTGATCTAGTGAGGGACATCCTGCCCATGGTATATATTTCAAGGTCCTTTCTGATGCAAACCATTCAATGATTCTGTGATCTCCACAGAAAACTAATCCACATGCTGGTTTTAGTATCCAGTAAAAACTAAAATTACCATGATGAAAAGCAGGAGTAAAATAACCCCTACCTTAAGACTGTAACAAAGCGACAGAACTGAAAAGATTTTGAGGAAGAAATTTAAGTTTGTGGTGTTTGATTTTATTTCACTTGAATGAGATGGCATTGTTATGCATAACCACAGAGACAACATATGTGTGGCAATTGCTTAATGAAATGGGAGCCATACAAATGAAGGACATAGCTATACACCTCATTCCACCCATTAGTTCACCTCCACTAAAGTTCTCTGTATCTAGTTTTCTGGAGCTTCTACAGCATCAAACAGCTGCTGCTTTAAAACAGCCAAGGGAAACTGCTACTCTCACACTCTCTCTCTCTAAAAAAAAAAATAAATCCCAAAGAAACCAAACTACCTCCTCCTGCTCAAAAAAAACCCCACCTCACTCAGAAACATAAAGCTCTGCAAAACAAACCAAATCTATGTATTTTTAAAAACATCTTAATCTTCCGGATTCTTCAGAGTAGACTTGTGACAAGCTCAGCCTCTAACTTTAAAAATGGACTTACAGAAATAAGAGAAATAGGTGCTCTCTTCAGGATTTTCCCTAACAATACCTAAAGTTATTTTTTTTTTCATATGGAATTCACGACAATTTTGAGTAAATGCTTTTTGGCACTTTTAAAAGTTTACCTAAACAACTTATCAGTTTTCCAACTAGCTTTTATGTTGTAAGCTTAACTATCCTTTGTATGGATATTTGTAAACAATTTTGTTGCTTATAACAAAAGACAAAAAGAAAGCCCTGCTGCACATTAGCTATCATAAAATGCTCAGAATTGCACAATCAAGAGACCAGTACTCTTCTCTGCTCCTTTCTTTTCAATTACTCTATCAAAGCAAGATCCCTCTTTGCTTTTTCCTTTCTCACCAAAAATAGCCCAAACATTACAGTCTATTTCATTATACCACAAAAAAGCAATCTGTAGCAGAAAAATTCTTTCTGTCTTTCAAGCAGTAGTTCTATGTCATATTATCTTAAATTAAATAAATATTCGTAGATATATATATCTATATATATCACATATATATATATATATGTGATCCTCTGCGGGGTACATTGACAACACACACACATATATATGCATAAATATATCTATATGAAATATAGAACTAAGAAATTCTATTTTCACACTGACTCTTTTTCTAAAACTCAACTGAACTGTATTTCTTTTAAAAAATAAATATTTCCTGAACTAAGATTGAAACAAACAAGCTCAGATGAAAGGTAAAGTTCAGAGAAGTTCTCAGTCACTGGAAATAAGTACTGCAAACTTATTCAGTAGGTATTCTGTTTTGTGCCAAAAACTATGCTTTGAGACTTTCAACACTCATTAGGTTAATTTATTATAACCAAGTTATGTTTGAAGATATATATTAGCTCTCATACACATGCATACATATACATTGGTATGAGGAGGGGTCTTTCACAGTGTTTAGATTATTCATTACTGCCAACAAAAATACAAAGTTTGCTGGCAATCTCTAACTAAAAGAGATATATGCAATAGCATATATTTGTTATGTATATAATGCATGCTCTATTGTCTCTCCCCTACTCATTTCCTGTATTTGTTAAAGCAATTTTTATACTTGCACTCCTACTCACTGTATTGACTAACTTTCCATTTCTGCTCCATGGACATGGTAGCAGTGACTGAATTAAATATGAAACCAAAAAACCAACAAAAAATACATGGAATGACCTTGACTTGAAACCTACCTGCATTGCATGAGCTTTGTTCCTCTAGCATTGAAAATGTCTGCCTTTACATTTCCTTCTTTTATGTCACATCATAGGGAATGGATTTTGAGTATTGATTATCATACATTATAAGCCACTTGTCTCACCATTAGCCTGTAATTTTGACTGCTACAGCAACCACACAGTGAAGAAAATCAAACAGGGATTTTTGTACTAGTAGCAGAAACTACAAACACAAAGTGAACTATCACCACCAAGGGCCAAATTAGGGCATAAGAGAAAATAGAATCAATTTAAAGGTAAATATATAAATATATATATATATGTAAAATAGGTTATATGCTGTGCTGTACAGAAGATGTTCTGGTAGAGTGATATGCACCATCAGTCTTTATCTCTGTGCTTGTCTCCCTCCCGTTGAAAATAAACCCTTAACAGTGCATGTGTGTACAATAAACAGAAGCAGTCTAGAGGTTTTCCTAACTCTCTGGAGCTTTAAGGGTAAACAGTCAGAAGTGCTTTATGCACTTAGGGGAGAACATACACTAAAATAGAACTGCTAAATTATCAGCCGGAGAAAGAAAAGGAAACAAGATATCTGTAAACAACCATTGCCTGGATAGGAAACGTATTCTGGATGGAAATTCAGAGATGGTGTAGGATGAAAGTTATATTGGCAACATATAAAATGTAATGCAAGGTATGTATTTTGGCACAGCAAAAGATATATCTTATATATTTTATTCTATTACAAGATGAGTTATATTTAATATCTGCCTTTTATAGCAAGCTAAGAGAAAAAGATTCTTTTATTGTGGTATCTACAATTTCCTACACTTTCTTTATAAATATTGAACAAAATTAATTATGGGCACTGATTTTAACCTAAATATATTGCACTATGAAATTAATTAATTAATGCTTTAGAAAGCTGGCTCCTTTCAATGGCTAAAACAGATCTCTTATTTTGACTCACTAGTTATATGAAATTTGCATAACAACAAAAAAGAAGAAGCTCAATAATTTTTTTTTTAAACAGTAAGTCAGTGGAAAAATTGAATCAGTAAATACAATGTTTTCTGAAATTTAACTGGTCCCTAATTATTTAAATTATACATACATACAACGCAAAAAAACCAAATTTAAGGTAAACATCAGCATGCAAACAATTCCAAGAAATATTTTATGCACTATACTTATAGGATGTAGAACACTATAGTCTGTATTTAAGTACTCCATACAATTTAATACTAAATGTCAAGATTCCCATGTATGGGAAATCAGACTATATACATATACATATATGCTTATATATATATTTATGTAAATAAATGAATCTGTGTATATTTAAAGTCTGATTACCCCTATAAAGAAGTCTGGATATATAAATAGGCATAGACTTAGACCTACAGCTAGAGCTGTGCCATCCTATTCCTCAAAAAACCTGTAAACTATTTTATCAAATTTTATTTGGAGTTAAACAAGGCAGACAGAGTAATATAATTATAATTTATAAGATTTTAACTGATTGTCATTCAAGTGCATTCTTTCCTAAGAACTTACAAAATATTTTAAAATGTAGCTTTTTATTGCCATTTGTTCATGAATAAAGACTAAATAAGAATATGGCTAGCTGATAGCAATAAATAAATTAAATATTTTAAAATAACAGTAGCTTTTGTTATTTTTAATTGCCCTAGGAAAGCTATCTTTCAGATATCCTTTTTTCTCTTTCAGTGGGGGATGTCTAGTTTTTGATTACATAAAGACCTTATTTTACTGACTACTTTTTAAATTCCTTTCTATGAATGTAGAAGCTAAAAATAAGCCTTAATTGTCAGGGATGGTTCATAGGTTGATTCCCTTGACTGGAATGACTATCAACTAACAGGTTCAAATAAAAACTAAACCAGAGCACCCATTTCAAAATATATGCTGCCTTCTTTTTGAAAGCATGCAGTTTCACAATACCTTTACTTTTTAAATGCTATATTCTTCATTGCTTTACAGAGAACAGTAAAGCACATAAAAATGTGTGATGACCCTTTTTACACGACAAAGGTCTGTCTATGAGTGCATACACTGAGTTCACACTGACTTGTGTAGGAGATCAACATTGATGTTGTGAATTTTTGTTCATTACTGAAAGTATTTCCATTTAGAATTTACTCAGTTATGAAAAAAAGTGTAAAATTCCCTGTAGCTTATATTTCCCTGGTCTAACCAAAACCACAGTATTCTTTACTCTGAGGGTGGTGAGGCACTGGAACAGGTTGTCCCATTTCTGGAAGTGTCCAAGGCCAAGCTGGGTTGGATTTTGAGCAACCTGGCTTAGTGGATGGTGTCCCTGCCCATGATAGGGCAGTTGGAACTAGCTGATCTTTAAGATCCTTTACAACTCAAACCATTCTATGATTTTATTTAAAAAACCTCCAGCAACACCAGTATATGTTTTAGACTAATAAAATAATGCTATGCTTCATATTTTTAATACCTTAAATAGATATGAAAGATCTGTATTTTCCGTACATATGTGTAAGCAGATGGACAATAAATGCCACATAATATCTAACAGAGGATGTAATTAACTCCGCTTTTCAGAACTTCAGTAATTCCTAAAATATGACCAGAAAACCTCACAGCACTTACATTAAATGGTGGCTTTTTTTTTTTTTTTTTTTTTTTTTTTTTTTTTATTTGAGACAGGCAATTGCCTTTACTAAAGAACTGGAAAGGCTATAAGTAGATATTTATTACAGGAGACAAATAATGTGTGCTTTGGCATGTCCTAAACACCGGGTCTATATGACATTTCTATTGAGAACAGTCAGCTAAAGCACTACCTCTGTGGTTGGATTTCTGTTTAATTACAATTGATTTTGACATAAATGAGCAGAGATAAACAAATACTTCTATACTTCTCTTGCTGTTATTAAACAGAGCTGTCTCCTATCTGAGTATTTATATTGGCTTGTCTGTTTAAAGGCTCCTTTCAGTCAGGCAAAGCAATTATGTAGCTCAGATTAGCAAAACAACTGGCAGTAAAATGAGAGTGGACTGCCACATTTGTAAACCTCTTGGATCTCATGTTTTTCTCCTGATATTATAAATACAAGTTTCTGTGGTCTATAATCCTTACACAGTTTCCCACAGGTGGTGTTGGGTTTTTGTTTAGTTGATTTTGCTTGTTTTCTAGATACAGGATAAAGACAATATATATTTTGTATTGTTATGACATAAAACACTTCAAAAGCCATAAAAGCATGATGACCTATGGATTTAATTCTAGTTCACATTTGTCCCAGACAATAAATATTGGAGGAATATTTCAGGATTACAGGGAGTACTATGAAAATTAAAACATTTCTTACAGAAGCATGCTTTAATTAAATTATTACAATTTAATGACAATCACATATTTTTATTTAAAAAAATATAAGAGAAGAAAAATATTTGTGTTACCTGAAAATTTTCCATCCTCACAGCGGGCTGGTCCACAGATCCCAACAATGGGTCTTTGGCCTCTGCCTTGCTGTTCTGGAGGCAAATCAGACCTGTGAGTCACAGACAGGGATAGGCTCTGCTTCCAAAATTCACAACAATATCAAAACTTCTGCAGGAGAAAAACAACTTCTACCTGTGACCCAGACACAGCTCAACAGCCCTTGAAACTTTTCACTAGTTTTCTCAAAGGTACAAATACACAATTCTATAGTTGGCAGTGACTGAAAACTTCTAACTAGTAAAAAGTATGTCTCATTCCTGCCTAATAGAGGAGAAAGAAGAAAATGGATGCCTAGTCTTGATTTTCACTGTTTGCCCATGAGTTGACTGGCTCTGACTCTAATTTGCAATGAAAAGACCATACAACAGTCACAAAACAGTGATTTTGGTCTCTTCCCCATCCCACATAAGAAAGTCTTCCTAGCCCAGGGCTGCAGGTGGAAAATGTACAAAGGCTAGCTGTGCCAGCCCTGCACTTAGCTGAGAAGCTACTGGGAAATTTTAGCGACATGACACATTGATAATTTTAAACTGTAAATCTTTGTTCTAGAGCCCCAAGCTGTTTCCTGAGAAAGAAGGAAAACTAAACTGCAGTAATTAACAGAACAGGACAGCCTCGTGGATCTTTTGGAAAGCACATTTTTAATATTGCATATTTTCACTCTTTATCAAGGCAGTGCAAAAGATATCACAGTGGGATTGTTTCAGCACTAGCATCTACAAAAGCAATGATTCTTAAATCTGAAACTTAACTGAATTTGTGTAATCATTTGCACAATTTGCATGATATTCACATTTTTTTTACTAACTTTATTGTAAGCTAGTCATAATTATAGTATCAATGATTTCCATATCTAAATTGCAGCACTTAGTAAATGCTGCATATTGTAGTGTGGCAATGCTTATAATCTAGTCATTAACCAGGACCATTGTGAGCCTGCCTATACAAATATTAGCAGATTGTATAGTTAGAGACAAAAGGTAACAAGTGATTATAACAAACAAAAGCAATGAATGGGAAGAAAAGACAACATTAATGAAAATATAATCATGCTGTTGACATTTCCTAAAAATACGAATATAAAAGCTCCATAATTTAAAGGAGCTACCTCCATCTGTCAGACCATTGAGCCACCAGCGATGAGCTATATGTTACACCATTGAACTTTCCTTGCCAGTTGCCAATTATCTCAGCATACAAATCTTTAATTAGAAGGTACCAAGCTTTTCGCTTTGCAAGCTTGCCTCAAATTGGGATATGACAACTTGTTTACAGATATTGACTGAGGAGGGTGCCACTGAGGTGAGAGACATGACAGGTTTCTGAAGAAATCTCTATGTTGTTTTGATGGCTCTGTTTACATCCTGACTGCAGGTAGACTCTGTTTAATGGAAGTCTGTCAGCCTCTGTGTAGGAGCCTGTTGTAGGAAACAAAATCAATGCAGTAACACTCTTCAAATGCTACCTGTTTTCCTTTGCAAAGTCTCATAAAAATAATTACAAAGGCTGCATGGATGCTGAACCATTCAAAATCTGAATGGCCACTTTGGTGAAAGAGAGTATTTTTCCTCCACATTCCTGCCAATATGCCTGGATTTACATTCAAAATCTCTTTTAACAGCCATAATGAGACCATGTGGGTTTTATGCTGACAGATGGAAAACCCTACAGGGTATCATACTCTGCTTCAAGGGTTGATGTCATAAGCAGGTCATATACTTTGGACTTCATGGAAGGCATCTGACAGAATAGGAGAAGAGCATTCTTCATGATGCTGCTTTCAGAAAAAACTTTAGGTTGTCTAGACATCTTAAGGCGTTCTCACTTGGACATAGAGATGCAGAAATATCTTCTTATAAAAGAAAGGAACTTCTTTTTAGGAGTTTCATGTAGAGTCCTCCCCATGCTAAGTAACAAATTAATCATCATATGATTAGAGGGTCCCTTAGACTGTTATTTAGAAGATTTCTGGTGTGTTGTTACCACTTTCCAAAGAGATTTGCAGAATGGGATTACCCTTGTGTCACTTTATGAAGAACCCAAATTCTCTTAGCAATTTAAGTTTCATAATGCTATCCTACTTAACTTCCTGCCTGGATAGTGCTCCAATTAGATCAATCAGAAAGGATAATTAAGCATGTCTTTTTCAAATCTGACTCCCTAAATATAACCAGTTTTGCAAAGAGAATTATACATGTAAACAGATTCAGGACCACATTATCAGATTCTCCATGAACAGTGGATTAATTTCTGAAAGACACTTACTGAAGATACCTTAAGAATATTCATATCTTCCTTTACCCAGATCCTTCATCAAGAACTCTAAGTTACAGATCACCTTCTTATATTTCAAGGATTGAGGAGATTATAGATATTAACACCACTAATACAGAAGAATCTCTCCTACTAGTTACTTTTATGTGCAGCAGTTCAGCTGCTCACCTTTTTACTTGTCATCTTTTCATTTGTTATAGCTTCAATTTCTGAACTGATGTCAGACTACTTTGATGCTACAAAAGACAGCTTTAAGAAAAAGTGTCAATTTGGGGAATTATTTCCAAAGATGTTGTCATTACATGTTCTTTGTTTTCACTAATATCTTAATTTTTTTAAGCTTGGTAACTATTGGAAGCTATTTTTCTGGTGTCTGGCAACCTCTAATCTGAGCCATGTTCTTACAAAAAAAGTGTATTCTAGTCTTGGAGATAGACTTAAAAGCTAATTACAGATATCACCAACAAGTAAGATGCAGTCAGGGTAATTTCTGTTAGCTGTGCCCTCAGCTTACATATCTGAACACCCTACAAAGGAAATCAGCAGTGAGGCATTAGATAAGTTAAACACTGTTCTGGTAAAGCAAGAAAAAGTTGCAGCTGCTAAATTTAAAGCTATGGAAGGATTCAGAAAAAAACAGTTAACATCAATCTATTGACATTCTTTAAGAAAATCTTTACTCTGTAGAGATGATGAAGATACTGCATCCCTAGAAATGGGGAAAACCTGCTATAAAATGCAGTAAAACCTATTCTAGGTATGGATCATTGTCAATTTTCTCAGGATATTTAAAGCAATCTTTTAATTTACTGGAACTCATCATTATAAAATTTACTTCATTTAGGGTTTCAAGTATGCTTTACAAAGTTATTTTAATGGGTCCCCCTCCTCCCAGGCTTACTGTTTTATTGGAGAAAAAAGGCAAGAGACCTGCACAGTTATTATTAGCTTGAATTCTGATTATCACAGATAATGGACAGCAGAGAAATCTGAGCCCCAATATCTACTGCATGATTCTTTAAAAAAGCCTCTGTGTTTCCTAATAAAAATGTAACTGCTTTGTTTTTCTTTAAGAAGAAGAATTTCTTTAATTCCCAAGGAGACAAAAATAAAGCACCATATCTGAACGTAAGGCTCAGCCTGACCTTGAACAAATTCCGTAAGGAATTAATGTAAGAAAAATGTTTCTTATGGGAAAAAGAATTAAACTTTTTTGTTGTTGTTTTGTTTCCACCTGCCACACAGGTACCTGTGCTAAGGTGTGGTATGTATACCACCTAAGAAACAGTCTAGCAGAGCTCTAGACTTATTTGTAAGCTCTCAAGTGACTCTGCAGTTCCAGCTGGAGATAGATACAAGGCAGCTAATTTGCTACCACCAAGGGAAAATGTTATAACATAAAAACATTCCCTCCCTTAGCTTCAAAACTGTCGAGTGCCTAGGGAGCCTGACTATTTGTAGAGCTGATACTATGCATATGCTTCCTCTGTAACTGTTACATGCATACATCTGGCATCTGTCTCTGTGTTAAACAGACTTAATTGTCCCCACTATCGCTATGTAGAAACCCTCTAACCTAGATGGGTAATGTGAAAGAAATAAATGAAAGGGTTGAGATTTTTTTTTTTGTGGCATTGTTTTTGCATTATTGTCAAGATTTCCAATGAACTCTGTACTACGGCTATAATAAAAATATTTTAGCTGTGCCTCCTGTGTAACTTTGGGTAGAGATTATGTTCTTGTATTAGCATGACATTTGCGCTTTGAGCAGTCTTTTAATCAAATAGGGTTGTTTTATCTGGAACTCTTCTTTTTCTATTTATTCTTTTTTGGTTTTTTTTTTTTTCCTGTCTTGGTTGTTTATGACCGCTCTTTTATCCACATCAGACTTCAGAGCTTTTAATCATTTGCTAGACATAGCTGAACTGATTCTGAAGATATGCCTTTTTTTTTTTGCTTTTTTTTTTAAGGTGTTATTGGGGTACTCTACATGCTATTACATTATTCAGATCACTGTTGCCAGCAGAGTCAAGACTCAGGCAAAGCACTTGATTTCAGATTTCAATATATTTTTAAAATATCAAAGACCATGGAAAATCTTGTTCTTTGGTTAGACAGATCATGCAGAACAGTAATACTCTGAAAGATGGAGGTAGCTGCATAGAACTAATACTAAACTGAAGGCCTTTTGAAGTTACTTTAACCTTTGTGTCAATGTTCATCTCAAAAACCCCCAGCAAAGTAAAAAAAAAATGAGAGAATTTTTAATTTTTAATTGAGAAAACACACAGAAATTAGTTCCCCCTGTAAAATAAGTAGGGGAAATAAAACAAAAAAAAAAGTTGCTGGTTTGACATGTGAAATTAGTCATGATAGCAATGATGAAATACCCTCAAGGTGCTTCTTCTACTAACATTTATTTCTTTAAGCAAGACTGTAAAGCATAAGCTTTCCTAATGCAACTGTACCTGCCCAAGTCTATTTAGGACTCAGAGTAAAGCTATTCCTATAGATGAGATCTTCTGAAGAAATTGACTTCCTCCTAGCATGTGCATTAAACCCTAGGGAATAGGAAGACAGACGACAGGTTTTTCACCTCTCCTGTTAAAGTTTAATTATCATGCAACAGGGAAGCAAATCAGAGAGGGCTTCCATTTAAACTTCTGTTTAAGGGAGGGTTCTTGTCAGTCAAGGGACTGAATAAAAGCTCACAGGATGTAGATTCAGATGCTGCATATTAGTTTCATCAGTGACATAGCAGCAGCTATAAAACAGAATAATTTCATTCAACAAACAGAGAAAGTCACATAATCTAATTTTTGACAATTCAAATTAGGCTAAAATTCTTATGTCATCTCTGGAGACAATGGAGAGGGATGGATTCAGAGAGCCATTTAGAATGCCACTGAAAGGATCCAGACCTAGAACCCTTCATAGGTAGGTCTATCTATCTTCACATGCATAGAGTTTATGTTCTGAAGTTGTCATCGTCTGTGTTAGGGATATACATCAACTGGTGTGCCTTTTCCTATAAGCTAAGAAAATTGTCTGCTTTAAGTCTAAGAGCCTAATATTTCCTAAAGTAATGTAGGTGGGATTGAGGTGTGTAACTCAGCAACATGAGTCCCCTTTCCTACAACGTGCTCCTAATGAACATTGTCCTATCATTGGTAAGAAAATAGTTCCTTTGCAAACTAATAGCTAAGTGATTCCATGCACATATAAATCCACAGAATATTTGTCAGATGAAGTTTCATGATATTTTTCTACTAAGCTATTTTCAGGAAAAAAGCAAACAAATTTCCTTCTTCCTTGTACTGTGATAGCACGCTTATAACAAGCTATTGCTTTTTTTTTTTTTTTTTTACACAATTAAGACTTGTGACAAATTGCTGCATTTGAATGCCTGAAGGAACACATTGGGATCTGATGTTCTTCCTTGAGGAAAACTGTAGCTGATCCAGACCCCTCTTGCAGTTGTAACCCTGACTCCAAGTTCATATAAGGCGCATAGCAGGGAGTGACTTTGCT
Source organism: Onychostruthus taczanowskii (assembly GCF_017590055.1). Lineage (NCBI taxonomy): Eukaryota > Metazoa > Chordata > Aves > Passeriformes > Passeridae > Onychostruthus > Onychostruthus taczanowskii. The sequence continues at coordinate 1,720,340 of NW_024499906.1, forward strand.
GATGTATAGATTCTTCCACAATTACAAAAGATATTTGACAGGGTATGAAGTGGTATTTTATTTAAATTCCAGAAATTTAGCAAGAGAAATCCAGATGAGATGATCAACTCCGTCTCCAGAGGAAGCTAGCTTAACATTGCCAATTTAACCAGAACATCATCTGGTCTCCTGAAGGAAGCTGGGGGCAGAGCCAAATCTTCTGTCCAGCCATACCTTGCTTTTTGCAGTCCAGGCTCTGCTGGCTCACAGATCTAACTGAATCCTAAACACAGCAGAGTACTAGGCAACTTGCAAATGTATTGATATAGAACAGCATAATTGGAATTCCCACAAGTTGCTGATTCCATTCTCAGAAAACCAATCTAAAAATTTTTATTTTAAAGGCTGAGTGGGACTGAGCTCTTTCATTCATTAAATCTGTTGCTTTCAAAATCAGCCCAAGTATTCCTTCTTTAGATAAATTCTCAGTTAACATTTAGCATGTACTTTTTCATTCAACATCGTTAAGTTGGTATTTCTCAGAGAGCCAGACTATGATGATAAAGAACTGTCAACAACTTTGTTCATAAAATACCAGTTACAGCCCTCTGAAAAACAAATACACTTACTTAGCAGTTAATTTTTTCTTTAAACATAATCAAGTGGAAAACCAATGATGGTAATCCTGTATCTGCTTTATCAAATGATCTTCTGAAATTTTACCACAGCTAGATTTACGTACTACAGCTTATTGGTCTTCTTGATATCCAAATAAATTAAATTCCAGCTTGATGTTACAAGCTGTCTTCAACGAGTTCATTTGCAGCTCATTGCACCTGCACTTCAAGAGGTTTTTTGGAGCCTTTACTTGACAGAGAAGTAAGGCTAATATACACAAGATACACTGGGATAGAATCTGCCAGGGCAGATATTTTCAGGTTTAGACCATGGTTTTTTTGGTAGCTAAGGGCTATTAAAAAGAAAATAATTATATTAAGAAAAAGTAGAACTAGTATGGGAAAATAAAGGGCAATTCTTTCTTAGGCTAAATTCTGAATAAAAAAAAAGGTCTTATGTAAGTCTGATTTTCAAGACAAAAAAACAAAAGAGAAGAACTAATATATTAAATTTAAATGTTTATGTAAACCATCTTCCCTAAAGTTTCCTATGACTAATTCATTAGAAATTAATTTGTTTGAAATTTTTATTTGAAAAAATCATACCTAAAGTAATATATTTTTTTTTCCTTACTGTGAAAATCTGTTTTATATAACAATTAGCAAATGTTGTTCTGGAATGTAATTTCCTATTAGATTTCAAAGAGATAATCAAAGAGGGGTAAAAATACAGGATAAATCATTTCACACAAAGAGGGATATCTATATTTCAGTCACTTTTTATTTTCTGACTTTGGAGAGGAAAATACAGCATTTTCTATAAGCTTTCAGTGTCCCATAGTGCTCTAACTATGATGACAACATGCATCTTTGATGACATGGATGAATACATCTAAAATTCAAGGCCTCCTCCTAGCAAAACAGTAATCCAGTACAGAAGGTCAATGACAACCTGCCTTTTAAGGCCAACTCTTTCTGAGTAGTAAAGCAGCAATTTTTTTGTTAGGATTTTTCCCTCTGCTTTACTATCTGATTTCTGCAGGGACATGCATCTATTTACCACACTAAATCCTGTTGTTCATCTTTTGCATGTAACATATTCTTTATTCATTTGCTGGAAGTAGACAAACCAAACTGCCTTTTTTGTCAGCAGTCTCCAAAGACATAGTCAATGTGGATCCAGCTAATCCCCTCCTACTTATTATTCAGCAATCAGGGTCTGCCAATAGGATTTGGGAATCCCAAAAGACTATATTTAAAGGGAAGGGTTAAATTCAGCTTCTTTAATGCCATTCTCTGTTCGTGGGATAATTCATCATATTTAAGGAATCTGTTCCATGGAGGGACCAAAGGCTGCCAATTAAAATAAATTAAACTAGATGGACTTCCATTTGAGTGAGTGAGATTTCTGCCATGATCTGAAGCAACTTTATTAATGGTGAGAAGCTATGTTCGTAGAGACAGTTCTTTTAATCTGCTCCAAAGGCCCTCATATTCCTTGCAGAAAGTTGTGTTTGGGAGGTCTAGAGTTAAGATCCCTGAGAAGCAAGGATATTAAGAGAAACCTGCTGGGGTACTTTATTTAACATTAAAGTGAATTTATCAGCTGCTCCCAACTTTTTGAGAGACTAATTGAATTATCAAAGGCTGCAATGGGAAATGTAAAGCCTTCTGAGAACAGATTTGTAATATAGATAAAATCCTTAACTCATGCCATGTGATTATCTTAAAACATAGAAACAGCCCGGGTGTTAAAACACACCTGAATTTTAGATTTCTTTTGCCTGTCTAAAGCCTCTCTCTATCCACCAAAATTATGGGAAAAGTCAAATGTTTGGAACAGGAAAAAAGAAAAAAATATTTTAAAACCTCTATTCTGTGTCCCCTATCAATGTCTTCAGGTGTGCTACGTGGTCACTAGGGTAAGGTCTGTAAAATTTGTTGCTCAGCTGTTTATGGCATAAATTTTAATATTTCAGTTTTTAAAGCCTTTCAGAAAAAAATATACAATATTCCTTATTTTCAGTGAGACCACACATGACTAAAATCAAAGATGAATTCATCATCTGCATTAACTTGGGCATATAACAGTGATGGAATATCTGTTATTAGCCTAGACAATGATTTCATCTGTTAAAGTTCAACCTTGCTTGAAATTTTGCAAGATAATTATCTGAAAAATTATTTTTTTTTTAATTATGTCACTTCCATATACATATTGGTGTGGAATTGTGGAAGAGATCCTGGCAAAAGAGACTAGTGCTTGGGAGTGTGTGAGTCTAAAAAAGTTAAGGACCAAAGGCCACTTATTGTATCCCACTGACATTTTGCAAGAGTTCACTTTCATATATATAAACTAATATTCACAAGGATGTTGATGGATTTATATCACAATGCCAAAGCTTTTTCTACAATACCTGTCATACATTTCTCAAAAAAGTATGACAAGTACTTGATTACCCTACTAACAATTATAAAGATATCTATAAAAGTAGAAAAAAAGCCATGTTAAAATTGAAACTATGAGTAAAGCTTTCAATACTTGCTCGGCAGAACAAAAGATATAAAACTAATTTTGCACCTGTTAGCCTCCTATGCTTCAGTCAAGTGCAGTTACAACAACCTGGAGGAAATCACTGCATAAAGAGCTGAAAAGAAATGATTCTAAGAAGTGTGAATACAATTTTATATACACAATAAATTCATTTCAAAGTTCAAGGACATTTGTTAAAATGCTTTCTTTTACCAAACAGCTTTAGAGATATTTGAGAAAAAGCAGGTGAAGAATCACAAATAGAAGAGAATTTAATAAGATGCTATAAGGCATCAGAAAGAACATATACTGTAATGTTATTCAATGATAAAAGTACATCCTGTCCCATGAATACAACTGGTGATAATTGTGAGCAGTTAGTATTTATACCAATAGCTTACCTCTTATGCACAAAGCAAAGCAGTCCCAACACATGCTGTGTTGTTTGCATTGTGCCTTTTATGGGGACCTTTATTTATTTTTTATTTATCTCCCTTTTTATTTATCGCCCTTTTATGGAAACCCTTTTCTTTATCACTCTCTTATGGAGACCTCTTAGAGAAGTGCAGAATCCATCATTCAGTAAGGTGGACCTGGGAGCAGATTAGTAGAATATCCCTATTTTTTCTTCAAAATAGAAATATTCTGGTTTTATGAGAAGGGAAAGAGAGGTACAACAGCTCCCTGAATTCAATTCATGTGTATTCTTTCAATATATGGAAATCAAATGTCTTTCCAGAGATCCAAGAGCCTCAGAAGTAAGTGTGCTTGTCCCTGATTTTTGGAGAGTTGTTTCACTGACAATTACAGATTTCACAGAATATTCTGAGTTGAAAGGGCCCCACAAGGATCTTTGAGTCCAACTCTTAGGTGAATGACCTGTACATGGATTGAAATCAAAACCTTTGCATTATCAGAACCGTGTTCTGACCAACTTCACAAAACTTAGTGGCCTGCATCTTTTGACTTTCCATCTGTCACCAAAGGGAAGTTAAACTTTTTCAAAATTTTGACTATTTTTTGCAAGGTTGGGTTGGGCTTTGAGCAACCTGGACTAGTGCAAGGTTTCTCTGTCCATGGCAGAGGGGTTGAAAGTAGATAGATCTTCAAGGTCCCTTCCAGCACAAGGGATGTGATTCCCTGATTCTATGCTCTTTGTCCCACTAATATACCTATTTGTGACAGTTCTGTCCTCCTTGAGCTGCTCCAAGGGGCTGTTAGTGTCCCTGTGCTTGGTTCTGTTCCCTAGACTGGCTTCTGTTGCACTGTGTACAAAGATAATGTGGTTACAATATCACATAGTGCCATGAGCAGTGGAACTAATTAAAGCTTCACTTCTGAAAATTTTTGTATTGACTAACGTGTCTTGGAAGACACAGTCTGCTTGAAGCTTTCTAAGTAACTGAGGTTTTGTTAATGACTCTCTTCAGTCAAGAGGCTTCAGTATCTAATAATCTGTGACATCAGTTTTCCACTGGTATTGAACACTTATATAGTCCATTACAGCTGTCAATATCCACAAAATTCGTGGAAACTTACTTTTGAGTCCTGCTTCCTTGGAAAGATACTGGTTCAGAAGTTATGGGTAATCAGGGAAATGTGCAGACACAGAATGTAATTTCATGGATTTATTACTAAAACCCCCTGAAAATATATCTTTAAAAAATCAGGTTATTCTTTCCATAACTGTTGAATGACTGATTTCCCAACATAGGATTTTTTTTTTCCTTGAATATCTGGAACAGACTTAGGAGATCATTAATGGTACCATAAACTATTTATTGGCCAAGGTTTTCGAATATGGCTAAGCAAATCAATGTAAAATATGTTTAAATGACTGCTCATGGAGAAGCAGATTATCCTGACTATCTGAAGAAACCCACTAACTATCAGATTATCCTGAAGCAATTCACCAAAATGTCCAGGTTGCCTCTGACACTGAACTAACTCAGACACTTCCACTTGATGTGCAGTACTGCTCCGTGCTGTTTACAGGTACACAAATTTACACCTTGACAAGAAATGTCAGAGGGACATAGCACCAGATTCTGATCCTTGCATGCCTCTGAGGAAGGTGTCCATGAGTGAGACAGCATACGGAGTCCTACTTAGAAGAATCAACATCATGTGCATGCCAATGTAGATATTTACAGTTGATCTAAATTCCTAATTAGGTGTATGAATATGGATGAAATTGGCACTCCAAATATAGATGTAGGTTACTATCTTTTAGCAGAAATACTTGAAAATACTTGGTTCCCTACCTTAAATACAGTCTTCTGTAACAGACACTTTGCAAAGAATTTTGTCAGTGATTATGAGCAGAGCTGCAGAAGAGGCTTCCAATTGGTTTCTTTTTATTTCTGTGTTAGGCAAAGTCCTATTTTGATTAATCACTCTTGCTACAAAAATGTGCTATTTTTTTCATAGCAGTTTTCGAGAAAGCTGTCTTGAAATTTCTTGGAAGACATGCTCCAGCTTGTTGTGCCCATCTGTGTTACATCACGCAACAACACACTCACACATGATTAATGAAAAGCATACCATCCTACACAAGGTAATTTAATTCACTTAAAAATTCCTATCCCTTCCATAAGAAAAAAAGGTCTCCTAGTGCTACTTTAAAAAATGAAGCAGATTAGCTTCTGTACTAACACTTGGGAGCAAAGGACAAGAAAGAAGTTTCAAGAGATAACAGGACAAAACCACAAGAGGCCAACATATTTCTATCAGAGTAAAACATAAATATTAGGGGGAAGAAAAAACCAAAACGTGAAGAAATACTTCTTCTAAGAAGCAATTCCATTCTCCAGCATGAACTATACTATAAACCTCCAGCCAACAATAAATATAATTTTTTGGATACAGTTTTAATTAAGTACCATCCAAGATTAGTTCACCCAAGGAACGAAAAATTATTAATATAAATGTTCAGGCCAACAATCTTTAAACCTACCAAGCTTAAGCATGTCATTTTCTACATGAGTAGAAAAAAAATCTTTTAAAATGGAAAATTTGTAATTGGTCAATATAAACAATTCAAAGCACAAGCAAAAAATTTACAAGTATGTACATAATACGTGATGGCAAGCATGAAGTAAAGGGAATGTGGAATATATACCTGCTTTGTCTAAAGGCAGCATCCTATTATAATCAAAATAAAATCCAAAAGGAATCTGTGATTATAAAAATCTTATAGTCTGCCTCATTTTAAAACATTTTAAACTAAACTTTTAGTTTTATCTAAATGGTGCTGGTTAAAGTCAGCTGTGTTAGGTATGGCTTTGTTTGATTGCTTTGGATTTTTTTCCCCAACTGATATTAAGTAAAACTAGAAAATAAAATGTTATTTGTCTAATATGCTCTACACGAGATTGTATTTCAGCACATTTTAACTTGAAGACTGTTTTACTAACATTGGTTCTGTCATAAATATATAGTGAAATTCCATGGCTGTAATCAGTACCATAATCTCTAGTAAAGAAGTAATTCTTCTTGGTCAGAAGAAAAAAAAATGCAGCAAATTTTAATAGATGTCCAAAAGCGGGCTCTGGCTAAAGTCTAGCTGAAGTTGTTCCACGCATCCAGAGTTTTAGTCAAAAGGAGGTAAGCTGAAATAAAAACAGCAGGACTTTTTTATCCTATGCACGTCTAGAGGATTTCCTTTTAGGAATTAATTTGGATATCTGGAGTAATGAACAGGAGAAATATCTTCTGAAAAGTATGTTTGCTTTAATGAAATATGAGCTATTTCCAAATATGTAAAAGAAATGTGTTATTAATAACTAATTTTATTTATATTTTATTCATCAGTCTTTTGTTTCTCATCTTGATCTTCTGTTTTTTCTGCCCATGTTTCTCTTATTCTGTTCCTTCTGCAAAATGTGTAATGTTCTATCAATGCTATTTAGAGAGCTGGCATATGGTTTTCTGAAGTCACCACAATTTTATTTTTTCATTGAAAATAAAAAATCCAAAACTAAAAATAAACCATAGAATTAATCTCCAAATCTGAACAAAACCCTGAATGGTTACCACCTTTAGTTACTTTAGTTTGAATATTTTAATGACTCCTAGGGGTTTCCCTCATGAAGTACAGAGTTAATAAACTCATAATTGTATACTGACTGCAGCTACATGACACCAAATGAGAGACAGTCACATTCACTCACAGAAGCAAAAAGCAGTAATACTGTTTCAACTTTATGTTTTTGGTCAGGTATAGAATTTCTCTCAGCATGAACAGGCAGGTTGTAAATGAAAAACTTTTCATTCTCAGCTGACATTTGTGTCTTTCAGTAAAGCAGGTAATAATAAGACAAAATATTTCATGCTTTAGCAAAAACTGCCTTTTCAATACATTTGGACTAGGTAGTAATGAGCTATATTGTTCACGGTTTAATCTGTTCTTAAAAAAACTGGGAAGTCATTCTTCTGCCCTGCTCTCAGGTATTAAGTCCGTACATCTTTTATGTTGACAGTTCAGCTTCAGGCTATAAAAAAGAAGAACCTATTCTACATCTACTATTTAAAACAAGAGCAGAAAAACTAAACCTCCATCAATCTGCTGTCTTTGTCTTATGGCTTATCTGTGGCAAAAAATGAATCATAAGAAAGATTTGTTCTGATTCTACAGACAGATCCATCAACCTACCAGTACCCATGAACCATGCATTCCTGAAGAGATTGGTGCTAATGGTGTAGCTGGGATTTTAAACCTAATATAATGTCAAACTACTGCTATTCACTTGCTATCTGTAATAAGAATGTATTTAGAGAAATAGCACACCCAAAGTAATATGGGTTCACAATGTCTTTTTTACACACTTTTACTTCTTGCAAATAACATGCTTTCTTTTAGACCTCTATCAGGACCAAACTGAAGACAGTGATATAATTTTGAACAGATTTTTTTATGTCTAAATCTCCTAAATGCAAAATTAATACAAATATGCAGTTTCTTCACCAAATTACTTGTAAGGTCTTCAAATAATAACTGTCTATCAAGCTATGATATGAGATTTTTTAAGCTGCAACTTTTCAAAAAACAAACCCTACCGATTTTTAAAATCTCACATGTAAATTTTAGATCACAAGAGAAGACGGCTAACAGATGAAGTATTTGCTCACCTGAAAGAAGCAGATCAACAGACTGAAGTCTACTTGTGATGGTATGTAGGGTGAGGATAGCAAAGGAAAGCAAAGTCGGGAATGCTTGAAAAATAAAATATTTTTAGTTAACAAGAAGAAAATTAAACTTTGGAGAAAGGATTCATTTCACACCTGAATCCCTCTTCCAAAATGGTCTCTGATTTAATCTTAATCCTGTGAATAGCCATGTCTGAAAAAGTGTAGTAGCAGTTGCAATAAAGTACACGATTCTTTCAGTCAAGGGCCACTGCAGAGCATATTCAGGAATATTTCTCACTCTCACAGGTAACTCTAACTCTCACAGGTAATAATCAGGGTAAAATGGAGCATACAGTGTGGCAGTGATGCAAATGATTTAGTGTAGTGCCTAAATGTAGTTTCAGCCCCCTTTTTTTAGATAGTTCTATCCAGAAATTTCTTAATGCAATCAGACCCAGTACCAGAAAATATCAACTAAGGGGAGAAAAAAAATTGAGACATTCTTAAAAAATTATAGTTCTGTTGGCTTTAAGACATGACACAAGTGTGAGAAAGATAAAAAACATACAAGTACAGTTTGATGGCATTTATTCTGTAAAGATTTTGAAAAATATATTTTGTATGGATTATCTGGATACTTGCAAAGGATGAAAAATACACCTAATTACATAAGCTATCAACAACTTCCCATGAAAAGAGCTTATAGGGTTTCTGACCTGATATGATATTCATTTAATCTAATTTATGAAACTGCTTGAGGAAACATTCAGCTGCTTTCTTGAAAGACTGACTTGGGGATTATTGGAGCTGTATAATTGTTCAACTGATCAGACTTAAAAAGAAACATTTTGTTTTACATTAATCTTGCAGAAATGGGCAATGAATTTTAGAAATAGATTGCTGTCTAAAAGTCTTGCCAAAAAATGTCTAGCTGTGAGCAACCACAACAATTTTTTTCTAACAGTCTCATTTTCGTATTTTCAATCTTTATTCAACATCTGTTTTCTCCCCTCCTCTATAACATAATTATGCAGAAATCCAGCATAAAACAGGTTGAGCAGTTAATAACAGGCAGCTTAAACTTTTTTTTCCCATTGATGCACTGCAGATGTTTCCTTCTTCTTCTTTTTTTGCTTGGGCTTCTCATCTAATTTGTACACATTTCTATCCTGTTCTTGAATATGCTTTCATAACATATGGAAGCACCTGAAAGTAAGTCTGGAAAATGCACATGTTTATAAGGCTTTTCTTGGATATGCAGCACATTTAGCAGGAAAGCAGAGTTTGTCCAGATAACATTGAAGGAATTTGACTGAGATCAGCAGTTTGACACAACAAGAAAGACTTCCAGAACTTTTAAAGGTTTTCTGTACAAAGGTTTGTAGTCTTTCTGTACATATCTATGTATATGTATTATTTTTCCAAGATAAATTCACTTTGCTTTTTATTTGACATAAACTTATCTCAAAAGTAGCCGTAGCTCCATGATAATTATTCCTCATTTTACAAACACTTCAGTAATTAGAACTTGATATCTAGCTTAAAAGAGATAGCAAAATCTTATACTGTCAGATATTCAAAAGTTCCACTAAAATATAAGGTTTCCTCCATACAGAGGAACAGGGAAAAGATGTTTTACCCTTAATTTCCAAAGGATATTCTTATTAGGATAAAAAAAAAAAAAATTCTAATTCATCTGCAATAAAAAAAAAATGTTTAAACCTGTTGAGGTTAACTTTGGAAAAAGTACTAAAATTCTAGAAAATCTTCAGTTCACACAAAGAAAAACAAGAAGATGCAAATTACAAAAGACAATACTATGCAGAATTAGAATGGATTTCATTTTATGTGGTACATGTAAACAAAATACAGTGACTGTAATTGAATGTACAACCTATTGTAATTAGAGGACTCTATATTCAGGTTCACATAAACTTCATAATTGGAATTATTACTTCAATGTTGAATGAGTTTATACAAGATGAATCCTAGCAAGCCTGGTAAAGGAAAAAGTTTTCCCTATGGGTTTAATAATGTGTAACTGCTCCTGTTTGAAAACTGAGGACTGGACAACTTGGGGTTTTTATTCATACTGTCACTGATTTAGTTCTATATTCTCAGTATGACAGAAAAAATATTTTCCATATATTCGGGATGCTTGTGCAAAAATGTTGATTTTAACATTTTTCAGCCTGTCTGCTGCATGAATTTTTTACGTTTATTTGCACTCCATATTTAATGTACTATATACAATATGGATGAGATACTACCCTTTGTTACTGACACACCACATAATCTGGTGGTTGCTGCTCAAGGAAAAATATCATTTGCTTTTATTTTTCTCACAAGACACAATGAATAGTTAAAAATTAGCACAGAAAACACATGTAAATTCCTAGTTTATCTATGAAACATTTATTCTTTAAGAGGGTCACAAACCTGCAGCTTCTAAACTGTTGTTTTAAAGTAAAAGAGAAATTCTGCCATTGATTAACAGCATACCTAGTAAAGTAAGTTTGATAAAGATGAATAAAAGGGTGTTTCTTAACTAAATGTGAGTTTTAAAGAAATCTGAAACATTAGTATCTTTTTGAGGGGCAAAATTACATTTAGGAATGTTACAGATTATGAAATTATTTAATTTTCCTTTGATTCTCTGAATGATGGCTAGTCTGTCTCCAAGGCAGAAATTTAACAATCATTTTCAACTTAAAAATAAACCCCAAAGAATAAAAGATCAAACCCAGGAAAAAAAAATACCCAACCAAAACCAAACTCCAATTTCAAATGTCCCTTTTTCAAAAGGTAGGAAAAAACATTTGATATTTTTTAACAGCTATCCAATGCTTGAAGCTACTTTAATAATAAAAGATTACATGGACAGCTTTTGTAATGTGCCCAGTCAAGTTAGCCATAAATATGTGCATACAAAACAGAAAAATTCTTTTGTAATGCAAAATATTACTTTGTGAAAAAATATTATTTTCATGAAGGAGTTCTTCAGTATACTTGAAAGGCCTATCTTGATAGTTGCACTTTTAAATTATCGAAGTTGCAGAAAACTCTTGTTGTTCCACATCGTCCTCACCTGCCCCCAGCAAAGGAATCAAAGCAGAAGAGGAAGACTGGAAGCAGAAGTGTGTGGGAAGAAACTGAAAAACATCCTACATCTGGCATATCCCAAAATTTCCCTGGAAATCTGCTTAGAACCTGCAATGGAGTGTGTAGAAACTTACAGCACCCTTACACATGCCTAGAAAACTGGGATTCTTGGAATAAATCCATCCAGACTGCAATTTAATGAAGTTTATTAGATTAACTGGGGGGTGGGGAGGGAAGAAAAGTGAGAAAGAGAAAATAAAAACCATGTAGCAGCATTTTCAATACAAACACAAAGGGCTCTTTTATGTGGGATTGACAAGACTGTGCTATGGTTTATGGTAGAGTTTTTCTGCACACCACCATCATATCTGAAGGAAGCCTAAAAGAAAGATGGAGAGACTATTTACAAAGGCATGTAATGACAGGATGAGGAGGAATTTCTACAAACTGAAAGAGAGTAGCTGTAGATCAGATATTTGGAAGAAAATCTTCACTCTGAGGGTGGTGGCACCGGCACAGGCTACCCAGAGTTGACAAGCCTTAGCTAAGGTTTGCTGATATTTAATTTAAATTCTTTTTAAATTTCAATATATGTGCTGTTCTAAGTATTCTGATAATTGTCTTCATCCTCATGAGACCTGATTTTCTTACCTCCAGATTTCACCAATTTAGAGTTTTCTGACATTGTTGTCAAAGTGCCCAGGAAAAAAGTTTTATCTGTTATCTGCTGCTCTAGTCTTATAAATATAACATTCTGCACAACACTGTGTTTACAATGTTAATATTATAAAATATGTATTTATATACAGAACAAGCTGTTCTGGTATGGTAATTTAAAATAATAGTGCCTATTTATGAATCTTTTAATAAATAATAGAAAAATAAATTAATTGATATGCTGTTTATAATTGAATCATGCAAGGGATATGTCTACCAAAAGTTGCAAACTTCAGTATAGCTATTCACAAAAACAAAAAAAGAAATTCATCCCTCAGTAAGTTTTAATCAAAAAAAAAAAAATCTGAATTATGCCCTTTGCAGATCAGGAAGACAAATAATGTTGACTGGAAGGTGGCTGGTTCCAATCCTAGCTGGAACAGACATTCAAATTAGTCACTCTCTTTTCCTTGCAAAATGAGTATTCTAAAAAATGATGAGATTCACCAACTCCATTCAGTAATCTAAACCTTAACTGAGCTCAAGAAGATGTTAATTAATAAAAAAAAAAATTAAACAAGCTTAATATTTTTGGAAACTCAATCTGGATTTGAGTCATCGATTAGACTTGGCAGTACACTGGGTGTTGACCTAAAGAGACATTAATTATTTTTATACTTCTCTACTTCTGTGTTGCTAAATATGGGCTACAATGAGATCTGTCTATCTTCTTTGATCTAGGGAGAATGTGCTATACCTTTATGTCAGAAATGAGCAATAGTACCTAACTAAGACCCACACTTGTGGTGAACAGTACAATTATCAGTGTACATTGAGGTCTTGCCTAAATATCATCATTTGATCACATATCATGTATATTACCTGATATAATTCACACAGTATGGACTGAAAAGTGAACAGCTTGCATTAGACGCCAGTTTTTTCTGTCTTTATCTCAGGAAAATGATCCTACCTTCACTAGGGAGATACGTGAAAAACATCAGAAAACATCATCTTATGAAGGCATATTTACTAGTTCAGCAGAGCAAATGGTCCTAAAAGACTCACAGCGGTATTGTGAAACTTTCACAACCATATTCTATTCTCCTGGGCTGAAATTCTACCAGTAAAAAGAATAAAATAATCTGTGTTCTGGGAGGGTTATATTGCTTAGATATGTAAATTGAGAAGTTGCCCTTTTTATGCTCCCTACCTAGTCTGTGGAAAAAGAGAGGCTCTGTCAGAGAGAATGTTTAAATCCTTAATATTCAAACATTATTTAAGTAAGCTCTCTCTCTCTCTTTTTTTTTTTTTTTTTTTTTTCCCTTTTGCTACCAAAACTTAGGAACAACAATCTTTAACCTCATGAACTTCAAAAAAGCAAAATGCAACGCATCAATACTGGGAAATGCATGGATTGAGAGCAGCCCTGATGAGAAGGACTTGGAGTTTCTGGTGGATGAAAAAGTGGACATGACCCAGCCATGTGCACTCAGAGCACAGAAAGCCAATGGTATCCTGGGCTGCATCCTGGTAGCCTGTGGCCAGCAGGACAAGGGAGGGGATTCTGTCCCTCTATCCCACTCTCATGGCACCCCACCTGGAGTGCTGTGTCCAGCTCTGTTATTCTCAGCACAAGAAAGACATGGACCTGATAGAGAAGGTTTAGAGGTGACCCAAAAAAAAAAAAAAAAAGTCACAGGGCTAGAGCACCTCTCCTGTGAGGCCAGGATGAAAGAGTTGGGTCTCTGTTCAGCCTGCAGAACAGAAGGTTCTGGTGACACAGCAACCTATCAGTATTCATATGGGGATTTATGAGAGAGATGGAGAAACACTTTTTACCAGGGCCTGTGGTGACAGAACCACGGTCCAATGGTTTTAAACTGAAATAAGATATGTTCAGATTAGATGGAATGAAGAATCTTTTCAAAATGGGGGTGTTGAGTCCTGCTTTTGTTAGAGAGGTTAGACTAGATGATCTATAAATGTCACTTCCTATCCAGACCATTCTATGATTCTCTGATATATATGTCATGTATCTTAACTTTTATGCTCTTTATTAGCATGAAGCTGTCACAAAGAACAGCTTATACAGCCTTGGCTACAAAACTGTCTCAGCCAAGGAGAAAGCGGTAGGCCCTTGGTCCAGTCTTCAGTTTTCTGTATGGCATGCCATAGTTCAAACACAACTACAAATTTTAATTGGAGTCCTTTGGTGTAGCCATGATATTAAGAAAATCCTTTGCTGGGATTTTTCCTCTCCTGAGAAGCTGAGGAGCCTCAGGAGAGAAATGTAAACAATTACTATCTGCTGCTGTGGAATGCAACAGGTACATCCATGATTGGTCCATGTGGATTGTTTTCCATTGATGACCAATCACAGCCACCTGTGCCAAGGCTGTGAGCAGTCACAGGATTTTTGTTATTCTATTCTGTTCTGTTCGTTCTTGTTGAGCCTTCTGATCTCTCTGTTCTTTTAGTATAGTCTTAATGTAGCATTTTAATATAATATCTAACATAATAAATCAGCCTTCTGAAATGGAGTCAAGCCTCGTGTCTCCACACACGGAGAGGAATCATCAACACTTTGGGACATAGACTACCAAAAATACATTAATTTAATGGTGCACTCAGCTGTTTTCTCCTTCTAGAGAGAAAATGAGAGAACTTAAGTCAAGAGCTTAATATACTGCTGGGAGGCACTCAGAGACTGCTGTGATGAGTGTCAACAGAATGAACAGAAACACCTAATACATAATAAAAGCAGTGTAGGAAAAGGTTGACTTTCAGAGAACTACCTGCTCTTTTCATGATAACTTGGCAGTATGTGTGCAAGGCATGCACATATATATATTTATAGTATGATTTCTTCAGAAATAAATACGTGGCTTTCACTTCCAAATTGAAAATATGGCTGAAAGGCCTGAATGCTTTTAAGTTACTGCATTTTGCAAGAACAAACAAGAATACAAATCATGAGCATGAAATAACTAACATGAAGAAAGCCAGCAACCAACCATCCTGCTGGATGGCAGCACACTGAAATGAACACAGCATGAACATTATTATATAAAAGATAAAGAGTGGGGTAGATCACAGGGTGCAGTTACTGTTACACTTTTTTTCTTGTTGGACTCTTGTTTTGAAGAGTAAATTTAAGATGTAATTTGAAAAAACCCCAAAAACAAAAACAAACAAATGAATAAAAAACCAACCAAAAAACCCCCACAAAAAACCAAAAAACAAACAAACAAAAAAACCCAAAAAAAAATTAAAAAAAAAAAAAAAAACACAACCCAACACCAAACCAAACCATTAAAAGATGGTTAGTGCAGAAAGGATTTGGGGCCATTAACCTTGATAGAGCTGTCTTTGCCTTAAGCAGTCTTTGTGCTCTTATAGCGCAGCCACCAATGTTCATTTGGAGACTGAGATGAAAATATAACCACTTTTCACTCATGGACTAGTACTCATGTTTTGTTAAATTACTTAGACTGACTTAGACTTGCTTTCCTGATGAACCTTAAGAGAGAGTGCAATTATTCAAATGTGAAAACACTATAGAATTTTATAACTCATGTATTCTAGCAATTTAGGCTATTTCCAGGGTGATTATGCAATCACATTCAAGTGTATTGCCCTAATCTATACAGAACTGCCAAGAAGT
Source organism: Onychostruthus taczanowskii (assembly GCF_017590055.1). NCBI lineage: Eukaryota > Metazoa > Chordata > Aves > Passeriformes > Passeridae > Onychostruthus > Onychostruthus taczanowskii. Next base: position 1,736,025 of record NW_024499906.1, read on the forward strand.
TGTAAACTTGGACTTCTAAAATAAGAAACTTACATTGTTGTAAACAAGGACAATACAGTATGTAAAATACTTACTAGAAATGAAAAAAATGTTTAGAAGTAATGTTTCTGATCAGAGGGAGTGCCATGGATTAACCCCACATGGCAACTAAGCACCACTCAGCTTTGCTCAGTCACTCCCCACTGCAGCAGGATGATGGAGAGAATTGGGAAAAAAAAAAAAAAAAAAAAAGTGAGAAAATGTGTGTTGAGATAAAAGCAGCTTAATGGGTCAGAAAATGAAAATAAATCGATATGTAATGCAGCTCCTCACCACTCAGTGACTGGTGCCCAGCCAGTTCCTGAGCAGCTGCCCCTGGCCAGCTTTCCCCACAGTCTACATGCTGAGCATTCTGCCATACAGCATGGAATATCCCCATGGCCAGTTTTGGTCACCTGTCCTGGCTATGCCCCTGCCCAGCTTCTTGTATCCCTCTAGCCTTCTCCTTTGTGAGAAGCTGAAAAGTCCTTGATTTTGGGTAAGCACGACTTAGGAAAAACTAAAAACATCAGTGTGTTACCAACATCATTCTCACACTAAAAACAAAACACAGGATAGCACCAGCTACTAGGAAGATAATGAACTCTTTCCAAACCAAAAGCAGAATAGGGAGTCAAACTAAGGGAATGAGGTTAGCTAGAAAAAATAAAAATAAGAAAGGTAAAACTGTGTAGGGAAAAGTGGTGAAAAGATTAAAAATACATACCTTATGCAAAATGAGACAACAGGTGATCAAAAGGAAAAATGCTAATTATAAGATCAGAGGTAGAAACAACATACCCTAATTAAAACGTAATTAGAGGAAAAGTCAAATAACAAGGTGAAAAACAGTATGTGACTATCAGGAATGATTTAAAATACTAAATAAGAAAGATAGAAAAGGTGATACTGTTAAGAAAAAGTCATGCAACACCAAATACACAAAACAGAAGGAATGTTAAAATGCTGGGGGAGAAATGTAATGTCACAATTGGAACAAAGGATTGTGGTAAAAGTCACACAAGTGGGAATAAGAATAATGATGAAGATAACTGCACAGATTTTTTTAAAAAATCTAAAGTCAGGAACTAAGAACTGCTATGATGGAATAAAAATAAAAATCACAAAAAGAACAATTTGATTCTCATGAAAATACCACTAATATCTGTGCAATCTGACTAAATGTATATTTCTTAATACATATTTTAGTGCCCATCAATAGCAGATAAAGTATTATGCAGAAATGCATGCATAATACTAACACAAGCCTAAACCATTCAGCTGTATCACAAATAATAATTATCTGGGACACTAAAAGATCATGGCAAAAGCTAATCTAATAAGTCTTCCATTATCCTTTAATACTTTAAAACTGTGCCGTGAGCTAAACAGTTGTCAAAATTGAGTTCTGTTTACAATGAGCTGAGTATCAGTGAAACAGAGATCACTGCTGAGCTCTAATTACAAAAACAAATTGTCCTCTCTGTAATCGAGCTGCAAAGGTTAGTTTGCTTCTCCTTCTGCCCGTCCCCCACTCCCCCAACAGATTTTATGCTTATTGGAGACACAAAGATGGATGGAAGATCATGTGTCATTTGTTGATCAGATAGGAATTGTATGAGAGGGGACATAATACAATCCCACCAGATAACACTGATTAGCTGCAGCCTTGCAGGGATGAGGTCACAGAGAGCCTGGTGACTACTTTAACATGGATATTGTATTTCATTTTAACTCAGCTAATGGCATACTCCCTTTTCTCCAAAGTGCAATGGCTACCAGATAAGTGCAGTCCTTGGCTATCCTTCTGAAGGGAAGTACAGATGGCAGAGTTTACCAAAGAGGCACAGGGAGTGTCCACTGCTCAAATTCACACGGACTTCCATCCTCCATGATGTATACGTAAGAACTGCAGTTGTACACACTCCACCTTATGTAGACGTGAGCTAGCTAAGCATTTGTGGAAAGCTGACCGGTGTGCAAGTCTGCATCAGGACTGAGGTCAGATTTTGTATAGTGAAGTTCTGCCCATATGAATGTCCAACATGAATGAAAGTAGAAGAGCTCACTAATTATCATATGTTCCAAGTGTTTATTCATTCCTGCTGGGAAGAGTTACGGTTCTATTTGTTTTGCTGCAACAAAGTCTTACATTCATAGGAGTTTGATATCTAGCTCCCCACTTCCCTCTCACCAATAATTTCCTCTATCACAATCTCAGGTTAGATAGTGTCTGGAACCAATACAGATTTCCATGTCTGAATATAAAACACTCATTGTGTACTAACAGCCATGGTTTCCTGTGCCACCACATCTCTACGATAGGCAATTCACTTGTTGAAAGAAATGCTATTACAATGCAAGTAAATATAACACTGCTCCACAGCAGGTATCATTGTGGTGAGAATAGCCCATCACAGTCAAATGGTAAAAAATTGTTTTACAGAAGCCAGTCTCTGCTTGTTCACTGTCAGAGAAAATACATTTTGCATCATCACTTACGTTGTTTTCCTTATCTGGCATGATAGCTACAATCTATATTTCTCAGCTCTGCGCCCCAAGGACTGAAAGTATCAAAGTAGAAGGAAATATGCTAATAAAAATGCAGTACCAACCCATCTCATGAACAGAACCAGAGTCATCTTTGATTTCCAACATGCTCACAGCCCTTCCAAGACAGCTGCTAAATTACTACTTTAAAACACTGAAATCCAGCATGAGAAAAGCTCTTACTTTATGAATAACTGCTACCTAATGCACACAGCCTAGCTCAGGGAAGAATACTGTTTCATTATGGCTACTTCTCACATTTGCATCTAGAACTCAAATCAAAGGAAAGGTTACTGAAAAACTTTACTATGATGGCAAAGCGTACTATTCCTTTGAATGATGAATTACTAAAATGAAAACAAAAACCGAAAAAAAAGGCAATTAAATCTACTTAATTCAACATCCTACAAAACTCACCAGATCTAAAAATCTAAGGCTCATTTAAAGCAAATGGAGTGGGTCATTAACAGCTTATTGAAGATGTCAATCAACTGGAGATGTGGTAAGAATTTAAACACATGTAAGTACTGGCAGTCTTCGTGCCTGTATTTTTTTCTTTTTGTTCTACTAAGGAAAAAATTTCCATCTTGCACCCTATTGGAACTAGAAATTCCTCCTAATGTAGATTTGCATTTGTATTTCATAATGTATCTCCTCTAATACTACAGATGTTTAGAAACTTCATGCCTTAGGAATGGCATGTCTAGATACTTACTTTATCTAGACTAATTAAATAAAAATATTTTTAGGACATATGACTAGGAGCATTGCAATGGCATGTGTATTTCATTTGTAAAAAATGACTTTTATAGATTTAGGAATCTTTAAAATTCATTTAATTTGTTTGTGTGTAGTACAAGTCTGAATTTTCTGCTGGAAAAATAATTATTTCACAGTAGCCATTTACAGTTTGCAAGAAAAATGCATTATTGTTTGATATACCTCTAATAATTTTAAATGGTAGAATAGAAAGTCATTACTCTGAAAAAGGTAAAAACTGAGCAGAAATCTGTGCTACTTTCTTAGTATGGAATCACGAATTTTTGGGTATTTACTAGCAAAATGGGACTTGTAATCTGGTTAGATCTGTAAAACAAATGTAAATCACTACATAATGAATAAGAGTAGAATTTCTAAGATCTTATCCGTAAATACATTTTATAAATAAAATATGTACTTTTAAATGCAAAGTAATACATATACATTCATATTAAGAGTTTTATGTCTTATCCTTTACACAATGATAGTTTCCATCTCGCTGTATATCTGACTTGGTAACTTGAAAATCTAGCCTACTGCTTAAACTTTAAGGCCTATGCTTTTGCATGCACAGAATGAACACTCATTCATTCTGTGTACCAAACAAGTAGCTTACATGAAAAAGATAAAAAACCTCAAAATTGCAGATAATATAATTAGTTGGATATTATCTTGCAACATTTTGCCCATACATAGCAGAAATTATTAATCAAAGGTTGTGATTATTTTAGAAGACATAGGGAGACTTTTTTTTTCCTGTTGTAGCATCTGTGGAAAAACACATAAAAATCTCTGTGTCAAGACACGCCTAGTTTCAGAAAGCTGTTTAACCTGTAACAGGCTAAAGGGACTGCCCACTCCTTCATTTGTTCAGATGTTTCGATGATGATTTGCCGAACATTTTTACTCAGATGTGGAAAAAAATCCATGGCATTTGTCATCTTTTTGTTTTGCTTCAAGCAGTTTTGCAGTGTGGATCCACAATTTTTTCGGTTAGGAAACATCCCTAGCGAGACCTACCTTCCGACTGAAGCAAGCTTCTCTTTTCTTTAGGCTGTGGTTTTACAATATGTAAAACTAAGCCAGAGAATTCCTGCCTGGAATCTACTCTTTGTTTCTAGCCTGTTTCAATTTTATGGTGAGTAGGTTCAAGTGCCTAAAAGAACATATTAAAAAAAATTAGTTCACCTTCCTGAACCAGCTTGCTGAAGGAACATAAGTCCTCTGTCCTTTAAAATTCTCATCTAGAGAAAGGAGAATGCACTGTATAGAACCAGGATGGTTTAACTGATTTAAAACATATAAAATTGTGAAAGTAAGTTTCTAATGTTGGAGAGACTATGAGAGATCCCATCCCTGCACATCAGGAGCTAACACTTACGGGCAGTCACTTGTATTTTTATTTCCCCTTTTAATGTTAAAAGTTTTCTTCTTCTTTTGAACACATTAATGCCATTCAAGGAATGATACTTCCTGGGACCACAAGTTGCAAGCTTGCTCACATGCATTACAAGACTAAGTGGAGCTGCTATGGGTCACAGACACACGGACCCCAGTCTTATAACTTCTGGAGTAGTGTCACAAAATCTAAAGGGTAAAGAATAGCTTATTCAAGGTCAGCCAGATGAAGAAGGATGTGATGCTGAAGGAAAAAAGAACATTCTGAGTATCTATATGTTAGGAATATTTTCTGTTTCCTTAAATTATATACCCTATGCTTACTCAAGTAGTTCAAACTCTCAAGATCTCATCAGACATCCTTCTCATCAGAGAAAGAAACTGAAATTCCCTGGTTTTACCTCAATAAGCATTGTCCTTCTTTTTGTAATGTCATCTTGGCTAGCAATCATCAATGTCATAATCATGTCTTGCTTATACTGTTGTACTTAGCATTATGCAGAAAACAGGCAGGGATACAAGCACAGAAAAAAAACCCTGATTGTTTAAGAGGACAAGCCACCTCAACCTGTCATATCAAGAACTCATATTTTCCATTGGTTCTCCATTTATTTCAATGCCAGTTCAAGAACCTGGCCATAATATTTACGGCTTTGCTGAGCAGGATGCATCTGAGGGTAATTCTCTGTTCACTGCACAATGAGGCAGCTGTGCCCCTCTAGGCCACTCTCACTAGTGTGAAGCTCTCAAGACTAGAAATAAAATGTTCTCCGTTGATGTCTGTCATTTGATGGCAAAGACATATCACAAGAAATAAACAGGGGCTCCAGTCAGATTCTCCTGCACTGAGGAAACAATCAAAGAATGATAACTAAAGTAAAAAAACCCCAGAAGTTTAAATGCAGTAAATAAAAGCAGCCACATCTGTTTAACTACAGGTTGGAAAGCCAAGCCTCTTATTAACACCTCCATAGCTACACCAAACTTGCATGGTGTGGATCTGCTAAGATACACCATGCCTCCTGCTCCCCATCCACATACCTAATTCCCACTCTTTTAATGCAAATCAGGGTGCAGTGAGATAAAATTATTCCAACAGATGGTCCCATCCAGGATACTGTCCCAGCAAACAGTTGAGCACAAGCAAGTGTCACATCGATATCTAAATGTCTGAGGTAGTTGGCTCTCACAGGCTATAAGAAGAGGCACCTGGGATTATCCTATGGACTTCATCATACTGTTCTTAACAAAATTAATGTCCTGTACCTTTCTTTGTCTTTTCGCAAGAAATATGACTTCAATTTTTTTTTTTAAACATCCTAACGCTTTTCACAAGGAAAGAGAATGAGGATAGACACTAGTCTTTTTTTTTTCTTTTCTTTTTTTCCCAAACTCACCCTCTTTGCACACTATTCCTTTAAGTATTTGGAAGAGCTCCTTTGGAATGAAACCCATTTCTGCCGGATAGAACAAATGGCAGGATATGCTTGAAGAGTAACACGGCTGGCAGTCACCGCTGAGAGTAAAGCATATAATGCTAACTCTCAGCGTGCATCAGGGTGGAATTCAAGCTCAGCCGAACAGAGTACAGGTATCCTTGTCTACCTTTGAGCTGTTCAACCTGACAGAGCAGTGTACCATAACTTTACATTCAGACCTGTTTTGTTCTTTTCAGTAAGGAAACCCTGAATACAGCACTGATGGCATCACTCGTTTGAATCAGCAAGCAAGCTATTAACGGGACACGTCTGGGTCAAATATTCCACAAGTTTCTGCTGTTACTGTAACCTCTTTGTAAAGCTGAAATGGAAAGAAGTTATCTTTTCCCAAGGTTCCACATGAAGGAATTTAAAATAAATATATATTGTAATTGAATGAGAATCAGAGGGAAAAAAAAAGCTAAGCCCCTTAGATAAACTGTGAGACTCCTATTCTTGCCTGAGAACGAGTGACACTCTGTGGGGCTCAAAATGTTGATTCCTTTTCTATGGATTCTTTAACTGAATCTGGTTTAATAAGTGTAAAACTGTCACAGCAGAAAACTGTCTAGTGTAAAAGCTCTACCTGTAATTTCAATACAGCTGGAGTCATGCTGAGCCCACCTTTGGCCTGATCCAGCTCTCATGTTGCAGACATGATTCAGAAGTCAGCATAGCCAGGATTCATGACTGTCTGATCCTTCTTCTTAGCATAATGTTCTTTTTGGATTTTACCTTGAACCTTTACAGAAATTCTGTAAAATGGACTCTTGGTGGTTACACAAGGAGGTGACTTTACTGTACTGCAGAGTAAAAGAGACTACAAGCTGTGCCTGTGGCCAGGCTATTGAGCTCGGTTTCAAGGTCAGAGAACCCCTGACATCAGAGTACCATGGTTTATTTGCACAAAGTAAGAGTATGAGAGTGTTACTGATAGGATGTGAGCAATGGGTGAATGAGGATGCATTACCAACATGCTTCTTTCATGTATAATGACCTTGTGTTTACCAAACTCAACCAAGAAGCTGCAGCAATCCCCACAAAGCTATGGCAGCCTAGTCAGGAGCTACAGCAACCCAAACAGATTCCGCTGCAGTCCATAAAAGAGATTTGGACATCAGGTGGAAAAGCATCTTAAGGAAGATGAAAGGCCTCCATAATGAGCACCAGAGCATGTAAAAACACACCTACTTCTGTCTGAGGCTACACACAAACAGTCTGAAAAATTAGAGAAGACAGACAAAGAAGATTTGCTCAATTACATCAAACCACTAAGCAGATATTCGTATACTCTTCTTGTTATACTTTTATTCTTTTCATTACTTTTTCTTTCTAATTCTTATTCAGATCTAAAATGTCCTGATTCTCTTTACTCTTATTCACTTTGAATCTTTGGATTCACCTTGGATTTAAGCTCAGGCTAAGTGACTGACTGTACTTTAAGCCTAAATAAAGATAAAAATAAATAGCTCTGCAATGTTAATTTGGACAAGTTTTCACAGCCGCCTCACTGTGGAAAAATAGAAAAAATTAAGATTTGTGCTTGATTGAGGGGAAAATGGTAATAATAATGGATGTTTGCATTCCTAAGTGGAATTCTGCAACAATAGGGTGTGAAAGATCTCTAAAAGTATTTTTCCAAGGGTGAGGAAAGTCAAAATGACAAATTTCCAAGCCTAAAATAGGTATTTGGAAAATTGTGTAACAAGGGAACAATAAAAATATCATTGTTGCCTTTGATATGTGATATTACTAGTACACCAAGGAAAAAATTGACATTGTCTATATATGTATGTAAAAAGGTTATCCTTAGTTGCCAAAACTCCCAGGACGAGTGAGAATAAAAACCAGAAGGAGGTGAAAATAGGAAATTGGTGGCAGTCACCAGAGACAACCAATATATGGTGTGGGTGTTTCTTCCAGTAAAAAAGGAAGTGCAACATTGAATTTTACTCGAACATTAATTACAGGTATAACTATCAAGTCTCTCTCTCTCATAAAAATTCACTATGAAGAGGCAGACTTGAGTCAATTGAATCACAAGCAAGAGATAAAATTCAAGATGAAAAAGAGACAGCTAAGGATCTCTCTATAATTGATTTGGAATAAATGTGTCTTCTTTTTTTTCTTTTCTGTCTTACTGTAATGGCCTAAGAAAGAACTGAAAATGACATCACATTCTGCAGCATTTCCACATTTCTGTAGAGATTCTGCTTTTACTTTCTGAATTTTAGATGCTAAAGCTCATATACTCTTTTGGGTTGAAAATTGGTAAGAGGAGGGTATATTTTAAATAGCAACCAAGGAAATGTTTGTTATGAGTGGTACATATTCAAGAAGGCTAGGCATTATGCAAACCAGGAGAAGAAAAAGGTTGGTGACATTTGAATTGTCTATGATAATGTTTTTTAGATTGAAGACAAGTGACAGATATAGAAAAGCCTGTAATCTCACATAACTTATCGAGTGAAGACACAAACTGTAAAGTGAAAAAGGAAAAAAAAAATAGGGTAGAATAAAAATTGGTGGTGTTCGGAGAGGAAATAGCAAAGAAAAACTTCAACAAATAAAGTCCTAATTGAACAGGGAGCATAAAAATTGGTAGCCAGACCAAAATCAAGTATTTACTGATTCTATGCTTTTTTTTTTTTTTAAGTCTAAAGGATAAGAACTCCAGCAGCTGATTCTAAGAGAGGAATGCGATGTAAAGGATGCCTTACAAAGGTAATATAAAGAAAACAGCCAGTGTAACCCAGCATAATTATAATTCCAAGATACAAATTACCTTTGAATTATGAAGTACAATAACAACTAGTCAAGTTCAGGAGAGGATAAACAGTGCTTACTTGATTTATTTTTTAGCATTCAACAGGTCAGGTGGAAAAAGTATCTGTAAGTTACACTGCAATGCTGGCCACTAAGCTTTCAAATTTAACATCTACAGAAAATAGAAAAAGGAAAGGAAAAAAAAAGTTACAGTATCATTTACCTAAAGAGAGAAAAAAAACCTACCTGGACATGACAAAGCTTTTTGAAAAGAAATTGAAGAGGACAACTAAAAGACTAAATCCTTGCAGATAGCATGATACACTACCTGAAGATACTATATTAGGAGCTCAGAGAAACTGTATACGACTTATCAAAAACGCTTTTAAAGGACAAAAAAATAGCCAGCATGGTGAAATAGCAGACTGAAGAAGGTCATTAAGAGTAAAAAAAAATCTGAAAAAAAGTAAAAATTGTGAGGAAATTAAGATGAGAAAAATGAATTAATTCCAACATATAAAATGTTATACTATTGTAGGGAAATATAAAAAAGGTTTTGAAGACTATTTGTTCATGACACAGAAATTAATGAGGATTTTTATAAAAAAAAAAAAATCAGAAAAAATGAAAATCTGCCAGAGTATCAGTGAGGCTGACAAAGAATCTACAAATACAGAGTGCTGAAAGAAAATAAGGTCATAAGTACCCACTCCTAAAAAAAATAATAATTAGAAAAGTAAAAAAATGGTTTTGAAAGAAGGAACCCAGGGTGATTCCTACAATGCAGATATTTTGGGGATAGAAATGAGTCATTAAAACTGCCTGGAACTAAAAGATTAACAGGATAAAATGACTCCTAACAAATCAACAGACCGTATGGAATGCAAATATGAAATTCGAGCATTGTAACAGTATCACTTAAATTAGCTTTGGTATCAAACAAAGTACGTAGTAAAATCTGAGACTGTGAAGAGCTGCAGATAGATGTCATGCAACTGAATGACTAGTAAAATGGCACATGAGATTCTGTGTCAACAAATGCAGGTAATATACGTGATGGAAAATAGTAACAACTCTCAATACCCAAGAAAAGGACTCTGAAACTAATTTCTGTATTAGTCTGGACAGTTAAATGAAGATGTCAGCTCATAATTCATCAACAGAGCAGTTAGAATAAGAAGGCATTTTGGAAAAGAACAAAGATTAAACCACAAAACATTACTCTTTTAATCCATAGCTGCTGTGTCTATACTTCTGTATTCAGATCTGCTCATGCCATGTTCAAAAGAATATAATAGAACTGAAAAGACAAAAAAGAGCAGCAAAGATGATCAAAGTTATGAAAAGGCTTTCATAAAATAAGAGATTAAATAGACTAAGATTTTTCAGCTTGGAAAAGACACAATAAAGGGAAAATATGAAGATTTTTGAATCGTGATTGTCACTGAGAAGACTAATAGGAAACAATTATTTACTGTTTCTTCTAAAGCAAGAAGTAGGCACTGCCAGTGAAATTATCAGGTGGCAGGTTTCAGTCAAAGGCAGTGTGTTTGTACACATGCCAAAGTTGTAGAGATTTTTGTGCAGGACAAGCTAAGAGTACATAACACCATTACACAAAATTACAGAACAAAAATCCTCACAGGTTTGACAAAAAATATCCTTTTTTTTAAAATTTTCTTGCATTCTTTTCTTTAGACTTGTAATTGTCATGAAGTCTTTGTGCAAACCCTGGAGCAACAGGAAATTCCACAAGGTGACTCAGATGTGGTATTTGAGTGGATGATTGAATTACCTTCAGCTACTGTAAGTGAAGGACATACACATACTACCATTGCCCTACACTGCACAATGAGTCAGAGTCTGTTACTCCATGTGTAACTTCCACATCTCAACTCTTTTTAGGTGGCTTTGTTTTCATATGCTTTTAAACCCCTACAGATTAATATCTTATGTACCAAAGAAAATGTTTAAATCAGTGTGGTAGTTGCTGAATCAGTGCTTGCACTGCACCTTCCCAGCAATTTTTATTACTCTTGCTTTCATATCCATTATTCTGAATGTCAGGGAGCTATTTTTAAGTATGAGCTTACTTCAGTTTAATAAAAGATATTAAATTATCTGTACCAAAAAATTAAAAGAATTCCTCATTAAGATTTTAGTTTCATAAAATCAAATGCATATGTAGCTACCAGCATGACTGCTCCAGAGAAGCTACATTTTACAATCTACACTGGAATGGTGAGATAGAAAACAAAAGATGAGACCTGAATTATGGGAAGTCACAGAAGGTATACAGTTAAAAATTTCATATGTCCAATCTACCTTTTCAATAATTCTTTGATATGTCCAATATTATTACTAAGTTACTGCTTTAAGCTTAAAGTCCTTCCTTTTGAAAATCGCTTCTATTTTTTCCAGGAATACAATAATCATAATATTGAATTCTTGTCTTTCTCTGAGTGAAATTTTCTGATGGTAGTAAATAAAATACTTAGTTAACTTACAGAAAGCTGAGGGATCTAAAGTCCAAATCAAAAAGAATATTAAGGATTGAATTGGCCCATATTAGCTCTATTGATACAAGGCAAGGTATAAAGATATTAAAAGCTGTGCAAGGATGTAAATTGAAGAAAATGGTTTATTAATTTCAGTAATAAACACTTTGGCTTTCCTGTTCTGCAAAATAGATAAACTTAGACTATTTGTGAACTACAAATTTAGCTGTAAATAGCAAAGCATAAAGTACTATATGGGACCTTAATCTAAATTATATTACCCATAATTTCTGAAATAGCAATCTGCAGTCATTTAAAACTGTTTAATTAATATTTTCACAAGAAATCAGTATTTTTTTATCTTGAAATGGGGGGATTTGTTTGTTTGTTTTATAAACTACTTCTCTATTTTCTCATTTTTCATCATTTGTAAAAGTAATTAAATATTGAAGAAACCAACCAACCAAATCTTTTTTTTTTTTGTGGGTAGAAAAATAGTAAACTGAACCATCAGAACAAAATACTCAAACTTCTCAAAGTAAAGGGACTGCCTTGAGAGAGAGTCAAAAAATAATCCAGATAGGATGGTTACTCTGCTACTTGTTTTTATGTTAACAAAGTTGAAAGAGCAAACACAAAAGCAGAATACAGTTGTAAGTATTTGAGTGATGTACAATATAGAGGATTTACTTTCTGAGATAGTTCTGAGAGGCTCTTACAGAGTTACATCGTCATTATTAGGGTTAATCTGTTCATGAGAAGGTGTGTAACACATTCCTGACAACAGTGTTCAATTTGCCAAAACACCATTCCATCTTTCTCTGTGTGAGCCTTACAAGAAAGCAGACTATGTTCTCTACCAATAACACTGATGCTGAATGGCAACTTGTGAGACCAGATCTATATTGTGAAGCATTGCTGGCAAAGATATGCCATCTAGAAGTGTGAAAAAATATATGACAACCCCGTTTCTCACAGCTATTTGGCAGAAAACCCTGACATTCCCATAGCTATATGAATATATATTTAGTTGAGTTTATCTCTTTCAGGGGCACAGTGCAGAAAGGTTAGAAAAATACCTCTTTGTGCCAGCATGTGCAACACCCCCCACAGCTGGCTCTGGTGATGGAGTTGAGAGGAGAGTGGCAGGTGTACTCAGGAAGATAAACCTCACCTTGCTATCATAGTGGCACACCCCAGAGTGGGTGTGATAAAACAGGATAGATTTGAAGTATCTTAAACAAATATTTACTTAGATTTAATAGGATTGCTACTGTATGTTTATGAAATGCCAGTTGATTCTTAAATGTATTTGCTGGGGATTAATAGCTATTGCAGAATCCATTGGTATTTAACGAACATACAAGAACTATCTTAGATGTTATAAGGAGCTAGGCTTAAAAAGTTCATTAATTACTTCCATTCACCAAATGAGAGAAATTTACTGAAGATTAACATTATGTGAGGTACAGATATGTTACACAGAGATTAATCCTTAAATTAATATATTTCATCATCCTTTAATATTTAATTATCTTAAACTAAAATAGTTCCAGTAGTCAGATAAATAGGTTAATTTATTTGGATTTTAATAAGTCCATATAATCCAAGACCATGCCTTTCTTTTCTTGTGAATCATTTCAGTAAGGCATTTCAGCACATAGGGCTTTTTATAAGGTTGATCTCAGATTCTAATTTTAAACCTCCAACACACAATATTCCATTGCTTCTGGCACTACCAATTTGGCCATAGAAATCCAAACCAAAAGCCAAATAGATAAATATTTAAGTAAAGCATAAAAAATAATGCACCTTACACAGATGCCTGATTTTGTAAGGGAAAAAAACAGTTCCCATCTGCAAATATGTAGAAGAGGGAATAATAGGCATGCTAACAGAAATCATATTTCTGCCATGGAAGAGAGATTCAACACCTCTACAGCATGACTGATGAAATGGGAAAGACTTGATAAACAAATTCGTGATGATGTCTCCAGAATAAACGTGGGCTGGAACAATTAATACCTATAACACAAATAAGAAACAGAAAAGCCCAAAACTGGTAATAAACAATAGCCAGTTGGCAAAAAATTTATTCCCTCAAAACCTGAGAAGAAATTCTTTCATAGGTTTAGGTATATACAGTTATTTATATCAGTTAGTCGTCTTTTACTGACAGTAAAGAGGATCTGATTCATCTTAAGCAGATCAAAAGAATCATACTCTGGAAGTACCTCACACTCCTCAGCCATTCAAGAGAGCTCATCAGCTAATTAACTGTAAAGAATTAGGGCAACTAGTTCAGATGTAGGTGAGATAGTAGGTAAAATGATAGGGACAATGTTCCTGAGAACATGTGGCTGTTCTTTTCTTCAACAGGGTTGAAAATGTAGAGATTTGGGAAGTGTTCTATTCTTTTTTTTTTTTTTTTTTTTTTTGTAACTAACAAAACCTTCAGGTCTTTCCATCTTTTTGTATTTATAGAGGACTAAATATCTAGAAGAAAACCTGTGCCACAGTTTCAAATCTATCTAAATTTAAATTTAAAATTCAGTCTAAATGAAGATGTCATTGACTAGAATATCCTGGATTTTAGGATTTTGAAGAGTACTTTTAGCTGTCTTAAACATTTTTCTTAATTTTTTTTTCTATTTTCCAGAGTACTATGTTCACACATCTAAAGGAAAAATATCATCCAAGTTTTGTGAAAACCTTTTTTTTAATACAAATACCTATGCAAAAAAATTTTATTACCTGGCATTGAATTAAAAAAAAAACCAAAGTTATATTTTATAGATTTATTACAAAACAAAACAAAACAAAGGAACACTGTGTTGATTCAATATGGGCAAGGTGGTACAGTTCTGCTGATCATGATGAGTTTCTGCAAAAAAAGCAAGCACTTGTCTGATATGAACTATTTCCAGTTTAGAAATATTTAAATGCAGCTCTACTCTAGGAAAATTACAAATTTTTATCACTTTTGGCAGCGAATTAAATCTAACAAAAGAACACTACCTCTAAAAGTTGTTTACTTCTTGTGAAATCTGAATGTGTTTCGATTGCTTGTTTGGTTTTCTTTTCTTCTCTGTGTTATACATTACATTCCCACACCCTTAACTTCTAAGTTAATACTTTTTTCTTTTTCTTCCTCTAACTCTCACTCTGCCTTTCCATACTTCTGCATATCAGAAAAAGACATTTAATAAGTTTACAATAAATCTGAGCTTCTACTGACATCTGAATCTATGTCTTTAAAGAATTTAAAGTAATCTTTAGGTTCTAAGTCACAATGAGGTTCTCAGGCTTTAAATACTGGCTTATTTTGAGGCTTTAAACACCGGCTTATTTTGCCATACTTATGAAAGTTACATATCTCCTGAAATCACTGTAAAATAATGGTGAATTAGTAATTGGGGTAAGGCTTCTCAGGAGCAAATAGCAAAAGGAAGGTGAGTTCACACTAATCAGTAACTGTCCAGCCTGTGTTTGGGAGGCTCTTTTCTTGTGCCAAAATTTTAGCAACATATTTCTGCTATTCTCCATAAAATAAGAAAAAAAGGTGAATGCACAGAAAATAAAACATATAAAAATAAATATGAAGGAATGAAAATATTCATTAGTGATAAAGAATGAATAAACAGACTCTAAGTGTAACAAATATATAAATATTATCAATACTTTTATATAAACAAAAGCTATCTATTAGAAAAATTGACAATTTTACATGCCTTAGGCTAAAACACCTTCTGGAATTTTATTTTCACAATCAATATAATGAAGAAAGAAAATTTTGAGAGAGGTTTTATTTTAGAAGTCCAAACTACTTGACTTATTTTTTTATTGTGAACATGAATGTCAAAAGAATTTTGTCTTTGTTTTGTCTGGGTGTTTTGTTGCTGTTGGGTTTTTTTGGGTTGTTTTATTTTTTGTTAGTTGGGATTTTTTTTGGTTTTTGGGTTTTTTTGTGTTTGTTTGGTTGGTTGGTTGGTTGGTTTTGGTTTTCATTTGATTGGCTTTTTAAAAATAATTTTTACAGTCCAGTTCAGCAATATGCCCTGGTTATTCATGTACTCTGGTACTCCTGAGAAGCAAAAAAGCAGCCACAGAACACCAGCAAAGAAAGCTGAGTTTAAAGCTTTCCTCACAGCACTAGCTTCAATGTTAACTGTAGCTTTTTGTCTCCATCCTTCTCTACTCCATGTACTTCCCCTCAAAAAGAAGTAATTTATGTGAACTTTTCTAACAACAAAATACCATAAGGATAAGGGACAGAATCCTTTTTTCAAAGCAAATTAGCAATGTTGAACAGAAATATGACATGTTAAAACATGAAATGCAGGAATATTCCATAAAGTACAGGAATACACCACAGAGTGTAGGAATATTCATATTCAGCAGCACACACAGATCCAGTACACACTTCCCAGGTCCATGAAGATTACAGATGTGCTGAAAACGTCTCTCCACAGGGTCAGAACAGACACATTTCTGTTTCTGCTTTCTTTTTTATGTTTCATTTGCACCTTGAAAGGTTGTTTGGGCTCTGTAGCTGTCTAGAGATCTTGTCAATGCACAACCTAAATTGCACTTTTTATGTAAGAACTGTATACATTTGTTCAAATAAAAATTGGGTCAGATAGTGCTATACATTATTAAACAGATGTTTTAAAACTTTATTTGTAAAGTACTGCTTTACAATTATTTACTCTATTTTATTCTGACAGTTTTTGCCTTGGAATTATTATTCTTTCCAAAACAATCTTTATGATGAAAATTGAGTGTTTTGTATAAACAGGTTTGTGAATTGTTCTCATAGTTGCAGTTTTAAAACAAGCAAGAATAAAATGTTGCGAAGCATTAAATTTTCTCTAATGTTAAGGTATTGATTTATATAGATTACAAAATTAAGTTTTCAGGAATATCAGTTAATGATGTATTATTTTTATATTTATGAGTATGTATGTGGACCTATATAGACACGTATATTACATATACATATACAATATTAATAACACTGCATTAATAATAAGAAGAAGATATAATAAAAGACTATACATTTTTGATATGTAATTACATTAACATCCCCACCAATTTATATGAAACAATTTATGTGCTAAAAACCTGGAAGAACAGGGTCCTAAATTTAAAAAATACCTATACTTTTCCTAAATAAAGGGGTTTTATCTGTGCCACAGTATGACTTGGTTATACTGGGCATATGCTCTTCTCCATTTCACTCTGCAGAGGGGAGCAGATGGAATTAAATATAGCTTGGCATGCAGCACAGGGGCAGCCATGGAGCACTATTTTTTAGTACCATGCAGGCATTACCAGCTCTATGTACATTAGAGATGAAACACAAAAAAGGGCATGTCACCTTCAGGAAAGGGTAGTAGTCAGGGAACATCTGTTATACATGCAGTGTTCCCTGTAGAAAGAACTGAAACATGATGAAATATGCATCAAAAGTTCCCTATGCACTGAGGTACATTAAGTCCCTTTCAAACCATATGAAGCCCACTTGGGGAAGGGAGGTTATTTGAGTGCAGCAGCTGGAATAGGAGAAAGCAGCAGCAGGGAATGGAAACCAGCTGTTCTGCCATTCTGGAGATCCGGTTGGGCAGTAGGTGCACAGAGGCTGATGCATGGCACCGTGTATCACTGAAGTACAGAGATTTTGTCTACAGAGACACAGATTCACTAAGTTCTGTTAGCTAATCGTTCCGCAGCTCTGCCTCTGAGCCAAGACCATGCTAAATGCTGCATGTTATTGTTTGGAAGCACTACATAATCCACATTCTCTGCAATTCTCTAACATGGTGAGTTCTTCAAGATAAAGATGTTCACAGAGAAGAAGATGAGGAACAGATCAGAACAAATATTCTCTTTCAGTATGTTTTACTCAGGATTATACAGTGCAATATATCCCCATATTTAATTTTGACACCATAAAAAGCATGATTAGTGTGGATCCTCTGGCCCTGGACAGTTTAAAATAAATGCAGATTATCACTGACAAATGTGTATTTAACCTGTTTCAAAAATCTCCAGGAAAGGGTATTCTTTAACTTACAGGCATAGCCTACTTCAGTGCCTACACATCTTCATAATGGAGTTCAGTCTCAAATATAACTTAAATATTTCTCCAAGAAAATTAAACAAAAAGAAAAGAGGAAGTAAGCACTATCATATTTATAACAACTTTATATACACAAAGACCTTTATTATGCTTCGCTCCAGTCCTTGTTCATTTAAACACACACAGATTCTAAACAAAGACTTCTTTCAAACTTCACCTACAGGCAATGTTGCACAAACCTTTATTTTCTGCTGTTATTATACCTCTTTTTTGAGTTTGAATCCTTCCAGATCTATCTCTAACATATGCCCATAAACTGCATACTGTAGATGTATCCCTAATTAGAGCATGCTGCAATTCTGGCCCAAATTAAATTAAACCACGTTTCCCCCTCTGGAAGCCACGGCACAGGAGAAAAGTAATATGTAAACAGAAAAAGGGCCATGAAAAGGACAGTCTCTATTAGTGTGCACAGACATTAGGAGATACTCTTTGTTCTAGAAGAACAAAATACAATTAGTAGTATTCCAGCTAAAGCATTGCTGAATGGAATAATTAACTCCTGTCTCTTATTTAAGACACTTCGCTTTTGTCTTCCCCAGCTGGACATAGAACTATTGATAAATATAATCATTCAGATTTACAGCTAATATGTGTCATCTAATAATATGTGTCATCTTTATAGGACCTCCATCTGCAGAATATTGCTTCTTTTTGGTTAAAAGATTGCGACTGCAACATGCAATAGGATTTTGTTAAATCTTGTCCACTATTGTGGTTTATCATATAATTATTTTCTGGTTACTTAATAAGAGGAGATACATAAATCATAAAATGATGACTTAAAATTATGAAGAGAGACAATGTATTTATTTTGCCTTCTCTATATAACTGAATAAACACACGTACCTTCGTATGTATGGGTTTTTCTCTAATTCTTTGTAAGCTTAATTAAAAGAAACCTGTAAGTACACTATTCACGGACATTTTCAGACACAGAGCAAGAGTCAAGAATAGACTCTCTACTCCTGTTACAATAGTTTCCTTGATATTAAGTATTCATCCAATATATGAATATATGCCCTAAAATATTCATTAACAAAAGTAAGCACAAGTAGTGAACATCCATTTATCACCAGGGAAATGCATAAAGCCTGATACTATGGAAACTCTCTATTTTCTGATTTCCTTGTTTCAAAAGTTGTTGATCTTTCTATGCCCCCACTTTTATTTCAATTTATAAAAAAGAATCTGAAAAGAAGAAATGTTAGCTGAAGATAATGATTTTGACATAGAAGGACCTCATCTTACTGAGAACTGCAAATCCTTGTCTTGCTCTTCTGGTGGGAATAAAGTGAAAAGATAACTTATGGATTCTAAGCCTTTAAAGAACAAACTGCAGTACAATAACTGTGCTCAGCCCCAGGAAAGGCAGTGTCAAAACAGAAAGTACGGAAAGGATGTAATGAGATTTCCACTAGTGACAGGGGAGGGATATTCTGCTTTGTTGCCTCTGAAGTAAAGCAGAAAGAGATGAGCACCAACAGCTACAGCACCCAAATATTAGAATCTCAGATACGAGACTTATGGTAATAGACTTGTGATCTTGAAGTGCATGGTATGAATTAATTTGCAAATAAGCTCATTAAAGAAAACTCTTCTGAAATTTATGAATACTTTTATTGGTGCAGTCATGAACTTTTCAGATGTTAGTAAGGGCATTATCTAAATTGATTCAATAGTGAAGCGGCCAATGAAAACAAAACTGGTCAAAAATATATATAATTTTCAACAAATATTTTTTAATTATAAAATAAGTAGAAATAATGTGGAGGAGAAATGAAATTACCTAAAAATGTGGCATGACACACCAAATGGTGCATAGATGTTATTGTGCTGAATGGCTGTAATGCCTCTCTGTCACAGTGACTTGTTTGTGTGTACTGATGGAGAAAGCTCTTTCTGTATGTTTTGAAAGTCAGTTATAGAAACTTGCTCCCCTAATCTTTGGCTAAATGCATTAATTGTGGGATGTGCTGCTCACACAATTTCACAGCTACCATATATGTGATGGCAATAATCTGCCAGGTGATGAAACATGCACCTGATTAAAACCCCAGTTTGGCAGAACACAGCACCGGTTGAAATGCAGGATAATGGGCAATTACAGGCAGCAATAACAGGCTAAGGCAATCTGATGCAAAATGTATTCACTGTCACTTCAGCTGCTAGAATGTTTGCACCACATGTTTGTATCAACAAAATAGAGGCAGAAAAGTCATGAGGCATTAAGTGAATATATCCCTTCTCCATTAGGATGCCACTTCACTTCCTTTTCTGACTTTTCTGTTCTTTTAGGGCAAACATTTGCTTCCTCACAATCCTCCTTCCTTCCTTGAATAGCATTTCTTGAAAACCAAAGCTGCTTGTGTACTTTTAAGAAGAGTACACTTTGGTGAAGCTGTGCCTGGAAGTCCTCGCACCTGTAACAAGGAAGCACCATATACACTGGATTCTGCTTTGAAGCAGTCACAGAGCTTCAATCACAAATCTTGACTTGGTATAAAAATAGCTGAAATCTAAAAGACGAACTTAAATTGACTGGTAGACTAGGAGGTTGTCTAAAAATAGAACTAAATCATGAGAGATAGTCAACATAATACTCTGAGCGAAGAAAAGTTGGCAGATATGAGAGTTTTCTCTTTATTTTGTCTATCATATAATTTGCTGTAGACATTACACAGCAAAAGATATGTCATAGATTACTAGGTATTAACATGAGAAAAGCTGACAATGATCTGTACAGCAAAGGCAACTGACCTGCATTTTTCTCTGTAGTTCATTAACTTTGGTTAGAAGGGAGAATATAATTGTGATCTCTCAAAAAAAGGGAACAGTCCAGCTTAGCCCAGGTAACAAAATCTTGCAAAAGTATTACCTAGATCATCTTAAAATGCTTGAGATCAAGACACTTAGAGCATTTGAAACGTTTTATGTATCAATTTAAAAGTTTAATCCCAATCTAAGTTTCAATGTCACCATTCACAAGGATTTATAAGTAGTATGAGACCTATAATAATGCTGGTAATTCTCGTACTTTTAGAAGCACTGTTTCACTGAACCAAGTACTCACAGCAGAAAAAAGGAAAGAAGTAATGTCAGTGGCTCCAGTGTCATATTGAACTTGTTATACACACCAGAAGTAGATATCAAAGATATTATTATTCTTCATAAAGCTCTGCACTTCTACCTACATTTTTAATCTTGAACTCTCATTATTAGAATAAGGCCAAAATCAAATATCTCCAGCTTATTAATAACTAAGTTGGTCAATCAGAAACTGTTAGAGTATATATAAGTTTTCTTTGACCTATGCTAGTCCTCATATAGGATCATACACATGCTTGCATAAAACACAAAACCAAAAGAAAAGATGAGAAAAATATATAGAAAAGAACAAACAGAAGCAGAAAATGCAAGACTCAATACCTCATTTTGTGTGGGCTTTACCTAACAATTTCCAGAATTTACAGTTCTAGAAACAGATTCTACTACTGAGACATACCAAAAAAAGGAAAGATACCCTCAATACAATTAAGCTGCTCTTATAGCTTTCCTGGAAATCAATTCATCAGATGAAATTGGAAAATGGATACTGTATGCAAGTAAACAGCAAGTCAGCATCTTACCTGACCATATTAGAAGTAAGCAAGTTAGAAAGGATAATAGTGCTGGACATAAAGACTATTAAGCAGTGTCAGAGCAAGAAGGGCAGTCTGACAGATATTTTGAGCACAGAGAGAATGTGATAGATGTTCTGTCCAGATGAGAAAACCTATGGGAGGAAGCATTGATGAACAAAAGTTTTCACATGTTGTGTCAGACCCTGGAGACTCCCAGCCTCCTTCAGTTTCTCAGAAAAGGTCATTACCAGTTTTGCAAACTTTGAAAAGAAATATTTCTCCACAATCTTCTTTTCCTATTATCTCATTAAGCTGGTGTATTCATAAAAGAACTCATCATCCCCAATGGCATGGAAAGCATTGGTGATGATGTCAGACAGCAGAAATGTGCTTGATGAACTTTCTGCACTTATCAGTCTAGACTGATTCTAACTCAGTTAAATAGAATGGATTTTAATTATCCAACAGACTCTAGCAAGATTATGGCGAGAAAATTAATGGATAGTCCAGAAAAATTGTGGCAAAAAAATTTTGTAATTTCTGCTCTGCTGCAGATGGATAATGCAGGATACTTGATTTCTAGGATCAGTCTTGTTTAGTAAATGGAGACTACAAATGAACAAGTTACTACAGACTTGTTTTGTGAACACATTCAGTGGACAAACACAAAAGATAAGAAACAGTGCTCATAGCCTCTAGAACTGATATAATTTTTATTCCTAAGACTTACATGCAGCACTGCATCAGTTGTGATGCAAATGTATTTTTGTTGTGATGAAGAAAGAGCTATTATATTCTCAATTTACACTTTGTATCACTTTTTTCATGTAGATACATTAAATTTCTTTCATACTACTAACAATACCCTAGACTAAAATGGTGCTATTTTACAGAGAAGTCTGATGGGCAGCCTTGGTCCTAGAGGAGACTCTGACAACTATGCTGAAGAGTTTCATTTCACCCTTCCTCCAAGCAGTTGCCTCTGGATTTTTTCTTTTTTTCTCAGGATCCACACTATTGTTAATGAGGCAACAGCATATGTAGAAATGGCTCTTCTGTGGGATGCAGGTGTGAATGGCAAGAAACTGTGTTGAAAGCAAGATGTAACGCACAGTGATAAAGCAAAAACTCAACAAAGCTACTGAATTTGGAGATATTTAATCCCTTGAAGTTTTTTTGACAAACACATGAAAGTGTAGGTTTACAATGGAACAAGAAAACACAGGCAGAAAAGAAAAAAAAAAAAAAAGCAGAAAAGAAAAAGAAACTAAAAATTCCTGGGGAAATCTAACAAAGACAATAATTTATGAGTAACTACAGAAAAGTCCATAACTTGGTATTTTTTACTGATTATAAGGTAAGCATATGCAAGATTCACTAAGAAAAGTATAAAATTAACATCTTGCTGTTTTACTGCTCCCTTGTAGATATTATTGTTTATATTTTATGGGTTATGATATAATTTTCATCTTTGGATACCTTTCAAAGAAATGCAGATTATTGTTGTTATTCTTAAACCATACCAAACAAAACAATTACTCTGCTATTTAATGCAGAAAGTGAATATTACATGCTACAACTTCAAGTGAAATAAACAGGCAATTTGACAGATGTGCTCAAAACTAATAGTCCTTGTAAGACTTCTAAGTAGGGTGATCTCAAACTGTCCAAACTAGTGATAGGATTTAAAGTATCAGCAACAGAAGTGGTAAAAAAAAAAAGACAAGTAAAGAAAACAAATTTATCGAAAACCATTCTATTAAAGGAGCAGGAAGCATATGGAACAAGTTGTTTAGTAAAGACAGCTGACTAAGGTAGCTTAAGTAAGCTTAAGTGGCAGCTAGATATTCCCATGCAGAAAGTGGCTTGGATGTCACAGCAAGAGAGTATAAGGCTGAGTAAAATTCAAGTGGGATGTGCTTATTGTAACACAAGATTTACTGTCATGATAATTTTTACAGTTTGGGGGGTGTTTCTGCATTCCTTCCATTAAGGCCATTCCATAAGCATTTCATTAACTATGAAATTAATTATATCTAATTTGCATAGTCTTTCTCATTAGTGAAAATGGTAGTGAAAATGTTTAAAATCACTACCAGAAAAAAACTTGCTATCTGGATATATTTTTCTTGAAATCAACTATTTAAATAGTAAACTGACAGGCTCTATCATTCACTGTTTCCATTAATTAAATTAAAATCACAAAGTAAGCTTAACTGCTTCCCATCTAATTCTGAAATCAGAAGACATCCTGTCTACAAAATTATTTTTTCATAAAATTTCCTACTTTTCTGTTACTTCTTCTGAGAGAAGCACAATTGCTGTAGTGCTACCAATATACTTTTTATCTCAGTATGGCCTTTTAATTTTCAACCATCTGGGGTAGAGTTGCTCAAAATTGTAGTCAAAACACTGGTAAAACTAGAATTCTTATTACTGCCATGGGTAGAATTGGATGCATAACAATAGTGTTTGGAATTATGCAAAGAATATGTCAAACTTAAACTTAACTCATTTTAAAATTATTCTCACATCAAGATCCTGACTTCACAGTTAATCCAGATACTTTTTCACGAATTTCATATGACTTAATTATAAGTGTTTTTCTAATAGCAGAAGCTAAAAGACAATAATCAAGCCTAGAACTTGGCTACAAAATAGTGAATTCCCTTCCCTGCATACAACCCAGAAGGATGACAGAACCACAACTTCTGATATTGCTTCAGGCATTGCTGGAGACAATTGGTTCTAGCAAGCTCTCCATTTCCTTTTCCCAGAAAACAATTTTTCTCTAAAGAAAAATTCAATTCTTTTTCTATCCTAATCACATATATCATATTTCTTACCCTCCTTCAACTTGGCTTATGACTAGAGAAAACAATTTTATTTATCTTCTTTCAAAAGAGAAATATTACCTTGGGCTAAGAATCCTAATCATACTAAGCTCAATGACAAGTAATCATTGATTTCATTGGGAACAACACATAGCACCACATTTATTACTGCAATGACCTGAAATCCCATAAGGTGCTTGATGCAGGTTCAGTTTTCATAATATAACAATGATTTTATTATAGCACACTAGAGACGGAAGAGTTCATTCAAGCAAACAAATTTATATCATTACTATTTGTAATTATATTTGGAGGGAAGAAAAAATTTTTTTAAAAAGGGGAAAAAATTGTCTCTCTATCCCCATTATTTTATTTTATTTTCCACAGCAAAGAAATTCATATAAACAGCCACTGCTGTCAATCAGTGGCTGACAATACTTAATGTTCACAATTCAATATATGTTTCATAAGAATATGAGGAATTCATCTGAGCGATTGGAAAAAATTTTCTTGATGAATAGGGCAGCTCAACTAAGTATAATGACAAATGTAAACCTGCATATAACTCTTTGCATTACAATGAAATTAAGCAATGGGAATGGTTGGCTTAATGTGCTTACTAGATTGCATATATTTTGACCAGAATTGGGTTGATGCTGCTGGACAAACTGCAGTATTATGAACACTGGGCATACAATCCTTCACTGAAAAAACACGCAATTTTAATCTGAATACTAGATAGTTTCCTAGTGAAATTTTTAAAATTTTAAAGCTCTTTCATGGCTGTACTTGATAGATGGAAATCCAGAATTTTTGTCTTCATATCACGCAAAACTGAGAGAATAAGACATATGCTCAAATAGTTTCTTTAAAAAAAATCCTGCACTGCATCTTTATACAGATCAATGTCCAATTATAAGCAGAGAGTTGCTGTGGCAAAAGGTCAGGAAAAAATAATCTTTCCGGCATTTATTACTTGGAAAATAAGGTCACATATGAGGTCAACCTCCAAATGTATACAGAATAAATTATACTGCAGCATTCTAAATATTCTGTACTGCAAAAAATTATATTGCGATCTCAACATAATCAGAAAAATGAAGTTGAACGTGTATTTCCTGTCGACTGTACTACAGATCAGACTAAGCTAAGAGGAGAAAAACCCAGGTCCAATTAATCAACAACTAATAAAAACCTTATCATATATTTCTGCTTAATTAAAAATATAAGTTCTTATTAAGGCTGACTGATTTAATAATTTCCTAACTATATTTAACAGTGTAACATCCTCCCCACAACAAAGTAAAATAATAGAAAACACAAAAAACATTTAAAACTCATTCAGTGATACACTTGTGTATTGCTTACAGCATAGAAGAAAAACATAAAGGCAGAAAATGCTGGAGTGCTTTGTCTGTCTGATTCTCTAAAAAAAAAGAAGTGTATCTTTTGAAATAAAAGACCTCCTAATTAGATAAAACACATCTGAAAAAAAAAATAGAATTGGACACAGTTTGAGGAAATAAATGTGCTTGTTTGTCAGAATGAATGCTGTCAGAGAACATCGTCATTGTCCTGATCTAAGTAATTTTGCTCTTTCACAGACAGTCTTAATCTTTGCTACTTTCCTGGGATGTAAATGAAAGTATACTGAAAATAAGATTGTATTAGTATACGACACTTCTCACGGTACTCTTAATTGTGAAATCAACATTACAAATAGGAAAATGCATCCATGAAATGAAAACATCTTCTGATTCATTTTTACTCTTGTCTTTTATGCGAAGCACTTTCTTTGCCTTTTCTCCAAACTACATGAGGAATATAAATGACTGGTGTTCTTTTATCTGTTACAGTCATGTCTAGTTTGAATTTCCAAATCACGCTTTGACAGAAGGATTGTATATAATATATCACAGGCAATGCCAGTAGAGATAGAGTATATTCTAATCATTTTCAAAAGTACTATTTTTTTTTTAATCTGCTTTGGACACTTGTGGTTTCATTTCATGTTCATTCTGAATGATACTGTGTTCTTTGCTCTGGGCTAGTGACAAGATTTACTGTTTTCTCTGATAATATTATCAGTGGGCTATTCCTCCCTGATAAATCACAACTGCAATACTAATAGGTTGATAATGACGTTATAAACTTTATGCTTTTGTAGGCATTGTAGGCGTCACTCACCTTGTTCAAGTGGCTGGCTTTTAGTTGAAGTAGTTTTCATCTTGAGTGCCTCCCTAACAGACATGTCACAGCAGGAGCCTTTGTTAGTGTCTTGGTCACTGTCAGCCTGATCACTGTCCCCATGCCCGCTGTCCCTCAAGCTGGCTCTTTCTGGATCCTTGAACGTGGAGCTACTGAAATACATATTGAAAGAAAAAAAAAAAAAAAGAAAAAAAAAGAAAAAAAAAGAGAGAGAGAGAGAGAGTGTTGTATTTACTTGTTCTAAGTTGAATTGTACTCTCTGGCAAAGCAATTTTGACAAGAATGCAAATGGGGAAGCCAAGAAAGTTATTTAATAGGCCTTACCTTTGAACAAACTGCTGCCTGCTGCCCATGTAATTGGGCTCTGCGGGAAAATTGTCTGTCTGTGAAAGAGAAGGAAAAAAATACGTATAGTTGTACACTGGACAAATCTCCTGCAGAGCAACAAGATTTCCTAGAGGAGAAATGATTAATAATTCAAAAATTCCCTTAATCTTCAGATTTGTACATTTTAATTAAATTGGAAAATGCTGGCATGTAATTATGTGCTCAGAACAATTAAATGATTCCGGTCCACAAATTACCTGCTAAAGTAAACAATGAAGCTCCAATAAGTGGCATTCTCTGTTAGTAACCTGACAGATGACACTGTTTATGTTTTTTCATTAGATAGATATTAAGACTGATGGTTATTGAAAATGAGAGAAAAAATAACTCTTGCATATTAAAAAAGTGAATTATTCAATAATACTAATTTTTAATCATAATTACATCATCTACTGGGATTCTGAAACTCTTACTGCTATAATACAGTTTTGTGTGCTGCTATATTACACTTGAATTGAAAAAATAAACAAAAAATCAAGAAAATTTATGGCTGATTAGCTGTGGGGTTTCTCAGATGCTAGTGGAAAAATGGAAGTATGAAAATATTTGGATTTTTCTCTCTTTAATTTTCATCAGTATTAATATCTATGTCAGAATAATGAGAACCACACATGCAAACGAGAATATTGAATGATCACTGCTGACAAGTAGTTTTTAAAAGAAGATACTTTCATTAAGTCTGTCATGTATCTTTTAAGCAGCATGAGCCAAGTAACTGTAGAAGCAGAAGTATTAAAAGGATCCAGACCAACATGGAGTCCTGCCAAAGGGAACTGAATTCCCCTTGTATGATTAGCTGAAGTTCTTTGGGAGAAAGAGAGACTGCATCATTCAGAAAACTCCGCATACTGTACATTCACGCACGTCACTTCTTCTTGCAGCTGACCTAGCGACAGAGCTTCTACTGTTTTCTGCATCACTTCACATCACACCACTCTGCTCCGCAGCAGCTCCGGCTGTCGCAGCAGCATCCAGCGGATCAGTATCCGTAACACGGGCAGCGCTCAATTAATGCAGCTGAGGGCCTGAGGTTTAATGTCACACAGCAAGTACTTACACAGGTGACTGGGATCTTAGATATTTGGATTTCCCTGCCACTCCCCAGACCATTTTTTTATCTGTGTTTTGGTTTTATCAGTTGGAGGTAATTAGACATATTTGCTACTTCTTGTATGGGTGGAGTATTTGAGCTTGGAAAAGAGGCAAAAAGTTTTATCCAAAATTAAGGTCACTGCTGTTTGCAACAGATATTGGGCAGACACGTGTTACTCCCAAGAGACTTGTGAAATAGATGTGCTTGTATATATCACGGATGTCTTTTGTGCTTTAGAGAATGGATGGAAAATATAGAACCATCTTCTGTTCAGCATGTATGACAATGTACACTGCACTTTCTTCTGGTTTCTAAGTCTTTTCATTCAAAAAATAAGATTATAACACATACTATGTTCACATCCATCCTAGCTTTAGTATATGCAATTAGAATAGAAGTTCATCTTCACATTTAGTGTTTATCAAGTTAGAAAAACAAATATTGGAAACAACAAAAAAGGAGGTATATTTCAGCATTCTTATGTGTATCTCTCAAATGCAGCACATCATATTTTGGAAGCAGCTCTTCTGCTGTTTCACTTCTTCTCACAAGTTTTAAGCTAGTATCTTTCTTTTGTGCAGCAAACAGAGAGATCTATATATACTCATATACAATCATTATGGCACTTACAGGACCCAGTACTTATCAATCTGAATAAAAACCTTTACAACTGCAGGACTCGTGTCTCTTTTCTATGTCTAATCTCTCAAATAGAGATATCCAGGGAAACTGACCTTATGCTTTTACTTACGTAAGACATCTGTCTCCTTCTAAACACAGCTGCTAGCAGAATCAACATTTCCATTTTTCGTGACATTGGCAGTCAACATGCCTGCTATAAACTGCTTTTTTATTAATTCGCTGTCATTAAAAGTCAGACTTTTGCCCTGAAAATAATTATAACTCCTCCTTTTTGATAGTTCTAAGAACTTAACTATAAACTGGACCACTGTAAGAACCGGTCATACTTTTTGTCTCTGCTTTTTCATAGCAAAAAAAGCATTTCACACATCCTGGATGAGCCGATATAGAGATATTAAAATAGAAGATATGACCACATTTTAGCTGCTGAGAAATTCTGCATTTATGGTCAACATTAAAAATCTTTAACTGGCTAATAATTTGACCAATTACCTTCATACTGTATTTTGCCTCAAGACAATGAATTGGGTGCCAAGTTACAGTAAGTTCATTATTACAAAAGAAATGTAAGTACTTGATGATCATATACAGACACAGAGCTCAGAGTTCAATACTGCTCTTTCTGCACTAAAAGCATTAGCCCTTCTTCTACGACTTATGAAGGTATGATGCTTGTGTTGAGCTGTAACAGCCCTCTGAGATACAGGCAGCAAAGGGAGGACTGTTTCATGTATGAAAATATCTATTAAAATTGTGATAAATTAAAAAAAAATAATTTTAAGGTTTGGCAGTTTTGAGGAATCCTAGAAATGTAAATATCTCCTTCACAATGGATTAGAGAGACAAATGTCTAACATGTCTAACTCCTTTAAAATCTTTTTTTTTGTTGTTTTAATCCCAGTTGAAGTGAGAGGTCATATACTTAAAATTTTTACACTTTAACATTTATGGAAGTGATATTACACATTCCAGCTCATGCATTAATCATGCTTCTTTAAATTGCATAGCTATAACTCAAAGAAACAAATACTACCTAAAAAATCTAAAAAAACCTCTTGTACTTCTCTGTATATTTAGCCCTTTCTAGGACAAAAAAAAAAAAATCACCAAAATGCTGAGCTTCCAGTTTTAAGGTAGGTTACAGTTCACCTGCAGAAAACCACCTAAAATCGAGTCGGCTACTCTAGCTAATCAGCCAAGATCCCTCAATGTGCCTTCGAGAAGTACGAACTATCTCTTTGGTCATCTAGGGTTAAAAAACCTGATACTCCTGGGGAGCATTATTGGCATAGGGGAATCTTGACAACCAGCAAGATGTCCAGTGCAATAGCTAAAGCTAAGTAAGAAGCATCAGGTCAGAAGTGAATTGTCTAGAATTGCAGTCTGATGCTAAATAACAAAAAATTATTCAAATGCCAGCATCATTAACCTCCTGCAGAACAAAATAAAACAAATTCCTTCATTCTCACCCTCCCTCCAAAAACATCTCCAGGAACAATCTGTCTCTAAAAGTCACCAGAGTTAAACAGTAAAGAAATGTGAAATTTTTATCTCTGTGATTCAAGACTGAGGGCTGGAGTATCAATTAAATCACCAGCAGCTACCACAGCACAGGTTCTGCAGTAGCAGGAAAAATGTTATCTAAAACTAAAAAAAAAAAAGCAGGAATGCCCACTGCCATCAGAAAACTAAAGTCTGTGATATCAACCTAACTGTCCAAAGCCACCTTAGAGAAGTGGCCCTGGTTTTATGTGTCATTTTCACAGATTAGTGGAATCAGATAATTTCCAATGAAAGTATGGTATAAACCATTCAACAGATACTCTTTTTTGACAGTTGCTATAATAGACCTTTACAAATATTTTTCTTCTACCTGTCTGTTCTAATATGTGACTCTGGATCAAATATGAAATTTTAGGAACACTGTCATTAATGTAATGTTGCAGAAAAATGTCTGAGGATTTCTGTACAAGCATTTGATACATCTTTTTAAGAAGTTGAAGTTCATTAAAAAAAAAGCCATTTAAAAAGAGGTCAGAATGCATAGGAACCTTTCAAAAGCTGCAAAAATTTTAAAAGAAAGGGTTACTTACTTTCAGAAAATATCATGCAGTTTGATTTTGTTACTTTTTACTTCAGTGAATTGAGGAGAAGGAAAATAAAAGAAGAGGAAAATTCAAATCGTGCAAAATATACTTTCCACAGAATCATAGAACATTTTGGGTTGGAAGAGACCTTAAATTTCATCTAGCTCCACACATTCTCTCCCCATCATGGGTAGGGATACCTTCCACCAGTTCAGGTTGCTCAAAGACCCATCCAGCTTGGCACTGAATACCTCCAGGAATGGGGCACCCACAACTTCCCTAGGCAACTTGAGCTGGTTGGATTTACTGATGTGAAATTTCAAATGCGACAATGCAATTGCTTAAATCCAGTAAAGGGACTTTGAAAATCATTAACTGGCCAGTGTTTTCATGAACAACTCATAGAATCTCTTTCCAAGTGCATTAACTGTCTACAAAACTATTCAGTTTATTGCACCTGTCAGGACTTTTATATTATGACCACGCAAGGGCCTAGATAAAATAAAATTGTTGCAAAGTATAGGTCTCACATGGTGTATTTGGAATACTAAATTTTATAGACTCAGAAATAAAACCATTCAAAAGTTTGAAAGTCAAGTGTTAAGTTTCTACTAATTAATTCTGGAATGGTTATGGCTTCCAAAAGTTTAATTTAGAGAAAGGAAAATGAAAAATTATAGCCAAGAACAGAGTATGAGAAACAAATTCTTCATAGGATCCATTAACCTTAAATAAACTCATAAGAAAAAAAAACAGTAAAACCTTCATCACTGGAAACAGCTTGAACCAGCCTGGGCCAAGCATTACACAATGAATTATAGAGAATTATAGAGAATATTTTTAGCAATGGGCTATATTCATCTCTTATCCCTTTTTTACCTTTTCATAAATTCATATTCACAAGGTATATGTGTTTACTTCTGTTGAAATATTATGCTATTTTTTTAAATACAAAGGAGTTCTACTGTGGCTCTGCACACACTGTTTTTTGGTTGTTTTTTTTTTTTTTTTAATTCAGGATTAAGATTACAGCACTGTATTAATCAATCAGGTTTCAAAAATTCTGCTATTGCTCAGAAAGAGAACAGTAGACAACTCCACAAATCTTCTGCTTTCAAGAAATGCTGCAAAAAGCAAACTGTTTCTTAAAAATTAGAGGTTCCTCACTATTTTTCTCTTTCTCTTTACTTTTAAATAAAAACATTTTTTATGTGACAATTTTGAAGATTTCTAGCAATATTTGGTGTATTCCATACTGTTTGAATAAAATTAGAGAAAAATTTTTAAAAAAACTTGCAATTCAACAGGTTTGTCTAATAAAAAAATAAAAGATCAATGCTTACAAAGAAAAAGAGGAAGTGAGAAAGAAAGAAAGAAAGAAAGAAAGAAAGAGACAGAGACAGAGAGAGAAATTCAATATTTAAGCATTCTTGACAAATTATGCCTAGAAATAATTGTCATATAAGGGAAAGATGTACTCTAAAATATGAAAAAAATACTTAGATATTAATCAGATTTATGATTATTAGACGACTAGAATATTCATAATTTTTTCTCAGAATTACAAGGAAAAGTATCACATTTTCTGAAATTATTTAATGCAGCTCCATTTTATGTAGGTGTTCATACCTGGAACTATAATAAAGCAAAATGTCTTTGCTGACTCTAACTTCTTTTTAATTAAACATTAAATGCAAAAATGAAATGAAACTTCTCTCACCTTTATCAGACTGTCACTTAATATCTAATTCAAGCATCTTCTGTGCCTTTTCTTGAAAAGCTGAATTCCAAGTATTCACCCTTCCCCCATGAAACAAAGATCTTATATAATGGCAATCTCTTCTGGAGGCAAAAGAATTGTATTCTGCCAAATTGAGTTTTGAAAGAGCAGACAATTGCCTTCATTTTGTTAGGAACAGTGTGGGTTCAACATAGTACAATTTTTCACAAAGACTTCTCAGTATAAGACTGCCAGTGAGTGTGTATACATAGCTTGAAATAGTAGTTTTTGCTTCCATAAGATTTACTTCATTAAGAAAATTCACTATCCCAATAGCAAAAACAAACAACAACAAAACCAAAAACTAGCCATAAACCTCTCAAAATTAAATAGGCTATTTTTAAAAATATTATCCTACTATATGCTCTCCACTCTCATTCCTTTGAAAATGCTTTTGATATATAATTTATATGACTTGTACATATTTGGGAAATTTCACACTTGCTGCAAGATGTGTATTTTGGTGTTAAAAGTCCTACAGTGTGTTTATGTGAATTTCTGACATATATAGCATTCTTCAAAAGCACATTGAAAACACAGGGCAGTAAAAACAGTCAAATGCACAAGGCAATATTGTTCACAAAGCTGCTGTACTCTTTCTTAAAGTGTTGGTTGGTGGCTCATGTCTTCTCTTCCTCTTGAATGAGAAAAGCAGAACTGTGAGAGGAACAGGTCCTGAGCTCTTCAGTCAATTGCACATGATTGTCTGAAAAGAGAAGCTCTGAGGACAGACGCTACCATCCTCTCCCATAAGCACAGGAATGCAGATCTCCCTGTATAAATGCCTAATCCATGCACTGTTTTCACTTAGCAAGTACCATATTTGTTACCAAAATAAATTATTGTTGATTTATTGGTTAAGGTGTCATACTAAGGCATTGTAGATTATTTCAGTTGTTTTCACTATTTGTTTAATGAACCTAACTATTTGTTAAACTTTTACAAGAGTTTATTCTGCAATGCACAAGACACTAAAGATGGCAGAAGCCTGGACTGTGGGAATTTAACACAGTGAAAGGATTAGAAATCACAAGGCCCAGACAAGGTGCTTCTCATCTCACTGGTGATTGCACCAAGGCAGAAGACTGAAGAAGCTAAAAAGGTCACTACAGAATGACATAATTTTAAGTGATCCAGGTAAAAAAAGTAGACCTGAGTGACATTCAAAAGATGAGGTGAGACCAGACCCAGATCAGACTTTCTGATATGAAATAAAAGATTTAAGCATTTCAGGAACAAGCTTGTCTCTTTGTCGGCAGGGTAGTCAGCTCAACAGAAGCCTTCAGCTTCTCTACCAGTGCAGGATGTGAGTTTAAGGTCAGACTTCTCTCTCTAAGAAAGATGTGACAAAGAAAAACTGTGGAAGCTGAACCCAAAACTTTCTCCAATGGAAAAGGGAATCAAGATTTACAGATCAAACTCAAATTGCTGGATTTTTTACAATTAATTCAGGTTTCTGAGCCTTATTTTATTTTGCACTGGAGAAATGCAAAATGCAATGAAATCAGCATGATCTCAGATGAGAGTGTGGAAAGTTGTCAAATGTGACTAGGAAAAAGGAATTGTAATATGAGTTCTGAAGCTGAACATTTTGGAGAAGTTGCAAGATAAGAATGTTGGAAGAAGTGCCAAACATCACACCACATAAAGAGCTCAAGCTGAAAGTACAATAACGCTATCACAGCGTCAATAAATAAACATAATGAAATTCATGACACATTATTGCATTGCTCTGCACTGCCGCTATTCATTTAAAAATGATGAACACATTTAAAATAATTCGCAGCTTGTCAAATGCCTGTGAGCGCTGCAGTTAGACTGGTGCCACAACAGGCGTTTGTAAAGGTCTTACAAGAGAGCTTCACACAACTTACATCAAAGTAAAGATGGAAGTACGGAAAGACAAAACAATAACTGCACCTGAATCTGCTAGTACAGTTGCATCCAATATATTTACACTGCTCACCAATGATATGTACTTACTGAAGCTACTCTGTCAATAAAAACCACATTAAGAACCTTTTGAAAGAGCTTCCCTGTCAATTAGGATGTAGATACATTCTATCGTTCCAGTTTTCCTGTCAATTTAATATACTGGATCATATTAACAGTACTGGCTTGTCAATAAGGCAAATCCGAATCCTATTAATAGAGTTACAGTGCCAATATAATCGGCTTCCCATTTATCGAGCTTCCCAGTATTTGGGAAAGCTGTGAAATGGGATTATAAGGTTAGGTTACATACATCTGTCTCTATATTACATAAATATTTCAGGAATTGTATCCCGTTGTGTAAAGAAATACATGTAACCACTTTTTTCCATTACAAAAACTTCAGATGACAGAATAGTATAATAGTTTGCCAATGCTGAGAAAACATTAAATTATCCTCATTTATCACATTGTTTCCTGCTTTCACTAAGTAAAACTGCTATTTCATGACACAGTCTACTTGTGTGCCACACATATAGCACTGTTAAGAGATGCAGGCACTTCACCCACCCCCCTCTCCAACCCCCCACAAAAGATAATATCTGCTTCAGAACACAAAAGGAAAGAGATAAAACATATTTTGGAAACAAAATACAAAGCACTCCACAGTTTCAATCTGTATTTTGCCCTTGTGCTGTGCTGTATAGTCTCTGCAGAAATGAAACACGCAAGTATAATTCTGATGTAACAGAAACCCCCAGAAATAATTACTAAAAAGTATTAGTTCATGAATTAAAAAATAGCAGAAATTCAGCAAACCTTCTATTTAATAGAAGTCTTAATGAAGTTGAACATTAGTTGCTTTTAACCACATTCAATATGAAATAACTACTTTCACTGGATTAGCAGAACATACAAGAGACCGTTAAACCTGACTATGTTAAAAAAATGAAAATAAAAAATAATTGCATTAAAATATACTGGGTATTCTCTTACCAAATTACCTCTCTGGGTCTGAGTTGAAAATATGGATTTAATAAAATATGGTTCAAAAATGACAGCTAAGGGTCAATGAATCAAGATGCCCATTATATTTTCTGGTAGCAGATGGGTGCAATGAAACCTAATGATTGAATTTGAAACGCTTTAATGGTCCTTTTATCTATGGCTCCCACTATGTTGAGTCTACCTTAGTATTCCTAACATATACTATGTTTACTGCATAATAGACTCAATTACAATCAGCTAACTAGAATGAAATCTGTACTTATCACAATATCCAGCTTATTCTATCCTACCATGAACTCAAAATAACAATACACATAAGAGTATGTCTTTGATAGTATTTGTCTGTTGGGGTTTTTTTTGATTTTTCATGTTAAATATGAAGTCTAGAATTTAGAGGAAAATTTTAAATTAAAGGGAAAACTCTTGAAATAGTGCCTTGAAATGTAAGGATATGATCAAAATATTTGTTTAGAATTTAAAAATGTTGAGAACCCTTTTTTCTTTTTTCTGCATGAGAACAACTGCACCTTTTCTTTCTTCTTTCTTTCTTTCTTTCTTTCTTTCTTTCTTTCTTTCTTTCTTTCTTTCTTTCTTTCTTTCTTTCTTTCTTTCTTTCTTTCTTTTTTCCTTTCTTTATCTTTCTTCCTTTCTTTCTTCCCTTCTTTCTTCCTTTTCTCTCTCTCTCTCTCTCTTTCACATTCAGTGTTGATCTCCTGGCATTTTTGTTAAATTTTGAGACACATCTGGAAGTTCTTACTTAGCAGGAATTCTCAGTGAAGCCAGAAAGCAAAGCGAAATTTGTCCTATTCTTACCACTGCTTATTTCCTGTTTCTAAGAGCAACATAACTCAAATGTTTTCTGAACAGATAAAAGCTTATAAACACTGCAGTACTGGATGGTGGAGAAGGAGAACAAATTATGGCCTTTAAACACTGTTAATTTGTTTTGTACTTATCATATTTAGTAAGGAGAAAACAGAGACACTGGATATTTAAAATCTGTTAACTTTGTGTTAACATCTATCCAGTATGTTTACCTTTTTCTGTCCAACCCACACTCGTACTAAAGGCAACAATAAAACTCCCACAAGCCATGACCTGAGGTCCAGTGAAATCAATGGGTGTTTTCAAACTGGTTTCAATAGCCCTTGGATCAGTCTGCTAACTTCAATTACCAGCTAAGCGAGCCTTTACATGGCATGCTAGATTCCCACAGATACATATGTTGTATGCTGAAGAAAGTTGCATTTGAACAGATTTGTAATGGCAGTGACGGGGGAAAGGTGATTAGCTAGGCAGCAAATGCTGTATGCAGCATGAAATTCCAGTTCTGTGTTTCTTCCCTACAGAGTGAAAGAAATTAGCAACAAAGATGGAGCAGGATTTGGGTCTGAAGCCACACTCCCTGCACAGAAAACACACACAAAGAGGAACACTGAAGCTTTCTTCCTAGGTGGCGATCAGAAAAAAAGGGGTAAATCTAGATCACCTCCTTTTCTATAAAGCTGCCACCTTATTCCCTTTCTCTTTCTAAAATCCCACACCAGAAAAGCAAAGATTCCCTTAAATTCCCTAGGAATTCAGAAGAAAATCACAGATGTTAAAACTTACATTATAAGTTTTTGTCTAATTTCTTATTTAGGTCATGCAACTCTTTATTTCAATTCTTCTTAAAAATACTCAACAAGGTATTCTCTAAACATTTTTGTGACAAGATACAAAGCCCTACTTTCACACAAATACCTTTGCATAATTATTTCCTCTAAGCACTAGGAAAGCACTAAATATGCTGCCAAAATAATGGCTGAATTTATGACAGAATAGTAGATCATCAAGCTTTACAGACTCACACGACCATGCAAGGAGATTTTCAACCGTAAAATGGTGATGAGTTGATTTATTATTTGTGACATAAGATAAATAATTTAGGCTTGCACAAATTTAGCAAGAGGTTCTGTCCCTAAATATATTTTAAAGTCATAACAGTCATGTGTCTATGATGAGGTACCTCATAAAATGGAAAGCTTGATTGAATACACCATTACACCACAAGCATAGTAGCAGTGGTCAAGTAGACTTGGACAGAAAAAAATAAGGCTATTCTGATAGAGGGCTGTGTGCATGCATCCACAACTCTGTCACTTCAATGTTAACCTACTGCAATGTAGGTAGTCTATATTAAATTGATTCAAAACAAGCAAAAGAAAAATTAGCTACCTTTCTTTATAGGATCACTTCATCAAGGACACAACACCCACTTAACCACAGGTAATCTCTAACTTTACAGGCATTTAAAAGCTGACTTTGACCTGTAAATTCTTAACAGAACTGGGAAAAAATGTTCTGGATTGCCCTTATCATTATGATTTGCCATATCCAGACTCTGAAATCAGATCTTTCTGTAAAATGAAGAAGATCCACATAAGATAGGGTCTCTGCAAAGATTCCAGGATTAGATAAAGTCATCGTTCTGTTCCAAAGCAGTGTTGGTTTGTCAATATCTAGGACACTGCTGCAGGTTTCACCAGGGATAGAGTGACTGAACATGAATGCTAATATTTGACTGAGGGGTTTGTTAGAACACAGGGATTTAATTATGGACTTCCTCTCTATCTAATTAGCAGGATGCTCATCCAGTATGTGAGCATTTTTTCCAAAGTGGAATGCATTGAACATCAACTGAAGGATGCATATATATTTTATTTTTTAAAATTTTATCTATGACCTCTTAAAGAAAATAGTTAATGAAATCTTTTCTAAATAACATCCACATCAGAGATGTCCCTAAGACGACACTCAGAAGCGTGCATATGTGGAACCTCTTTCAAAGGGGGAAAAGAAAAGAAAACACTCCAGGTGCAGTGCAAGAAATTTCAAATAAAAGTCATGCAAAATGTAAAATAAATAACTTGGGATTGTTCATGCTGCTCTTTCTGGATACTCAAACCAGATCATGAGTAACACAGACTAATGCTGCTCCCTGCAGGTGGATCATGAGTCCATGTGAAGCCACACCAACTTCCAACTCCGCTGGAATTCAACATGGAGTTAGGTGCTTAGCTGCAGAGAGTGATCTCCAGGAGCAATGCCTTTGCATGCAATTCACTTACTCGTATCCTCTCAAAACTTGTTTACAGGTAGAAAAACCCACTGGAAGATGAATTATTTCCATGGGAATTTATTAATTTATATAATTTCAGGGCCATCTTTGTTTACTGGTGTTTCATGGATTGTGTTATTTGGAATAAAACAAAAGCTATAAAATATTAAGGAACTACCTGCAGCTTTATTAATGTCTTGATAAATTCCTAAGAATTATTAAACTTGAGTTTGTTTGGTGGTCTTATTTCAATCTTTTGAGGCATAAAGCAATAAAATACAAAATATCCTTTTAAACAATGTTAAAATCAACAGAAAAATCATCCACTTTCCATGAAAACAGAAGTATTATCTTTCTCCTAGGATGCTACGGTCACACTTCAGCACAGAGGCTTTGCAAGGCAGTGGTATAGGATCCTAGTCCTAAGGGCATATAGTAGCATTCCTTCTTTAACCTTAGCCACAGGATAATAAACAGCACAAATATAATGATAGTCCAAGCTACCAGTAACCTTAAGAACGTGCAAGGAATAGACCGGCAGGAATTCATCTGCCATTTTCATATATCTGCCCAAGGGAAGCATTGTAATTGCAAAAATTTACTCTTAGACTGCTGAGACTCATAGTAATTATGTTTCTTTTTTAATAGAAATAGCCACAGGTAGTAACAAATTGGGTTTTGAGATGGGGAACTGGGCATGCATTCTAACCCAAATTACTATGTAATTGTCTTTATTATAAAACACTATAGAAAACCCAAAACTTAAATCAGAACAAAACTTTCCCTTAAAAAAGTGTTCTCCTCCCATGGTTATTCAGCATGTGTGCCTATTTCTTCATTCACAGGTATCAGTAAGACCAGTACGACTGCAAGTAATTTATCTAAATATTTTTGCTGTTGTTAAACAAAGTTCCCTAAGCTTACATTTGTTTAATAGAAACAGCTTCCTCCTGCTTTACAAGTAGGTCAAAATCTTGAAATCCAGATACTCATTCCTAAGTTTCCTTTGCCAATATCAGGGGATGAAGGAAAGACTATTTGTGCTCTATATATATTAAATGAACTGAAATTGAATTTCTCTTCAAAATTCTGGAAGGTTGTTTGAAATAAATGAGCCCAGGAAAATACTTAAAATTAGTTATTTCGTGTTTGAAGGGATTGTTATTTTGTTACATCACATTGTTGCAATAATGAGAGGTATACTTTTGGGAAAGATCATGTATGTGACGGCCAATGAATACATAACAAAATAAATTGATAAAGTTGCTTCTGCCCCTTGCAATGCTATCACCTGTTACACTTGAAAAGAAGCTACAGGTGGTTTAAATAGACAAAATACATGTACAGATTTAAACAAAATAAAGACTGTATATTGAAAGAAATAACAGGCAACATCTTGTTTTCACTTCCTTTTCACTCAACAGCTACAAAGCTGACTGATATATCTCTCACCTTGGAGCTATGAGATGCAAATTATCATGTGCTTTTTAATAACTAACGCAGGTTACGGAATCAGTTGAGTGCTATTTCTTTTCACATGTTGCATGAATTATACTTCCTTTTAATCATCACGCTTAATCCTGAAGTTTGATAGCAGGATTCCATCACGAAGTGGAAAATGAGGTCCTTCCTTACCAATACTCTTGCCTCGGGAAAAAAAATGACAACATCATTTGTCTCTAAACTTGATGCTTTCTAGTTTGCAGCAAA
This sequence comes from Onychostruthus taczanowskii, assembly GCF_017590055.1. NCBI lineage: Eukaryota > Metazoa > Chordata > Aves > Passeriformes > Passeridae > Onychostruthus > Onychostruthus taczanowskii. The sequence goes on from NW_024499906.1 coordinate 1,776,038, forward strand.
CTAGAAAGCAGGTTGACAGCATCTTCCAAAACACTGCTACACAGCTCTGTATAGATCATACATAATATTAAAAAAAAAAAAAAAATTAGATGCACATTGCTCATTAATAATGCTTTTTATCCATCTAGATGGTTCTTTTGATTCCATTCTACTCTCTTTTCTGTGTATATCCATGCATACATGCATACACACAGTTACATATCTGGCCCATAGCCTAGAAATATAATAGTTTCTAAGGCTTCATGGTTGTCATTTTAAAAAGGCTTTTAATTTCATTATTTCCCAAACACTCTAAATTCCACTATGTTCTTATTGTCATTTGATCCACTGAAATGATGAAGAGATCACAAAAGAACACACTTGGTACTTTACAGCTGTGGCTGGATAATCTGGCTCACAATCATCAAAGCAGGATTGTTTTTATGATCTTCAAATCTGCATATCAAATTACTCAAGTCTCTGCAAGAAAGCAAGACATCAGAACTATCTCAACAGAATACAAGAAAATGTAGTTGGAGGCTAAGTGAAACTAGCAGCTTTTGCAGCTTTGCAGTGTTCTTAACGCAAAGGAGAGAAGCAACAGGGAGCAGTTCAGGTAACAGACTAACAGATTCTAGGCTGAATTCTGCACACACTTCTGCACATCAGCAACCCACACCTGTAAATGATCTATTTAATTTTATGGTTCTATTGACCTAAATTAAAATTATCACTGATTACGTGTTTTAAGGATCCTGCCCTGAAAGAAATAATATAATTATACATATATATGTATGTTTCCACAGGCCTCAAAATTACTCATGCACTGACTAACATCCTTTTTTCTAGATTTGCACAAAAAGCATTTTTGACTCTGCTGGCAGTCACTCAAGTGCTGAATCTGAGGTACACCATTAAAACAATGTTCTTTTCTTTGTTACTTTTAAAATTTTATAGAATTTAAATATTTTCATTAAGAATTAATGAACATTTGTTTAGCCCACTTCAGCTTACCTTTTTTTTAAACTGATTCGTAGCTAAACAATCATAAGTGGTTGCTTAGCAATCAGGGAAGAGCGAGACAGAAATATAGTAAGTAAAGAAACTGACTGACATGTTCTGTGTTTGAATCACGGTATTCAGTAAAAACAACAGAATAGCACCAAGAGAAGTTTAGAACGAAATTCTCTTAATAAAAGAATACAAAAAAACCCGTCTTTGGGAACAAATTATGCATTTAAAAGCTACAAATTGTTATTCACATGTCTGTCACTATAAAAAAATCCTGTAGCTATTATTAAAAATACATTAAAATCCTTCAAATGTTCATGAAACCATTATTTACCTTTTGTTTTAATTCAATTGTCAACTTTGCTTCCAATGATTTTAAAAACAGTATATATCTACAAAGCAAGCAAGAGTTTACAGCTTTGAAGACTTGAAATTGATTTTTAATGCACCAGCTTTCAAACACTACAAAGGCTGCTCTCTGCTGATAAAGACAGTAAACAAGAAATTGTCCTTTAAATGTTCCCTTTAATGCTTTTCTTTAATTAAAAATCAATCAAAAAACATTGCCACATAAAAAAATTAAAATTAAGACATTAAAAATGTTTTATGTTTTTGACACACAACACAGTCAAACCAGAATGAAAACTTATGATGTTACTTTTGTTTACTTGTATTAGTTTAGACTTTTTTTTTTGCACTGTAAACATTGTTAATCAAAAATAAAATCATGTAAAAGTAGTTTATCACTTAAGTCCTTTTATAGAGTGGAAATGTTAAAAATATGATGAAATTAAACTAGAAATGATAGAAGTATTAAAGTAAAATTTTAAAACACTAATTTTAAAACACTTTAAGATTATTTTAATATATTCCTATCCTCTAATCACACTGAAGCTTATTTATGTAGATTAGTTACATCTAGAGTCTCATTTATCTAACCTGTATTTATTCTTTGATCACAAAGATTGTTAACTTAAATGGTCTTTTATTGTTATGATTTGTTTTCCCATAATTATGTGGTTTAACTGCCTGATTTTTTTTTTTTTGTTCTAATAAATATATGCACATGCACCAATCATATTCAACAGTATTATGCTGGATGCTCAATGAACTGTAAGGGCCATTTCAATATAATAAAAGTGCCTGGAAATATTCCAGGGAAAGGACTGGAAATATGAGTAATCAGAGTGTCACTAGAACTAGTACAGGCAATACACACACGTGGTACACAGATCAGTAGATGGTCTGAACCCCTCTCTGAAAATAGCTCTGCATGACTATCACTGCAAGAACCTACAATGCATCGATTAGAGGTCTCACCCACACAGCTGAAATGATGCATTCGCATCCCATGACAAGACTTTTCCTTTTCCCCTTTGGAGGTCTTGTTTGGCAGGTCACAGAGACTGCAACACAAAGCCACCCAGCAGGGAACAGAATGAGATTAGGAACTTTTCTGTTGCGGGTTAAAGTATTTTATGAATGTGACAAACTCTGATCTGATACATATGCCACAAAGCCAGTAGAAAGGTCCATGGCTAAAATCAAATATCTTAGTTTGAAGGATTTAACACACCTAGATTGCTTATACCTTAGTCTATTGAAAATAGACCAGTATGGGACTGATTGTCTTGAGGGTTGGAAAAGGAGATAGACCCTCAGTGAGCCAAGGTGAGATACAAATTGATCTGTATGCTGTTCCTCCGTACACATGACACTAATAACTGACTGATACTATGCAGTTTTGTCTTTGTATGTAGAGGGACCCCTCAGTTTTCAAGACAAAAAAAAGAGATCTCATGTCAAGGAAGTGGATGAACTGATCTGATATCTTTCCCTACAGGTAATACAATTACCTAGTGGAAGCAAACTGGTAGGAGAAAGAGATGGTTCTTGTGTGACCTTATTAAGAAGGAAATGTATCAGTAGCCTCTGGGATTTAGCTAGAAAATATATGACTCTTCAAGAAGGTTATTTAAAGCACTGTCTAATATCCTAATTAACAGGGACATTCATAAGAATTTGCTTGTACTTAATAATAGTACTTAATACTGAGTATTTTATCAAAACTGCTTAATAATTTACTTTTTTTTTTTTTTGTCTTTCTCATAGGATTTACAGTAATTAATCCAGAATCTTCTGCTGGTAAAAAAAATAAATAGTCAACAGCAGACTGAAAAACAGAGGTTGCACTATGACAAATAGATTAGTAGGGCTTAGAATGTACCCTGGCTAGGAATTTTGGCAGCTGCACATTCCTCTGTTTCATCTCATCAACAAAAGCAGTGACTTGTTAATATCCTTGGTGTTCTATTAAAAACTTAACAAATAAAACATTTAAACTCAAAGAACTTTTTTCCCCAGTAATTTTGCCACTCTCTTCCTAGTACTTTTTTTCCTTCTTTTATTTTTTCCTTTTTTTTTTTTTTTTTTTTTTTATTAAGGCAAGAGTCTGCAGTCCCCTGAGAGTTTTACTTGTTTTCTGTATTTTTGAACACTTTAGCATTAATTTTACCACTTCTCTTACAGCTGAAGTAGCCATACAATTGAAAGCATAAAGCTTTCAGGCTGTCTGCTGCAAAAAATTGTCCCAACTGCTCTACAATGACCTTTTGGCATCAGATGATTGCTTCTATATTTTAAAGATAAAAACACAGCTGTGTTTCTGCTCTGGTCAACAAATCCTTGTTTAAGTTCTCATCACTGAATTTTTTACCTATTGGAAAACATTAATACTAGTGTCAAAATGTCTTTTCTTCATACATGCAGGTGCTCCTCAGGCTTGAAGAAGTATCTGAAGAATTCTGCCATGCAACATACATGTTTTCTTCAGAAAAAAACAAAAACAAATCCAAAAAACAACCCACATCCATCCACTTTTTCTATGTAGAATGAATGCCTTGCATGGCAAAACCTAAAACTAATCTAACTTGATACTTTTAACTTTTGTGGAAACAACAAAAGAAAGAAGAAATTAGGCATGATACTTAGAAACACATATGTAAATATTAACTGATATGCTAAAGCCTCCTGGGGAGGAAGATAGTGAAGAGAAAGAAAAAAAATGCTGGGGAAAAAAAATACTCTTTTTTTTTTTAATAAAATCACAGACGGTTCACATCCAGATGTTGTGACTTGGGAAGAAATTTTTAATGACACTTATGTCTTATCAGAGAAACCAGACTGTATCTATGCTTTCCTAACACCAAGTAATATTTGTGAATATTTCACACATAACTATTGCTAATTTACGATGTAAAAATATTTACTGAGTTTTAATAATAATGCTGTATTATTCACAGTTTCAGAAATATATGAAAATGTGGTAACATATGTTCAGCAATACGTTCAATGGCGTATTTGATTTCTTTTCTATTGTACATGTGATTATTCTGGGTTAACCATTGGACTTGGTGGCTAACCATTAGAACACTAGAAGTATTGCCCAACTTAAACCATTCTATGATGCTGTGTTACAATTCACATCATAGGTACAAAAACGTCTAAATTCCAGTGTCATTAATTGTTTGTAAAGATGCCATGAGAAAAAAAAAAAAAAATCACAAAACCCTCAAACCTCAAAATTAATGGCCCAATCATACAATCATACTTAGCTGCATTCCAGAGAGGCCTCAGTCATGATTCACTCTTGAACCACCAAAATCATTTATGAAGTCAAAATTATGCTATTGACTGAATTATGGGTAAGAGCTGCCTTTTCGTCAACATGGGGAAGGATAACAGAAACTTGAGAAAATATGTTGTTAAAGATAACTCTTCAAAGGATTGATAAGTCATTGAAATTGCACTGATAATCACAAATTTGTAGGGATCTTTCCAGCTAACTTTAGGTAGTGACAATGAACACAAAGATGTAGAAAGCTCATGCAACTTTAAGAGCAGTTGAGAGCTATGACACTCAATCTTACATAACTTGTTTCATGTCTTTTATGAAACAGCAAGTTCTACAGAGATATTATTATTCTTATTTTTTTGTTAACAAGAATTTCTTTCTGGAAAGACTGTTTTCTTTTTCATAATATGTATATTCCACTTTAGATTCTTAAAATTTTTTTCTCTCTTTATTGTTCTTTATTACAGCTCTTCATCTTGGAAAGTTTTTTAGATTTCAAATAGACCTGTATATCAAGAATGATCCATTAAAAATAATAGTGCTACAAATATCACCAGCAAGGAAATCAGATCAAGACCAGAACAGTTGTAACACAAAAAAGGAGTTCAATTCTGCTTTCTCTGTCTATTTCAGCAGCCAGTGTACATACCACAGTGAGTGGTGTGTTGCCAGATCTGGTCCTAAAATGCATGTGTTTTGTGCCACTATTCTATGCAGTGCATCTTGACAAAAAAATTAAATAAAGCTTCATGGATACATAAGAAAGGTTTCATCCTGAAATTTTTACACAGTCAACTCCAGCATGGACTTCATCCAGTGAATGAAACTAAAGCTTCAGAACAATGTAACACATTGTTCACAAATGTACAATGTATAAAACCAGACTGTACACAAAAATGCAGACTGTATTAACAAAATGCAAGCATTCAGAGGAGTTATTTTGCAAAACATCTAGCCTTGCAAAACACTGTTAAAGCCACAATAATGATACCTAGACAGGTAGTTCAAGAGTTGCAAGTCACAACTTGGTGTCTTTAGATACAGCTCTAGAATATGCATCTGGGAATCTCTGGAATATATAGAGTGCAAACGTGCAAACTTGCAAATGTTTAGTGCTCTAGTATCCCCTTGGTGAAAAATGTTACCTTGTACTAGTTCTAGTGAGAACAGAGACTAATACTCCTCTGTTGAAATAGGAGATATAAAAGAATATAGATACCTCTGTTTTCAGGTAGGAATTTAAACCACTGAGGATGAGTGCAACTTCACTGATGAAAGCTTCTTCTCCTTATATGCAGCAGCTGCAGATTTCCTTTTGTAATCTTGAAATTTCTGGGCAGAAGTTTCTCAAAGTATGAAATAGCATATTTAAAGACAGAGCAGCACTAATAGGGGTCATGGGTTTTTTATTTCCCTTGAAGACTCTGTCTTCTTAGGTATTACTAAACATCTGGAGATGAAGCTGTACTGGGACTTGACATTAATCTATTGACACATCATAAACATCAGGTGCCTGAAGTATTAAGAATGATCTGTACTTTATCTTGAAATGCTGTGGGAGTGCCTGGTACAGCAGATACAGCGATTCCCACCTTGAGAGATTCTTTCTGCACAGTCATTCATTTTTAGCTGTTGTTTAACAAATACGGTGACTACCTCTTTTTTTATTCACACCCACCTTATTCCTGATACATTCACAAAACTCCCCAATTGCACCACAAGTACAGCCATAAATAATTTCTAGGATGATCAACACTGCTCTTGCATATTGCAGATAGTTTTCTACACTACTGATATTTCACATCGAGGTACCTATTTCTGAAACTCACTTGTGTAAAGAAACTATTTGTTTTCCTTTATCCATCTACTCTTACTTATCGAAAATCTGAAAGAAGAAGGTGTGATTTGTTCACACAGGGAAAGGCAAATTAACTAACTCAAAATTTTGGTAGGAGAGATACATCTATACGTATGTTTGCCTTTTTTTTTTCTTTTTTTTTTTTTTTTCCCTGATGTCTGCACTTCAAAATAAAGCAAAATTCTGTTTCTTTTAGTCAGGTGAGTAGGTCACCAGAATGAGATGAACCAAATTTTCTTTAAGGTCTAGAGTGAACAGAAATCTTCTTTCAGCCATGTTGAGTTTCCATTTTCTCCTGCTTTCCTTCTTCTCAATAAAAAATTAATAGTTTGGCTCTTAGTGATTGAAAAGTGACATGGAATTTTGACCCTGGCAATGAGAATTGTACAGCACTGCCCCATATTTAAATATTTGTAACAGACTTTTGCTTGAAAGCACTGTTTCTAAATTATCTTTAGAAAATGATTGCTGAAGTTAAGAGCAATAAAACACGGGCTGGTAAAGTGTAAATGTGTAACTTCCCAGTATGTTACCAAACACTGTTCTTAATGCATATCAATCTCAGTTGCACATCAAATTACAAATGATCAATTTTCAGAGGGCCTAAGAACTTGCAAGTCTCTCCTACCAATAAGAGCTGAATGTATACAGCATTCTCATCTGTCCATCCAACATTTTATACATATATGTATGTATGCATGTTTAAATTATCCCATATTTGTGGTACTGAAGAAGTTAATGATTCATATATATGTAACACATGCAACTGTGGTACATAGGTGGATGCTACAAAGCAATGAGCAAACACACAAGATGTCAAATTATGTGATTAGTGTGTAACAGAAGTCACTTAAAGAGAGGCAAGATTACACCACCCTTATCCATATCAGGAAGTATTTCATTCAACTGCTGGTCCTTTTGGGTCAGCCTCAAACCCCTAGTCACTAAGTAACACTTTACTCCACATGTATTTGTTGATATAAATTGGACTATCTCTATAGTAAAATACTATTAGAAATAAGGGAACATAAGGCCCATTGGATTCACTAGGTCTTACTAGTAATTGAAAGGAAAAAAAAATATGCCCTCCTAATACAAGTGAGAAAAGTTGGATCTTACTGAGAAAGAAATAATTTATTTGCTATTAAATACTGATAGAATCAATTGGATGTACTAAGTAATAATATAATATTTAGCATGTATATACATCTCCATATATATATAGTGTATATATATACACATATATATATATGTGTATATATAACACTTTAAAGAAAATTGTGCCATTAAATATTTGCCGAGAAAATGAGAATGAAGAAATGCAGTTCCATTGTATGAATTACATAGTATGGGATTATCATGTTTCAAAACTAGATCTGTAAAAATGAATGGAAACATTTGTTAGACAACCCTTACAAAATTGTTTACCTTCCCCTTACTGAGGTACTGAAGAAAACTGCTTAACTGGATTGATTAGCTAAAATAGATGATAAAGCAGCTGGATTTTGTTTCCTTTTTTTTTTTTTTTTTTTTCCCCCACTGCCTACACCTTTGATTCCTAACTGTGTAGGGCAGACACAGGTTTCTTGGAGTGATTCAGGGTATAGTGGATCCAGAGAGAGAGATGATCCGTTACTACTTCTCCTTAAGTCTGCAGTTTAAATTTTACATGAGGAAGAAATACAGGACCAGACATAAAGTAGTGCCTACATTCTAAATGCAAATTTTATATAAAATTTACTCCAGGGATATGGAGATGAAGAATACAAAATGTATTTTAGTAATGCAGAAGTACAGTGAAGAGGATCAATTTTCCCCTCTAGCTACTTTAAATCTGAGCCTTTTCTAAATAGAAACCAACTACACTTTTTCTTACTGTGTCTTTTTTACCAATACAACTACAAAACACAGTATCAGTAAGTATGTTTGAACAGGTTGTACACTAGGTAAAGCTGAATGTTTTCTAATCTACTAACTGGACCATGAAAACCTCCAAAACACTCTGTGCAGATAATCAGAGAAAACAAGACCAGCATTAGATATATGAGTATACGTTATGAGGAGTTTCAGTTAACATTTTCCATAGTTGTCATAATGAAAACTCTTATAGAAACCACAACACACTTTTTAAGGGAGGAAATTCCTCTTTTAGCTTTATATAGATTTCAGGAAAAAAAAAATCATGATTGATCTTATACAGTGAACACTGTAAAAAAGAAGGAATCATATTTTCCATAGGGATTTTACACTACAAGTGAAACTTTACTATTCAGTAGCATCAATACATTAATTAATTGCTTTATATAGACATTACATGGTTGTAGGAAAGTATAATTTTCTGTCTTTTAGTAACTATTACACTTGTCAGTAGGAAAAAATATGGAGTGTTTTGTTTAGCTTTCTGACAACTCCATTTTACAGTAAAAAAAATGTTGACATTACTTAAACAAGTGTCATGGAAAGTTATTTGTTTTTTAAAGCATGAGTAATAAATCAAATTATCTCTGGTTGTGCCCTAACCTAAACTCTTTCCTAAAGTGTCACTTTTTGTTAAAATCAATTTCAGATTTTAAGTATTGCTCCACTCACCTAATTGATAGCAACACAAATTCATGATAGGCATAAAATGAAATTGTTTCTGTGACACAAGTCAATAGTGGCTTGAGAATTAGTTTACAGTGACCTTGTACAGGCAGGGTTTTTTTTTTTTTTTCTTTTTTCCCTTTTTTTTTTTTTTTCCCCAGTTATAAATGTTCAATTTCCAGTTCATCGATTACTTGAATTTTGGTCCTTTAATCAGTCAATTATCACTGGCCATTTCTATTCAGTTTAAAACATCAGATACAGCTGGCAAGTAGAGCATTTGATGTTCACAGATCACAGGGCATGGTAACTCCAAGGTATTATGAATCTTCTTTAGATACATCAAGTGACTACAGTGCAACTTCTTTCCTACTAGCTGCATACACAAAATGAGTCTGTGTCACTTCTGATACACTCAGCTCATCCCCCTATGACTCAGAACAGCATATCAGGAGAACCACCAGATAAAACAGATATGACATTTCAAATATATTTAATAGTCATTATCCAGAGCCTGCTTTCAATCCGAACGTTAAAAATCACTTTGGAACATACCTGTAGTGTTTGAACATTAAGCTGCATTAATCATGAAGCAATACTTTAAATTAAATCAACTGGAGCCAATTTCTGCCCTCACCTTCACTCTGCAAGTTCACTGCTCTGAAATAAATCTTATGAGTTTGGACTTTAAACTACCTGCTAAAAATTAAGTCATTCTTTGATTAGTATCTTATATCCAATAGTCCAAATTCTGCCATTTCTCACATTCACAAAAGTCAGTAGAGGACAGTGTGGATACTGGCAGCAGAATGCAGCCCAGCTACAATTTCTAAATGAGCTTTGGTAGAAGACAGAGCATGTAAGTCTTTCACTATAAAGCAATCACCAATGTTGACTCAGGCTACTGGAAATCTGACTAGTTGTTTTGCTGGCTTATGAGAGGATGTGAGTTTTGTTAACATTTGGAGGTAGGAGGGAGTCACCACATACATTTTTTTTCTATTTGACTAAGCAGAATTTTCAGCACTGAAAAATTAGTTGTTTATGGGGAGAGGAGGAGGAGGCAATGGGGCCCCAATGATACTGTCAAAAAATATATTTATGGATATATATTCTGAAGAAGGAAATTAAAAAAAAAAATAAACATGCATCTTGGAAGGATAGCTCATGTTTACATACAAGATTGGAGGGCTATAATACACTGTTGCAATAGATGTCCTCAGTGTGCAATTTCTTCCCTGTCCTGTTAGTTACTGCAGGTGGTAAGTCCACTTTAGAAATGCCCTCCCTCTTCTCCACCCCAAACCAAAGAGAAGTGAAACCTGTGGAAGTGCCCACCTCTGCGACAGTCTCCTGAGAAAATACCCCAGCATGCCTCAAATGAGTTAAATGCCTGCCCACACTCTCACATGCACCTCTTTGGCACTGCCGTAACCCTGTCTGTGTTTCAGTGGGCATTTTCTTTTGAGGTACATTGGAAACATCAATGAGACAGCAGAACCAGACCCACCAGATGTTGTCTGGTTCCACTTTCATTAAGTCCACCTCTCTTTAGTGACTTGTGTTGGTTCCTACAGTGGTGCCTTACAGCAGATTGCACTGCAGACAAAAGGGAAAGTTAAACCAGTGTCCAAAGTGAGCTCCAGGGTATTCTAAAAGTCTCCTACCTGAATTATGGACATCCGGCTCGGGGGAGCCTCGCTGGCGTTAGTCCCTTGCCCTGTGAAGCTGGTGTGGCAGCCCACATGTCCCTGGGGTACAGTCAGGTTGTTGGAGGCGGGCTTCAGGTACATCACCTCAGACCTGGGAGAGCTGAGGGGCAGGCGGGTCTGGTAGTCAAAGTACATGGGTGAGGTGGCCAGGGATGGGCTGCTCACCACGTTCATGACATTGAGGGGACCCCGGCTGTCCTCGCCCTCACTGGGCACCAGCATAATGTCATTCTTGCTGATCTTCTTCTTCTTGCCCTTGCCCCCTCCACTGCCACTGCCTCCTCCTCCCCCGCCACTGCCTCCCCCTCCTCCCAGCTGAGGGTGGCTATACTCGGCAATGCGACAATTATAGGTGCGGATCTCCTTGTTCTCTCGCTTGCACTTCACAGCAATAGTGATCATGGCAGCCAGCAAGATGATGGAGACAGTGCTCAGTGTCACAATCAGCGGCAGCGACAAGTCCCAGTGTGGCCGCCGATGCTGCTCGCCATTCACCTGTGGCTCGCCAGCCTCGGGCAGGGGCCCCGCCAAAGCCCTGACTATGAGCTTGGCCACAGCGGAGAGGCTGGGTTTGCCATGGTCACTGACTTTTACCACCAGTTCAGCCACAGGGCTGAGCTCTTCCCAGTAGGGGTGCAAGGTGCGTATCTCACCACTGGTGGGGTCCATTTCAAAGAGGTGCTCCTCATTACCTTCCACAATCTCATACGTGAGGCGCCCACTCTCCCCAAAGTCACTGTCCAGGGCACGGACGGTGCCCACGGGGTAGCCCACCCCAGCATTGCGTGGCACCTGCAGCTCAGCAGTGTCATTGATGAGGGCAGGCAGGACGATGAGGGGTGCGTTATCGTTGACATCGAGCACGGTGACGCGCACTGTGGCATTGCTTTCACGGTGGGGTGAACCCGAATCTTTGGCCAGCACGCGGAACTCAAAGTGCTTTGTCTGCTCATAATTGAAGCTCCTCAGAGCATAAATAGCACCATTTGTGGGGTTGACAGAGACATAGGTGTAGATGGAGACATCTCCCACATGCCCAGGCAGAATGGAGTAAGACACTGTCCCATTTTGGCCCAAGTCAGGATCCTGGGCCAAGACTGAACCCAGGTACTCTCCAGGGATGTTGTTCTCAGGCACCTGCAACACATAAAGATTCTTGCTGAAGCGGGGTGGGTTGTCATTCTCATCAAGGATCCGGACAGAAAATGACTTGGTGGAGTTAAGTGGGGGATTGCCCCCATCACGTGCCACGATGGTCACATTGTACTCGTCCTGCGTCTCACGGTCCAGGGGTCGGTCCGTGACCACAGTGTAGAAGTTGTCATAGTTCTCCTCCAGGGTGAAAGGAATGGCACCGGGCCCGCCACCACCACCCAGCACCCGACACTGGAGCTGCCCGTTCTTGCCTGAGTCACGGTCAGTGACCCGCACCAGGGCAATGACAGTTCCTGGTGGGGCAGCCTCACTCAGAGCTCCCTGGCGAACGGAGACAAAGCCAATGGTGGGAGCATTGTCATTGCGGTCGATGAGGCGGACAGTGACCTTACAGTGAGCAGGGATGGGATTTGGCCCCAAGTCCCGAGCTTGGACATCAATCTCAATGAGGCCACTCTCCTCATAGTCCAGGTTGCCTTTGACACGGATGAGGCCGCTCTGTGGGTCAATGCTAAACAGGTCACGGACACGCTCAGGTGCGTAGCCACTGAAGGAGTAGAGCACCTCTCCATTGGTACCCTCATCGGCATCAGTGGCATTGAGGTCAATGACTGCTGTGCCTAGCGGTGCGTTCTCTGGCAGCTCTACCACGTAGGAGGCTGCCTCAAAGATGGGGCTGTTGTCATTGGAGTCAATGAGGCGCACATTGATCTGCACCGTGCCTGAGCGTGGTGGGTCACCACCATCCAGTGCCGTCAGCACCAGGGTGTGGTGACTCTGCTCCTCACGGTCTAATGGCTTCTGGATGACCAGCTCCGGAAACTTTGTGCCATCACCACGGGACTTCACATCGAGGGAGAAGAGGCCGTAGTCATCACGAGTGAGCAGGTAGGTGCGCAGACCGTTGTCCCCAGCGTCTGGGTCGTGGGCGCTGGTGAGGGGGAAGCGGGTGCCTGGTGCAGCATTTTCAGAGATGTCCATGTCCACTTGGTCAGAGGGGAATGATGGTGCATTGTCGTTCAGGTCCTGAATCTCCACTTTGATCATGCAGATCTCCTGGTCATTGGCGAACACCTCGAGGGAGAGCTGGCACTTGGCGCTGCGCCGGCACAGCGCCTCACGGTCAATGCGCTGCTTGGTGTAGAGCAGCCCGCTCTCCCCGTCCACGTCCAGGAGGTGCGGGGCTGAATTCTCCAGCACCCGGAAGGTGGACTTGGGGCCGCGGCCGCCCCCGGGGCCGCCACCGGGAACGCCACGCTCCGCGGGCAGCATCCCGCCTCCCGCCGCGCCTGCCGCCAGCCGCGCATCGCGCCCGATGTTCCCGATGACCGTGCCCGCTCCCTGCTCCTCCGGCACCGAGTAATTCAGGTTCTTCAGCGACAGGGCGGGAGCCCAGCAGAAGAAGAAGCAACAAATGGAAAGGTACATCCCCGAGCAGGGGTGGGGGCGGCAGGAGCAGCAGCGACGACCAGGGCAGTCCCCGTCTTCTTTGCCTCTTGCGCTGGGGTTGTTCTTCCTCCGCTGACGGCTCTTTCTTTCCTTCCTTTTTGGTTTTGATTTTTTTTTCCCTTCTCTTTCCCCACCCCTATATTTCAAGTTCCTGAACCTGTTGCTCTAAAACATCTGCAGAGACACAGGATGAGAGGCAGCAAATAGACCATGTAGCTCAGAGGGAGGGAGCAATCGGGGGGGTCGGGGGGAGGGGTGGGAGCAGCTTCGGCAGCTTTTCAGCAAGAGCTTGCCGGGCTTGCAGTCCCCTCGCAGTTACTTCGTCTGCCCAACTTCGGCAGTGGGAGGGTTTCAAAAATCAGAAAATTTGCAAAAGATCTTCTCCTTCGGCCAAGCGATGTGTTCCCGATCCTTGAATCCCCGCAGATGTACAAATAATAATAATAATTAAAAAAAACAATAATTAAAAAACCGGCGGCAGTGGTTGTTCTTCTAAAAACGATCCGAAATATTTTTAAATATGTATATTTATATATACATAGAAGAAGGGGATGGTCATAGGTCTGTAGCAGAGGTAAAAAATGCTTATTTGCTACTCATTGCTTGTGATGCAATTGATGGAGTGGAGGGGTAGGAGAGAGACAGAAGGGAAAAAAAGTCTCAGCTTGTTGTTGAAGCCCTCTTCGTGTGCAGTGAGCGGCAGTGAAATGTCTGATTGCACCGCGGGGTTGTTGGTTTTCAGGGAGTGTTTTGCTGCATTTAGAGATCTAATCTTGCATTGCTTGCGGCGGAGAGCTGCATCTCGCTGCCGTCGGTATTTCCCCCCTCTCTGTCTCGTACACCCTGGGTCACTGTTTCCTTCCCGAACCAGAGGGAGAGGGAATAAGGATTGCAGGGCGAGAGGGGAAAACAAAACACATTTAAAAAAAAAAAAAAAAAAAAAAAAAAAAAAGCCCAAAACCCAAACCACTCCGCCCCCGCCCGCAAAAACTAGTGTTCCGATTTACAGCTTCCTTTCTCCCCCTCTACTACCAGCCTCCCACCCGTCCTTTTGGGGTGAAAAAATTAAGAAACCCACCAGTTCACCTCCATCACTAGCAGTAAATATATATTTTGAGAGAAAGCTCAGACCGTGCTCAATCAGCAGCACACTTGGGTTTCTTTAAGACAGGCCAGTAGCCGCCGCCACCACCACATCCTTTCTCTCAGTGTATCTATGCGTGTGTGCGTATGCGTGTCTGTGGAGCTGCACTTTTCTCGATGCAGTTTAATTCCAGTTTGCTTTTCTCTCCAGCCGAGAGGAAAGCAACAGGCAACCCATAGCTGGACTCATAGATTTAAAAAAAAAAAAAAAAAAAAAAAAAGCAAGAGAGGAGGTGGGAGGGCGGGGGGAGAAAGAAAAGCCACCACACACACACACACACACTCTCTCTCTCTCTCAGTCTCTCGCTAAAAGGGAAACAGTCTCTGTATTCACAGGGCTGCGCTATCAAGTGCCTCTCTTTTCTTTCTATTCAGCGTCTCCTTCCAATGACACTGCCGCTTAGCCCTCTTCATTTAGGGGAGGTGAGAAGAGGAGGAAAAACAATCCTGGCGATGAATAAAGTGGGAGATCTTTTAATCGATTAATTCGCTTATATTAAAACCTATGCAGTTCCGCGATCAGTGTGATGCATTTTTTCAGTCCCTTCAAAGCCTTAATAGTCTCTCTGAGCATCTTGGTACAGGGGAGAAGAGCGGCAGCAATGACAGATGCGTCCCCCCTCTCTGTTACACACCTTTCCTAGTGATACGGTGTATAGGTAAATACTGGGGAAGGGTAGCAAAATATTATTTCAGGTTCTTTTAACAACCTGAAATAAATGAATGGCAAATCCAGAAATGCAGGTGTTTCAATCTGCTTGGATGAGTCAGATCCAGCGGAACAAATCACATTCACTATCGCCTCATGTTCCTCCCTTCACAGACATCAGTTGCAGCTTCTTCCTAACGCTTCTCTGACTCACTCTATAGACAGGAAAGAAATTAATCAGATTTATATTTTGGAGAGGGAGGAGGGAAGAAAGAAGGAAAAAAAAAAAAAAAAGAAAAAAAGGAGAAGGTGGGGGTGTCGGATCCAGCTACACTTTTACTATACCTCTTTCTCCGGGAGACTGAGGATCAGGAAAACAAGGCTGTTATCCACTCACTGGCACAGAGGCGCGTCTGTCTCCTGCTTTGCTGAGTGTTTTTAACCACCTTTCCTCAGTGTTATATGTTAAATAAATCAGAGATCTTTCACATTAAAAGAAAAAAAAAAGCAATAAAAACATAGGTTTCCAATACATAGCTCACAGATCTAGTTCCGAGTCTCAGTTCTGCACTGTTTTTTCTCCTTTATTTGAGTCCGGACCCAAAGTACACAGTTAATTCTGCAACGTGTGGTAGGGAGGCTTTCAAACGCAAAAGAAGAAAAAACAATTATTCTTCTCTGCCTCATTGATGGGTGGCCCCTTGCAAACAGACGGTCGCTAGTCTTAGCCAGGCAGCACGCGGAGTGAACGCCGATCCCCGATAAACCAGATCCATTTCACCAGCCGCCCGCAGGTAAGTGGAGAATTCAGTGAAAATTCAACAGTTGGAGCCGCGCTCTGCCTCGCTCTCGCTCTCTCCCTCTCTCTCCCCGAGCCTCGCCTCCCTCACTGCAGCACTCGCGGGGCCGCCGCGCCGCGCCGCGCTCGCCCAGCGCCGCTCTCCGACTGCCTCTATTCACCTCACGCCGCGGCTTAAACATTGATACGGATTCCCCGCCAGCCAATGGGCGGCGGCGGCGCCGGCCGGCCCCGGCGCGGCCCGGCCAATGGGAGGAGGCGGGCAGCCGGGCGCGCGGGGGGCGGGGCCGCGGCGGGCGCTGGGTGTCATTGATTAGAGCGGCTCCGAGGGGGACGCGGGGCGCGTGAGCGGCTCGCGCGGGTTGCGGTGTCTGGCCGCTCGCGCACCGCAGCGCCGCGACCCCGGCCCCCGCCGCTTCCTCACCCGGCCTCTTCGTCACCCCTGCCTCCCCGCACCCCCGCCCTTATTTATTTATTTGTAAGACGTGTTAACAAGTCCTCCGCGTTGACGGGTAGGGAAGCAGGGGGGACGCGGCGCTCCCGAACTCGCCCGAAGCACTGCGAGGGCGAGGACTTGACTGCGCGGCGCGGCGCGGCCCGGCCCGCAAGTGACCGCCGGGCCGGGGATGCGCGGCGAGAGAAGGGGGGTGTGGGTGGGGGGACACCCCCGCCACCTCCGCCCCGGCCCTGCGGGAACCGCCCCGAGCGGGTCTCACCGTCCCCCAGGGGCAGTTCCCGAGGGCGGGAGCGCATCCCCTGCCGGCGGGGAGCGGGGTGCTGGCAGCCGCGCCGTGAGGGGCCGGGGGCCGCAGCAGCGCCCGCCCCCGCCCTCGGCGCGCAAGGGAGGCTCCCGGCCGGGGGCCGCGGTGGCGGGGGGAGGACTGAGGCTGGAAAGGTGCGTGCTCGGATTGCTGGAGGGCCGGTCTCGACCCGTGCGTACGGAAATGAAGCTGCCATTTGTGACGAGCGTGTAAGTAGCAAGAATCATTTAGGGGAAAAGAGGAAAAAATAATAATAAAAAAAAAAAAAAAAGCCAGGAAGAAAATAAACTCTGGAGCACTTATAAGACGCTCCTGATTATTTTAGGAGTGTCTCTTAAGAGCCAGTTAAGGCAGCTGCTCGTTTGCTTTGCTCAATAGAATAACCTTCAGCCCTGAGTTATTATGTCCATAAATATAATATGACTTGGAAAAAGTCTTGCAGATTTATAAATTCAAATGAGTGTTCTTTCCAGACCCATCTTCTCGTCCTGAGGACCTCTTTGTAGCTGTGAAACAGATAGTTTGCCATCCAGAGCGAGTCTGCTGGTAACCGTTATAGAACTAATGCCGTGTTAAAATGCAGTGTATAAATAAACTGTGCATACATTAGTGGCAGCAGAAAACCACTACTCTCAGCCGAGCCAACTTTCTGTGTGAGAGCGACGGACAGATGAAATAAAGGATATGTTTACAAAATGGGCTTTGCTTTCTGCATGAGGGCTTCAGATTGGCTGAGGGAATTTGGCGTGCCCGGCTAAGTCACGTATTTGGAGAAGTTCCCTATAAAGGCAGCATAGTATTGAAAGTGGAACAAACACCAGCGTAAGCCCCTGAGCTATCAGGAGGCCTCGGATGACTGCAGCTGGAGTCCTCTGCTTTCCTCTCCTTGTTCTGCTGCTTGTGCCAAACCTTTAGGATATCTCAGGATGTCCAGAGATTTTTCCACGCCTGTTCTTCTAATTGAGGGGGGAAAAAAGGGTCATTGCAATTATGTACTGGCTCCCTCTAGCGTGCCAGAGGTACTGCTGCATTTGGGGTATATCCCGTGTGCGTGCATCCTGTGGGGCGGGTGTGTGTGTGTGTGTGTGTGTGTATCTGTACGCATACATACTGTGGACTATACACTGTGCCTAAGTGTGCGCACATGTGGGAACACTAGTTTCCTTTCAGAGCATGAAAACACCAGCAGGAGTGAAAAAAAAATGGTTTGTATTATGGTGGCATATAGTATGTAATATATTTCTGACAATGTTTCTCATGTTTACTTTAAAAAACAGCCTAAAACAGCCTCGAAACCGAGGATGAATTTTCCTTTTCCTTTTTTTTTTCTTTTTTTTTTAATTTTATTTTTTTAATTATTTTTTGAGGAGGAGGAGGCCAGTGTCTTTATCACTTTTTTTTTTTTTTTTTTTTTTTCTTCCCTCCAGCCTGGTGAGAACTTTTTTTTTTTTTAAATATGACTCTGCATTACACAATAAATACTGATTCCACAATGAATTCAAGACATTTGAGGGCAAGCTGCAGTTTGTAAAACAAATATTTGGGACTCTGAATTAAGGGAAAAAACTATATAACCCTTTATACATGTAACTGGAGTCTTTGCTTGTAAAATCTGTCTTTTTTATCAAACATCTTGCAGCTTACAACAATCCATTGATACCAACGACATGCATGGAATACTTAGAGGAAAAATAAAAACTGAAACACTAGCACTGGTTCTTCAAACCTCTGACTGAGTGCCAGGTGATAATGATAAATGAAACTCCTTGCTCTACAAGTCACTTTGGTTTTGTGGTGTTAAATTCAGAAGAGCTGCATGTTAATACTCATTCTCAGGTACGGCTGATTATTAATTATTTCTAATGATTTCTTGGAAATCATGCCATCTTCTCATCTTTGCAAATTGTGGCTCTTAAACCCAATAAAACTTAGATGCCTAACTGGAAAAATACACATAAAAATCGTGCCTGCATATGAATATATGCCTCTGTCAGGCTGATGTTTGTTGCATCAGACAGTTTATAACAACAAAATGGCATTTATTGATTTTAATCCACCTGTGCAAGTAATGAATATTTTATTAGTTCGATGATTTTACAGTATATCTGTAATACTTTTTTGTCAATTTTTTAGCACACATTACATATTTGATAGCTTAGACTGGCATCATAATTTCATATTCATTAATCAGAAATTGTTGTATTTTTCACAAAGAAGAGTTGGAAATGAAAAGTATGATGGTAATGCAAATGAATGCAAATAATACCTATATGTTTTGCCATGTCACTGTACGTGGAATATATAGTTTGTATTTGTTGCTGAAAAAGCAAACAAAAAAGAAAACAAAATAAAAAAGAGTGCTTATTAGCAGCTTGGAGAGAAAGCTGGTCTGTGGAGAGGCTAATACATAGAAAAATCACAAATCCTATCTAATAGAAATACACATATAGAAGACTTGTACTGTCTGCCAGATCAATAAAAGCACATTAAATACTCTATGAAGAAGAAGCTCAACAGAGGAGCAAAGTCCAATATAACAGCCCTAACAATTAACTATGTATGGAGTTAAATTATGCTTTAGAATGCTACTTTTCAATACTTTGTTTGTTTATTGGAAGCTATAGTTTGATGTTAATCTAAATAACAAGTAGTTACAGAGCACATCTCCAAACATTTTTTTTAATTTATTGAAAATGTAACAACAGTATTCAGTCTTTTTTTGTGAAATGTTTGTGATGAAATCCAGTACTTTATTATTCTATCTTTAGCAAAGACAGGTAAACTTTTCTTCTTTCAAAAAATAAAAAAAGGAAATAAATAAGAAATACCCTCAGTCAGAAGTTTTGAAATGAAAATCTATTGTCTTGGTGTGGAGGGTGCTTAAGCATAGCACAGAAGTCTCAGAACAAATAATCCCTAAACAACGAAAAGAAAATAGGAAGGCAAGGAAAAGATCAATATAGTTAAATGTCAAGGTTCAGTATTTAAGTTATTTGAGCCTAAAATGTATCATTGGGAAAGCCCAATTCCAATGAGCTTGAGAACAATAGAAAGAAGTAAAATTAGAAAGGCCAAGGAGCAAATTTGAGGAACAAATAATCCATATATAAGACAATTAATTACCTGCTAATAAACAAACATGTGCTCTACCTGTGTGAGAAAGCCATGACAAAACTGTCCAACCTATTATTTAGCCATAGCTATAAACCAAAAAGTACTACAGAGAAATTATGTTTTTGTACTCTAATACTCATAGAAAATGAAGATATTTCCTCAGGTCAGCTTCTTTTTAGTAACAAAGATGAGATGTGGGTGTGTTTAAGGTGTCAGTGGTGATATTCTTAAAGAGTAGAAAGCATCTAACTAAATTGTAGTCATCAAGCATTCTTACAGAATCTGAAAATGAGGTAAATGAACTGTTAAAAATATGCAGTCATTAAGATCATACTTTGTCTGAGGATTAAAATGTACAAAATCCGTTTCTCTTTTAAAAAGACCAAAAGTGTGATCAACAAATTGTGGTGATCAACAAATTGTGGTGTAGCAATATTTTTTTTTTTTTTTGTAGCAGTAGTATTAAATGGATTAAAATAACATTTAAAAATAGAAATTACATGGCATCTAGAGAAATGTAAGAGAAGTACTGTCCAGAAACTCAATGAAATCAATAGAAACCGTTCCACTGATTTGATCCATCCCATAGTAGCAAAGTAGTACAACTTGCATAGACTAAAAGGACATTCTTTCTGTTTGTTAGTATTGTTTCAAAGTTGTAACAGAACAAAAGATGAAACCCCTTTTGTTGCTCTGTATGTAAGCAGTTTTATGTCAATTTAATTGAGGTCACACCTCACAAGCAAGATGGCGAAGAGAGAATTGCTGAGAAAGGAAATACAAAATAACAGGGCAGTAGGTAAAGGCAAGAGAGGGTAAGTGTCTGCAAATGATGTTAGTGGGCTGATGGGAGGATGGGACCCAAGAAGAAAGAGGAGTAGGAAAAGGCTGCTGGAGCAGGGAACAGGACTATTTAAAAGGCTTCAGACAAATGGAATTAGTGACTAGGAACTAAGGGTGAAATTCTCACTGAAAAAGTTGATACCTATGGCTTCTATGTAGCTGGGAATATTATGGTTACAGTTGTACCTGTGTCATTTTAGAAACACAAACAAACATGCACCCACTCACAGAAAGGGTGAATTTTAGGCCAGATGTGAGGTCTTAGGATGTGTATTCTTATGCCTCTTTTCAGTCACATTATTTAATGATTACTTAGTACAATATACAGAAAAATTTTTTGCTTTTTTATTACAGTGAAAACAGGGCATACTGAGATAAAACCCAGCGTGTTTCAAACAGACTAAGAAGATTTCTTAATGAGTTTTTTAAAAACAATTTCTTTAAGAGCAATTGAAATACTGAAATCTGGTTTCCTACAGGTGTGGCTTTTAATTTTCTCTCTGTCACTACTACCAGATTCCTCCTGTGTCTGATGGTTGCCCTGCAGCTATGAGTGGCTGGCTGAGAGGGACATGCTGCTGGGCCAGGCAGCAGCTGCCTGGAAAGGTACAACAGCTACCTTTACTTCTCTCAGGGTATCAATTTATATTGCATAGATACCCACTCACTGAAATGAAATTTAAACTAAAACCACCTTTAAACCATTTGCAAATTTGATTGAAATTGTCCAGTAGCTCACAGAGTTGCCGAGCAGAATGATGAAGAGACAGAGACACTCAGATAATGGTCAAGGGGGCTGGTGTTTTTACTTGCATAGCCTCCTTTAAAAAACAAAAACATTTTAAAACAAAACACGTTAACCATTTGATTATAACATGATGCCAGTGCTGGAGTTAGGATACGGCATAGTGATA
This sequence comes from Onychostruthus taczanowskii, assembly GCF_017590055.1. Classification (NCBI taxonomy): domain Eukaryota; kingdom Metazoa; phylum Chordata; class Aves; order Passeriformes; family Passeridae; genus Onychostruthus; species Onychostruthus taczanowskii. The sequence goes on from NW_024499906.1 coordinate 1,797,642, forward strand.
GGATCGTATGACTTGGCATGTTAATGCATGCACTGCCAGTACCAATGAGATAGGAATACACTGTCAATACAGACACTATATCTTGTGAAAAAGAAAAGGAAATATCTGTGTTTTCAAATAAAGGATATTCTCCAAAGCATTTTAAAACTTTTCTGAAGCAAATATAGTATGGATTTTTCTCAAACCTGACAATTTTTGTTTGCACAGTAAATTACATCAAACCATATAGAGATGAACAATATGCTTTACTTCACTGAATAATGAACTACTTCACTGATGAAAATCTGTTTTGTGAATTTTTTGTGACAATTTTGTTAGAGTTTAGAACACATAGACCTGTCATTAATATAATGATTTAAATATTTGTTTAAACATTTATAAACATAATTTTATTAAATACTTGGTTTAGTAGATGGAATTAATTTGATTACAGTTATTGCTAATGGTTAATGTCTCCTATGTCTTTTAAAGATTATGTGGCAGGATAGGACAAGATTTTGTTTTCTTCTTCCCCTTTGGCTTAGGCTGCACTCTGGAAATATTGTGCCTTCCTAGGAATAAAGAAATCTATGGTAATGCAGGATAAAAAAGGAGAAGGAGGAAGGGGGAAAGAAAACAAAATCAAGAGTGAGCAGAAACTCCAATAAATGCTGAGAAAAGCAGGGAACAGAACTACTATATAAGTCTCAGAAGGGAAGGAAAGAAAATCTTCTCTTGGGCTTGAGGAGTGGACTGCTTTTCTGCAAACCTGCAGAGCTGCCAGACTGCGACCATGCATGGACAACAAGACCTGGCATCTTACATCAGCATGAGCTGGTGGATGTTCATCCACACCTTTTCTATTCTGTCTAACTTTGGATGTTTTATCAAGCTTTGCTTTGCATAGAATCTCATCTTTGAGATTTAAAACTTTCTTGGGAGTGCTGATAGTGCTAGCTTTAAGGAAAAGGTAGAAGCAGATCAAACTCAAAGATCTGGCTAAATCATTTGTATTTTACAGACAGAAGTACTGACAGAGGACAAAGTTGGAGAAGCCAAAATCATAGAATCACTGAATGATTTGGGCTGGAAGGGACCTTAAAATTATCTAGTTCCAATACCCCTGCCATGGGCACAGACACCTTTCACTAGATCAGGTTGCTCAAAATCCCATCCATCCAGGCCTTGACTGCTTCAGTGAATGGGGGTCAGCAAGTTCTCTGGGCCGCCTGTACCCAATGTCCCTTAACTCTTACAGTAAAGATTTTTTTCCTAATACCTAATCTGAACCTACCCTCTTTTGTTTTAATGCCAGTCCCCCTTGTTCTGTCACTATAGGCCTTTGTAACCAAGTAACGTTTCTAGACATATCTGATTATATGAAAGATCAGGGAAATCAAAGAAAATGGAGACCCTAAACTTAAATTCTTGAAAAATAAAAGACCTTAAAATTCTTGATAAGTATATTTCATGAGAGCTGTTTAAGAGCAAAGTCATGTGCTGGAACTCTAAGAAAAATATCTTACCTTTAAGGTTATTCTCAGATTTAATATGGAACAAATATTTTCCTTGTCTTCATTAAAAAGAACAATTTATCAGACAAAATTAGTGACCCAACAGCATCTAAGAAAGCTACCGGATATTTCTCATGCTTCTTATGTAGGAAGGTCCTTAAGAATATAATTATATTAATATTATTAATAGTAATTAATACATTGGAATTCACTGAAATCTCAATACAGCATGTCTCTGAATCTCATCTCTCTTCTAGTATTTCAATATTACAATTTCTTAGGAGCTAATGTTTAGTAGCTGTAGCCAAGGAAGTGTGGTAAAGCTCAATGCATCACTTTTTGCTCACAAAGCACTGCTTAGAGATTGAAAACTGTAAAATCAGTCAGACATGTGAGCATCAACAATTTTCATGTGAAGGAAGACCAGTATCTTCAGAGCTGATGCTGCCACCTTCCAGTATTGGTAGAAAGCAGAAGATTGAGGAAGACTCCAGAATAATTCACATGTAAAGTACTAGGTAATCCTGATCCACAGAAATTAATCTCTGCCAATATTCTTACAATTACTCCCTAGGTGGGATGAAGATAAAACTTTAAAACTTTTGAATTCCAAGTGCAGCTGGAAATCAACTTCCAGTTCCCTGAAGAGAGTAAGCCTGAACTTTAAGTGCCACGTAATCTGTGTGTATCAATTTGTAGGAGATAAAGTTCATACTGGAAGCAAAACCAGTAACAACAACAGCAACAACAAAGGAATTAAGCCAGATTTCTGGTAATTAGTTATTTCCTTTTTTTTTTTTTTTTTTTTTCCTTTTTTTTTTTCTAAGCTAGCATTTTGCACCCCCTGACAAAATTTCAAACTCTTCTAAGGGTGTATGAAATTTGTTATACATTGGACACTAAAGATTCTTCAAGCTAAATTTACCTGTTATGCAACCCTTTTGTTTCCAAAGTATTCCCTTATTTAGTTATGCAGTTAGTAGCTCTACTTTAAACATGACTGATTGCAACTCTGTAAACAATTCTGTTGCTAAATCTCTCAGAGAGATGGAATCCCATTTACTCTCTCCTAGCTGCAATTTCAGAAGATTAGAAGGAAAAAACCAAAACCTAAAGTGAAAACAAAGAACCCAAAACAGGTAATGAAACTGCCTTTGCATCCCATCCCAAAAGTTCAGGGACACAACTAGGAATAAATTATGACTTAAAAAAAAAATCTGTTCAGTCAAGTGTTACATTTGTATGCCTTTTAAAAGGGAGCAACATCTTTAGACTTTTTGTAGTAAGAACAAAACTGGATGGTTGGTTTCAGTAGATGTGTAAGCTGGCAAAGAAACATTTCTTTGCCAGTTTACACATCTATTGAAACCAACCATCCAGTTTTGTTTCTACTAACCCTTTTCATTTGTATACTCCTGTGTGAGCTCCAACATAAACAAGACTTGTAAACAGCAGACTATAGATAAGCTTTCAAAATGTGTGGCATTTTGCCCAGGTATCTGTCAAGTAAAAGGTTAGAATCTTCACTTTTTAAAGAAAAACATACCAATTAGCAGCAAGGCAAGGCTGTCTAGATCATGAGGTTTTCAAAGTTTGACACGTCTGTAGATGCAACACGAGCCATTTATTTGTACGAAGCTCCCTTTCATCTCCTGATGGCAAGAGAGAATCCAGGGAGGAGCCCACCTATGAGAAATTTGCTCTCAGGAATTGCAAAATGAGTTCTTGCCCAATGTGTCCAGTATATCTACAACTGCATAAAGAGGTAGGAGATGATTATTTTGCTTTGGTTGACTACCAAATTGAGGTTTCTATACTGGTTTCAGTGGCATAATCACCAAATAGGATTGTCAAATACTCTTATCCCCACTGTGTAGGAAAATAAGGGAGACTTGAGGGCTTGCTTCCTGGCATGGGCCAGTGTGACTTCAGGTCACAGCAAAAGCTGAAGAGTGATGACAGCAGGCTGTGAGGGGCCACTGGGCCCTGTCCTGATGGGGCATTGGCAGCTGGTGCTCAAGGCCATGCAGGACTTTGGCTTCATCCTCTCAACACATTGGCCATCTGAGATAAGCTGAACTGACAGTTGGCTGCCAGCACAGAGCAGTAGGAGTTTCTGCCCCCCTTAGAGCCAGGGGTAAGCAAGAGAGGAAATAATGTTTCTAAAAGTCATAATTCCCTTCTCTGTTTGCTCCTGGGATGGTTCTGCTATACATCTCCCTTTCTGCAGGCAAACTGTTGTCTTACAGTCTTGTCATAAGTGATTAGTCAGAAGCCAGTGCTATAAAAAAGCCAGAACAGAATGTAATAACCAAGGTGCAAAATTAACATTTAAAATATCCTAAAACCTGCTGCAAAAACAAAAACAGATCCTAAAATTAATATATGAAATACTGTATCCTTGAGAGCGCTAAAAATGCTTAGTGATTTTTTTCTATCTTTAATAAAGACATATTAAATAGGCGTGATTTTTTTTTTTTAATTGTTTAATGTCCATGTCCTGGAAGTTTGGTCCTTTAAGGCATCTTAATTATGAGGACATAAAACAATTTTTTTAAAACTCTTTAAAAAAATGCATTAAGACTCTAAAAAAATGCATTTGCTGGATGCAAAAAATAAAGTAAGACAAACAAACAAAGAAATCTATGCAAATATAAATCTTGAGTAGTATTTCTGTCATTAATGTTGATGTGTTAGGTACCAAAACACGTTTAGTTTTACATAAGAAAGTGTATTCATGGCTGCTGCCCTGAGGAATTTGATGTCAGTAAATTAACATAAATGAATTGCTACAATTTTCCATTTTATTATAATTTTCAAAATTGTTAGCAGACTTAACAGTTCCACATACATCTAGAGATAACATCTGAATTGCAAATAAATCACTACGAAATATATGTTGCAGACAGTTTTATTTAATGTGCAGAGGCATTAAATATTTAAAGGGCTAACTTCTGCCATTTGCCTATTTCACTAAGTGCGTCCACTGTAGTGTATAAAGGAGAGTCTCCTATATTGGGAGGGGTAATGTTTTAAGGTAAGATTTGTTTTACACTATAAGTATTTAATTTAGAGCTAATGAGTCAGTTATGTTACCAAAACAACATAGGTATTTTAAATACATTTATTTAGATGTAGGATTATATATTTAGGTTTTTTATCCTTGTTTTACTCTGTATTTCTTAATAACTAGTTTCTGTTTAACATGCAGTAACTTGTATCAAACCTAAATGAAATGGTTTTTGGAGGATTGTTCTTTAAATCTTTACCGAAGAAGTAAAATTTGCTTTTTTAATTAAAAACTTATTTGAAAAGACAAACTAAGCACATGTAAGTGTCTCTAAGGCACAAGAGCACACCATTTAGTTATGGCAAATGATAATCAGGATCACTTATATCCTTGTTTGTGTAATGCTGTAAACACACCCTCACTGCCTGGAAAACTCTGTCTGCCTGTGTACTGCAGGGCATGCATAGTGCTGCCACCTGACCTGTGAGGGCACAAAGCCTGTTTCAGAGTGCACCAGCCAAGTTCAATATCTCACCCTTGTTTGAAGGTGCTTAATGACTCAGGGTATCAAAAAGACCAAGTCCTTTCTGATGACTGCTTGACAGTTTTGGGGTTTTGTCTCATTAGAACAGTCTGACATAAATACAGTTTATCTGGAGAGGGACTGACATCTTTGGTGGACAGGCTCGATACAGTGGAATGAAATCCCATGAGAAACAATGACTGTTTTACACCTCAGCAAGTTTCTGCTTCAGTTGCAAGGCTTTCTCTTTACTTAGCTTGCTTTGAGGAAAATATATGCAAAATTTCTATGTAGGTAATTTTAATTTATAAAGATGAAGCAGGTCACACACTTCTCTTTCAAGCAAGGGTGCCAGAACAAAATTAAAGTAGATGAGTTTGTAGTGCTTGGTGCACTAGTATCAGATGTTCTCATCCTACAGTGATGAATGTCTATTGAAAAACCTGTGTGTGGGAGAAGACCACATACGACCACAAGAAAGATACAATAATTGCTAGTAAGAGGTGTCAAACTGTATGAAATGTATCAGGTCACAAAAATGTCTTAATTCAGACATTATTGAACACTTATTACAATACATAATCATATAGAAAACTGCTGAAGAAATGAATTTTCAATTGCTTTACTGTTTTCTTCTCTCAGTAGTGTTCCTTATCATTGTCTCTGATTTTTAAAGCTGTAGTCATGTTAGTATAGTATTCACTTCTTCAGCAGACATAAATTATCTCTATGGTATTATGACTGTAGTCGTGATCCTTCTCTTGCAGACCAAGTAGCTGCTTATTGCATTTTCCTACTAAAAGTTCATCAAAGCATAACGAGATTTCAGCCTTCACCTGTGTGATCATCCTGGTATAATTTGGTTTATATGATGCGAAAATCACACAAGTCCCCATGCAACTGAATTTCTAAAGAAAAACAATTAATGAACTTTTAATCACAACTTCTTCAAGGAGTTTTTTGTTGTTTTTTGTTTTTTTTTTTTTAACTAATGAGTGAGAATTTTAAAGTTTTTCGTGTGACTTTTCTGAAGCATTTCATGTAGCGAGCTCTTTGGTTTACAGACTTTATGAGAAAGAATTCACAAACAGGGGCCATTGTTTATTGTCCTGTAGTAAACAGCAACTTTCTCAAGCAACTGGCTACAGTCCCAAGGGAATTGGACCCAAACCTCTGAAAAGCCACTTATCATAGAGTAAATGCATTAAAGAAAAATGTTAAAAATTCATAGGAGGATTTTGAAAGATCTCAAAGACATTGAATTATTGTCTATGCTGTCTAGCTCAAAGATTTCAAAATAAGATACAATACAAAATTACCCCTGGCAGATCTAAACAATACATCACTAAATGCCCACATACTCAAAGTGTAGGGCCTCTACTAAGTAACTAAACTTTGAATATTAATCTCTTTATTCTGTTTGGAGACATTATTCTTTTTCAATATGTTCATTTAGAGTTGGATGCTCTCTGGTAGATTCTAATACATGTTGTCCTTCCAGTCAGTGGACAAAAAAAGAAAAATTACAATAATTAGTGTTCACACCTTATCACATAAAGGGAACAAAGATGGTTAATACACAGAGTTAAACAAATACCAATATATTACTGTTGTTCATAAATTGCATGAATTTAAAATTATTAAATCTCTTATAGTTGGCTATAGTATAACCAAGGCCTAGGACTTGACTTACCCTTCTGAACAGAACAAATTCTCATTGGATTTAACAGGTCTTTTCCAGTATTAAACATATTTATGCAATTAATTAGGAAGGAAGAGATGATGAAAACATGACCTTTTTTACTTCTGTGAAGTAAATATCAGGTGTCAATATTAACAGTAATGCAGCTAACATTTCTAATGCATCAAGACAACTATTTGGAATATTGACCTATGGAATAAACAAGTATTGAGATTTTGTCATCCCTTCTAAATGTCACATCACTGAAAATCACACAGGGAGAAAATTGGAATGTTAAATGGAAAGCTGCTGTGTTCCACAGTAACAAGGAAACTGAGACCCATGGGCTAAACAACAGTGCTTGACTATTGTCATATCCTAAACAAGACCCTTCCTTCCTTCCTTCCTTCCTTCCTTCCTTCCTTCCATAGAATTTTTGCCATTCACTATGGAGACAGCAAAAGTACACACTGTGGTACTCAAAATAGGAGTGATTTTTTAAATCATAGTATAGGTGAGCACAACAATGATTTTAATTTTGGATTGCTAATTTGTAAGACTTCTGCCATACCACCCAGTAAACAATTATCCTATTAAAAGGTAATGTAAATTATTTAAAATTAAATATGTAAATATACTTGGCTGTCACACTGAAATTCTGCTTCAGTTTGGTTCAGAGATATACTGAAAAAGAAAAGATAGTCTGTTTCAGTGAAATTTGAATTTTTAATTTCCTTTTTTAAATACAGTATTTGCAATCAAAATATTTAGATTTGGTCATTATCAACACTAACTCACTAGCACCACAAAGTGGGAGTAGAGTCTCTGGTACATTTTTACTAAAACCAGTGCAATTACACCTGACATTAACAGGTGTGGTTGAATTTAACAACATGTTTTCATTATAGGTGTCAATATTTCTAGCATTGTTGGTGTATTTCAAAGGAATAATAATAAAAAAAAGCCTTCTACCAACACTGTTAGAGCAGATAGATGAAGTTGGCATGTGTCTCCAGATGTGTGGAGTATGCGTCACAAATGTGAAAGCATGTCTGAGTTTAAGCAGCTAGTGACGAGTGTTGCATGTTGAGCTCTCAATCAGATTAATTCCTACGTTATTTTATAATAACACATTTTTGTCTCTTTTGCTGTTCAAATTACTTTGATAAATTTGAGAGGGGGATTGTTTTCCCACATTTGGTAGCATCAGATACAGAATATTTTTTTTTCTCGTTTGTCTACATATTACAGTTTAAGAAGCATACTTCTAATTAATCAAGTTAATTACATATCAAGATGCAAATCTTGTGTGGCCAGGGTTTGTTTTTTGGTTTTTTTTTTTTTTTGTTATTTCTTTTGTTAGTTCATTTCATAGCTAAACTAAAATAAATTTATCACATACACTGTATTTGCTTCAGAAAGAGTTACTGATTTGCTGCTGCAAGTTTTTCTTTCAATTTCCCACTGCTTCTATCAATAAAACTGATAGCAGTTGCCCTTAGATGCTTCTGCTATTATAATACCATCAACAGTAAAGATTTACAAACATTAATTTAACTGACAATAGATTATAGAATCTTGTTGCTTAATAGCTGAATTATGGGGAAGATTTGTGTGATAAACAAGCTGAAATGCCCCTAGGAATAAAAGGTTCTGTTGTGTCTATGGCTTTTTTTTTTTTTTTTTTAAAGGAGGGGAGAAATCAAATTGCTGCCATAAACTTTTGCCCAAGATTTTTATATGTTTTTTATATGTCTTGCCTATGATTTCTTTCCATGATCCACTCTTGTTTGTTTTTTTTTTTTTTTTTTTTTTTTTTTTTTTTTTTTTTTTTTTTTTTTTTTTTTTTTTTGTTTTTTTTTTTTTTTGTTTTTTTTTTTTCTTTTGCTTTACAGATTTAGGTGTACCTGTTTGTTTTATCAGTAGGAGCTGTTTTGTTGAAAGGCAGCATATTTATTTCAAAATTAATGGTGGCTCAAGACTTGTGAGAAAGTCACAGAGCTCATATAATTTTTCAGGGGTCACATCTTAATGAGAATCAAAAGTTTACTCCACCATAAAGTCCAGGCTGTGGTTTAAATATGTACCAGCTGGTTGTGGTCAGCCTTCAAAAGAAAGGCAATCTGATGAAGGAATCAAATTTGTCAATTATATCTGACTCACACATAGTAACCACCATTCCTTTCTTTTGCTGCACTATAAATCTGGAGAAGAAGATAAATTGGAGACATTTCTGTTGTTTACTTAGTATGAATATATTTAAATGCTACTTTGTGTATTTATTTACAGTGTGGTGCAAGTGGATGAAGTAAATTTCATAATTATTTTGTCAACTTCATTGTTATACCTGCAACTTCACAAACACCTCATATTTTCAAAAACATGCCTCTTTCTCCAAAGCACTCATAAAGAAATTTACACAGAATGTGCAAAGAAACATGAAAGAGGAGTGTTAAGTTGGTTGGCAGGTTAGAGCAGAGAGGATATTTTAGGCACTGTAAACAGTTTTGGGAATAGAAAAAGGAAGTCATGCATGAGATATGGATACACACAGTAAGGAAGACTGTATCAGGGCCAGGAAGGACTGAGGACTCAGTCCCCTTGTAAGGCAGACTCTTGTAAAGTCTCAAAATTGAAGAGGAGAAATTTGACCTTGTAGAGTAATGAGACAGAAAACCACTGGAGGGACTGAGAGAAGACTTGACATGATCAAAGTTGTGAACAAGAAAGATAACCTTGGCTACAGTGTTTGGAGTGGACAGGAGGAGAGATTAGAGGGAAGAAGGTTACAGTGGCTAAGAGTCACAGCAGGTGAGAGATAATGAAGGCATGAAGCAGGCAGGAACAGAAGATGAATAACTGAAGATACTGTAGATAAGTCAGAAGAGATGATTTGGCCAAGGAACCCAAATTCAGATATTTGAAAGTTGATTATGTAAAAAAAAAAAAATGTAGTCAAGGCTCCTGCTGTGTTTATGTACTATCCTATTGACATGCTGCAGCCAACTTACTGTAGAAAAAGTCACAAAGCTTTCTTCTAGATCACTTATCTGTCTGTATACATTCATGTGTATTGATAGACAGCTATTTTTATATTTTGAATGTAGAGAAGGAATATGGAAATCAGGTGATGCAAGTTTATTTTGCTGAATCTACTATTGATTAGGCCTGTGATCTTGGATAGGTGTTTTCTGTTTGCTGTACTCAGTTTCTCTGTCAGTACAGCAGTGAAAGCAGTTTTTTCCTTTCTTTGTAAATTTATAGATGAAAAAGAATAGATACTATTCAGAAGACTTAGAATTCTCTGTAGAACTCAACTCAGTTAGAAGATGCCATCAGACCACTCCACATGGACACCTTCACAACCACCACTTGGGTAGTAGTGGTCCTTTTGCAGTGGCAGCATCCCAGTGCCTGATACTAGGGTGGGTCCAGATGTGTTTGGAATTGCAAGAAAGTTAAAAACAACTGTGCCCAAGTAAGTAGTTTTGACTGGATGTGTCACAGCTCACCAGTGTCTGAAGCCATCAGAACCAAAATATATTTGCAGACACACTTCACCTACCAGTTGGCTCTGTGGATTACATGTGGCTTTGAAACATATGCTGTCAAAAGACAGTGGTGGCATTTTTCCCTGAGAATTCAACATGCTTCATTCAACATGCCAAAGGGCTTTTTAATATATTGGTAAAATAAGACATAAAGCAGACAAAATACTTCTTGGGAATTTCACTCCAATATATTTGAAGTGTCACAATTCTAGTTCAGAAAAACTGCAGGCAACAAATGATCATGCCATAGAAGACAGAAAGAAAAAAAAATATAGGTAGCAGATTAAACATAAGCCTAGAAAGAAAGAGCACCTCAGCAGTAAACACAAACATAATAGTGACTATAATTTTTGCTAAATCACAGTTAGACTCTTCACTGATGAGTAAAAGCAAAAAATAGTAGAAGCTGGTAAAGAATATTCTTTCCTCTGAGGCACTTCTGCCTTAACAGTGTTCTTTCTGCTGCTGGTACTGAAGCTAAGACCCCAAGAGGATGAGGAAAAGGGGCAAGGTCCTTCAATACAGTGCTGAATGTGGCTACAGCTGCCAGTTTTCACCAGCTGAAATTCTGAATTCCAGAATACCTGTGGAGATAATTCCTGTGGCTTACTCCTTCTGGATTTCTCCCTGTAAGCTGTGAGTATAAGAACCTGTTTACAGCATCCACTGTTCAGATAAATTAATATTTAGAAGAAAAAAGAGATTAATAGCATTTAAAACATTATCTGCATATTAAAAGAATGGTCCAGTAAATAATATCTTTTGAATTTACTATAGGAAATCATGCTGCTGGAGAGCAGAAAATTCCTAGAGGGATAAAGATCACTCAGGAAGACATCTTTCTTATGTGGTAAAGGAATATAATACAGAAAAAAAAAAATCTGTTTAACATGTAAGATAAACTTTTGACTTCCTAAATTAAATCGTTGCCATTTGCTGCTAAGACAATTAGCAGGTGTCAGTTAGAAGACACAATAGATTATGTACCCAATTACTTTCTCTTTTTAGACAACAGTTTGCAGTCACAAGAACGTGTGAGGAGTTTTAATCAAAGATTAGAACTTTTTAATTAAATACGACCGTATGTGACTAGTCATTTGACATTAATTACTGTTTTAGTTGGATTCCTTTTGATTTGTAAAAGGCCCTGAGCACTGCAAAAATTATGTCACATCATAGAAACTGCTGATTATTAAAACAAAAAGTTTTCTTCATCAGCCCATCACTCTCCTGAAAAAGAAATGTAATTTCAAAAGTGAAGCGGCTGGCTTAGAGGAGACCAATGAGTTTTGAAAGCGAAATAGCAGATGGTACTTCAGCCGACTTCCCTTAGAAGGGACAGTCTGACGGCACTTAGTTGTAATGATTGATAAGGTCTTCTGTCAATGCTCAGCAAAACTTTCAAGGGGCTAAACAGCTGGCATGAGGTTCATGTGGAGTTTTAACTAGCTGACTACCCTTTGGGGTGTCTTAAAGCTAACTAACATCACTGATATTAATAGAGGACATCAGTCAAAATGAAACGCTCTTGCAGAAACTGATCTGAGACTTCAAGTAATATTTTAATTTGTTGGCCTACAGAGAGGAGGATAAATGTTAGCAGTGTCCTTGTGAGATAACTTTAAATTCAAGTCCAATGGTGGCATCAGTATTTGCGAGTTCTTTCGTGATTTTGGTTTTTTCATACAGTCCATTTATTCAGAGTAGAGTGGGAGCAATGACAATTAAAAGCCTTATCTGAACAGCCTGCAGAAAGAGAAGGGAAAAAAAAGATATATAAAAGGAGTAGGAATAATTATTAGCTCATGTAAAGACTAGGGATGAACTTCACACAAACATATACTCAGAGTCACAGTGCCTTTTGTGGTGAATTTTTAGAAAGTCTGTCTGAACTTTTAGATCTGTCTGTCTGAAGGTGAATTAAGAAAGCCCTAACCTGTAGTGGCACAGTGCAGTTTCTGAACATGGGGCTTGAGTACATGTATCTGTAGCTCTTTTCTTAGGCTACTGAAATGGTGCTCAGTGCCGAGCTACAGGGTCTAACAGAGCTTGTTCCTGGAGATGACAACTTGCCTGAAATTCAGAGTGGGCAATTAATATCTCACGGAGAAAGTTTGGAAATTATTGAACCAGTGATAGTCTGATTGCCAGCAATGCCAAATACAAATTTGGACTTGTGTGTCCCTGTTTTGCCACAGTCTAATCATACTCACAAGTTTTAAATTGGCAAAGCAATTGAAAGCCTGTTTCGGACTCCAAATTTAAAATGTCCTGTGCACTGAGACTCTTTTGTGGGCAGATATATTGACATGATAGAAAGAAATAATATTACTTGGAACTAGCTAATCTCCACAAATTGATACCAGATTTACATGCAAGTCTACTCCTTCTGGCCATCAGCACAGCAGGTTAATCTACAGTTTGAGTAATAGTTAAATGGGGTACATTTACTCAATGGAAAATTGAAGTCTAGTTTATAATCTGGAACTCAACAGATCAGAGTTCATTTCTGTGGCAGTCTTCCTATGTGACTGTGAAAGAAACATCTTTCAATTTCTTTGTAACTCAATTTTCTAAGTATAGAAAGATGGCAGTGCCTTTCTGCTTCACTTAGTAGATGGTAGGACTCTGAAAAGTTATCTGTTACTGGCATTGGTGCAGTGCCTGGGACAAACAGATGCTCCTAAATACTGTCGTTATTTCTACCATAAATTATATTTATGCCTATTTTTCTAGTTTAGCCTCCAGCCTGCTATAGTCTGAAAATCACTATGGAAACTGTGGTAGTAAATGTGGTATTTAGCAACCAGTCTTCATACCATGTCTAGGTTAAATTTTTTCCTAAAATGATCTGAATCACTGTGTATTTCCTATAGGAGTGCAACCTCTCCTTTCCTAGACAGAGTTCACTCTATTCAAATAAAAAGATTCCATTTAAAGTGAAAAAATCTATCAGTTGTGTATGAAGACAGGCACTGTTGGAAACTTTAGCTATAGAATGAATGAAAAAATGTGTGTTTTATTATTGAAGATATACTATTTTTCAAGAGAAAAAAAAAACACTGAGGAGAAACATAAAATTATCATAGCATTTTGTATTCACTGCATCAGTTATTTCCCAAAGAAAGGCTATCAGTTAAAATGATGAATTTTAACCTTTACCAATTCTTCTAGAGAACATTCAATTTATATTCTTCAGGCACTTTGCTACTTGTTCACCATACTGATGCAAAATTATTGTTTTTGTAATATTTATAAAGATCTAGTTACAAGTTTTCAAGGACATATTTCACTTTTTTTTTTTTTTTTCCCAGATCTAAACCCTTTAGTATAAGTTAATAAACAAAGGGAATGAAAGTTAACATACACTATACTTATATGCCTTAATACATTATTATTTAAATAAAGTATTATATTGAATACAAGTCTGGTGATCAATAGAAAATACAAAGGTCATATTATCACAGAGTACAGAAAGCTTTAAGAGATGAATACCAATGAATAAACATTTCTGCATAGAATCCTTTTTCCTCATTGCTCCTATGAGATCAAATAATGCCCATATGAAATCAAATATGGTTTCAAACTCCCTTTATGAAACCAATCCTGTAACTGCTGTTAGCAGAACTAAACTTGAAAAACAAACAAGCTAGCAAACAAAGAAACAAAAAACCCCGGGTTTGAATATAGGTTCAAATATTAAGCTTTGTATAATTTGTGTCTCCAACAATTTCTGTAGCCGTGGAGTTAATCTTTCTTTAGCCACTTTAGGACTCTGGGCACCCTTTTTAAGAGAGTAGTAGTTTTACAAATTAATACTGCAGCCCTTGATTACTGCTGCAGTGTTGCAGGATTAGATGCTATCCTTGCTGTGCAGTCTAAGGGTGTATTGGGTGATAGGCCTGGGATGGAAAACTGCCAGCACACTGAACTAGGAGTTGGTATGTAAGAGCACCATGAAGAAATGAGATGACCTAGAAGTTTACTTGCCTTCTGTTTAGATTATTTTTGTAGAGTGAGGTTAACAATTGTAAATTCTTCAGAGAATTTTCTTTTTAGTTTTTTTTCTCCTTATTTTCTATTAATTAACTTTTCAAAATTATGTTTCTGTTCCTTAAAAATGAGTGGTCCACGTGGATCTCTGTAGGAGATTTTAGACTTTTTCTGGATAGCATTTTGAGTAAGCACAGAGGTAGGAAGGGCAGGAGTTGGCAAGGGTGAGAGAGAAGTAGGATACAGTGAGAGTTACAGCATTGAATTGGTATCCTGTAGGTCAGGAATACTGAAAGCATTGTTAGAGGCTTCAGGGATGATAGAAGCAGTGTCCCTACTAACTACAGAGGACTGTGCCATTTGCTCCAGCTGGAAAGCTTCCAGAATGACTGAAATAAAATACAGAGGCAAGGACCTACCTTTAAGATCATGGAAGAACTAAAGTAGGGGAAAATGGTTTAGTTTTTAAGTTAATTATTAATTGAACATTTTTTTTTTCATCCTAGTCATTTTGAGTCTTTCTGTCCAAAAATTTAGCTATCCTAGTTGAAAGAATTGATGAAGTCTGTATTTTCAGTTTCTTTCAGAGAGGTCACTCTAGCAGAAAGATCTAGACTGGTCCTCCTCAAAGATTTGGCTGATTTGGAGTCCTGCCAAAGTTTTTGTAGATATTCCAGTATATCTGAAAACTCAGAATGTATTTCAGACTGTGCTGTGAAGCACACCGAGTAGTCTCTGTTTCATGAAATTTTAATCTAATTATCAAGACACCTACCAGTTTAATGCTGTGAGAAGTTTGGTGTTAATATGCATGGCCTCCGGCAAGAGCTTAGTTATAAGTGGGATATTACCAGTGGAAATGTTAGTCACCTCCTAAGTGATATCAGAGATTTGCAAATGTCACTGGTACAAAACCTTCCCACATGGGTACCTAAAGCAGTAGTTGTAGCCTAAGAATAAGCGCCAAAAGAAAGCTTGTGTGCTAGTACATGTTATTTGCCATATCCCAGGAACTGAATTTTGCTGAATTGGACACCTAAGTACAGAATATATAGATACTGGAGTATTAAACAAAGAGATTTCAAGATCAGTCAACTTTAAATTATAAAAATAGATGTCTGGACACCCTTTCCCTTCCAATTTGAGAAGGTAACTCTGAGATACACTTAACTGCCTGCATGAGGCTGGACCTCATGTAGGAGTCTGCCTTTCATATGACTAGCTCAGTGTTTAGAGCAATTGCCACAACAGCTGGAGATTTGCAATAAAACCTAGTTCTCCTACTCTCTAAGGCACTGCACTGAGTAGAGAAGAGTCAGATTTGCATTCTGGTCCATACTCTTGCCGTCACCATAACTTTTTTAATCTAATGGCACTTTAATGTAAATTGGGTAGGGAAGTCAGTGCCCAGTTCCTCCTGCTATTGAGTACTTCAAGCACTGTGCTGTATTCTTCCACAGCTGTTGTATGTAAGTGTAGAATTCTTGCTTGGCACCCACCTTTTGAATTCACTCCAAGCTCTTCTGAAGAAAAAGTCTGATTTAAGTATGTCTCAGTTCTTTCCTAAAGTTAGTTTGTATAAGTTTGAGAACCTGTCTTAGAATGAACAGCAGTTGATTTGACTATTAATCATTTAAATAAATTTTTGAAAAAAGTTAATGTGTATTTCTTCTATATTTCATTATTGTGCAGTAGGAAAAAAAAACCAACCCAACTTTCTGTGACAATGACAAAAGTGCACAGATCCATTTTAATTTTGGCTAACTGACACAGGAAATATTCTATATCTGTAAGTAGATAGCCAGCAATTTATTCATCCACATTAGAATGAACAAGAAAATGAAATAAAAATTCCCCTGCAGAATTAACGGAAGTTCTCAGTTTGACAGAGGGGATGAAACTGTAAGACAATAACATTGAACATAGGGATTTTCTACTGCATTTACCTCAGGCAATAGCACAGTGATATTTAAACAAGTTAGTAATTATATGAAAGATGTCAAATAAAAAACATTCAAAATTTAAATTTATATAAAACTCTGTGAGATATTTTAGGGCTCCTAACTTGTATAAGTAGCTAACACAAATCCAAAGACAATTCTTTTTACAGGATATCATAAGAGTTGTGGGTTTTGCTGGTACATCTCTAGTAAAAAATGAAGAGTTCTTAGGCATAGATTTACTCTGATGTCTCTCATTACATGTCAAAGTCAGTACATAGTACACCACTTTATCCCTAGGGAGCTATTTCACCCTGTATTTTTGTCAGTCTTTGTAATTATTAAAGGGATGGATGAAGAATACATTTTAATCCCTGATATGGGGTACATTGAAGACAGGTGAAGAATTGTGGCATAGCAGCACACCCCTGCACTTCAGGAGGTGCAAGTAAGAATGGTCTGCAGCTTTTCTAAAGTACCCCATCTGAAATGTTTGTACTGCAGATTGCTTGAATTAATGGTTTCACTCCACAGACTGATCCCTATTGCACTATATTGCTTCCTAACATAGGTATACCTTCTGATCCCTAAGGCTTCTATCAATCCATTGCCAAGTCATTAAATTTACAAATATTGTTCATGGGCTGCTACTGGGTTTGTAACTTTTATTTAAAAATAAGAAAAAAGGAAAATGTTATATTTTCTTCTTTTCATAAGCTGCTAAATTTGTGTCAGGTGCAACTAAATAAACAGGGTCTCTCTGTGACATCCAGGCAGTGGTGTATCAGAGCTGCCACATGTTTGCACATCTGAAGAGGGTTCTTTCCTCAAGACAATCTGTTCTGCAATTTGGATCATTGTCTGAAAATGCTTCTGTGAATCAGAACAACAGATTCATGCTTTAGAAAGAAGAGTTTATGTTAGAAGGAAAAGTATTAAGATCCAGGAACATCATTGATGGGAAATTATTGTCCTCTAAGATAATGACATTGCACTTGATACAACTATTTTTATTCTCCTTCAACACTGTAGTTATCCACAATATTCTATTTTTCTCAGATCACAATCTTCCATTGAACTGGTGATCCCTCACAATGCTGTTTATGATGTTTCTATCAAGGTCCTCAATGAAATACCAATAAAAGTGGTAGGTAAATCAGATGCAAGAGAAAAAAAAAGAAGCATGAACTAGCTCTAATAGTCTATCGGGGAACAGCACTCCGTCTTGAAGCAATTACAAACCTACTACGTAACAGGGAAAATTACTACAGTAGAAATAGTAGAAACAGATAAATTGCAATGTCTCCATACAAGGACCCCTAAGTTTAAAATTTTAATTTGTATTTAAATACTACAAACTGCTGAAAATATTCTTATATTCTAAGACATTTTGCAGGATTCTTTTTTCTGAGAAGCAGATGACTTGGGAGTCTTGAGATTCTTCTTTTCTTGAAAAAGTTGAATTTCCTATGGAAATGCAAATTGAATTCCTCTATTAGGGTAAAAGAATTAGGAATATAAATATTTGATGTGTAGATTGTTGAAGACAAATAAAAACCACAGATCATGTGCTGGACGCAAAGGGATAAGAAGAAAACCACTGATAGAAATTATCACTATCCTCCTTTGCTTTCCATCTGCTGGCCCAAATAATTTAAAACTGTAATAAAAAGTAAACACATATGTGCTAATTCCTTTTAGGAGAAAATCACCAAAAATGAATATAAATAGTGGTTAGGTCATCTGTCTTTGGTTGTGTATCCTTCTCCCTTCATCTTCCTTAGACCAGGAAACCCCTGTATGCCAACTACAAGTAAACAAAAGACACAGTCAAAAATACATGGATTAAAAATTAATTATCAAATTAGAGCTCTCATTATTCATTTGTAAACAAAAGACTTGGAGTCAAAAAGAGCTAATGTTTGAATTTCAGTAGTGAAGACACAGTCAGTAGGAGTGATATCTTCCACCTACACAGTCTTATCAGCCTTGGTGCATCTAGAATATGTATAATTCAGAGTTCTGCAATAACATTTCTCTCCAATAGATCTCTAGTCTGTCTAACATCAAACCAGTATCAAGAGGTTAGGAACTACTGTCGTGCATGAGGTGAGTCATTTGCTGCTGAGTTTTTGAAATTAAGACTAGTCATTAACACATATATTTTTGGCAGCCTTAACTGTTCCTGTATCACAACCCAGAACTCTAGGAGATAGAATCTCTCCACTTACCCAGCAGAAACTTCACTGTTCCCTTCATACTCACTGTGGCATTTTTCACAAGACAGAATGAATTGTGTTTGTTCAACAGAGCAAAGCCTCCAGGCCAGCCCAAATTGTCAGTGTCTCAGAGAAATTCTTTGGAGTCATCTTGCCATGAACATTTTATCTTTTAGAGGTAGGGGACTTTTTCCTCTTGTGAACAAATCTTATTGTTCCCTGATTTGGAACAACAAGTTTCAAAAAGAGAATACGTTTCAAAGAGCTGCTGCCTGTAGGCAAGTGGACAAGCAATAAAACCCTGCTTATTCCCACCTCAACACTTGTTAACACTAGTTGAAGTCAGGCAGACACCTACCCTAAATGATTTTTTAGCGTATTATGTTGCATGCAAATGATAGAGCATTGCTACAAAACTTGGAAATAGTTTTCACCGCTAACTTGTGAACAGATAATCATAGAATCATATAATCTTTTGAATTAGAAAGGACCTTACAGTTAATCTGGTTCCAACTCCCCTGCAATGGGCAGGGACACCTTCCTCTAGACCAGTTGCTCAAAGCCCCATCCAACCTGGTGAGTTGCCCTAATTTGTAAAACCTGTTGCCCTTTTATGTCTCTGTTTACATTTCTTTCTCTTTCATGTCTTTTCTTCAACACAATTTTTTGTTAAGTGAGTACTAGAAATACTATACAGGAATATTTTCAACCCAAGCAAGTAAATATTTTCCAGTTTTGAAATTATAGGTATGTATATATAATGAAAGTACTTTGTCAAACATGGCATGGAGTAGAAAATACTGAATAAAAAATACATTTTATTTGGACTCAGATGTTGTGATATTTAAGACATTCCACATTTTAGTTTATTTTATTTTGTTCTAAAATTGTCTAATACATTATTTCACAAGCATTAACATAAAACTTTATTGGAAGCTACTAATTACTCTTTTCAGATAACCACATGGGGCTATAATTAAAAATGGTAATCCATTTCAAAATGTACATGCATATAATGAAAACACAATTCAAATGTGTTGTCAGATAGTTGGATTTTAATACTTAAGCTTAAGGAAATAGATATATTTTCTAAAAAAATAAAAAGCTCAGAGAGCATGATATTTCTCAATGTTACAGTTGTTCTCTGCTATCCAGCAGTGAAAACAATAATTATTATTAGTTCTTCATGTTCTTAGGGTTGGCACTGGTATTTGTTTGCATGAAGAATGCAACCATGCAAAAGCACAGTAGCACTTTAGAGGAAGAGAGGCTGCCAAGGTCTCTGATGAGGCTTGCCAAAAAACCACTCACAGTAGGGTGTCTCTACTAGCTTTCTCTGTGTATATAGGTCCTGCTCTTAAGGATAATCACCTGCTACTGAATAGAGCTATTCAGTGGGGCTGAGGGAGTGTCTGAAATAGTCTCAGACCTTTCAAAATTGCAAAGTTGCCAACACTCTCTTTTTCTCAGGAGTCTCCTGATTCCTGGTTAACTTCGTCTTGGTGCCATGTTAATGCCACCACCCAGCCTTGGAACTGGAGTGAACATATAGCCAGACAGGTAAAATTTGGGATAGATGCCATATGCATCTTTACATCTATCTATGGAGGTATGTCCTCAGTCTTTCAATGTATGTTAAAAATAAAATAAAATAAATATCCAGTCTTCACAGAAAATTCTGTTCTGCTCATGCTGTTATCCTTCTTTTTTATTTTATTTTATATGAGACAAGGTTAATTGAGCCCAGAATGAAAAGGATATGGTGAACTCAGATATATGTCATTCAGCTGAGCATAAGTAGCTAGCTCCCATAAATAAATTCTTGTTCTGATATTAAGGAATTTAGATTAAAAGAGTGAGATGCTGATTTTGAGAGCCTACACACCTTGGGGGAATAAACACCAAAGGGAATGATTTTACAAGTGATAAATTGCACTTCCTGTCTTTTGAACTGTAGGCTGGCAGTTAAACCATTGGTCTACTAAAGAGATTTTTAAATCTTGAAGCAATTGATTCCTCCTCCATACAATAGTGGCCTAAATTGCTAAGCTTTGTGACCACCTGAGACACCATCAACAATTTGGTGAGGACAGTTGCTGAAAAATGTTTGCTTTGGCTCTTGAAATTAAGTCTTTGTAACCAGAAAATACCTTTCTGGCTGTCCTTTGAGTGGGACAGAAATTCTGACATAGCATTTCTCTGTGTCAGAATAGAAATGTATTGCCTATGCCATTTGGTTGTGAGGACAATAGTTCTAGAAATAAAGACCTGAAAAACATCATATTTAACTCTTCCAGCAAAAACTAGGAGGGAGTTACCCATAAACTTTCTATCTGTTCTAATACCCTGCCTCTTGCTTCATGGAGGTCCAACATCTGCAGGCAGGTGGAACATCCTCTTTCCTGTGACTGCTGTAAAATTTATGTAAAAAAAAAAAAAAACCCCCCCCCCCCCAAAAAAAAAAAAAACAAACAAAAAAACAAAACCACAAAACCAAACAAAAAAAAAACAAAAAGAAAAAAAACCAAAAAAAACAAAAAAAACAAAAAAAAAAACAAAAACACAAACCCACCAACAAACAACATAGCAGTATTTTCAGACTTTTCTGGAGAAGTAGATAGCTCTGACTGACTTACTATCCCCTGATAAAATCTGGACTTTATCTGGGCAACGGGCATACATCCTCAGTAGCCAGGGCTGAGCAAGTATGGCCACTTTTAGCAGTAGTAAACTTTAAGCCTCACAGGAAGGCATTTTATAGATTTAGGTGTAGTAAGGATTAACAAGTGCTGAAAAGAGATGACCTAGATCATGATCTGAGCTGTAGTCAAGTTTGGGCTTCCAAATCTTAATTTAGACTAACCTTAAGTGATCCCTAAATTCTCTCAGTTTCATTTTAGGCCTAAATCTTATATTGAATCTGGCCCATAAGTTCTAGTTCTTTTTTTGATTTGGCTTGTGATATTAAGCACTTAAACAGACTTTTTTCCTTTGAGTTTTGAACATTATTTTTTTAATGTTTCTGCATGGAAAACATCTGTGATGATTTATATATTTTTGTAGTAATCCCCTAATTCATTAGGAGCTGTTTCTCCATTCAGAGGATTACTATGTAAATATATGTGCATAAATCTAGGGAAGTTTACTTTTAAAAGGGACAGACACTTGGATTTTAGAACCATTTTTATTTGTAGTGTTGTTTCCAGCTATGATAAATAAAGGTCTGAATTGCAGCAGAAAATGTGGAAATCAAGACCCTTATCCTGCTCTGAATTCCAAGTGGGCAGGAGGTTTGCTGATGGTTCAGTGCAGGATCAGAGCCCTAAAATCTGAACTTACAAGGGCTGACTTTTTTTATTCTGCAGTGTTCAAATGGACTGCTTAAAAACCCTATAAATGCTTCATCTAGACAGCAGGGCACCATTTCAGGAACTGATTGCCCATTATAGTACTGACAATAAAACAGGAAAATACCCCAAGGGAGAAGGAGCAGGGCCTTATGACTTTCCCATTGAACTCAATGTGAAACTTATAATTTCCTGGCCCCACTTTGCAGAATGTGTCAGTTTTCAGTGGCCACTGCATTATGCTCCTAAGTCTCTTTCAAGGAAATCTGAATGAGGGGACTTAATACAGTGGAAAATGAGAGAAAATCATGGCATAAATCTGAGTTCATATATATTAAAGAATATATATTTTTTTCTTTATATTGTCTTCCCTATCCCCCAGAATTAATCAGCTAGAAGTAATATTGCTTTGATTTAAATTTTCTGTGCTAGATTGTGAAAATGTGCTTGCAATAGAGAGAAGTGAATATGTCTGTTTAAAATATATTTTAAGGTTATTTTTGTTAGAGATATTTTTAAAGAATCTCTAAAACCATATATTCAGGGAGAACAAATCAGACCCATATACAGACTCATACATTCTCCCTTTGTACATCACAGCCAAGAAACCAATATATACACCATGCCTCCCCACACTGAATCATCTCTGTGAAACTTGCAACACTTTGGTAGCAGAGAGCACCTGTCTGGATAATGTGAAGGGATAAGGGAGTATGTTAAACAAGGGCAGAGGGAATTGGGGAGGGATGCAGGAGACACAGATCTAATTGAAGCAAAGCATTTTATTAATCTAGAGTGCTGTCTCCAGGCATGCCTAAAATCTAAATAATGATACTGAACTTCAAAGGACCTATTCTCCATTCCTTGTGCACTCACTACTCCTGTTTAAGTCAATGGAACTTCTAAGTGTATAAAAATGCAGAATCGTACTGTGAATAAGATGTTAAGAATCAATTAGCAATAAAATGCTGCTTACAAGGAAAAACAAGACAAAATCTTAATGTCTGATCAATTCTTTCCTACTTATTAGTAGCATGAGTAGCTTGAACATCAAGGTGTGTGATTTTGACCCTCTGGAGAACCATCTAAAAGCCTGGATTGCGTTTGAGACTATTTTTTTTCAAATGATTTATTCCACCACTCTACTCTGCTGCTGTTGGACAGTCAGCTTACATAGCACATCAAGGATAGTACAAAGTTGTGCCGCTTCTCAGGTGGGCTCAGGGATTTAGCTCGTGTGTTTTAAAACTCCTCTGTTGTTTCATCATCTTTGCATATTGAATTATGTTAATTTCACTAAGTAAACATTAATTACTTGATGGTTTCAATGGTTTCATACTTTGAAGCTGTAAGGTATTCTGAAAGTGATCATTATTAATTATAATATGTACTATTGTTATTGTATCTTTAGTTTTTAAAAGTTAAAGAGACATTTATCCTCTCTTCCTTAAAGGCATGTACTTAGAGAGAGCAACCCAGTTCTCCATGTGCCCTTTCAAGGGCTGTGCATGCGGATGTCATTTACTGAGACAGGGGACATGGTGTGAAATACTGTTGCACCCAAAGCCCAGTTATTATTTTCAGAACCCCATATCCAAGACATTTCTCATATTGCCTTCCTCTAGCAATATCATCAAAATGGACAATCTAGCACTCGGCAATCTGAAAAGTGGAAAAAAAGTGTTCTTGTCTACTTTCATGAGTAATTTCATGTATTAGGTAAAATGTAATCACTGAATATTCTGTGGACCGCCATACTGAGCATGATGTCATATGGTCTGGAATGCCCCCTTAGTCATCTGGGGTCACCTGTCCTGACTCCTCCCAACCTCCCATACACACCCAGCCCCCTTGCCAGCATGGCAGTACGAACAGATGAAAAGGCCTTGGCTCTGTGTAAGCCCTGCTCAGAAATA
The DNA here is from genome assembly GCF_017590055.1 of Onychostruthus taczanowskii. NCBI lineage: Eukaryota > Metazoa > Chordata > Aves > Passeriformes > Passeridae > Onychostruthus > Onychostruthus taczanowskii. The sequence continues at coordinate 1,821,315 of NW_024499906.1, forward strand.
ACAAAAACATCTCTATATCATCAACCCTGTGTTCAGCACAAATGCAAACATAACCCCATATCAGCCACTATGAAGGAAGCTAACTACTGCAGCTAAAAACAACATAGTGTCTTTCTTAATGGCATTTAAATATTTAAATTAGCATGAAAATTCTGATAAATTTTAATTTTTTTGTGGCAGATTTTTTAGAACCCTTTTCTGTCATTAAAGAAGCTTAGTTAGCCTGGAGAGGTTGGCAATGCTAATAATTGGCCGCTTTTTATAAAAATAGTATTTCATGGAGAAATGGAAGTTCATCCAGATGAATAGAATTTCTGAGAAAATGCCTCTTTTAATTAAATTGGTCAGGTTTCACAATCACAACATACAGGAGGAGAAAGCATTAAGATTTATCTACTTTGTTTTATAATTAAACCAAATTAAACCAAAATTGCTCTCTATAAGAACCAATGTGTTTGGTGTCCAGGCACACGCAGTGGGGTCTCCAAGGACTTCTGTGAGGACTGCCCAGGCCTGCCCCAGGCTGCACACAACTGGATTTAGGTGCCTCCAACCCACCCACGCAGGGCACAGAGCACAGCTGGGCCCTGCAACCAAGTTTCTGTGGCACCTTGGGCAAGACATATTTAAGAAAGGGTAAAAAGTGTTGTACAGCAGCTGTGTGAGGGAGGAGTGAGGACATGTGAGAGGAACAACCCTGCAGACATCCAGGTCAGTGCAGAAGGAGAAGATGGAGCTGCTCCAGGCACTGGAGCTGACACTCTCCTGCAGCTCCTAGTGAAGAACATGGTGAGGCCGCTGTACCCCTGCAGCCAGTGGAGGACCACAGGGAAGAGAAGATCCACATTCTAGCCAGTGGAGGACTCCATGCAAGGGCAGGTGGATGTCTCATGGAGAAAGCTGGAACTGCTGGAGAGTCACACTAGAACAGGAAAAAGCAGGAGGAGAAAGGAGTGACACAAAGGAGCTGCTATGGGCTGACCCCACCCCACCATTCCCCACCTCATGCACTGCTTGGCAAGAGGAGGAGGTCCAATAGTCAGGAATGAGGAAGAAAATTCGAACCTGGAAGAAAAGGGGAGTGGAAGGGAAAGGGATTGGTTTGCTTTTGTTTCTGAGTAACTGAGTCTATTTCTAATTGGCAATAAATTAAACTTCCTCAAGTAAAATCTATGTTGGCTGTGATGGTAATTGGTGAATACTCTTGTCTTCATCTCAACCTATGGGATTTTTCATCTTATTTTCTCCCCCATCCTGCTGAGGAAAGTAAGTCAGAAAGCGGTTGTGCACCTGGCAGCCCACAAAAAAAAAATCCAATATTTTTGTCTTAAAAAAACCCCCAAAACAAAAACATTTTGGGATTTGTACTGATTTCTATGATTCTAGGAAACTTTTTCTTTATTAATAAAAAGTTAAAATCTAAATTATTTTTTTCTCTCTCTCTTTTTTTCTCTTTTCCTTTTTTCCCCCCTGAATGTCTCTTCTTCAGTATTCTCTAAACAGCTTGTTGTTCAATTATTCATGCGCCTGCACTTGGGAATTTCACTCTGGTTTCAGACCTCTGTTGCCTTCTACACATTAGAGTGCAGAGAATCACATCTCCAATCTTCAAATTTCAATGGTCTTCTATATACCATTGAAAGGATGAAAAAAAATCCTTTCCCTTTGCTCTCAGTGACAAAAGAGCAGCTATTGTTTCACCAACCTTTCTCTTCTTAGAGTAAAAGCCACTGGAAAGATATTGGAAAGTGCTTCTTTATCAAATGCTCTTCTCTGCAAACTTTTTCTCAGGGGTGATAAGAGAAGTAAAGAAGCTGCTAATGCTAAATTTCTGAAATATTTCTGTAAGCAAAACATCTAAGAATAGTACAGCAGTATTTGTTAGCCAAAAATGCAATGTGGAACTAAAAGAGTTCCCTGAACTGAATATATTATTTTACTATTGCAGCTGACATTTCCATGCTTGATGCTTTTTAGGTACAACCTGACCAAATATTTTTATGCAGTAATTAATATAATTTGCACATTTAAACAATCCTGTGAAGCTAATGAGTCTATTTCAATGGATGGTCTGTGCTGCAGCTGAACCTTATTTAATAAAAAAGACACTTCTTTATCTACAGATAACTTCACCATTAATGGAGACTTATTAATATCATGTGTAGAAAACTGGGGAGGAGGAATTGAAAAAATGATCATTACCTTTTAAACTACAAAGAATGTATAAGGAATGCCAGCAGGGATGGGAAGAAGCTAATGCCACACATGGAACCAACCAGTGCATCCAAAACATTTTATCAACATTGATGTATTTCCTGTCTACGTGGAGGTTACAGTATAGAGAGAAGTTCCTGTGAGGCTAAATTGGAGAAGACTGTATGCTGGGAAAGAAGCTCCATCAGAGAAAATTTGCCTGTGGTAGGTGAAATGCATGAGTAGAAACTGGTGTACTGAAAAGTTGTAGCTAAGGTAAGCAGTGGGATTTTTTTAAAAAGATTGTTGGAGTTTTACTCATGCAGCAGTAGGTCACAAAAATTGAGAGCAAAGCTGCTGGGGTCTGGTGCTGGGGGATAAAGTGGTAAGAGATTTTCATTGGAAAATTCTTGTGGAATTTTCTTTCAGGGCCAGTAAGAATTCTAAACTTAGTCATTGCTGTTATTAGGCTAAAACATTCACTGCAGTTTAAAAAAATAAATAAAATAAATCAGCCTATAATGCACTTCCATTCCATTGAAATTTCTCTGGTTTTGTTAAAGTTTGCTTAATGTCTAGTAGCACAGTAGATGTGTTGTAGAGCAATAACTACTTAAATTATAAGACATAATAGAATGTCACAAATAGATTTTTTTAGTTATTTTTATGCTATTATTTAGATATATAAAGAAGCAATACTTATACAGTTTCTTTTTGGACATCAGACTACATTACAACAGGAAGAATTTTAACTAATTAAAGCTGGTGGTCTGTTGTTTTTGCTCTGCATCTTTCTATTAGTTTTCTTCATTGAGTTCTGGCCCAGATCTTTTTTTCACAGATTACCAGTCTGAAACAAGCATCTGCTTGGAAAAAGCAAGAAGAAACTAGATATCAAAAAGGGAGAAGAATTTAAATGCACCCAGTGATACAAGGCACTAAATGTCTTAGCCCATATTCACAATTCTTTAAATTCATGCAAATCTGCCTCACAGGTTCTTTGAGTAGTCACAGGTGCACATTGACACTGAGGTCAGGGCTGAATTTCCTTATGATTGTTTTTTGCATCCAGAAATAAGAAGTTTTTCATGCAAAATCCTTTTAGATACTCAGTCAAGAAGACACAGTATACCCTCCCACCATCCTGGGTAAATTGACACATTATACAGGTGTGTACAATTAGTGCTGAATATTAGATGGAGACACTGTGTCTGGAATTTTCTGGGACTTCTCACCCCACAGCAGAACATTCTAGACATTTGGATACAGAAACATACTCTGGTCCAAAGTACTTTCTACTCTGCATTATTTGAAAAAATGAGGAATACATCTTTTCAAAAAGTGTATTAAAGAATCCTATTAGACAATGGTGTTCTATTTTTCTCCCTTCTATTTTATGAAGTCATAAAATATTTAATCTAATATTCAGTTTTTGTGGCACATCTGTTTTGAATTGCTGATGATTTGCACGAAATTCCTGAGATGAAGAGTTCTCTAAAGAGCATTTATTTATACCTTATCCCAACTCAGGCCATAGGACATAGGAGCAGATGATTTTCTGTGACTCCACAGAGGATTCCATGTCTGTCATATATCTCTTTGAGTGTTCAACTACTTAATCAGTTAGTATTATCAATAACTAGGAGTGTTTTTTATGTAATGAAGTCTTTCCCACATCCATCATGATATTGTTTGAAATAAGTCATCCATCTCCCATTCTGTTTTGTATCAGCTCTTCCTATTCACTGATCTGTTTTCTGATTTTACTCTTCCACTGCTCACCAAAAAATAAAACACTACATTTTCAGTAATAGCAGCATTTGTCTGCATTTAAGTGTTACTATTTATTGTGTTTGCTGTAATTACTGTTGGAAGATAACACTCATTTTTAAAGTTCTTATTCCAGACTTGCTAAACTTTCTTATACATTGAGGAGTATAATTTTACATGTATAATTGTTGTTAAGTGAGCATACATGGATTTCCAGCAATTCAGTGAATACTAAGAAAATATGGATATTATATAAAAGTAAATTGCTCAAAAGCTGGATGAAAAGCAAGTATAGTTTTAAGAAACTTCTCACTGGTAGAAAATTACTAGAAAAGTTATGTTCTTGATATAATTTATTTTCAATAGAAATTGTGACATTTTGTGACCTGTTTATTAATGATCATTTAGAAAAAGAAGAAACTAGCCTTAAAATAATTGAAACAAAATGAAAAATAGAAAGTTTTCTGGGATATCACAGTATATATTTTTTTCAGTAACCTGCTGTCATCGCTTTCTTTTTAAATCTCTGTTTTCTTTAAAATCACATTTACTTTTCTTTTTTTTTTTCATTCTTTAGCTCTCTTTTTCCTAGTTTGGCAACTTACCTAAATTTAATAGAAATACAAAATCAGAGTGAACAAAAGAATTACCCCTTCTGTCTCAGCTTGGACAGTATCTGCAGCTGTTATTATACATGTGAAAGTAAAGCATGTAAAGAGGAACTGGTTTTGTTTCCTGTATAAATAACAAGTAAGCTCACCAGTAGAATTAAAATCTTTAAGAGGAAAGTGTAGATTTAAGCCAGCATCATGAAATTGCAATAGACTTTTCAGTACCTTTCTATTATATTTTTTGTCAGTATTTTAAGCCATAAATCTTGCAGCTGTTGTTATTTAAATGCAAATCCCTCAATAGGAAATTAATATGAAAACATATGAAAGAAGCAAGTGGCCATAACTGCACAAAATTAGCATAATTCTACCTGAATTCTAACTGAATTCTAACAGAAAAAACTGTTTTCTCTAAGAATCTTTTTCTTTAAGAGACTTTCAGATTTCCAAGTAAAAAAATTTGAATAGGCCTTAGGTGTTTGTTTCATATCAGTGAAATTTACTGCGGGTAATTAATTAGAGAAAACCACACTATTGTCAAGAAAGATATTTGTTGTTTGCGTAGAAAAATAAAGATACATATTTTAAGATATTTTGATCGTCCTTTCTAGTTATTAACCAAGAGTCAGAAAATATCTGGTAAATCAGTACTTAAAGCAGATTAAGTAAGACATGAAATATACACATTAATGAAGGAGTAGGATTTTTAACTTTCCTTGTTGCAGAGATTTTTGTTACTAATCTACCTTGTCTTCCAGATGATGAAAACAAGCAAGGTAAAGCAAGTAGTAAAGGCCTTGATAAGGAACAGTAACTTCAATTGTAGTAATAAAATAATTTCAGTATTTTCTATTATTTTGTCTATAAAGCCATGTTTTCTTCTTACAGTTTCAAAATGATTAATTAGGGAAGAATTTACTAAAATTATTAGGCCATATCAACCCTCAATTAGCTTAAGAATAAACAAGGCATTAGTTTTATTGTAAGTCAGTGCTGGCACCAAAGTAACATGAAATGAGAATACAGGATTAAATGTATTCAACTATAATGACCTATACTCCAAAATTATGAACAAGTTGTGGTGATTTATTTAATTTAAAGCATATTTGTATTTTAATTTCACCCTTTCCTTTACATTCGAGTTTAACTTTTGTTATCTTCACATTTACCCAGTCTTTAATTTTCAAAATGTCAAACCCAAGAAGACAACCCAAGATTTGACTTAGAAATAACACTGGATTGTAATTCTATATGATTACACACTGAAAATATTTCTATTAACATGACCGTTCAAATTCAGAAAAGTGTTTTTTAAACACTTTGTTATTGATGAGTTTGTTAGTTGTTGACCTTTATAGTTTTCCTGATTGGTTCATAAATAAAACTAGTTTTCTAATGGCAATCTAAAATTCAAACTCAGATTTGAAAAAAAAAAAAAATTGATCAGTCACACATCCCACAGAAAAAAAAAATAATATTGCTCAGTTATTTTTTTCATTGTCTTCCTCCCAGTGTACCTGTGCATGTCAGCAGCCCAAGTGAGTCAAAGGGGTGTTTCATATAGACATACGGCAGTGTTTGATCTTGAAATGGAATCTTGTAATGGTCACATTACTGCTAATGACTTGCAGACAGAAAAACAGGCATGGCATGTTGAGGAGGAAAGAGGAAGTGTGAGATGAAGTGTAGTGAAATGAAGTGAAGAAGAATATTCTTCACAGTTGTTTGAACTTTGAAGAAATACTCAAGTGTTTCATTAAATGTGTTATTATACTTAAATTTTAAATAAATATTTAATATATTTTCTTCCTATTTTTTTGCTTATACAGTCTACATTGCTTATTTTCTGATACTCTTCTAGAATGGAGCAACAGGACTACACTTAAAGACCTGTAATTCCACTTAAATCAGAAAATAACCTCCAGATTAATTCTATTTTCCAAAATTGTCATTGATGCACTTGATCAGAAGCATAGAAAACCCCCAAATTTCTGCTATTTTAATGGACACTGCACACCCCTCCTCCCGCTGCTTTCCTTTCTATTTCTTGCTTGCCCTCGAGAGGACTTTTACTTTTCAGGATCTGGCCTTTCCACCATCATTTATGCATCATATTTAGCTGAGAGTGCAAATATTATCATCCTCTAAGGTTACCTGCATTTGCATGCCTAAGTTGTATTGTAAAATACAATAAAATGACATTTAGCAGCATTTACTTTTTTGGCTGCCATTTCTTCATCTTGCATAATACATTTTTCTTACATCACAAGATGAGGCCCAGGAAAATTATAAAGTTGGAATACACCTGTGGGATGACAGTGTGATAGACAGCTGTGAAATAAATGCAGACTTATGGTGAGCAGGTTCAGCTGCAGCTCCTTAAAATGGCCTAATATGGCAGGCTTAAATGGTAGACTGTTGAACAACCACAGAAAAAACATAACTTCATGCAAAACTGTAATACAAGGGGAAAAATGACAACGGTGTGCAAAGCTGCAGCTGATCCTACTTGCCATATGGGATGTCACTCACTGTAATAACACTTACATTCCCTCCATAAGTGCCCTTAAATATCAAGGAGTGAATAAGGCATTATGCAAATTGCAAAAGGAATTTGTAATCATATACATTATGAACTTTGTATTTTCAGGAATTATTTTACTCTTACACTAACAGAATACTCTTTAAAAATGTGCATATCTTAGAATATTCTCACAACTAAATAATTTAAAATTTGCCTGTGCAAATGGCTAGAAGCAAGACTTCCTTATTCAATATAAAACAACAACAACAACAAAAAAAAGTCCCAAACCATGAACCCATGAACAAATAGCTACCATAATTTCTCTCCCTCTCTCCTTTCAAGATATGGTGATTTTCACACAAATATATTTTCAATATGTTTATGTACATTTTTGAGAGTATTCTGTTCTTGGAGATCCTGATGAGAAACCAGATAACTCAAGTTGTTTGAAGAATGATAATTTAGTCTTTATCTCAGGTGTATGGTAAACTGTTCGGCTGTTCATTATTTCTCACAATGCAAAATATAGAGAGCCCTCAATGCAAGTTTCATACAGCAGTTTTGGAATAAACAAAGGAAGTACTTTGTCATATCACGCCTGTAATTAAATTGTGAAACTCTTTGCTGCAAGATGTTTCAGGAGCCAGTAGTGTAATTAGAATCCTAAAAGGACTGTGGTCAGCCCCATTTTCTCTATTGAACACAGAAGTCTGGAGCCTTCATCTCAGGTAGTCCCTAGGGCTCTTACTGCTGCAAGTGCATGCCAGGAGAAAGGACACTCTAGGCATGCCAGTCCCTCATACTCATGGCTGCTAAAGGAAGGATGCTGGACCTGGTGAATCCTTGTCCTGATGTGATCTGCTGTTTTATGGTAGCTACATTGGACTGAATTCAGGTCCAGCATTGCACTAATTATTTCCTGCATCTTTCACTGAATGCCAGAAAAAGGGAAAATGAGAAGGAAAAAAAAAAATTACCTGATTTTGGTTTTTTTTTTCCTCTTTTTTTCTGTCCCTCAAAAAAAAAAAACAAAATCAAGTTGAGTGTGAGGTAAATATAAATCATGAAGTTTCTTTTTCTTTTAAGAATAGATAAATTTCTAGACATAAGCCAGTCACTTTCTGTTCTAGCAGTCTATAAGGGACAAATTCTTTATTCACTATGTGAACATACATATGTTTTGTTTTGTTTTGACATTGTTTTCTGGTTTTAGTATCTTCTTCATATACCTCACAATTCCTTTGTGTGGAACCAACCTTGTCCTGTGGAACCACGAACAGAGATAGGAAGTTAAATATATTTTTTTACAGTTTGCAGTTGCTAAGATCTTCCCTGATAGGAAAGTATTTTTCCATCAGTAACTTTATGAGAAATCAACTCTTCTAATTTTATAGGTAGTTTTCTGTCTGTACACTGTCACTTAAGCAGAAATCCTACTGGTTTATCTGTAAAATTCTTTAGTACCTTTGTGACATAGCTAGTGTGACAAATCAGTTAATATGCATCACTAAGAAAATTCCTGCAGCAACAGAAAAAAAAGTTACTTGACTATACAAGTTTCTTCTGTAGATTATACAGAATCATCATTCTCTAGGTGTCATTTAAGGAAGCGAAAGTGGTTTGAGGTTAGGATCTGAGATCTTATCTGAGGTCACACTGGGTGAGACGTTCAGAACACATCATCACTTCTGAGGTGGTTCTTATAGCATGATGTCTGCTATATTTTCATTTCAGTTCTTCAGTAGATTTTGCATTTTTGGTTTTTTTTAACTTTGCAAGTGAGTGGAATATATACCAATAAAAGGTAGATCTCAGTGTAAGAAATGTCAATCCTATGCACAGGAGTTGGGACATTGTCTTTTTTCCTACTGACTGACAGATCAAATTCCTTATGAGACTTCTCTTAGTCAGTAAATATCCTAATGCTTCTCTTCCCACGTTTCATGTCCTTACTCTCTGTGTGGCTTATGGGAACTTCACTCATTTCAACTTCTTCCCACAGCTTTTATGACCCTGAGAATTTTCTCTGATCAGTTTGTAGGATTATATTTTTCTACAAGCTATTTCTTCTGAAATGACCGGTTTCTTCTGACAACATTTCTGTCATCACTAATAAAGCATAGCACTGGAGAATGCCCTTTTCCACAGTTTAGTACAGTATCATTTGTTGCCTCTCTCTGTTCCTCCTTGGTAATACACTGACTGAGCCAGAGCAACTGACCTGATGGTTTCCTCATCTGGAATTTCAGACCTGTCTTTTCAGTCGCAGTACTTGTAGTGTCTGAGGATCAGGGTCAATATCAGTCCTTGGCTGAGTTTTTACATTTCAGGGTACTGTCTTGTCTGCCTGATTTAGGGACAGTTTCTCAGGAGCTGACAAGAGTGAGCTTCAAGTATATTTTCTTCAGCTGTAACATTGGAAGAAAATGTTAGTCAGAGCAAGCAGATTATCTAAACAGAGCCTGATGAGTCTGTGTCCCTGCTCATTGATCTTTCTTAATCCACGTTTGCTTAATTCATTCTAATCCATGACCTTTGCTCCCACTTTAGCTTTGCAGTGTCCCACATTCAGCAGCACATCAGGCCACAGCAGAGTGTCAGTGCATTCTTCAGAAAATTGTCATCCTTGGCCATTGTCAAAGAGAGGTGACCTGGGCAGCAGCCAGGTTAACTGGTGTTTCTCTGCAGAAGATTAAAATAATAACAGCTGTAAAAAGATTATACCTTGTTAAGATGAGAGTTCTCTCCCTATGTAGGGGTGATTTCTTGTGTTTTAAAAAATTGTCTTTGAAGTAATAAAATAAATGGCAATTGAATGATAGAACATAGCCAGTGTATCAGCTATTATATATTAGTATCAGAGAGTGGCTTTGTGATAACAATATCATCAGAAGTGAAAAATGTATCTCATAGCTTGTAACGGAAAATGTTTGTGAAACATGCAGAAAGCTGGAAGCTTTGGTGAAACAAAAGTATTATTTTTACTGAAAAAGTAAAAGACAGGGATGAATAAGTTTGTATTTTTTTAATGGATTCCACCAGTAAACATAAAGTAGCTTTTTCATTACAAGGTTTCTTGCATATTAGAACATAACAGTAAAATATTGTATTATATAAAAGCTTTTCAGGTGACCTTCAACCTTGGAAATGCAGATAAGTTTCACTCCAGAGTAGAATTGTGACTCACTATATACAAATGACCTAAAACAAGAAAAGTTTTGTTTGGGCTTTTTGTTTGTTTGCTTGTTTTCATACACATGCTTTGTATTCTTTAGCATCCATTTGGGATACACTCCTTGGAATCTCATTTATAAATTATATGCTTTTCTGCCTGCCTTCATTTGCACAGTGTATCATATACAAAATGATTTTGTAGCTTCGAGTCTCTCCAGTGTACTTTAAACAGGTGTTAACTGATGCATCTTTAAGCATATTGAACTTACTTAGAACAAGACTGGGCCAACATAAATTTAAATGGACAATTAGAAGAAACACAGGTAAAGCCAGAACAAAGGAACAACAAATGTAGATAAAAATGTTAGACAAAATGGTTCTGAAGAGTTACATGCAACATCTCTGCAAGCCCTGGGGTAGTTGCACAGTAACTTGAACACATAGTACTTCATGTAGCAAATAGAAAATGACACTTGCCAGAATATGACCTTGACAGAAACATTTGAGTAATATTTCTAGTATGATCAAACAACTTCTTTATTATTTTAGGCAGTAAGAGGTTTTCTAGAAAGCTCTGTCTGCTAGTTTTTATTATGCTTTGTGTTTTCATAAATAGAAGAAGAGGCATGTTGGAAATTTATGGCATTTATTTTTTTACCTTTTTTATGTAGGTTCTTCTTTGGTCTGCACTACATGAGTGTCTGAGCAGTTTACAAATATGAATTTCTTTTCTTTTGCAGAGAAACATAATTATTGTTGTAAGACAGAAAACAGAAAACTGAGACACAAAGAAATTGAAATGAAGGTTTTTAAAGGTATTTAAGAATCTAGAAAACAAGCTGGGCAGAACTGAGAGGTTTCAGTCTAAGAAAATGGCAGGATGGCAGACTCTCCATTCATGATAAATTAATTTTTTCAATTTAATATCCTGTTACTACACATGCCAAGGAGATTCACCAGATTGCTTGTGCTGGGCAGAAAGGATATGCAAGATTTACGAGTAATATTTAGGTTGGCAGAGATCACAGATGTAAATTCTTCTGCACTGTATCCTGTTGGTTAAATCACTTTTCCAAGAAAAAAATTGTCTGCCATGTTAGCATAGAGGATTTCCAACTCTGTCTCTCAGAAAAGGAGTGAGATGATGAATCTGGGGCCCCTTACCACTAAGCCTCTTTTGTATTTTATGCTCAAGAATAGAAACATCATGACACCAAAAGAAAAATAAGGGAAAAGAAACTTGGGCATGCACTGGGCATGCATTCTTGTTTCTACTACCTACTACTATTGCCTTATTTCTATTGCCTGGGCACTGTGTTGACGAGCCTGTCTTTTAGCTTCTTTTCCCTGGACTTCTTCAGCATTCAAATCTTTGAGAGCTAATATAAAATTCATACAAAAAACCCAACCAGATAGGTTTTATAATTACTCAGGTCTATGTCCTGGCCTTTAAACTGCTGTATCAGGTTTCCCTTTGACTCATTTGCTTCCGCCATGATTCTCATAATCTTGGCTAAATATTTGGGTTATCTCAGCAGCTGATGTGGTGGGGTCTCTTTATTGTTTTGCATTCCCACATGGTCTGTAATCTGAAAGGTACATGCCTTGGTGGGATCTCTACTGCTTGGATAGAAGTCATAGGACCTCTTCCTTCCATTTCCTTCTTGGCTCCTGCCTCACCTGCTGAGTCTGGTTTTGGGATTTTTGTGGTTGATTGAGTGGATATTGTTCATTTTCTTCCCCCTGGAACACTGACATAGCTGTGAATTGTAATTGGCATGGTTATCCCTGAGATATAAAGAGAAGGAAGAGTGAGGGTTATAGCACATAATCACCTCACTCGGGTACCCAACCATCTATAGATGTTTGAAATCAAGGACTTATTTATTAAGACTGGGGTTGCCTTAGGTTTTTCCATAGTTAATGCAGCAAAACAGGCTTCTCCAGAGACAGTGTCTCTCACTGGGAGTGAAAGAGCCTCCAGAGAGATTCTATATTCAACCTCTTAACTCAGGTTTTAAAATTCTAAAAAGAATAAGATAATTTTGAAGTTCATTAGACATTTGAATCTAGGTGAACTGAATTCTACTCATAATAGAAAAGGACGTGACCTTTTTATATTTATTTTGTATTAATTATCCTACTATTGATCCTTATAGAAATGTCTGATTCCAGTGACTTGCTTGTAGTTCATTAGTGTTGTTTAAGAATGAGGTAATTTGTTCCTCCTGCTCAGTTTTGGTCTTAGTGTACTGACTGCCAGTTGTTTAAAAATGTTTGTTTGCAAGTTCACTTCTGACCCAAACACTTCCTTCCCTAAATTAAATCCAAGTATATTTCTCTGGATTGCACACCCCATGAAATGTTTTTGTAGACTTTACAGATCAGAGGGCATTTTCTCCTCCTGTCCTGCCCAGTCCATTATTGTCTACCAGGCTGGGGAACTTCCTACACTCTGGTGTCCTTCATCACTGCCTCAAAATATGTGATACATGGCCACATTTTCGTGCTATAAAAAACATTCAGGTGAGCCAAAACACAATTCTCTCCTTATTTCTGACATGTTATTTAAACTTCTTTCCTCAAACCTCAAATCAATAATTATATATATATACACACACACACACATACTGACACAGTCAGACCAAGAAAAACATAAATATGTATTTATGTACACCCTCCCTCTCTCTCGCTAGGCCCAGAAAGGATCTAAAGCCAAGAACTGCTCATGCAAATACAACTAATCTGCCCTCAAGGTGACTGTTTCTGAGGCTTGCTGCCAGGCTTCCCCTCCCTGGGCCGGATGCAGTTAGGAGAGCAGATCTAATCTGATTTACTACCAAAATTGTACCCACAACCTTTCTATATTACAATATATTGCATGTCACCAGGCTGTTATTTTGTTGTTCTTTTTCTCTTTTTTATTTCATGTACCTTTCTCATCATTTTACTGTAAGCTCTTTAGGTTACAGGTTAAGTCTTTTAGGACTTATTTCTAGAAAACACTTGTAGAGCCCCTTTCCATTAAGCAAGACCATCAAAGCAATGCATTCGTCCCAGAAAAATATAATGGAAACTGCTCTAATTAGCCAAAAGAGATATATTTATAGTGTATTAGACATAATTTATTTGAGGAAAAAAATGTTTAAAAGATGCAAAGTCTAGAAGTTTGGGGTTTTTTGAGGGGTGGGGTTGTGTTGTTGGTAGGTTTTTTTTAATAATCTCAGAAGAAAATTTATGTAATACTTCATTATTCACAATCTAATTAATAATTATTTCCTTTAAAATATCTTTATGGATGTGTACATACATTGAACATGAATGCCTGTAGGGCTGAGGAATCCAAGTTCTTTATAATGGATTTCTTTTGAGCATAATGGAACCATAACTTAAATTTTTGCATTCTTAGGGCAAGAACAAATGAAGGCAAACAATGAAATTTGCAACACAGTTAAAAATATGAGACACCTCTTCTGTCTGCATACCCTTTGGAAAATATTAGCTAATTATATTTAACATAGAATGAGAACATAATTCCTGCTGTTTTGACAAGTAACAAATTGTATATTATCACTTTGTAAATAATATTACTAAAAACAGTTGCCCTTGTCTGTAGTCTCTTCATTGTAAGAAAAAATTAATTTGAGACCCGTCATTCACAAGATGTGCATTAGAATATCAAAGCAGCAGTCTGAAGATGCTGAAAACTGAAAAGCCTGTACACCTTCTGCATAGAGGGAGAAATTTGGTGTTGTAATAAGAAGATAAAAGTAAAGTGAAGTCTATGGTAGCAGCATGATCCCTTGTGATAATCAGATTTTCAGTCATGATTAATTTGACTCAGTTATTATACTAATAATATTATCTTGACTATAATCTAAGCATAATATTAGTTTCCATTGAGGAATATAAATTGTACATTATTAAGCATTTTTAATTTTTATTAGTTTACTAATTAAACTGTATTGCTTGTCTTTTTTATTCTTAAAAATTCCATGGAGAGATTATTTTAATTCTTCATGTTTAAACACATCATCTTTCATCCAAAGATCCAAAGGTGCTTCACAGTACAAATACTAATTTGTACTCTATGAATGATCTCACAGCAGTCTAATGAGATATATTACTAACTTGTATTTTTTCAGGCTGTTTTTCTAAGTAAAATGTTCACATCCTTCTACAGGATATAATAACCATGACCATCTACATGTTTGCAGAGCTCTTTTCAAGTCAAGGGACAGCACTTGCTGGTAGAACAAAGATTCGATCCATGCAGTAACCTTACTGAAAGATAATAACTCACATTAAAAGTTGGAAGGTTTTTTTCCATTAACTTCAAAGGGGTCAGGTTTTCATTTAATAATAGATAATGGTAGGAGTGTCAGAGACATACAGAAAAGGAACAGTCAAAATCATCAGGTATTCTATCTACCAGTGAGATGCAGAATGCACTCACACAGAAATTTGATATGTAGGTTAAGTTGTTTCCCAATTGCATTGTTAATGTTTATTTTATGTTAAAAAAAAGAGTATGTGTGTAAGAGCATTGCTTCATTCAGATGTGAGGCCAGACCAAATGCTGGATCAGTCTGGATTCTTAAAGCTAAGAAACAATACAGCAGTAAGAACCTACTTTCATGGGGATGATGCAGTGGAGACCTCTGTTGATTAAATGTCATTGTTGTAACCACACTTCAGAATTGATGGGCAGTCAAATGAGTAATGACAGCCAGTGTGACTACAGGAAGTTAATAGACTGCTACCATACATGGCATTCACCTTTTTATATTCAGGTGCATTAAAAAAGCAGAGCTAAGTTTAGTTTTCTTTAAACAAGCTAGAGTAATTTATTTTTTCCTTTTTTTTTTGTCCAGCTGGAATGCATAGAGCTCTACCTGGGAATGGATGAGGAACTGACTGAGACCTTATGGATCAGGATTAAAGAGAGGGGAGGGAGAGGTGATGTTATAATGGGGATCTGCTACAGACCATATGACCAGCAAGACTGAGCAGATGAACCCCTCTATAGATAAATAGGAGCGTCACAATTCCTGGTCTGAATGGGGAACTCCAACCAACCTAATGTCTGTTGTAGGGACAACATAGCCAGGCATAAACAATCCAGAAGGTAAATGAAATGCATTGATGACAGCTTCCTTCTCCAAATAATAGAGGGGCTATGAGAAGAGGTGCTGTGTGGAACCTTAATCTCACCAGCAAGGGCAGGTTGCTGCGGAATGTGAAAGGAAAGGAACTTCATGCAAGGAAAGCCTTGTATGGAGTGATGATGAAAAGGTGGGAATGGAGATCCTCAGGGCAGTGAGCAGGGTGTGCAGCAAGATGACTGCCTGTGAGCCTCATCTCCATGCCTAGTAAGGTGCTGGAACTATTCATCCCAGATATCCTCTATAAGCACATAGAGAAAAAGAAGGGTAGAGAAGTGGACAGTGAGGGGGATTGAGAACTGGCTGAATGGTAGGTCTCAGAGGGCTGAGGTCAGTGACACAGAGTCTAGCTGAAAGCTTGGAACTACCAGTGTTCCCCAGCATTCAGTACTGGATCCAGTCTTCTTCCACTTATTCATCAAAGACATGGATGAAGGGACAGAGCACACCCTCAGAAAGTTTGCAGATGACATAGAACTGAGGGGAGCGGCTGACACACCAGAAGGCTGTTCTGCCATTCACTGGGACCTGGACCAGCTGGAGACGAACCCACCCAAGTCCATCCAAGGCAAATTTGGGATCCTGCACATGATTAGCAGTAGCCCCAGGCACCAGTGCAGGCTGGGGCTGACCTGCTGGAAAGCAGGTCTGTGGAAAAGGACTGGGGGCATCCTGGAGGACAACAAAATGTCTGTGAGCCAGCAGTCTGCCCAAGTGGCCAAGAAGGCCAGTTTTTCTGGGCTGCATTAGGAAGAGCAATGCCAACAGGTCAAGGGAGTTGATTCTGCCCCTCTACTCAGCCCTGCTGGGGCCTCACTCAGAGTGCTGTGTCCAGCTCTGTGCTCCCCAGTCCAAGGAAAGGAACCATGGCAGAGAGCCCAGCAGTGGACTCTGCAGATGATTAGGGGACTGGAACACCTCACTCAGGCTGAGGGAGTTCGGCCTGTTTAGCCTGGAGAAGAGACAACTGAGAGGGATCTTATAAATGCATTTAAATGCAGAAGTCAAGAGGACTGAAGCAAATTCTCTTCAGTGGTGCCCAGTTACAGGACAAGGGGCAGCAGGCACAAACTGAAATATAGGAAGTGTCATCTGAATATAGGGAAAAGTCTTTCACTGTGAGAGTGACAGACATGTTCTCATGGAACATGCTGCCCAGAGTGGTTGTAGATTCTGCTCTTCTGGAGATATTCAAAACAAGCCTGGACACAATCCTGTGCAACCTGCTCTATCAGGGAAGCTGATCTAGATGATCTCCAGAAGCCCCTTTCCATCCCAACCAGCCTGTTTGAATCAATGTAAAATACGTGACTAAGGAAAAGAAGTATGTATACCTGAAACAAGGTCCTTGGGTACAGGGCTTACCTTAGGGTATTGCTTAAGGCTCTCTCACTGGAATCAGAGATCAGGTGCTTGGCAACCCAAAGGACTGAGTCAATTATGTTTAAAAAAAGGCAGTGGAACATTCATAAAGTGCATGTAACAGCTGCATGAAATGGCAATATGCTATTATTACAAGGAAAATAAAATGGATCATTATAAATGAAACACGCAGAGGATTGTTATCAGCAGAACAATTGTTATGTATTGAGCCATCAGAAACACCCACTTGGAAATCCTTAACAAAATGCTTAACGTTTTATAAATAGAATTTCCAGGGAATTTAGAGATCAATACAACTGTCTAGCCACCTTCCACCTGTCTGGAACTGCTTTCCAATAAGAGTAAAAGAGGGAAACAATTTAAGTAGTTTTAAAGTGGAGCTTAATACATTTTTGAATGGGTTATAGGAATCAGGAAATGCCTGTTAGAGCAGAGAATAGGAATCAATGGCCTGGGAGGCCTTTCAGTATCATATCTTGTGCTCCAGAAACCCTTTTTTGTTGCCTTTTCTCTGGTAAGCATAGATTCATCACAGAAGACAGGTTTTAACAAAACACTGTTGTTAAGAAGTTGTTCTAGCTAATAGCGGTGTTTCATGAGCATTTACTCTTCAAGTAATTCTAACATTAACCCTCTTGTAGTGGAATAGGAATCCATACTTCATGAGTCACTATTTGTAATCACCAGCAGAAACGTCTAAGATCAATAGCTAACATGCAGCAGGGCCTTACAGTGAATTAGGAACTGCTGAAAACAGCAGTTGCTCTTCAGTGTGCCTGTGCCAACTGAAGTCAGATGAAATTTGGCCATTTATTTTCTTTGGTCACAACTAGAATTTGCATATATACTCTCAGTAGGAAGGCCTATTAAAAACCAGATAATTTCTGGGGTTCAATCTGTATTTATTCATCCACCTTACGTGCACCTCCAAGAAAAATCTACACGCAGAAAAAGGAGACAAGGCCCTCAAGGTCAAGTGGGGATCCAAGGGAATTCTTCTTGTTCTAGCTGAAGAACAGGGAAAAAAAAAAAACAATCAATGCAAATTCTTCTTGGCTGATGTGCCGCAAGTTTCTCATTATGGTAATTAGTGATGCATGAACAATGTTAGACTTTGCTGCGTGTTATATCCCTTAATTCTCGCTATTTACTGTAGTGCCCAGAGGCCCTAATAGGAACACTGAGCTGATGCAGCACAGCTGGGAGTCTGACAGGGCTGCAGGAGGAGGAAATGCTGCTGCTGGTCTTGTAAAGGGACCCAGGCATCTCTTGTTCCCTCCATCTCCTCAAGGGGCTCCAGGTACTGAAATGGACTGAGGGAGCAAAACTATCACCCCTGTTGGGCTCAAGAACTATGTGCACATGGTGCTGCACTTGGGGACTTTGACTGTGGCATGGGAGTCCTCTCCTTGCATTGTTTGTAATAAATAACCTCTCATTCTTGAAAAATACCTTATAAAGGATGTGAGGAGTAATGTGAAAAGTATTCTTTTTTTCTTGTCTGGTTCTAAACATTTCGTTGTCATTCAGACACAGGTCACCCACTTGTAAATGTGGCCCTTGTTTTATTGCTAGGGACAGAGAGACTTTGGACAATCTGCTGTCTAAAGGCTCCTTGCACAAGCTTAATCTGCCTGAGGGCTGCTTTAACTTATCTTACCGATTTCTCTGAATCTCGAGGAGAGAGGAGGGTCTATAATAAAACTGATTCATTCTGTTTATCTTATTTTTGCCTCTGTCACTTCTGAACAGCCACCAAACCTTCTGCTTGGGTTGACCTTCTGGAAAGCAGTTCTGTGGAGGACTGGGGATCCTGGAGAACAACAAGATGTCTGTGAGCCAGCAGTGTGTCTGCTGTTGTTCTTTAGCTATTAAAAGTGTTTTACCAAAATACTTTTCTGAAATAATTGATGTATACCTCACATAGGTTAAATAAACTATGCATCAAATGCTTGGCTGAAGATTAGAAAACTGTTTTATCTCTTAGTCTTAGTTAATTGAAACTTCACTTCTAAGCTTATGCTTGGTACTCTAATACAAGTGTTAGAAGTTAATCTTTTAAGTCTAACTATTCACCTAGTCTTTCCTAATGTCAGGGAGACAGAAGGCATCATCAAAGATTTATCTCATTCCATAACAGACATATAAGATATTTCAGATAAATTATGCTCACAAGGTTCTGTT
Organism: Onychostruthus taczanowskii; assembly: GCF_017590055.1. Lineage (NCBI taxonomy): Eukaryota > Metazoa > Chordata > Aves > Passeriformes > Passeridae > Onychostruthus > Onychostruthus taczanowskii. The sequence goes on from NW_024499906.1 coordinate 1,840,319, forward strand.
TTGTTCTCCTAGGTCTAGGCTGAAAGGTTATTGTAAAATGTGTAGTTTAGACAAAATGGATTGCACAGTAGAAAGCAGTGAAATGTGACTTAAATGCTTCACCCAATAAGGGTGAAATAAAATGCTGGGATTTAAAGGAAAAATTTGCCTAGATGCTGTCAACCACAAGCAGATGGCTGGCATTTTAATGTAAATGTAATATAAAGAAAAAGTAGCCAAAAATATTAGTGTGTATCTTGTGCAAATTTGTGTTTCATCAGATAGACATAATGTGTCAGTAATAATAAATTATGTATCTGATAAAATGATCAGCTTAATATATGAAATAGGACAGGATGAGGGGTTTTGTGCATTATATGCTCCTGAAATGATGAAATAATTGTTATCAGGGTGTTCGTTGCACAGCTACTCTTTCTGCTATTTTAAACTACAAAAAAAAAAAAAAACAAAAACAAAACCCCCCCACCCCCCCCCCCAAAAAAAAAAAAAAACAAACAAACCAAAAAACCCTAACCAAACGCTAAAACAAAGCAACCAACCCACCAGCAAACCAAAAAAAAACCCCAAAAGCCAAAACCAACCACCCACGAAAAAAAACCCCTACAAGCCCAAACACACCAAATAAACAAATCTCTGGTATTACATAGTTATCACTTTACATATTTTCACTTTCTTTTTTTTTTAATGAACTCATTTTATCATCACATGCCCTTATGCTGTATCAGTTCAGAACCAGTCATTCAAATCCAGAAAATTCTCTTTGAAATGTGCATGCCACATGGTAAACTTACCTGGACATATTTAATGAAGAAAAATGTTCAATTTTGAACATACACTATGAAGTTGGCGGCTTTTTCTATGTTATGTAATAGCTTAAAAATGTGCCTTAACACTTCTATCTGATTAGTATGAATGATTCAATAAAAATACCTTAACTGCATAGAAACTGGAGATCATATAGCCTAACCCAGCTGTCATGCAATTTATAAATACAGGAGCAACTACCCACATCTGTTCTCGTATTTTCTTTTTTCAATTTAAGAGGGAAATTGACCTTACAATCTTCAACGTGACTTCAGGTCATTGTTATTAGTGATGAGAAAATGCTGTGCTCTTCTTTTGACTGAGTCTGGCAAACCTCCCAGATATTTTACAATCACAGAATAAAAGCTCTGAAATGCTGCACTTTTTTTTTTTTTTTTTTTTTCAGGTTTAGGCACTTGTTGTAGTAGCTTGTACATCTGGCAAATAAAAATCTTTTGCAGGAAGTCTGTGGGCTATTTTTCTTTTAAAATGAAGCTTTTTCTTTGAAACCCTGAAGTCTAAAATAACTTGGCTGGAATAAATAAATTACTAGGTGTTCCTTTTAGGCAAAGCAGTTAGTAATTTCAATGTAAGATCAGGGGTAAAGAAAAAGTATTATTATTTTTCAGGTTTCAGGAATAACAAATATTTGTGTGTAAAATTAGGGTTGACTTGAAACTCATTCTTAAGAAAGCACAGATCCACAAACACAGAAGTATGGAGATTTCTATTCTCCCTGCATGAAGGAAAGAGAAAATCCAGCTTTTTGCAGTATAATTCCCATTAACTACAGTATTATTAATGCATAATCCTGTTTAAGTTTTTTGATGTCTAAGTTAAAAAAAACCCAACAGTTTAAGTACCCCAATAAAATAATTTTGTCATAATTCAGCAGCATCCAACAGATCTCCATAGGAACTTGTTTGACTTCTTATCTTCTATCTGCAGGAATTCAGAATCCATGCATGAGTCTTGACGTTTAATACAATAACTAGCAGACAATAAAAACTGAAATAAAAATTCGTGCTGTTTATATTCAGATGGGATACAAGGATGCTTCTCCTGGGAGCTATGTTCTTATCTCCACTTTTTAAAACTGTTCTGTTTCACATGGTATTAAGAGAGAAAGATATTTCTCCTGTATTAACTGGTTAATATAGCACGCACACATGATTTTTCAGCTGGGACTGGGATTAAAGTTTCCAGTTTTTCTCAACACTTAGGCAAGTGAATCATGCTTAGAAACTTTCTGGAGTAAAATGAATATTTAACAATCCTTAAAGAAGACAAACAACAATTGCAAGAAAAAGGTACTCTTTTTCTTTCCATTAAACAGACTGCTGTTCAGGGAGAAATTTGATGAATTTGAGCAGAAATACTAAATCAAATTTTCATTCAGTGATAAAGATCAGAAATTTAACAATACAAAACCACAACCTGCTTGTTTGGGTTTTTTTTTTTTTTTTTTTTTTTTGTTTTTTTTTTTGTTTTTTTTTTTGTTAAGCAAATATGTCATCTAAACTGGTTATATTACAAAGTCTTGACAATTTTGTTAGAAAACAACATAAGCTACTTCAGATGTCACAGAATTCCTGTATTTGTCCCTCAAGGAAAAGGGAGGGAGAGTAAGACATACTGTAGCTGTTGAGGAAAGCAGATTGATTTGCCATGGGCAAAATTTTATGGCTCTTTAACCAACCCCCTTGGAGAAAAGCTGGATAAACAGATAGGTTTTGTGGCATAATTTTAGGACTTAACAGATACAGTGCTGTTGAACTGTAGGGGTAGCAAGACCAAGGATTCTTTTTTGTTGAAAAAAATCCTGAAAGATTCATCACAACTAGTCATCTCCCATTATAAAATAGGTTTGCCACCTATCTAAAGTATGGAGGCAGAAAATCACATGATATCATCCAGGAACTTATTCATATAAGCTTAGGCAGGGGTGGGAGAAAGAATATTTATTATCCAGTTATTTATCAGGAAGTTTCTATTACAGTCATGAAATGTAGTAGTAATGTAGCATAAAGACAACCCCTTAAAATTAAAAAAAGAAAACCATTAACATAAACATCATATTGCTTTCACTGAAGGACTCCAGATGCTGACAGTTTACCATAACAATGCCCCCACACACCCTCCAAGAAATTAAATGTGAAGTGTGAAGTAGAAGGAGGCAAAGCAACAAGTTAGAAAAGTCAGAACCAGACCTGTTCCATATGGTCTTCATTGTTCTACTACTGTTTTGATAACCGGTTTGAATATTCAGAGTCAGAAATATAAATGTTTTTAATTTTTTTTCCTTTTAAAGTTTTTGTACTGGGAAGCAATGGGAAAAAAACCCCCAAGCTAGCATAAAAAGTGTGATGATATCACTTAACATTTTTCACAGAATCATAGATATGTAAGTTTCAATTCTTTAGCTGCAGAGAGCTGGTTGCTTGGGCAACACAATAGATTTGAAATTTTGATTCCTTGATTCTGCAACAAATATTCTGTCTAATCCAGGAATAGTCACAAGTATTTCATTGTCCATCTGTTAACTTTCTTTCATTCCACCGTTGTTTTTTTTTTTCTTCAGATCTATGGCAATAGGCTTTTTTGTTTATTTGGGCTTTTTTGTGTGTGTTTTTTGTTAGGTTTTTGTTTTGTTTGGTTTTTTTTTTTTTTTTTGGGGTTTGGTTTTTTTTTTTTTTTTTTTTTTTTTTTTTGGTACGAGACTGATCAGGAAGGTGATTTGCTGTTGATTAGCTTTAGAAAGCACACAGAAGAGGAGTAGATGTCTGTTTGATTATCATCAGGTATTCCATCAATACCTCTGAACCTCTATTCAGCAACAATTATCAAATATTTTTGCTAGTGAGCATTGCTTTTGAAAGTCAGCATTTGAAGGAAATACCTCTATTTTTCTTACATCTTCCCCAACAAGGATCTGTTTTGCCTTGAATGCAGACATGAGTTTGCTATTTCAATAACGATGGTGACAGTGAACTAAAAGATGATAAAATTTGCAACTCAAGTATTTATTACTGAACTATACTAGGACAAAGAAGACGTTTCTTAAAACAAATCAGGAAAAATAATGGTTCTTATTTTAACCAAATCTTCAAAGACAATCAAAACAAAATAAAAAGAATATTTTTATAATGCAGATCTTCAATAGGATTTTTATAGTATTTGAGATACTTAATGTCCACTTTTTATTACCAAAAGGAAAATCAAATGCAATGTGTTCAAAGAAAGTAGAATGAAGGATCCATCATTAAGTGGATGAGACACTTTGATTATCCGTGGGTCATTAGTTCAATATGCTTTAATGGCTCCTAAAGAGCTGTTGCACATTCTGAGAGTACTTACTGACTGACTTAGCTTATAAATGCATCAATACAGAAGAAAAAAATATCAATATCAGAAAATCATCTTGGTAGGTTTATAGCTGATTCAGAATATTTATGCCTACTTTTCAGTTATTATAGTCATAAAGGACCTATGTTTTATTCATGGCACCAGGTATTGGTCATGGTGACATGACAGAGTCATTGTTTGAAATTGTTAGCCTTTCTACATTTTTCAAAATTTGTATCTCATAAATTCCAAGTTCTCAATTTGCAGAAATTAAATTGGCTCTTCTAATAGGCAGTATTTTAAATGACCATATGTAAGAAAATAGTCCAGAAAATTCCTGCTCACTAACTTGGGAACATTTGGGGGTCTTAGCTTTTCAGTGTTTTAGAGGCTTCCCTCAATTTTCTGTGGGAGGTTACTTAGATACTAGCATTGATACTATTGGGAATTCAAGCCAAATTTTTCCTGTAATCTTGTGTTGCTTCACATGAATGTAAAACATATTTCAATCTGGAGCTTCACTCTACTTTATTAGCTTTATCTTTTTCATCTCTTCTGACTGACCCCCAGATCCTTCTTCTACAGTTATTGCACTGGTATATATATATACACTACATACAACTCACTAAAAAATATTATTTTTTTGCTTTCCAGTTACTTGTATGTCCATTCCTGCCCTAAAAGTTATTAAACAGGATATCTAATGAATGCAAACACCTTAGTTGGGGCAAACATACATAGCTACATGCTTTCATGAAATACAAAAGATAAAATTAGCATATTTCCTAGATAAAATAAGGCAGCAATTGCACATTGAAGTGGTGGGAATGTTTTAATGGGATCATATGATTGAATTTGGAAAGGGCCTCAAGAAACCATTTATTTCAACCACGTGCTTGGAGCAGGATCAGCTCTGAGACCAGACGAGGTTACTCAAAACTTTGTGTAGCTGAGCCTTGAAGATCTTCAGGAATGGACACATGACTTCTTTGGACAACCTGTTTCTCCACTTGACTGTCTCCATCATGAAACAATTTTCCCTGACATGCAGCCTGAACCTTTCTTGTTTCAAATCACACCTACTCTCTCTTGTCTTCCTCTCCCACACAGCTGCAAAGCGACTGGCTACATAATCTTCATTTACTTCCTCACAAGAAGGGAGGACTGCTGTTGGCTCTCCCCAAAGCTCTCACTTCTCAGTAGGAACAAGCACAGTTCCCTCAGCCTGCATTATTTTGATACTATTGACTATATTTTTAAAATTTGTAAATACGTTCACTAAATCTTACTTTTAAAATCATTGGATTAGCATGCAACAGCCTTAGGCTTAGATTCAACAAATGATTTATGAGCTTACCTGCTGTGAAAGCTATTACCATCTAATGTTAGCAGTTAGAAGTTGAAAGCATAAATATTTTGTTGGATCTGGGCCACGGCATTTTCCTTGCTTGTTCTCACTTTGCCCTTAGTCATACATCTACCCCAATTACAGTTAATTTCCTATTATACGCTATTCATGCAATCTTTTTCCCATATGTCCTTTTTATTCATACCGAGTAATGCGCTGGCTTCTGCAAGCATGTGTAGCCTCAATCAGCAATACATGATTTGACCTCAGCATAGTAGGCACCCGTAGAACATCTATAAATTCCTTATTATGTCTCTTCTCTCCAGGTTCTGCAAACTTCTTCCTCAGAAGTTAATCAGCTCCTTGTTCCTGTCTCAATGGAGGTATCATTTTAATACTTTTTTATCGTTAGCACTTCTCCAAGTTTCTTGTCTCTTATCCCTAAGACTATTTCCCTCAAATCTATCAGTCAAAGAGCAATTATTCCTTCTACTTTCTACCTGTGTAGCTATTACTAGATCTAGTTTCTTTCTCAACCTGGATATCCTTATACAGATTTCTCTAGGACAGTTTATATGAAATCAGCAAGAATAAGGGGCCATCAAGTCATCTTCTGTTGTCGTCAAGCGTCATGGCCTTTCAAGAAATATGCTTTATGCCCTTCCTATTTCCTGCTGGTGAAAGGGAACTTAATTGCTCCACTTATTAGCCAGACAAGAAAAAGGGATTGTGTGCAACAGCAGTGTGCAATTGCTGTGAGTAGAACCCTACCTTCTCTTTCCCCACAACTGAAACGGAGGTGATACTAGTTGGAAGAAGCAGGATAGAAATGGGATTTATACAGCATACAGTATAAATATCCTGGATTATTATGGTAAAGAAAGGGCAGAGGAAGGAGGGGGGAAAAGTTATGGCTTTGTTTTTTTTGTTTGTTTTAAGCATGGAGGTTTTTGTAATCAGACAATGTACTTTTTATGTACTTTGTACTTACAATGTACTTTCTGAATATGAAAACACATGTTAGTACCACCAGCACATCCTCCCTTTTTGATATTAAAGCTGACTTTTGTTTTCTTTCTGCATGGTTGCACAGTCCAAAATCTGAACCTTCTCTTCCAGTTTTTACTTGCTTTTAACTCCTCTGTTCTGACTTGAAGAGGAAATTATCTATGTTACTCTAGGTATCAGCTGAATTGATGTAGTAGTCCATCTCTCTCCTCTTCATTACTGATTACCACCCTGAGGTTAGACGAGTGCCTTGGAATAACTAGACTTTTTCTCTTTCCCAACAAATTATATAACAGTTGCCTTCTATGGAAGGAAGGATTGTGGGGTTTTAATTTCTCTTACTTTATGACAGGGTCTGTCTGCACACAAAGAATGACCAGATCCATGAAGTAATTACATGCCCCCTTGCCCAGGTATTCAGGAGCAACTGAGAAGGGACCAGAGATGGGAAGGATCCCCATTATCCCTAAATGGAAGACAGATTTTGCACTAGCAAAGATATAATGCCAGTTATAGTCTCCTTAGAAAAATGTGGAGACAAGGCAGAGTAATAAGGTATTATCCATGGAAAAGGACATAAGTTCAATTCACAAGCTAGATTTCCAACTTTTTCACTCCTTTTTCCCCAGTACATTTTTCATTTAATTTCAAACCACTTAATTGAAAGTGCATGCTTTTGTCACTCTGGCCTGTATTTTTGTGCAGGCTTTGCATGGTACAGTTGATACTAGCCCAGTGTGAACTGCTGTTGGGTCTACTAAAGAGACAAAGTGTAGTGCGATGATGTTTGTTTCTGCTGAGATTTAATGGCTATTTGACTTGGCAGCTGCTTTCTAAGACATGGTTCTCACAGGGGATCTCTCCATTTCAGCAGCCACAGTATAGGCTTCCTCTCTGGTACCGAGTGTCAAACATCTGCTCTCCTCTTATCTTTCTCTTCCAGTTTCCCCTGTCTCTGGCATGGTTTACTGCAGGACAGAAATCTCCTATTTACCCCTTCAGGATTGTGACAGCAGTTTTTTCTTTGTCAGGCACACTATGACTAGGAATGTGTAGATATTTCACAAAACACGGGGAACTACTGTGGCATGCACTTTCCATCTCTGCCATTATTGCATTCCTACTGTTGCTTTCCCCTCCAAAATGATCCTTCAAGTGCCAGGAGTGATCCTGACAGTGCCACAGGCACCATCACTGCTGAAGGGATCAGTCAGCGCCAATATTCTAATAGTACTTACTTTTGCACCCATTTGGCTGCATTTTCACTCCAGTTCACTTACCCATTTCCTAACACACCACATTGCTCTAATCTAATTCTGTCTTCCTGCCCTATACAGCTTATTAAATTGGAGCCCAGGACAATTAGTTGTGTGTTTAGTTTTTAATTTTTGCTAGTTCAACAGAGAGTTTAATAGCAAGGGTTTACCAACTTAAACTTCTACATTTTTTCTCTAAGGATCTGTCTGCAGGATCCAATTAAAATTTTGCATTACTTGGTCCCTACCTTGCTATTGATAATTTTCTCTCAACTTCTCTACCCTATTTTTGAGAAGGAATTTCATTCAATATACCTTAACTTTTGTGAATAAACCTCTAAATGGAAATATGTCTGTGTATTTTATGAGGAGAAAAATGGGTTCAGCTGTATCTGAAGATTTTAGTTTCATATTTATTCAGGAATTATTACAATTGCTTTCATAGCCCATACTTAATCTTCAGCTAATTAAGTCATCAAAAAAACCCCAAAAAAACTTGTAAAGAAATAAAATACTGTATTGCTTGCAATTTATGACAGTTTTTTAGGGCTTTTATAAATACTTGAGACTCCATTACATTCTATTAGCAGAAAGAACTCTGTCCTCTACTAGTTATGTTTGGGACTGGAATTTGGATCTATGGCTGTTGTCCAGTAAACCAACATGTAATATCTGTGAAGGCTCCCATCTTTGATAGGCTCACATATCTAAGCTTTCATTGAAATATAACAGGCAGACTTTCAGATCTTGAGTTTTCACAAATAAAAACCTGTATTCTGAAAAAAAAAAAAAAAAATCTGAGTAGAAGTTTAAGATACTTAAATGCTGCTAAGCATGCATCCAGTCATAGAATTAGACACAGACGCTGGAGGTAATGGTGAAATGCTGAGCAGATGGGAGAAAAGGACATATGTGCCTAAGTGGGTTGTGCAGAAGGGGTTTAAGAAGTGTGTCACGGGCCAAGAGTTGATTTGAGAATAGTGGGGCATCATGCTGCCTTATTGTTTCTTCATGTCAAATTATAGTCTTGACTGATAGATACAGCAACACCTTCCATGTCTGGCATTTATTTTGCTGACATTTTAGAGTGTAGATACAGACTTTCCTGAGATCTAGTGTGGAGTCTAAACTTTTGATGAGAAATGTCATAAATCTTCAGAAGAGCTCCAGAAAGGACCCCAGATATTCTGAAGGAATCCACTTCAGCTGAATCATTCTGAGATACAATCAATTAGCTCTGTAGAAGAAAAAAGTGCACACACTCTTTTGTCTCTTTTTTTTTTTTTTTTTTAAGATTTCTTCCTTTTCTGTATTGGGAGCACCTCCTAAAGAAAGAAAGGGGTGCCATGGCTCTCTAGTGAGTGGTCACTGTTGCTCTCTGGCTTTCATGGGTGTCAACTCCTTAATAAATTCTGATGTTTTAAGTAGAAAAATTATAGTCTAGGAAAATAATGCAATGGAGCTATTCCTCTGCTAACTAACCAGAGCAAGGGTAAAATTAATAGTTAGGTAATTAGTGCTTTAATTTTATATCAGAAATTATATTAAACATTTTGTATATTAAATTCATATGCATTTTTCTTGGTTCAGCTGAAAAATAAATTTACAGAGAATACCATTTGCTGTAGAAGTGCTTAAATGAAGCCATAAAGAATGGTCACCATGATTACAAAAGGAAAGCATTTCCCAGATATTTTGGCATCCTCTTTGATTGTGGAGGAAGATTGGTATTACAATAAATGCCTATGTGATATTACTCATGAGAAAAAGAATACGCACAGGAACTGAACTCATTCATAGAATTTGAATGCACGTTAAAATACAATTATTTGATCTATTCTCTTCTGAAGACAGTATAGCAAAAGGGTGCGTTCACTAACACTTCAGACTTGCTGCAAATGCTCTACAGAATCTTGCACTGTCCTTGTCCAGAGACAAGGACTAATTTTGGACTTAATTGGAGAGTTCTGTAGTGTTTTTGAGGCCAGATCATGGAATTTTTTTCTCTTTTATCTGAAGAAGAAGACACAGGCATGGTACTTACAACAAAGCCTGTGGGAAGATCTGTTGAGGCGAACTCTCTGTGTGTGGAGACACGAGGCTTGACTCCATTTCAGAAGGCTGATTTATTATGTTAAATATTATATTAAAATGCTACATTAAAACTATACTAAAAGAACAGAGAGAACAGCTTGTTCAGAAGGCTCAACAAGAACAGAACAGAGTAACAAAGTCTTGTGACTGCTCACAGCCTTGGCACAGGTGGCTGTGATTGGTCATCAATGGAAAACAATCCACATGGACCAATCACAGATGCACCTGTTGCATTCCACAGCAGCAGATAGTAATTGTTTACATTTCTCTCCTGAGGCTCCTCAGCTTCTCAGGAGAGGAAAAATCTCAGCAAAGGATTTTTCATAATATCATGGCTACAAAGGTCCACCAACATCTGCTGGAGAAAGAATCTCAGCAAAGAACCAGACAGCAGGGAAATGCCTGTCTCTACTTTTGCTGGCCAGATTGCACATAAAATTCACAAAGACACAGCATATAGATAGGAAAAGGATGCACATGTACTCCAGAAGTTGGTTTGTCTATTGACATTGCCTCTGTGGCAGTCTCATCCTGACCGTATGCCAAATAGCTCCTGGCAGATGCTCAGCTCAGTGAGCCTACATTGCTTAGCAGCTACAGTTTAGCAATTCCTTGTAAGAGGCAGAGTCAGACTGTGAAGGTATTGGTTCAGAAGGGATCTGGCTTCAAAGGCAGATGATGATTACATTAAGAAAGAAAGCGACAGCTACAGGTTCAAACAAGCAAAGCCAGTCTTGTGCAAACCATGCTGATCTTTGGCACAAGAGACAACTAATTAGTCCCCAACCATGATACGACAATCAAAAATATGATACCAAAGGCAATTATAAGGGTTGTCTTTTGGGAGGAGAAGCAAGTTCTCTAAAAATTCTCAGATGCTTAGCTACACTGTAGGAATATTGCATGTTATAAATGGGATTTGGGAAAATGATACAAAGTCATATCATGTGGAGCTCTTGGCTCCAGTTGCTGTATGTGTAACACATAGGTTATAATAAATTGTTAGTATATGGTACAGGATAATTGTCCTGGTTCTGGCCAGGACAGGGTTAATTTTTACAGTAGCCAGGAGGGGGCATGGCCAGGACCCCACAGATTATTCTATAGCATCTCCCATCATTTCTGGGGTTGGGGTAAGGGCTCTCTTCAGGGCCAGAATATTGTTGGGCTCCACAGTGAGCATTTGCATGTGAATTGCTCTCCTGTACACTTTTGTTGCAAAATTGTTGCTGTTAGTATTCATTTTCTTACCTCGCGGCTGTGTATAGTAAATTGTTCTTTCATCAGCACGTGATATTTATCTTTTCTGCCTCCAATTCTTCTCTGTAGCCCACTGCAGGGGGAAGAGGGGGAGAAGGGGGAAGTGAAAAAGCAGCACATGATTTGGCGTGCTTTCAGTGGGAACACCAAATTGAGAAATACCATTGCTAAACAATCACAATATTTTTGCACACGATTCAGAATTTTTTAAAAGTAGACAGCTGATTTTTGGCAATGATACCAGGCTGTTCTGCAGGATGTCAATTACTGTTTTTGGAAACTTCCACTGGTAGAAATTCCACAATATTCCAAGACAAATTTCACCTTCTCTACAGACCAAAAGTTGTGCCTAAACAATAGCTTTATACAATTTAGGAGCATAATTATTGTCTTTGGTACACAGACAAAGAATTTAGCCTTCATTTGAAACCTTTCATATATTTCAGGACTGAAATGTTTTTGGATAACAAGTTTCCCTAGATTCTTCTTTTCTTGTATTTACTCAGTCCTGGTGAGACAGCCAAATGGAGTCTTTACATCCTGTCAGGCTGGAATTCTTCTCACCTGCATAAACCTAAATGTGTCTGTCACATCTCTGACACACAAACACACACAGCTGAAATGCTGTATTTATAGACAGTACAGTCATGGGAATCCATAAGGGTCACTGGAAATGTAACATCTGACTTAGCTGCCCACACATTGGTGCCTAATATCATCTGAAATACCCCATGTATCCAAAAGATCCAGATGGGACTGCCAGGTATGACACAACACCAGTAGGAAACCTGGGCTCTCCTGTAGTAGTGTCTGGATGTCACTGAATCCAGCCCAGTGTAGCCTGGAGGGCTGTTTGTTTGACAATGTGTATATGCCGAATTTCAGGTGAGCTGAGCAGCCCTCTGGGCTCCACTGGCTGCAATTATTTAACACTGTCTCTTGCCCACACACACAGATGCCAAGGGCCATTTGAGGTGCTGTAGCACACTTGAGCCATGCAGATGTGACCTCAGGATATGACACTAGGCCAATGGTGACATTTTTTTCTGGAGGGCAGGCATCATACTATCAGGTATGTCCAAATGTGCTAGACACCCATTACAGGTAGCTAAGCCAGACAGGTACTTTGGTATTTATTAGCAACAAATTGATTTCAATGACTCATTGATTTCAATGTTGTACATGTGATCATTTTTATCCACTTTAAAATGTGATTTTTTTTCTTCTCCCATTTTGAATTGCACTCTATTTACTTTTTACTGTTTTCTCCTCTTGGAAATCATTGTGAATTCCAGCCCTGTGCTTCAATGTGCTTTGATCTGTTCTGAGTTTGATATAATTTGTAAATTTAATAAACATTGCCTTTATTTCACTGTCCATATAATTAATGGAAATATTAAATTATTCCAGTTTTAGAGCAGACATCTGTGGAACACCAGTTGACACTACCTTCTGTTTTGACTCCACCACACCACAATACCTGTGTTTTCAGTATGAATCTCTAGCTAATTGTATACCTAACTCACAATATTTTGATTAATTTTCAATCATTTGTAGTGAGAATATGGTGTGTGGCAGTGTCACATACACTACTCACATTATGGTATATGACAACAAAACTTTTTGCTTCCTTACTACAGATTGAAGTTTCTTTGAAATTGCATAATTAGTTCTTAAATCTGTTTTGGCTGCTACTTAACCTCTTGGTCGCTTCTGTATCCTTACCAACAGACAGTCGGTCCAAGAAGTTTTCTGAGTTTTAAAATACAATGATAGCCCTATAACACTCTGGATATTCCTTCTTCTAAGCAATCTTTGTTTTTGTCTTGTTAATAATCTGGAGACTTGACTGTCCTGCATTAATTTTTTTCATTGCTTCACCAAGCTGAAGTCTCTCAGGGTAAATTTCACCAGGTCTAGATGAATAATTTACAAACTAGGAGGATATGAATTTTTTCTCAAATATTTGAACTTCATTTGAGTGTTGGTTTGTTGGAGGTTTTTTTGGTTTGTTTTTTTTTGGTCTTTTTTTTTCAATAAGGAGCTTTTAAAAGGTTTTTTTTGTTTGTTCTTCCCAGTGTAAATACTATCATTGCACAAAACCAAGCAGAGATTGACTCTAAAATAAGTCTGAAAGGATGGTTTATGATTTATCCTTAATTATTTATTAACAGATGTTTCTTGACTTGATTAACAGTATTAATATTTTTAACAGATGAACAATGTGTCATTTTAAACATAAAACAAGGGTCCTTATATACTGCAAGTGAGGTATTGGAGGAAATAACTACCCTGCTAAAAGTATTCTCTGTAGCAACATTCTGAAATAACAAGTTTGTAAGTTGTAAGAAGCATTGCATACTGAACTAATGTTAAGACTGGGCCAGGCTTCCTTTAGTTTTTGTGGAACAAAGGAAAAAAGCACAAGAAGAAACTAAGACAGAAATGCCAAGCTGTAATAAAATGGTTTTATCAAAACAGAGCTGTCTGGTGCATACCAGATTCTCCTAAAGATGAAATACAAATAAACAAACAACTGCAGATAACACTACATCATCTAAGCAGACTGGAAAACAAACTGTTGTATGGTCTGGACAGTCTGTTATACAGATTCAAGACAGATCATAAACAAAAACAAGCTTCTGCAATTTCAAAGGATAAGCTGAGCCATTATTATGTATGTTTTAGAATTTCAATATGCAGAAAAAAAGAAATAGCTTATTAACTCTTGCTGCATAAAAACCTCTGGATGCATCTTGATAAAAGGAAATCCTTCTGTCCCACTTGGATATGAATACAGAGAAAATAAATTCAAATTAAATTTCTATTGCATATAAATATTGGGTAGAGTAATTTGAAAATGCTGCCTTTCAAGGTGAACTTTAGGGAATTGAATATTTCTTTCATAAGGAAGGAATCACCCATAGGTGATTTTTGTTCACAAGTGAATCAAGTGATTTTCACATTATATTGTCCTAAACAAGCTGCTGAAGTTTCTAAAATTTTCTGGGTAAATGCAACAGACTGTATATAAATTACTGTAAGCTGTTGTGAGAAACTGGAAGAGCTTGTTTCCCATTCTGTATGAGCCCTGTCTGTTATAATATTTAAGAACTTGCACAGATAAGCTATTCAGTATGTATCAAATTTTTAATCTCCTTGGAAAAAGGGAAGAAAAATATGTGTAATATTTTCCTGAATGAAATTTCAAATACCTATCTGCATTACAAGGTGCTGTGAATATTAAAAGAATTAGAAAATTCATTGGAAAATTCACCAAATGAATTGTTTCAGTGAAGAAGTATCAAGAAGCTTCGCTTCTTGCACTCATGCGATCATTTGGTTATTTTACATTAAGTACTTTTGAGAAAGTTGGTTTTGAGCTTGAAACTATAAATTATTTAAAAATTTCATTAAAAAACTTTCTAATGTTTGCATGGTTTATTTGGTTTTAAGAGAAAGAGACTAGAACCAGTACTCAGAATATTTTTATCTCAGTTTATTTCTTTATAACACATTTTGTCATTTAAGTCATAACATAGGTGGGGAGAAAAACAGTTTGGGAAACTTTATAATGAAGGCCTCAGTTCCCAAGCTTTACAGTCGTTTATGACAAAATGATGAGGAAAAATAGAAACCCAGCTCATGGAAGAGAGAGAGAAATAGAAAGATGTAAAGCTAAACTGATTCCTTGTTCTTTAAAAACATGTGGTTGGGCACACTTTTGTTTAAAGCAAACAAACAATATCTAGTTTTTAGCAAATTTTTAAAAAATTCAACACTTTTGTAAAGGAGAATTATTGTAATCCACCTTGCCCTACAACTGAGATTAGGAAATTTATTTGACCACTGTAACATAGTCCTAATACGAACCTGTGCTCTAAGAGAGAACGCAGATAAACTGAGAATAAAGTTTTTCAGATAATGTGTTATTTTTTGTGTCCCAAAAGACAAATACTTTCAAAGAGAAAGAAGCTTAAAATAGCATCTGGCTATTATTTAATATGCATTATGTAATATAAAGTATTATTTATATTGTCCAAGTATTATTATCATTTTATAATTTTGCTGGGTTAACATGAAAACTGTAAATCAAAAAGTGGATTATATGTTACATATGTTTATATCATCAGGGAATGTCAGTAAATATTAAAATAAGCTTAGTTTTAAGCACATGCTTTTTCTTGAATTTTTCTTTATTTTAAAGTTGTTTTCCTGTGATATTTAGTGTCTGCAAATAAAATAAATGAAAAAAATTTAACAGTATAGTGTCAGCATACAGACAAACAACTTTTAATATAATTGGTATTTAAGTAATTCAATAGCTGCTTATTTGTCTATCTTCTCGATGGCTGAACTCTGATGAACTTCTGATTGGTGTTTTTTTGACTGTTTTGATCAGCATAAACCTGGACTTGATTAATGAAGATATACAAAGGAAGCACAATTTCCTGTTGAGATTCAAGATTTACTGCACTAGAAATTTAGAACAAATGTAGCACCGTATAATATGAATTGGATTCATTATTATTTTATTATTTCTTGGTACATTTTAGCATCTTATGATAAATCCATCAATTAACCTTTGCTAGGTCTAATAGGCTTCATTTAAATTTTGTAATTTCATATTTGTCTTGAAATTGCGTACTCATAAATATGTTGAAGTTTTTGATTTATCTAAACAATCTGAAGTTAATGATTGCATAAGATGCATGCTACAGTTAACTGATGAATTGCCTTTGTTTAGACTTTGTATTTTATACTTTACTCAGTCTAATGTTCACAGACCTTGCAGTGTTTTCACACTGCCTAGGTTTATCTGCTTTATTTGACTGCTGACAAAGTACGGAATTTTAATCTGTTATTGTAACAGTTTGAAATGAAGAGAAATTTCTGTTATACTTTTATTGCTGCCTAAGTTGCTGCCAGAAAATCTGATTGAAAGTGTTGAGAAAGCAGCCATGAAGAGGAAAGCACAAGCAATCTTCCATTCTCTGTATTATGGCCTGACACATATTAGATCAGTGTCTTTTTGTGCAACAGACAGTCTGCCATAATGAATACCAATTTCATGCATGTTACACACAGGCAAGTCTCATTGCTCACCTTTTTCCTACAGATTTCTTAAAAATCCAGCTGGATTATAAAGTCTACTTCAGTTGCCACATTCCTAGCATGAAGTAAAAAGATATTTTGGTCAAACCTCCCCTGGAAAAAGCTTAAACTTAGAAATATATTCCTTTGAAAAAATTAACAACTTCTTTTATGGAAAGGAAACTCAGGTGTGCAGACTGAAAAGCCACCACTTTGCACTGCTAAAAGGTCTCTGACTTGAATGATAAAGGGATCAGGACTTGCCAGCCAGCCAGAGTGACACTTACCAAGCAATTTAGATGCAGCCTTACTTACTGAACTCCACATTAAATGTAGATAGATTTTTTTTGCTCCATATATTTTGACTGCATGTTCTCCAGAGCTATGCACAGAAATATGACAAGCAATTCAGGTACCTAACATGGGTAACTGGTGTTTTTTAGATGCCATACAGTGAATAAAACATTCTGGAGGGAGTGGCAGGTGTGACACGGGGCCTAACGGTGACTCCCATCTTTTGCAGGGGCATCAGGAGGAAAGATGAATTTTTTAAGGTGTCTGTAAGAGCATCAATTACCTTTGTTCAGTCTCCTGTACCTCCTCACCCATGAAGAATATTAGGTAACGTTTTCCTTTTGTAGATGTGACTGCTTCCACTTTTCCTGGTTCCAGTTACGTTTGTGATGTTACATTTGTTTGCTGTAGAGTGATCATAGTGTCACATTAGGTCACACTGTGATCCTAATGTGATCAGTAACCACACAATATCTGAGTGGAGTTGCATTAACTCCCATCCAGCTAATTTGCCTACTGCCAAGAAATTTGAGTACAAGAATGGAAGAAACAGAATTCCCCCCCTGCCTGCCCCCACTCCCAAGAAGAAAATAGAAAATACTTTGTAGCTAAGAGCCTTATTGCTGAGGTAGAGCAGCTTCTTCCACAGAAATATTTTCATCCCAAGATGCTTAGTACATGGCATGAAAGTCTGATTTGAAGCTGATCTGGGCTAGTCTTTCTCCCCGTGGTTTTAAATAGATGCATATTTATGGAGCTGTTCAGAAAAAGCAATATGTGTTGCACATATATTCTGATTCTTGTGTTTCTCCTTGCAAAGGAGAAATCCCAGTCTGACTCACTGTGTTTTCCACATATTTTGCTTAAGTGACACAGAACATATACAAGCATAGTAACTTGTGTATATAAGCATAGTAACTGCTGACTTACTTTGAAAAACAAACATTTCCAAATAGTTACCTAAACTCCTTCTTCATAGACCATGAAACTACCTTTAGGAACCCAGTTTTAGCTTTTCATATATGGTGGTTATACCCATTCCTGTGTAACTGTATTGTTACTGAAGTGCAATGAAGTCAATATTTCTTTACAAATGTCTACTTTTAACATAGAGCTGAAATTTCACGTTCAACAGGACGAACTGTCGGACAGCTTTATCTTCTGGTCACAGACAGCTCCAGGTGCATATCCCAGAGGAGCAGTACCCAGGAGGCCTAACTTCTAGGAACATTCCTGACAGTGGTCTGTCTGGTTACCTTGGCAAGTCATTTCACCACCCTGCTTCAGTTTCTCCATTTGTTAAAAGGGGGACACACACTTTTGTTGAGAGCTTTGACAAAGATTTTATTATTCTGTAGTCTAGTAGCACATCAAGACAAGTCTTTCATGTAGCAGACAAAAGTACTAAGCATTTTTTTTTATTATCATACCTGCACTGCCTGTTATATAGAAATTTGCAAAACTGCAAAGAAATGAGGATCACTGTTTTTCTCTTTCACCCTGAACGTGGTAAAAACATCTTATTTCTCAGAAGTGAGAGAAAAAGCAAAGCTAATCAACAGGAATGGTTTTAAGTTTGACATCTTGAAAGAGTACCTCAATTAAAAGGATAAATTTGGTGAATTTCTAGAATCTGAGTTACAACATAACTTAATCAAAGAAAAACTGTGTGGAAATCTTGCATTTGAATATCAGTTCAATTTTGAGATTTTTGCATGTTATCAATGTAGAATTTTTATTCTGCTATTTTTTTGGTCATATTTATAAGAAATTCCAGGAAATCATGGTTTTATAATGAATACAAGCCAAAAATGTACATCGGCCCCAAATATTTTCTGTTTTATGTGGCTTCTCCATAGCAACTCTGTATTTTACTGTTTTTCAACAAGTTTTATGTAAAAGTCTAAATTTAAGACATAAAAGTTAAGCAAACTAAAATTAAAACAATTTCTCTTTTAGCATTTTTGTAAGTAACATAGTGCAATTTTCTAGGAAAAATAAACTACACTGTTATTTTCAATAATGTGTTTAACTGTCTCATCCATAGCTAAATTTAGATGTCACTGCTAAAATTGGTTGTTCTAGATAACAGTCACTGTGCAAAGGAGTGATTTTGTACTGCCTTCACATAGTGTTTTAGCAGAAGCTTCCTCCACAGGACATGTAACCAGATGCATTAAATTATAGTTTACACAGGATACAAATAATTCCTTCCTGACTGCAGCATGATATCAGAGTATACCCCTCAAAAAGAGATATGATTAGCCTTATCGTTAGCTACTGTAGTTAAAAATATTATTAGTGGGTATAAAATTATCTGTCTGTACTTTTAAGACCTGGTTGAAATCAATTCTTTCATGATTTTCTGCAGTACGGATTTTTTTGTTAAGATTATTTGGCGTAGAAGCATACTTTATACAACTGCATATTTGTCTTCTATTTTCCTTTTATTATGATATTGTGGCTTTTAAATATACTGTGAGACAACCTAGATTGCAGTAACAGTTTTTTGATCTTTTCCCCTAATGTTTTATGTTGTATAGATAACCTGATTCTGTTCCTTTTCAATATTTCTCTTTTCCTGACTAAATAATTTAACCATTTCTATGCTTTCATCTCAGATACCTTTAATGACACTGGCTGGACCTATTTTACTCCCAAATGTGTCTTAATGTCTTTATGTGTAAACTAGTTTAGCATAAAAAGTCTAATGATTTCTGAGTGGCCATTGCAGGCTGTGCAGTCAATGGTCTGTGAACTCAAGTTTCTCTAAGAAAACCACAAATGGTTAGGTCATAGTAGCTGTGAATTTAAAACATTGGAACATTCATCTGAATTGTAATAGTAGTGTAATTGTATATTTTTTCCTTTCAGTAAGCCCACTTTGAACTTTTAAAGTTCTGCATTACTTCCTGTGAGACCTCTTACAAAATTGTCAATGTCTGCTGATTCCATGATCTGCAAAAAAATGAATTTAAAGTGAGTACTGACATGGTAGCTGCTAAAACTTCCTTTCTTCAGTGCTGTTTGGAGAGGAGGGTAATTCAGACCATCTTGCAAATGAAAAGTAGTACACATTTAATCAAAGAAGCAAGAGTGCCACCACAAAAATACATTGTTTTGGGATAGTGAAGTCAGTTGTACCTGTCTAGCACTTTAAGATCAGCTTTATGGTTCTGTGATCGGGTTTTGTGGGAGCATATAAAGGGCAGAGTGAAAGACATTTATGCCTAAAATGAGAGTTGGGTAATCTGAGGCCTCTTAACTCAGAAACCATGAACTGTCAGAAACCATCTGGGTCAGCTACTGCTGGAACTGTGCAGGCTCTTCTAGGCTTGATTCTCTCATCTGCTAGAGCATTTCTGCACACACCCAACCCTGAATGGGCTTCTAGGCCTTAGCATGACAGTAATTTCCAGAACAAAGTGGATCCTACTCTTGTCCTGGCCTTCATTCTTTTCTTTTGGTCAGCAGGTAGCTCAGAAGGTTGACTTTTGGATTGCCCCTCTAAGGTTCCTGATGTTGATGTTCAACCACCAACCAGAGCAGATGAATTCCTAGTACCTTGAAAATACATATTACAATTCAAATATCTGGTCATAAAGTGACACCTCAGCATGACAAAAATGATATTCTTCCCTTCCAAAAATACTTGCATAATTGGTATATCTTAATATTTTTCCGTGCAGGATTATAAAAGGAGAGGGTTTATTTTCTTGTTCAGTATTGAAGGTGAAAAGTTGCCACATAGATATTCAGCATTTTCAACCAATTTGCTTAGATTGTCTAAAAAAAAAAAAAAAAAGAGAAAAGAAAAGGTATTGGTCTTGTGAAAAGATTGAAAAATTCTTAAGATGATTTAATTCTGTCTTCCCTAGCTTGTATGTTTGTATAGCAGTCTGTGCAAAATAAGAAATATTAAGGTAATAAAGTTCATCATTGAAGTCGTATCACAGAAATGACAGTCATGAGAATGAGAGAGAGAGAGAGAGAAAGAAAAAGAATAATTACCTAATGCTGTAATTATTATTACTAGGTAGACTGCTTTACATTTTGAGAGATTATAAAGAAACAAAGAAATAAATTATGTCTATAGAAATAATTACTACTAATTCATAAGAGGAACTCACAAGGTGAAGACAGTTACAAGGCTGATCTTATACATTTTTCTTAAAGACAACATACCAAGAAATCCCTTTCTGCCATTTCTAAGACTGACAAATACTTTTCCTCTTCTTTTCTTAAGAAGAGTTTGCCTACCACAGTTTGTCTGTCACAGTCTATTTTGGGTACTCAATATTACTCCAGAATATTTTCCAAATTATGCTACATTGCTCATTGGGAAAATTCACACTCTCTTTTCAGATAATTTCATCTGACCCAGAGTACCACAGCCTGCTAGTGAATTAAAGACCTACATGAATGTTCTCTGGAAAAAAGGGGATAAGTGCCTTGGAAATGCTCAAGTCTGAACTGCTAAGCTCTTGCTTTCTAAACTGAGGGAAAACGACCACTGCTTTTCTAGGAATGACCCTGTGTCTCTTCTAACATCCAAATAGGACCTGACATAAATGTCCCAGCCTACACCATTCAAGCGACAATGTTCTCACTTTCAATAGAAGAGATGATTGAAATCTAGAACAGGGATGAGTTCTGTGGATTCTTTTAATTCATTAGGACAGACGGAATTGCTGCTGATTCTCCCTACTGTTCAGCTCAATACTTTGTGAAAAACCAATGGACAGAGTTAGTTCTAAAGAACCATATAAAAGAAATAATGATCTTTCTCAAGGCACCAAAATTTTTCATGGTGCCAGGGAGGCTGGGAGGCTGCAAAAGGGGAATCTCCTTAGAGAGTTATACATTAAAGACCGTTGTCCAGTTTGAATTGTGAATGAACTACGTTATTTGTGCAAATTTCTTTTAAAATAGCAGTTCTGGGAGACTTTGTTGAACTCAGGGACATGAGCTACTATTTTTGAACTAAATTCTAATATATGCTCTCTTCTTTTTCTCATTGTAAAGATGAGAGAAGAGAGGAGGAATTAGATATACTTTTCTTCTTTTTGGAGTAGATGGTGACTGAGAAGTTAACTTCTCAGTCAAATTCCTGGTATATGAAAGCAAAAAATTAATATATATGTCACACAATGCAGTGACTCACCTCCTTTACACTGCTTTACTTAATCTTCAACATCCCCTCCAGACAAGCTAGGAAATTTCCCTGTTTTCATACATATGAAATCAGAAAGGGTTTTGTTTAAACAATTTTTCATAAATTTGTTTGTTTGTTTGTTTGTTTTCCCAGTAAGAATGGAGTAGAGAGAAATAAGTCTTTAAGGATTATGATCCTTGATTTCAGCATCATTATGGGTTGGTGAATGGAAAGAGGACAGCTGGATTTAAATAAATTAGACTGACAAAAAAGGTGCAGAAAAAATAAAAACTCCTAAATCTTAAAAACTCTTAAAATATGCTTTAGAACTCAGTGCAATTGAAATCCAAATAAACAGAGAAACATGAACACAAATATGCTGTTGACTTACAGGTGATTTTTTTTTCTGTAGATGGCTTTGAGAATCCTGGAATTTCCAGATCATAAATCTAATACTGGTAGATATTTTAGGAGTAAGATAAAAGTATTCTTAAGTACTATAAAATTATAAAAAACCCCTATTTTGACAAGTATATGTAGGTCTGAATTTCAGTAACCTTCACAGGTTCTAAGTGAACCTTCAGCATTCCTAATAACAAACTCTCAATTGCCCTATTAAAAATTCAAGTTCTTATGCCTTGGGAGATCTTAAGTTTGGAAATTTAAATTATGTCTAAATGATTTTCTTACAATCATTAAGCAACATTTCCTGTATTTCTTGTTGAAGGAGTATACAGCAACACCTTGAATTACCCTCTACTCCTGAACATTTAGTGAATCTTGAACTTGAGTGTGATTTAGATTTCCTGGCACTATGTGTGTCATGCTATTGTACATAAAAAGCTGCTTTAACTTCACTACTGCACAAAGTTGAATGTCAGAAAACCATATTTGCATTTATACACAGAATAATTACATGCTGATGCGAACAGTAATTAGAGATACTAATGAAAAATGTTAACCAATGGTTCATGTGTTTGCAGAAATAAAGAAGAAATCAATAAGAACAAGCAATGAAAAAGATGCTGAATGTTTGTTGTCTTTTGTGTAAGGTGAAGAACTGAAAAAACTTACAAAATATCTGTAATGCTTTTCAACCAGGTATCCAAATTAGTTCTTACTTGGTGAAAATATAATATATTATCATTTTTTTTTAATTTTTTTTTTTTAGATCACTAAAAACAAAATGAAGATCTGGAGATCTTGACTGACTTAATGTATTTAAGTTTCTCTAACAGAGAACTGGATTTGAAATGCTTGTGATTACAATCTAAATGAATTTGAGGGTTTAACTCAGCCTTTAATGGATTACAGTAAGAAAGTTATCAACTTTATATTAAAGTAAAAAACTATGATCTCCTTCCATATTTAGAAGTCCATCTTTTGATCACAGAAAGAATGCAGAGAAGGAACTAATATTAACCTTCATTCAGTAGAGTCTGTTTTGTGAGTGGCCACTGAAAAAATATTTACAAATATCAACTTCATAAGAAGCAAATAATAATTTTACAATGCTGAAGTGAAATGCTGATATGCAAGATGCTAGAAAAAATGTTTCTGCTGTTGCTTGTCCCTTTTCTCCTTTTGTTTTCTCATGCTTTTAGAATCCCACATCTGTAACTGGAGCTGTGTCAAATATGGGTGATACTGCAGCTAAAAAATGAAAACTTCCAGACACTAACAGATACCAGTTTTAAGAAGCAGATTGGCTTCGGCAGTGCCTATGTTTTTCCTTTGTAATACGTCTTCACTATCTGTAAGTATGACATTTTCTGGCAGGAGTTTTTGTGGTAATAGATAATACTAAGCTAATAGAAGAGGATAGTCATGTAAAGTGAGTTCACTAACATAATTCACATTTTCAATCAGGCAAAAACAGCAGTGTCAACATAACTTCAATTCAGTATGATTCCTGTTTTGAATGTCAAGTACTCAACAAATGTCTCACAAGTAACTATTCTTAGAAACTGTATGTCACAGCACTAGATAAAGATATATAGGGGAAAACAGTTACAGCTCTTAATTAACTCATAAACAAAAAACTGAAGCAAAACCCTTCTAATGGGATTGATAAGAACTGTGACTTCAGCTTTAATTTTTAGAAACTGGACTTTCTTTGTCTTGTTGTGATACCTATAAAATTTCAGTTTCTGTGTTTTGAAGGTACCAAGCTGACCAAACCATGAGTTTAGCCTATATATTCAGCAATGCAGCCATAGGTGCTTTTTAGTTGCTTGCATCAAATTAGGATGCTTGATATCAGAAATCCTGGGAAACTTAGATCTGTGAGTTTTTGTTTTAAGCATTTGTTTTGGTTTTAACTTGGGGCTGATGAATAAAATGTAGATTCATATCTCTGTGTACTGAAGAAAATGTTTGCATCAACCCTCACACTGTGAAACTGCAGAATGATGTACAGCTTGAGATGATGTGACTTAGGTTCACTTAGATGAATCCACCATGAAAGCTCAAAAGATTCCTGGGATGTTTTAAATTTTCTCTGAAGACATTTGCTTATTTCTCTACCACAGCAAGTATCTGATTCGAATATTTGAGGGTAGAATTGCAAAATCAGTGGGAGGGTATTCCGTGTATTTATTGATGAACTAGGGATTAGGCGTGCCAAAGATCAGCCTCATTGACCATATTTACAAATGAAGATGAGGAAAAAGAATCACAGAATGGGTGAGGTTGGACCACAGTGGGTCATCTCCCTGCTCAAGCAGGGTCATGCTAAAGAACATGGAACAGGATTGCATTCAGACAGTTCTTGAATCTCTCCAGTGAGGGACACTCCACAACCTCTGGCAATCTGTTCCAGTGCTCAGTCACTGCACAGTGAGGAAGTTTTTTTTATGGAAGTGGAACTTTCTGTGCATAGGTTTCTGCCCATTGCCTCTTGCCCTATTGCTTGCCACCATGGAGAAGATTCTGGCTTCATCCTCTTGACGCGTTCCCTTCAGTTACTTGGAGACATTGATGAGTTGTCTCAGTTGTCTCAGTTGTCTCTGACTGAACAGGCCCAGATCCCTTAGCCTTTCCTCATAAGAAGATGCAGATGGATGCAGGAGATACAGATGTAACTCTTCAGTTACACCATTTCCAAACAACAGGACTTTACAGAGCCATTGAATTGTGACAAATTGTGTTCCAGAAGAGAGCACAGAGCTGTGATGGGCCACAGGTACATTTTTTCTTTATATGCCCATCCTGACAGATATAAAAAAATGAGAATAAAAACTGCAGCCACAAAAAATGGCCAGGGAGGTTATTATATTACTTGGCCTCTTTTAAGCTTGGAAAAATTTTCTGGCTTTCACATGAACTCAGTATGTTCAGATAAGGATAGACTGGAAAAGGCATGTGAAAGTCAGTATTTGATTCCCCAGATTTCTGGATGGATATTTTTAGTTGGTGTGTTTGCTTCTGATTTTGCACCTTGTATTTGAAGTCAGTTCCAGCCAACAGCAGCTTCAATGCCAGCAGATTTATGGATAGCCCGATACTGCTGGTCTTAATGTCAGTCTCTTAATCAGAATACCTTCTGAAATGAACTTTCATGGCTTTAGCTCCTGATTTTAGGACAAGCATCAGAATGGCCAGTTTTTATTCAACAGCAGCCACAAGTAAGCCTATATTTACAGGCTGAATTTTAGTATTCAGTGTTACTTACAACACAGACAACTTCCTAGTAAGAAAATCTGAGCTAGATTTGTTACTAAATGAACCTAGAGGACATCTTCAGTAAAAATATAGTGACAAATAAAACATGTTGTCAGCTAAATCTTCATTTTATGGGATAGAAAGAGATTATCTGTTTAGGTCATCTGATGATGGCATTCTGTAGAAGGCCCTAGGCCTTGTGATTGCCATGAGCTTTTATAGCCACTGTAGCAGTTTAGACAGGACACAAGAATATATAGAAAATGAACTACATGAACATATTTTAATGACATGAAAACCTTTTGCTGTTTTTGCATGCCTAAGAGCTCGAATCAGATTTGTCTTTCCTTGCTCCTTTGTAACGTGCATTTCTAAAACTGTAGATCACTTTCCTATTGTATAACATATCCAGGTTGGTGTCTGCTCTCAGAACATATTAACACTCTTGTTCTGAAGCAGTTTTCATGAAAACATTTTCTGACAAGCAAGCTATTTTTAAACTGGTATGTTTTTTTCCTTCATTTATCTCCAATACAATGGACCGTATTATACCTTTTTACTTCCAGCCTGTGCTTCTACATGCCATCTTCACATCATTCTCAGACTTTCTGTGAAAATAGCCAAGTCTTTTTGAGATCTGCTATTCAAATCTTCCACAAAATAACAAATACACCTTTATACACTGACACGATCCATCCTAAGGACGAGATTCATTAAGGTTCTTTTCACTGATCTCAGGGTGCAAAAACAGGTGTGACAAGGGGGTTTTGCAGTAAGAATCAAAACAAATGTACTTTTATTGAATAACCACAGCAAAATGCATTAGGGAGAAGGGGAATGAAGAAAAGGGAAAGAATAAGGAAAAAAAAGAGAGGAAAAGAATAGAGGTGTATAGCTACCAGACATGGGATCCTTCTAAGTCCAGTCGACGGAGCCTGCCGTCTTCACGTCAGGAGAGATCTCAAGGGTACCAGTCAGCTCTAACCTCTTTTATAGTCTTTTTTGATTGGGGGAAGGGCACCCATTTCAAAATAGTCTATTGAAAAGGGTACAAAAAGTCCATCAGCAGTAGGCAAGAACCATTGTCTTCTTGGTCCAGTGGTCTCTTGCAAACTTGCTTTGGTTACTTGGCCTTCCCCACACACACCTTCCCCCACCCTACGGTAGGGATTTCAGTCTCAGTCTTTTAGAGAAAAGAGGCGACTTTTCTATATAGGGGTCGCATGTCTCAGTCCTGGATGGGAGAACCTTCTCCCATCTCAGTCCATCTGTCACAGTGGTACGATGAATGGGAATGAAGGGTCCTTTAGTGGTGACCACTGAGAAGGTCATTCCAGAGAGAAAGTACAGCCAAGTCAGGAGGTTGTAGAAATTCCAGGACCAGCGTTGCTAAGTGATGAAGGCGAAGGAGGGCACACTGCCCCTTCTCGGGTGCAGTGTTCCATGGGTTGAGCAAACACACCTGTAGACAATAGTTTGGTTTGGTGGACCAGCCAGACCCGGATTTCTTTTCCTTTCCCCCGTGGTCTCGACTCTCATGATGATCAAGAGGCAAAGAATGAGGGAAATTTCAGACAGACACTCACACACACACATCGATACAAAATTCAAGCAAAAGACAATGGAAGACTGCTAGCAAATTCAGTTTTGTACAATACTGCTTCCTAAGGCCACAATTATCATGCATTTAAATTACACTTATTTATAGCAGCGATGACCATGTGAATTTTGTATTGGGTCTGTCTGAGATGGAGTTAATGTTCCTTACAGGAGCCCTTCCAGTGCTGTGCTTTGTACCAATAGCCAGAAAGGTGTTGGTAACACACCAGTGTTTTGGCTACTGCTGACCCATGCTGGCACAGCATCACTGCTGCCTCTCCCACATTTCCCACCAGTAGGTTGATGGTGGGCAAGAACTTGGGAGGGGAAATGGCCAGGACAGCTGATCCAGATTGACTGAATGGATATTCCATATCATATGATGTCCGTTCAGCAACCAAATCCAAGGGAAAAAAGTAGGAGGGGAAAGCTTTTGTCTGTCTTCCAGAGCAACATCCACACCTACTGAAACCCTGGGAAATGGCTGGGAAGTAGAAAATAAATCTTTTATTTTTGCCTGCTTTTTCATTATTAAATTGTCTTTATCTTGATGCATGATGGTATTTTTCTATATTATTCTCTCCCTCTCCTGTCCTGCTGAGGAGAGGAGTGATAGAGCAGCTTGAAGAGCACCTGGCATCCAGTCAAGGTCAACCCACCACAAGTATGGACAAATTTTCCTCTCATTTGTTACTGTAATATGACATTATGTAATAATTCTATACATGAAGATATTTCAAATAGTCAGTTTCTCTTAATGTCATTGGACACTGGCTTTGCAATAAAGAGCTGTTGATTTCTTGTAATATTAATCTCTGCCTAATATTGCCAGTAAAATAAACAAAATTATTTGTCTTTCGAAGCTTGAGAATTTGTAGAAGACCTTCACATACTATTTGAATTCAGAGAATTTTCAGAGGCAAAGCTCTACACTGTAAAGAAGATATATTTAAATGAAAAGAAAGTATTACTTTTGATAAGCCTTCAAGGGAGTTCATTTCAGAATAAATCTGAGCAGAACTATACCTGTTACCTGCCTAAAGTTCTGTCTCTCAAAAACCTTATGCATGGTAATTTTCTTGTATTGTATGCCACATAGTAAAATGTGCATTCTTCTTAACACATAATTAGTCCTCTTGGGGCTTACACAAATTGCAGTTCTTATACACCTGTGGCTAGCACAAAGTAAATTTGAGTATTGAAAGCCTTAGGATCATGTCAATCTCTACAAGCTGCCCACTTGTGATAAGCATAAACTTGCCCTTTGAATGTTTTATTGAGCTACTAAATAAATAAATTAATAAATCATCCTGCCCTGGAACTCAGCATCCAAAGATGTATTAATTCTATGTCTAAGATAAAACATGCAACCCATTGCAAACCATTTCATACAAATACGTCGATGTTTAAGACAGTAATGCTGAGTTTGGAGCTGAAAGCTGCGGAATTGGGAAGTCTGATGTCTTGGGAGATTCACACAAAGATAAATGCACAGAAAATTTTTATTTATGCTCACCTGTTCACCCTTTAATAGGAAGGCTTCTATATGTTTCCCCAGCTTGATAGGCATGAGATATTAAAGTAATTGCAGAAGCAATATCATAAGATTGATTAAAGTTGTTTATCTGAATAATAGTGGCATTTCTTTGGTTGAACAAAACCTACCATACGTGATATTAAGTTACTACACAAAGACCTTGTAATCATTACTCAGTCCAGCCAGAAAAGATTAAATGCTGTCAAGATCTTCAAAACAGAGTATGACTAATTAATTAAAATCTCTTGTCAGTTTTGAGGTTTAATCCCCAGCGTGACTATTTTGTTCTGTCTCAATAAATGACTGTTCTTGGCTAGATCTAACAATCCGGTGAAAAATTTCTTCTGCGCATTCAGCAGTACCAGAGTGGGCTACAGGATCCTTCTTTTCTAGATGACTGGTTTAAACCAGACCTCAGAGAGTATTGAATTGCCTTGGTCTGTATGAAACAAGCCTTGTGATATATGGCTGTTGACTCATGAAAAGAAACATTAGACTACTTGTGTTTGCCATTCTTTTGGAAATCGCACCCAAGTAATCTAGCACAGCTACACTCAACTGTTGAACTATTATCTTTATGGTAAGCATAATTTTGTCTGATTTTTAAATGCTGTGGTTGTACGCAAATTAAGAGACAATATCACAAGACAGTAAAATGTCACTTTGTTAAGTACCACATTTGCTTTTCAAAACCTAGATTCCTTATACACATTTTAAAAGTTGATTTATTAACTAATCATTAAAAGTACACTTCTATGTGTTTATCTTTCACCTTTTACATCATCACTATGTGAACAGTGGCATACTGTGGGATCTGTCCCCGTGTGTTAGAGTAGTGGGATCAATCAGTAGGAAAAAAAAGACCATATATGCTAAAGCATGTGGGTAGGAAGCTTTTTTAATTGTTCACACTGTTCTAAAAAGTAATTCAGTCTTTTGGAAAAATAAGAGGAAATGCCTATTTCTTAGCTGTTAGCACTATTTTGTTTTAAGAAAAGTGGTGTAGAAACAGTGGTGGAAGAGGGGTAGAAAAAGGGGGGAGAGGATGGAAAGTAGAATTTTAATTGGAAGTGGACAGCTTTGTATTTCCTGGAATTCCTACAGAAATATATGAAGCAGTAGTAGGTATTTGAAAATTTCTCTTGCTGTACTGCAGTAAGCAGATGATTTGTTTCAGCTTCTGTTTGCCCATCTTTTGGACTCTTTTCTAGAAATAAATTACTTTCTATGATTTTTTTGCCCTCTTGGTCCCATTACACTGTGGGTTTGTATTCTGGAAGGAGAAAAATGTGCGTGTCTGTGTTTGTGTATGGGGTTAGTCTGTCCTAAAATTTAACTGGAAATGGTCTTTGGATGCAATGGAGTTAGCTTTGGAGTACTAAAGTCCTAAAATTAGCTTGCTTTTATATATGTGCTTGAAATTACTGTTGTTTTCGTATCTAAAGTGGAAAACCTACTGGCTGCAGAAGTGATGGAATTTAAAAACTCTCTATACCTGCATGATGTGTGCATCTCTGGGAAAGCTGTTTACTGAATAGGTAAATGAGTGAGATAAAGGCCTTAGTGGAATTATGTTAATAAGAGATGATGGAACTGTTGGAGTAAATCCAAACTGAAATAATTTGACTTCCCCTAAATTGATTTGGAAAATAGTAAAAAGAAACAAAAGAATAATAATTTAGGAAAAGAAGCAAATTAGTATTTTTAAATTTTCAATTAAAAAAGAAAGGAAAAGGCAAGAAAAAAGGATATGAGGTGGTTGTGGGGGAACCACTGAAATGTATAAAGCTGAAGAATGAGTGAATATAAGATAATCTGTCTGTGAATGGAGAGGAGAAGGGAAGAAAAACATCAAAATGCAAGTCCTTAGAAAAAGATCAAGTCTAGTAGAACTCAGCACTAATTTCTACTGGGATGTTTCTACTGATGAAAGGATGTTTTTAGCTGTCTTTTGAAGTAGATCAGAATTTTACTTGTCATTTATCTGAAATTGGTACTATTTTAGATCTTTTCACTGATTAGACTCGATTTTGAATCAGATTTTGAGACTCGGTGTGTTTTAATCTAGATGTCTGCCCAGGATACTCTGCAGCTCTCTAAAGCATATTCTAAAAATGCCTTCTACTAAATATTCCACTTCTTGTTGTCATTAACACATATTTGAATGGCTTGGACACAGTTTGTGTGTCTTAATGTTGTCACTTTAAAATTTTTCACCCAAATCTGATCTAGCCTCCCAGATTTTCTTTTTAATTGATTTTAAAAAAATTTGCATACAAAAATGACAATTCATTTCATATTGCAATGTACATTTTTAAATATGCTAGACCTATTTCCCTTCAGTTTTGCCTGTTTACAGGCTTAGAATCACGAGTTGAAACTTTGGTACAAAGCTTACTCAAAAATATCTTTCCCTTTTTGTTTAATGATAAGCAGTTCCTTTCCTTAATCAAACGTAGGTTTTCAGGGATAAGGTTGATTTGGAGCGTCATATTTTTTTACATTTAATTTCATCTATTTCCTTCCCATCTGTTATCATTTAGATGTTTTCTGCTAAATGTTTTTCATTTTGTGTTTCTTCTTATTTCCTACACTTATAGGAAATAAAATCACTTACACTTTGAGAGAAGCTTCAAATAAAAGTCATAGCATTTGAGCCTCAGAGGTGCAGTGAAGGCAAAGAAAACTGGGATTCTAATAAAAATTATATAATACGGAGTCTGCAGGATCTTAAATTAAAAATCCCAAAGGAATAATATTAATTTAATGTACAAAATTCCAATAGAAGTTTTGTAAGAAAGAAGTATTCTTTTCTAAATCCTGTTTCAAGGCAAACAGATCTTAAAAACTGAGAGCTGTTTTATTACCTGTGGGTCTCTTTATTGATATATTGAGCTGGTATCTCAAGTTAAGTGTCCTCCTTTATGGAATATCTGGATGAGGCTGAGATCTCATGCATGGGCTGAAGCGTCCACAGTCTAATATAAGTTTCTAAGCTCTTACACTCCCAGAAGAAAGTCCATAACTCTGCATTTTCAAGAGAGGCCATTTGTTTAATTTTCAATACATGTCCACTCCCATCACTCTACATGCTTTTTAATAAAATATGGTCAACAAATATTTCCATTTAACTGAAAATGTAGTTTTATATGCTGTAGTGAATGTACCAGCTTTCTTGATTTCAAAGATTTTATACTCCACCAATTTTTTAAGAATATCTCACCAATGTCCACCTCTGGTTTACTTCATCTGGGTGGTATAAAGAAGCAGGGAACAACTATTCAACGATGTTATGCTTTCTGTGATTGTGTTCTACTTTCCCATTTTTCAATAATCTCAGTGAGGAATTGATAAAACAGACTGCAATGATGGCACATCTCTGTCTTATTCCCTCTTTTTTTTTTTTTCTCAATAGATTGCTCATTTAATGTTTCTATTTAATGAGATGGTACCTATTACAAGAATAAGTTATATGTCATTGCTGCAATTGTTTGAATAGAATTTTTTTTTCTGAACTCCCAGCTGTGAAGGCCAGCTCTCTAATTCAAGTTTGAGACACTCATGTTTTCCATTCTATTAGTCTCTAAACTTTCAGCCATAAATTTAAGTGAAAGCAAAACTGGAGTTTATAGCTCTCGAGATAAAAATCTTATGCTGTTAAATTTCTTAGGTAAAGAACCATTTTCTGCTGCTGGGGGTGTGAAACTCAGGCAAGGCTGCTGCAAGGTGTTTGTCATTCCACAGAGATGAGAAATTATTGATCTGCCCTTCATATGACAATGGAAAAGGTGCACACTAGTTTCTATTCCTTTGATTCTGCAGTCCCAAGCTGCAGCCTGTGTTACTGGTTCTAGTCTTGTGCTTCATACCTGAGGGACTGCAGGAATCACCAGCTGTGCAGTAAGTCACCCTTTCCTCACAAAGATACCTCGTGTGAAACTTCTTGTGCAAGAGAAATCAGCAGAAGGCAGTCAGACCACCTGAGTTTAAGCCCATAACATCTGAAAGGTCCATCCTCTTTCAATTTCCTGAAAGGGAACCATAAAACTCAGCTCCAAAAGGGATTAAGATGAATAGTATGACCATCATTCCTTTTTGCACTGGTTGAATTCAAGCTGGAAGACATTTCTGGATTTTTCTATTTTCTCTCAGTAGCTAGCTACTACTTTCTCATTCCTAGGCAGACTTCCAGAAGCTGTGAATTGCTGTGCATCATTAAACTGTCCATAACTGCATCAGCTACAGCTAATTAATGTTATGCTGTGTACACAAAACCATAGATAACAATACAGCATGTGCTAACAAGCAACAGAGACCACAGGCTTAAATAAGGGTTAACATCAGTCATTTGGTTCATTTTTTCCAAAAACATCTACTCCAACTTGATAACACAATCCTCTACCATGTATTGTTTTAATTTATATAGGTGAAACTAACTATAAGGGCAAATGAGGCAAGGAATTGATTTAACTTTCAACCTGCCTTCCTCTTTTACCAAAAAAAAAAAAAAAAAAAACAAAACCAAAAACCAAAACCCAAAAAAAAACCCCCAAAAAAAAAAAAAAAAACCCAACCAAAAAAACCCCCACAAAAAGCCAAACCAAAATATGTTTGACTTCTATTAGTGAAGGGTATTTTTGGCATATATCTAAAATTCTTTTGCACAGAAGGAAAATGAGACAAAAGGACAAACAGTAAAAAGTACTGCTGAGCGTGGTTCTACTGAGGCCTGGTTTGGGATACAGGGACGTAGGCCGTGTTTGCAGTTTCAAAGGGGGAAGTGTACACCTGCTTCAGGGAAATACTAACTTGCAGCTGCATTGTACTGCATTTCAATGGAATCCCACTGCTCTGATTAAAAGGTGCTGTTCCACAGCTGCGTTATCTCATTCGCTTTGAAAGGGAAAGCAGCTGACTTGATCAAAACAGGCCTCCCCATGGCTGCATTCTCAGAGCCACTCTCGCAGCAGAAGCAGATGATGCGAGTGAGAATCGCTCTTTGCTAGAATTGTTAAATAAGTATCTGATAGAGAACATGCTTCTCACCTCTTCTTTGTTCTCCAGCCTGATGCAAGAATTAGTAGTCCTGGCAACTATCAATAATGTCCTTCAACTCTCCCTTCTCTCCACTGGGTTTCTATGAAACTGCTGTCTGTGAGGACCATAATATTTTGTTCGACTTTCTTCCTGCCTTCTAGAAGTGAGTAGTATGGTTAATTATGAATTTGTTGAATATACCAGAAGTAATTTGTAGTTTTGCTTCATATTCATGAAAAGAGATGATAAACTAATTTTATTGCTATTTACAGATCATGTCTTTATTTGACTTATTTAAATCCTGTCTGTTAGAAGATCTTGTGATTTATGCCAAAATCCCTAAGTTAAAGATAAACAATGATTTCATTGAAAGTAAAATATTGTCTCAGAAATTTTGAGCCACCTCAGAAGAGGTGCCCATCATCTTGCTGCGCTGGAGTTCAGCTTCAGAATACGTAATCGTCGCATGTAATGTCAGTGAAAAATACCACAAGGCTGGAAATCACTGACTTCAATATCATTATGGCAAATAGGTTATTCAAATACAAGTGAATGGCAGATGTCTTAGTCCAAAAATCTGATAACAAATATACTGTATGCTACAGGTAGGCATGTCTGAAAAAGTCACAACACTTTTCATAGCCATTAAGATTTCTTCCATTGTATCTCTAAACACATTCTCTCTTCAGGAGATTATAACATCTTCTACGTCAGCTGTCTGCCTACTCAGACTGACTGCAAGAAAATGGAATAAAGGTGGTCAAAGATATGTGAATAAGATGGAGGCTGTTTGGCTTTCATGCTGAAAATCCAAAGATATTCTTGATTTGTAGCTTCCAGGTTCCTGTTGGGAAAGTGATACAGAGTGGTTTGTTCACAGGAATGTAGCTGAGCTATGGCAGATGTGCGGAATGTCTTGGAAATCAAGAGGAGAGAGGTGGACAGTAACTGTGAAAGCTCTAACAAAATCTGCAGACATTTTTCTCACAGGAGCTGGAACTCATAAGTGTAGAAAATGTCATCACAGATCTAATTAACACCAGCCAATATCCTACTTGGTAGCAGTACTAACCTATACCATTACTTTCCTATTAATCAGTGTTCCTAATATATCACTCTTTGAGATCAAAAAGTTTAGGTCAAAAGCCAGAATCAAAGATTTCTAGGGTCATGGCAGATAATGTAACCTTTTCTGTAATTTCCAAAGTCAAGGAAAAATCTCTGTCAAGTTTAATTTGCTCCAGTCAACCTCATTATGTGGTCAAAAGGTGGAAATATAAGGCAGAGACATGTAGGAAAATTTCTGACAGTGAGCAGAGGATGGAGCATTAATGTTTACAGTTTCTGTTCAAATACTTGCAAGTTAGAAGCTTGTCTTCCACTGCAGTCTGACATTGTTATACTTTTTTCTTTTATTTTTTTTATTTTTATGTTCTTACACTGCCAACAAAGCAGATTGTTTATGAACTGGCTGCCTGAGTGCACAGCTC
Organism: Onychostruthus taczanowskii; assembly: GCF_017590055.1. Classification (NCBI taxonomy): domain Eukaryota; kingdom Metazoa; phylum Chordata; class Aves; order Passeriformes; family Passeridae; genus Onychostruthus; species Onychostruthus taczanowskii. Next base: position 1,875,303 of record NW_024499906.1, read on the forward strand.
ATACACTTTCACTACTGTTGTGACTTTCATCCTGTGCATATTTGGAGAAAACTGCTGGCAAATTTTCACAAGCATGTCTCTCCAGTTACTGCATCCGATGTATGACTCAGGCTGTGTGATTTACACACAAGTTTATTTTTACGTTGCTGAATATCTCATCTTTTAAGGGACAAATACAAAAATAAAAGAATTTCTTTCCACAAAAGATTGACAAACCCAGAATTGTACTTAAGTTTAAATAAGTCCACAATACTTCTTAAGCAAACTTCAACATTTCAAGCTCAAGTAAATTTGTCAGGTTTTTAGGGGCTTCTAGCTACTTCTCTGCAATGAGTAGAACACCCTTATTGACTTCTGAGTTCTTGATTTATGACTTATATTAATATTTGTTTTAATTTTAAGAGATGCCAAATAAAAGGTGTAAATGGCATGTAGGTTTGAGGGCATATTACTTATAAAATCAATCTCTATTGAAATTGATTATATAGTCAGTGAAGGACTTCTCAGTAATGAGTAGCTTGCAGACATGGTTTGTACTCAGACTTCATAGGCCAAAGAGTTACATTGTAGGTAATCAATTTTGCCTCAGTTTAATCTGCTTTTTGTAACATCCTATGTGCTAAAAATATTTTATTGACTTGAGAAAGTAAAAAAAAAATTTTTTTAAAAAATGTTAATGTTCCATACTCCTAGAGCTGATAATGAAGTCCTTAGAAATCATTATAATCTTCATGATTAATTTCATATAACATTGGTTTTTAAGTGATATATTCTATTTTACTCATTTATTACTCTGACACTGAATGGCTTGCTCTAACATAAAGACAAACTTTAATTTGATCAGCTATAGCTAAATTTATTTAGTCCTTCCTCCAAACACCTAAATGGGTGTAACATTTTGCAGTTAGATTGTCATATTGACAACTGTACTGCTTCTCCAGGAGAGGGGAGGAGAGGCGGGAGAGAGAGAGAGTAAGAGAGGAGAGAATGCTGGCTTTACTTGTTTCAGAAGCCATGGAAAATCTTTTAGAAGATAATGATGAACTATAATGATAGGTAAGAGAGCAAGATACAAATTATCAAGCCGACTTTCAATTCAGGCTGCTTTGTAGTCTTCATCAACACAACTGTCACGATTAGAGCAGATAAAAGGTGAACACAAGTTCTCAGTGCTACCCTTTATCTCAGAAAAAAAATCTATTGCCACCACCTCAGAAAGATTATTTTTGTGTATAAGGAGCACTGAGTTATTTGCAGAGCTGATACATAGAGTGAATGACAGATTTGCATACACAGTGAGACATTTGGGGTGATTTCATTTATAATCCTGGGGGAGAGCTGGATTCGTTCTGTGAGGAACTGAGTGCCCACAAACCAAGGGTACTAAGCAATTTATAGACCCTCTGAGTCCTTGAACTGAATCTTTAATATTATGCCCAGCTACAGAAGAACAGGCAGGCTGGATTTGGGCTGAAATATATAAATGAGAAGGCAGGAAAACTGCTCTGTAGAGTGACCCTAACAAGGCTGCTTCAGGTAGATGTTGTGAGAGGAGAAGATTCTTTCAGTAGAGGCAGACATTTTTGACCTCAGACACAAAAGTCAGATTCCAATTGTTGTGCAGTTACCCATCCACAGCATATTGATGCATATAAAGCACCTCTGATAAAAGGACTGGTGGTTTCCCACAAAAAAAAAGAACCTGTAACCTCCCCTTCAATCCTCCCTAGTGATAATGCTCTGTTCAACCCTTTCTCGTTCCCCATTGAGGCTGTTCTCTTCTTGCTGCAGGACAAAGGTGTATTCCTTCCTGCCTTTCTCAGACCCAGACACATAAGATTTTTCTGGCTGTTCACATGAACTCTGAACTAGATGATATTTCTATTAATCAAAAAAAAAGTATTGTTGGCTTTCCTTAGGCTTTGTCTGACCTCAGTCTTCAGCAGTAGGAGGTTATATCACAGATTTTGGAGAGAATAATCTTTACAGGGCATCCTCTTACCACCTACCTCCCACAACTCACTGATATTTTTTCTGCATGTGTATTACTTTCTAAGGGCTGCCTTTTATTTGGCTTTTGGTGAACTACTGTCTGACTAATTCAATGATCTTTAGAGTTAACCTATCAAAGCATTTAAGATAGTTAAATCAAAATTTACCAGCCCACTCAAATTTACTTGGTACATTACCTACCTAATGATTTCACATTGCATACACTGTCTTAGCTTCTAATTCAGGAAGGTCATTTGAACACCAAAGAAATGTGAAATTGTTTATTGATTTCTTAATTATTCAGTGCTTATGGTTACTTCTTCATATTCCACTATGTTGTGGTTGGGTTGTTTTTTTTTTTTTTCCCACTTGAAATTTTAATAAACCAAAATATTAAAAACTAAACAAAACAGTCTTTAGTAACACAAAGGTCAGGACCGTGAGTTTGAAACATTGCTATTCAAATAGTAAATCTGTTAAATTTTCTTTGAGGGAATATTTCCTTATTGAAGTAGTTAGTTTTAATTTTGCATATTTATATAATATGAGCACATATACATATATATATATATATGCATGCTTATGTACCAGGACTCATCTCTATTGGTCTGACTGCGATTAATTTCATTTTCCCACAGCAGCCCTCCCAGTGCTGTTCTTTGCTTTGGTGTTTGGAAAGGTGTTTATAGCACACCAGTATTTTGGCTCCTGCTGAGCAGGGCTGGCACAGCATCATTGCTGTCTCTCCAACATTCCACCCTCAGCAACAGGCTGGGGGTGGGCAAGATCTTGGGAGAGGACATAGCCAGGACAACAGACCCAGACTGATCAAAGGAGTATTCCATACCATATAATGTCAGCTCAGATATAGAAGCTAAGAAAAAGGAAGAGGCTTTCATTACTTGTGACATTTCCTTCTGGAGTAACAGCTATATGTGCTCAACCTTGCTTCTTGGGAAGTGGCTGGGCATCACTCACTGATGAGAAATAGAGAATAAAATGTTTTGCATTTTCTTTTACTTTAGAAAACTGATTTTGTCTTGACCAATTATTTTTTCCCCATGTTACTTTCTGCCCCTGCCCCTGCTGAGGAGAGGAGTGACAGCGGCTTTGTGGGTAATCAGTGTCCAGCCAGGGTTAATGCACAGTGGGTACTGGAGTAGAGTGTAGGGATGAAAATCTTGAAGTTGAGGGTTACTGCAAAGTCATGCTAAGACAGAAAGCATAGTGCTGAAGCAATGATGCTCCCTGTTGCTGTGTACAATTGTGAGGGAAACCTTACAATTTCTCTTATGAATGAATCTGAAGGGACTGATCTTGCTAGATACTTTTTACAGAGCAACAGGTATAAGTAGTGATAACTGTTAAAGAAAACAGAATATCTTTTTCAAAGAGGTTTCCAGCCCAAGTATGGCTTTATATTCTTTTGCTATATTGTATTCCTTACACTACTAATGGACCAATTTTATTGAAGCGTCTTTTGTGCAACTGCTGAACAACTAGATTATTATCCTAAAAATGCTTGGTTCAATTAAGAGTGTTCATTTGCTTATGTAAGCAGAAATGCTACTTTTTCCCCCCCTTCTTGATTACATTTAAGTCAGTGGAATTTCAGTGACTCACAACATTTCAAATATAAGAAATGCAACATTGGACATTTATCACATTCTTTGCTTTATTAGCACAACTAATGGAATAATTTACACCAACTAATTTATTTGACAACCTTCCTTCTACTTTGTTTTTTATTTTCCCATTTTCTTTATTATGTTAGATAAAACTGGTCACATAGAAGTCAGCAAATTATTTAATTGAATTTAACTGTTTATAGTTGAATGATGTTGATGATGTTGTTTTCATTTGAACCTCTAATTACAACTTGCCTGGTCGTTCCACTTTCTAATTATCATCATACTTTAAAAAAATAAAGAAACAAAAAAACAAACCAGCATTGTTTTTCTACACAATCAGTACTTATAGGAATTTTTCTCTATTACAAGTAAGATGAATCAAAGGATGTCTTGGACTGTCAGTGTCCAAAATAACATGAAACTGTACAACAATGTTTAGATAACTACATCATGCTAATTAATTTCCTGAATAGTCGTTCTCATGAAAGTAAGATATAATTTATATTAGACTGATCCAAATACCATTGCCAAAAGAAAACCTGGTCTCCAATATCCCTTCTATTCCATTTTTTGGTTCCTTACAGAATAGTCCTCTATAATTGCACTCTGCTGCCAAATTATGCACAATACTACTTTTGTGAAATGAACAAATGCATAGTGAGGGCTAATTTGAGGCCATTTAGGTAATTTCACTTGTGACCCAAGACAGATTTAAGACCAGGCCCTATGAAGGTGGCAGGCAAATGTATTATCTTATGGTATTATGGTATTGCTCCAGGTCAGGAAGATTTCAATAACATTAAAAAAATAAAATCTCCTAAAATTGAAATATTAATAATTTAAAAAACAGAAACCTCAACTGATAGTCTTTGTTAATTTTCAATTCCGCTGTGACTTGTAGGCTATATTACAGAAATATGTTTTATCTGGTATAGCATTTGCAGCAATATGTGTAGTAGGATACTGCTTTTCAAGAAGGCATCTGTATAATTTTGCCAGAGTTGCTATGCCTAGCAATGTCTATAATTTTTAAGCGATTTTGCCTGTTAGTCAGACATTAGAGATCTGGTCCTCTAAAGCTCCCTAGCTGAAATTCAGTGAGAGAATAGTCCACAGACGTCTCACCTTATGTGTCATTCATACACGTATGTTGTTATGTTAAAGCAGACATTTACCTAAGGCTTTAAGATGCCATGCTGTTCAAAACCCCAAAAGTGGATATCTGGCTGAAGACTTGCAATTCCAGGCTAGCTCATCACCTGAGTCCTACAAAACCTGTACAGCATAGTGTATGCAGTGCTTTTGCATTTAATAACCTGTTAAGTAGTAGGGCATAATGGTCCTCATGTATGCATACCTCTCTCTCAGGGTTGCAGATGAATATCTCTGTGAAATAGTTTTACATTTTGAAGATGAGTTCTGTATTAAATCTTGGAAAAGCATCATGGTGTTTTTTTCCTTGGATAGTTTCTCTCTTTGCATTCATTATTGAATGTTATGAAAGTATAAAATTATCTTCTGCATTGTTATTTTAATTAAAATCAAGAAAGGTTTTTAGTTTTCCATCTTGCCACACATTGGGGTTTATCATGCAGTGTTTTAAAGTTCAAGAATTAGATACATTTTGGATTTAAACTGGACTTAAAGATGGGCTACTGGAGAGTAGCTGATTAATATATAGTCTCTGCCACTAGTCTGCATCCTGCCTCATGTAAAACCCACTGAAAAATTTAGCAGTTTTTTGAATGTTTTTCTGTAAGAGCCCACTTCTATTGGACCATACTGCTTAGAAAAATAGGCAGAGCCAAATACAGGAGAAATCTCAGGTTCTTGCTGGACAATAAATGTATAAAAATTGGGCTACAGAATCAGAATCACTTTTGCTGGCTTTGCTTGGGATTTGATGATCCTGTTTTCCACACAGAAGAGAGTTTCATTGTCAGGAAGGCACTGGGTGCTCAAAAAAGTATTGGAAAGTCTGTTGCTCAGGAGTGTTTTTAAGCTGTCATTTAAGTGCCGTGTTGTAAAATCATAAATTCAAATCTGCTGTGTCAGCATTGGATTTTATGAGTTGGGTTTTGGTCTCCTAAATAAGGACCTTAACAATACATTGCCCTGTGAAAAAGCCCCAGTACTGTGATGCCTTCATTTCCTAACAGAAATTTCTACCTCAGCCATGAAATCTAGATAGGATTTTTCTGAACATTTCTGATCAAAATATCTGCTAATTAAATAGCAAGAGTTCTGAGTCATATAAAATAGATTAGATTGCATGTAACTCAATCCATATCAAATTATTATTGTTTAATAGAACACTGGGTCTTAGCTAATAGCGCTCAATTTTCAATATATTTTTGCAAGGGAAAAGCTATGGGTTTATCATTAATAAAAGCTATTCTAGGGAAAAGTTAGGAAGTATTTTTTATATGAAACAATGAAGTCACTGGGTACTTTTTTACAAAACATATTTACATAATGACTCTGTTCAGTCAATAGAAAGCTCTGTAGTGATAAAAACTCGTAGAAGCATTAATAAAATATTTAAGTTGGGTTGACTAGAACCCGTAAAGAATTTTTAGTAATTCTTTTATTCTTGATGTCACCAAAGTAACATGTTTCTCATGTTTAGTTTGTTTTTTTCTTTAGGTTTTAACTGCATGCTCAGTTTAAATATGTATTCAGTAAGACTTCTCAGCAGATAGGAGAAAGATGTACTTCTAATAAAAATTATTTAAAAAACCCCAAGACATAATACAATCTAAGGAATTTCTGATGACAGTGGCTCTTTGTACTATGCCCATTACTTTATTCCTTGTGTTTATTTTCTGTGCAAATACATCAGGGTTAACATCAAGCACCTAAAATAATTGCTTAAGAAATGAACTTTCTTCTATGCTATGCGTATTGGAGAAAGAAAGTATATCCCTTGCAGAGGTTATTCAGCCCACCGTGATCTCCTTGCTTCCTCCACTAAGTGTAGAAGGAATGTACCCTGCTAAATTAATTGCTTTAATTAGCTGCCTAAAAGTAAACTATGCTGTTGAGTTTTGAGGATTATTCTGGGAAGAATTTGCCAGGATAATCCTTAGGGGCTGCAATATTTCACTAATATAATACTTAGTTTAGTTAAAGAACAGTATTTAAATGTAAGAGATGCTGATTTTGCATATTTAATCTTTCTTTGATGTTAATATTCATAATTTTTTTTTATTGCTGTTGTTGTTTTTTATTGTTTAGATCTAGTTTTAAACCCTAAAACATTCACAAGTAAAAAACTATGGTCAGTGTACTACAGTCAGTGTAAAGTACTTTTACAAAGCTGTGGGATCAATACGACAGACTGCCCCTGAATTACTTGCAGTAATTATTAGAGTTTAATTTGAAGGAAACAAAAGATGTTGAATTTATCTTCTTGACTTAAAGACCAGTTCTCCAGTTACTTTTGAATTACAAAGATTGGCAAGAGCTGGTAATGACAGTTAGTGCTTAATTTAGGATTGTAGTGGTCAAAGTGCATGTCCAGAACACTAAATACAGTTCCTGAATTGCTAAAATGTGACTCAGCTGTATTCCAATCTTTATTCATTTAGTACTTTGGACAGGTAACTGAAATGGAAAGAAATAATGGCTCTATGCTACATGGATAGTCCTCATTTTCTGGAGCCTATGAGGGATGAGTCTGGCAACTAGGAACAGCCAGTGCTTGTGTTCAGTTATATTACATGTCCACCCATAATAATGAGTAATAGGAGTTTTAGCTAGTGTAGAACCACACTGTTGTCTTTAGTGTACTGGTACCAAAGTAATTTGAAAAAGCTATTGTCAGCATTGAAGCCCCACACCAGCATCAGTGCTCGCTCACTCACTCACTCACTCACTCACTCCCTACCACTCACTCCCACTCCACTGCAGGATGGAGCAGGGACTAGGAAGGGTAAAAGCGAGAAAAAGTGAGAAAAAGTGAGAAAGTGTTGAGATAAAGACAGTTTAACAGGCAAGGCAAAAGCTGCACTGTTGTGGTGCGATGTCATGATTTGCCTCAGTTTCCCTTGGGTTCTCCCTGAATTCTCCTTCCCCAGGTGGGTTGTCAATCACCCTTCCTTTCCCCACCCTTGACCCCTGCTGGGCACTGTCTATCAACCCAGAAATTCCAAGGAGAGCGTCGAGCAATTGGCAGGTTCAAAGGATGCTCTCCACCCCCTGGGGGGCCATTGGCCCACCCAGGTGTCCTTCTCACCTGAGACCCCTCCCCCTGTACCTGGTTGGTGCTCCCTGGGTCCCCTCCCCTGCCCCTCTCCCCAGGTAAAAGGGCGAGCAGACCAGAGGGTCAGGGTTCTGGTGGAAGAGTTCTGTTGGAGAGTTCATTGGAGTTATTGCAAGATTCAGAGACTGTGCCACCAAATAAAACTCTGGATTCAAAACTCTCCATCAGGACCCGCTCCTTTCTTCACCTTGCCTTAAAGGAAGCTACATCTCAGGAAGGCTGAGGAGTGACCCCCTCAAAACAAGCTCCAGCCCGCAGGCACTTGGGTCTCGGGGCATGCCTGGACTTGTCCCTATGTGCCCAGCTGCGACCACAGGTACTGAGTAGCATCTCTGGGGAGAAAACACCACAGGTGCCACTTTTGGTCAGCAGCTGAGACCAGACAGACCAAGGCAGTCCCGTCAGTAATATTGGTACACTCCAATACTGCACGTGCAAACGAAGCAAAGCAAGAGATTCATTCACTACCTCCCATGGGCAGGCAGGTGTTCAGTCACCTGCAGAAAAGCAGAGATCTGTCATGTGTAAGAGTGACTTGGGAAGACAGATGCCATCACTTCGAACATCTACCACTTCCTTCTTCTCTCCCAGCTTTATATGCTGAGCATGATGCCATATGATCTGGGGTATCCCTTTGAGTTGGGGTCACCTGCTGTGGCTGTGTCTCCTCCCAGCTCCTTGAGCAACCCCAGCCTCTTCACTGGGAGCAGCAGAAAAGGTCTGTACTCTGTGCAAGCACTGCTCAGCAATAGCAAAAGCATCCCTGTGTTATCAACACTGTTTTCACCACAAATTCACAGCACAGCCCCATAACAGCTACTTTGAAGAAAATTAGTTCTACCCCAGCAGAAATCAGAATTATTTGTAACTATGGTGGCTTATAGCTCTTTACAGCAGAGCTGCCCGAGATTAAACCAGAATCCAGCACCTTGTTTCCAGCAGGTAATCTTAAGATGAAAGAAGCAGACATAATTTTGCTTATCATAATGAAAGGTTATATGGAGCAAATGAGTGTCTTTGGGACAGATGGTATCTGTGGTTTTGTAGCTTCTCCTGATTGTTAAAGATCTATGGCATGGGATTCACAGAGGGTCCATTATAGTTTTCAAATAAATATTGTAAAATATCATAAAGCAGAATCAAACCCCACTCATATTTCCAAGGCCAGAAGTCTTAAGCAAAGGAAAATATAGATCAGTTTCATTTTTCACTTGAATAATATATAAATTTTCTGCAAAAACTGTTGTGTGCTATTCAAGTTTGTCTGCTTTTACTTTTTTGATTTTTAATTTGAGGGTAATAATAATTTCTTTACCTAGGGAAAATATTTGTCTTCTAACCCTTCTATGACAAGTTATTCTTTCTAAAAATTGATAAAAGTTAAAATTCTGGAAAAAAATAAACTTTCTTCTGTTTGAAGACATGCCAGCCTCACAGAGGAAGAGAGATCACCCTGCTACTGAGAATGAAGGAAAAAAAGAGGCTAAATAAAAGATGTTTGCATAATGTTTTAATAGGCAGTTTTCTTAGTGAGAATGTGGCTTTTCTTTAACCTCTTGTGCTGTATAAAGAAAAGAGGAATTCAGTGCTAGACACACTGAAAACTGATTAACATTTGACTATTTACTTCCAGTTCATACAGTTAAGTATGTTGGCATTAAGCAGATAATGTACCTAATTACTTCTAGAAGGAAGTATGAATAACTTGATTCCTCCTTGGATGTTTGTACAATGTGAATTAAACAAAAAATGCTTTTATATGAATTAATGCAAATTCTGCTACTTTCATCTAAAAGCTGTACATATACCTAAGAGAGGAATATCTTAAAGTATTTCAAAGTTAAAAAAAATTGGATGAAGACTGTGTCCAAATCTATCAAGTGCCTTTCCAGAGTATTTTTTAAAGATATAACCACATTTTCACTTTTTATTCATTAGGAGGTTTAAGGATGTATTAATTCTTTGTCTAAACTAGACAGACTCTGCCAGTTTTGATTCAAAATTAAAACTGAAATCACATTAATTTACTGTGACTTTCAAATATTGCTGTTGCAATAATACCAAGAAGCAGGACATTTAAGGAGAGAAAAGGGGAAAAAATCCCTATTCACATTTTTCCTCCTCTCTGTCATAGATGGGAACATAGAGGACTAGAAAAAAGTGGATACAGCTGTGACCCTGACACACACTGTCACCATAGACACGTTACAAAAATTTCTGTATGCTAAAGTCAGAAGAAATCCTTGGAATGCATGCAGAAGCAACAGTCACTAAAAGACATTCAAAACTTAAATTGTAACAGTGAGAATCTTTATTATTCTACTTCTTTGTCCATTGGTGTCTTGAAACTCTGAATTTCTCTGCCTAAATCTGCTTTTGAATTTGATTTGTGAAGCTTTCTGAGATGTATCCATAATGAATTAAGATGCTCAAAATTCCCCTAAAATTCTATTGCTGCTGGTTTTTTTCTTTGAATTTTTTTTTCTCCAAGCAGTAGAAAAATAGCTGGTAGTAAAATGTATTTTTATTTAATCTATTTTATTCAAACCATGTAAAGACATGCACTCAGTTCACTTCTCTGCCAAAGAAAATATCTCATATATCATTATATTTATCTGATAAAATAACACTGAGATTATTTACTATTTCATCTAGGGGAACTCTCTGCCTGTTTACTGCAAAAAAAGTTGTTGAAAGAAGTGATTAATTTTCTAAATATTGATCAGATAATCAATAACAATTAGACACAAAATGTGTATTATGATAGTCAGAGACAGCTTTCCAAATTCAATAAACAGTATGATTATCTCAAGGTTGTTTTTTTTCAGACAGATTGAACACTCAAATTTTTTTATTTTAATTCATGTATTGAAAAGTATATTGTGGCTAAAAGGGACTATATTTAGAAGCAGAATTTTGTGTAGGGAATGGATAGCAAAATAGATTCCTCAGACATCCAGTCCTGAAGAACTTCAGGATTTGATTCTGCTTTATTTTTAAATGATATCACCTAATAATTTTTTTTTTTTTTTTTTTTTTTTTTTTTTTTTTTTACCACAGTCATCAGATTATGATCAGACTTTGGCCAGTAATCAGTCCCAAAGAAGCATTCTCATACTGTTCTCTTTTTAACATTGCATTCTCAGGTTCCTACTTTACAAAGAACCTTGGCTTCAGTTTTGGAAATATAGACAATCTTGGGAAGAAAGTCTTGCAACTGATCTGCATTCTCAAACTTATCATTTTCATTGGTAAGTGTTTTCCTCCAAACCACAGATATCTTTATAAATTTAATGCAGGCTGGAATGTTTTAGATTCAGTTGGAAAAGACTATCTAACTGAATAAGGAAAATCTCAGGATACAAGAAACCCATGTTTAAATTATGACCAAGAATTAAGTTTCCACATCTTGGATAAGAGTTAGTAGCAGTATCTTAAAAAAAAGTATTTGTTTACAAAGGGGGATAGTTACAGAACATTGTGTGGTTAAACTATTCACTTTCAGAATTTCATTTTTGTTTAATTATGTAAAATTTGTTGAGTTTCATTTTGTGTAAATGTGAAATTAAAAAAATCTAAAACCTTGAAACTATTATACAAATAGAAGTCTTGTTTTCCAATTAACCTTATCAGGAATGAGGAAGAAATAAGCCATGTGTTTGCAGTTTTCCTTCCATTTGAGGAATGCAGGAATTTTGTGGGTTTTTCTTTTAAATAAACAAAATTATTTTTTCAGAGAATATTTTTAGATGGCTTCAATTCTATGATTGTGACAGAAGTCAAGCAACATGTCAGCTGCTCTCTGTCTGAAGATGCACCATTTGTGAGTGATCCTTTCTGCTGGGGGAAAACCAGACTCTAATAGCCCTGAATCCTGGTACCCCATCCCAGATCATTCATGTTCAAACTCCAGCTCATCCAAAGAAAGTTTTTCTGTGCTGTGGTCAATGATATGCTGATGAATGGAAAAGCTGTAGCACATAGTCAGTTTATAACAGATTTTAAAGATCCTTTGCTGTGCTGCTATAGTCACTGATGTAAAATATGTAGATATCACATTTTAATTTGTTGCCTAACTTTTACTGAAAAGCTGTAGTTTTCCTCTCATTTTCATTATGCTTTATAAAACAATAGAGTTCGTATATTTGATATCATTGAAATGTTTCAGTGATGATGGGAAAAAGAAAGTTAGTATAAACCCATGATTCTAGAAACATTAACAAAATTTTGATTACTTTTTACTATTCAGTAACCTAATACATTTTTTAAACTAGAACATCTTAAAAAATGAACAGCTATTCAATAACAATTTCAATTACGTTAACCCTCCAGAAAAAGGGCACCTCCTATGCGGACAAAAAGCTGTACTGGATAACTATTTTGCATATGATCACACTTTGAAAGAGTTAGATCCTGAAATATTTGAAATGCATTACTGATTGCAGACAGATGCATTCTGGCTCACAACATTTCAAAGCTAATTGAAATACTGACATGATGTTTAGGATGACAGTGTCCCTTCTAATTCTTACAATCCTACCGGTTGGCCACAGCAATATGTCTTACTGCATTAAAATATATCAGGATTCCCAAAGCTACAGTTTCCATTGTATAAAAAGCAAAGGGAAAGAAAGGGCAGTATTTTGCAAGGGCTTTTACTGTATTGTGTTTATTGCAGTGCATATATTTCTATTTTATGCCCACTTTTATTTAGTTGTAGTGATTGAACTTGGGTTATACTACTGCCCATTAAAATGGAGTACCATGCCCATCATTCACTTCTAAATGCTGACATAAAACTTTCAAAATATGTGAAACATTTATATTAAAAATAATAAATTGGAAAACCCCAACACAAACTGAACACCCTACACAAAAAATTGTAGGTAGAATTTCATCCAATACATATTTATAAGAATTATAAATCCTGTATATCTTACACAGGTGTTAACAAATAATTATAAAGTCAGATGGCAAAACTAAGACTATTTTTTAGCATTTCTGTGATTCTCAAAAATCTTATCTTTATCTTGTTTTAATATTATCTTGTTTTCAAATGTGTTGGAAATTCAGAGCTTTAGGAGTTCACTGGACTCCTGATTTTCTGAGGGATGCTCATGCATGATAGATAATTAAAGAAAACAATTTAAGAAACATATCAGGTATTAATATATTATAAATTCAACAACTGTGAACAAAAATATGGTTTATTAAACATTTGTAATTATACATTAATATTGTTCTTCTTGAAGTCAAAGGTGGTTTAATAAGTCAGAGTAGTCTAAAACATCTCAGGCACATATACCAATATTGAAGACTTTTTAGTGCTGAAGAGAGCACAGAAAGTAAGACAAAACATCAGCAGAAAGAAAATCTAAGGAGTTAGTTTAGAAGGAAGAAGTCAATTTTTTCAATTTGCCCCCTGGTTACAGTTCTCTTATTTACACAAATATTTAATGATGATGATGATGATAATGATAAGTAGGAACACACTGTCCTTAGGAAAACTATGAAATAATAACAATAAAAAAACGAAAAAAAGCTTTCTAAAATTTTCTTGTCATTGTTATTCCAAGTTCAGTTTGTGGAATGGAAATTATTCCTGAGAGAAAATCTACTTGCAAACTTGGTAGTTGCCTTTCACTGCCACTCAGCCATCAAAAGTTGTGTTTTAAGACTTAGTATGCCCAGTGCACAATATGTATTTTTAAATTCAGTTTCCTTCCAAGCAAAAGGTACCTGAAATTCAGGTGGGGAGAAATGGTGATTCAGTAAGCCTACTTTTGTGAAATGGATATATAAATCTTAATCTGAGTCATAATTCATAAATATTAATCTCTTTCCATTGCACTGGAAGAATACTGAATATCAGTTTCTCTTAACTACTTAAAAACAGATGGGATATAGAACATCAGAAATTGTTGATTTGAAGAGGTGCTTTCTCTTAGCATCAGACATCTTCTGCTGCTTTTTATTAAATTCTCCTTTTATGATCCCAATAATTAAGAAATGATGTCTCAAAAGTTGAATTCAACACTTTGAAAAAATGAAATTCCCCTTAGTGAATTGCCACAATACTTGATTTTATGAAATAACTCCAGATCTAAAAGTTCAATTGTTTAATTAATTCCTATGTTCCTATAAATATATTTTATATTTATTTACCTAAATTGTAAATTCAGCTTTAAGATAGTAATATTCAAGTAGTTTATTTAAATACAAAAATGAACTTGGCTGATTTAGAAATAAAAGCTTATTTAATCTATGCATCTTTTATAATATATAGTGTACATCTTTACCAAATAGAGGCTGTAATACTTTGAACAAAATACTTTTAAATACGAAAAAGAAAACTAACGAAATAGATTAACTTTCTCATGTGTTACTGAATTCCTCAGTTCTTGTCAGAAAAATTCAACAGCTTTTAACATCATTCCAGTTGTTACCGACCAATTCCCACCTACTTATTCCACAGAAATCTTAACTTCTGCTTAATAAAAATAAAAGAATTCCTCTCTTTGTCCTAGTGATTCCAAAGCAAACCTGAAAAGTTATTCCTTTTTTTTTTAATTGTTCTTTGTTTGGGGTTGTTTTCCCCTTTTCAATACTGGGAAAACAGAATAAAAGGAGTGGGAAGTGTTTCACATTAATTTTATAATTTTATTAATTTTATAGTTCTTAAATTCTGACTGCTGCTGTGTTTATCTTTAATTTCAGAACACTGGGTTAGAAAATAATCCAGATGAAGACGTATTTGCTTCATCTGTAGATCCCATTATCCTGACTTCTTGAGAAATAATTAATTTGAAGGTGTATTCAGGTATTTCACTCAGCAGCTTTTGATCACTAGCAGATTATGAGTACTAGAAAGGGGTTTAATTTGGACATTTTTGGTAAAAAGAAAATTTAAAAGAATTGGGATAACTCAAAGTACCTCTGTGAAGCTAGAAATCAGACCAGAATCCTTATCCTGTGCCGTGATATCATTTGCATGATCTACTGGCGGAGCATTTATTCAAGAGAACTGTGTTTTAGGTCTTCATCAGGCTGCAGAGGTTTAAAATGCACAGGTTTTGTATGTCAGTGTTATGCCTTAGCCACCAGCACTGCTGCACAGCAGCACTCCTTCTGCATTTTACTTTACACAGTCACTGGATAGCAAGGATAGAAATAGCTAAGGGAAAATATTCTACCCATCTTTTGCAAACTGGGGCACTTTTCCTTGAAAAATTCCTAGATCACATCTATATTCCCTTCCCACTACGTAAAAAGAAGAGAACCGAAATATTCTAGCTTTGACTTGAGCATGCTTATTTATTTTGCCAGTGTTTTGTGTCCCAAACTGATTATTGTCATTTCAGAAAAAAAAACCACTTGGTCTATTGCATACACAAAGTTACCAGTTAGTAATCTGTGGACAGAACCCCTTAGTCCCCTAGAGAATCCCAAGTGCTTTGGTTTGTTGGGCAGGATTTTCCCATGCTTCTCTTTTCAATTTAAGGTTCCTAATGCCACTTCAAAAGTACTTTAGTATTATTCTCCTTCAAGCCTTTGGGAAAATAGGATTTTACAAACTTTTGTCTGCTTTGTTGTTTTGTTGAGGTATTTTTTAGAAGAAGCCTTAGAGACATATGCATAAGAAACAGCTTTGCAAGGCTATAATTATCCTTTTTTTTTTGACATTTGAATTTGGGCATCTGTGAATCTATTTGTCCTGTGCCTTCATAGGGTTTAGAAATAACATGATTTCTTTTACTGCCCTTAAAATGCTCATTAAACTAGAGCTTTGCATTCAGAAACTATAATCTCCTCTAATCAATATACTTCCATTGCATAAGCAGTAGGTGACTTGTGGCATCTTTCCAGATCTTTTAAAGTAGATCTCTACAACAATCTCCTGAACACTGACATGTTTCTGCTGATTAAAACATTGGAGTCCAAATATATAGGTGTCAGGCTGAAAGGCAACAGTGAGACTAAATGATGGTTTTCTCATATTTAAACACAGCATAACACTACTAACTGTGCTTTTCCCCATCTGTTTTACAAGAAAGAATTAAAAAGGAAAGTATTCATTGTAGCTCCAGGTGCTTGCAATGCACCCACTTAACACAGATGGCAGAAGGCCTGCCTGTCAATGAGTAAAACTTCCTTTGCCAAGCAAACTAGAATTGCAGCTAAAATTGTATGGTTCTTGTTTTGCCTTTTTTTTCCTCCTTTTTTTTTTTTTTTTTCATTTTTTCTCACACTCTGCCCACGAGAGATAGGACATTTTCTTTACTGTGTGTGATTTATGAAGTGCAGACTTTTTCTGATGCATGATATAGATAAAAGGCAGTCTTGAAGGAGTTGTGCCTGTCTTCCACCTTAAAAAAATTCTCAAGGTTAAAATGCCTAAAAGATGACACCAATTTCTTACAGGAATTTCACTTGTGGGAAAATACTTTACCCAGAATTTAGTTATAATCTAGGCAAACACAGAATTTTAGGTATGGAAATGACCACCCAAATTGCTAAACCAGCTTTTGTTATTACAGAAAACCCCCCAACAATTCATATAGTACCTTCATAAATTCCTACACTAATCAATCAAAGTGGATTACTCCAGAGTTTATTTGATATGATTTCTCTGAAGTGGTTCTTCTGCTCACTTAGCTGCCAAGTTGTTAATAGCCTTGAAACATTAATTCAGTATTACATAAAAACTCAAAAGGCCTACTCTGATCCCTTTCTAAAAATTCTGTTTAATTGCTCTGCTTTAGTATCGCCCCATGGTTCTGAACACTTGTCTGTTTCCTCTAACATTTTGTCAAGAAGAATGTAAAACTAAGGGCTGTTTTATCTTCTTACCAATGATGGTTTTCTCTTTCTCGTGAACAGGATTACACCTGCACCCTTAGCTCATCTCTTAGCAAAGATCAGACTAACAAAATAAATTAAAGCAGAAATTACATGCGCTGAAAATCCACACAACGTTTGGAAATGCACGCTTGGTGTGGGAGACTACACAAACTTTTAATATCTCTTCATATGCATTCATGTGTATGCAGCAGACTATAAATTGCCTCATTGACTATATCTAAGGCATTTTTAAGTAGGTCTGGCCTGTTGTCCTGCTGATATAGCCTAAACTGCTGAAGACATTTTTGTTTCACAGGCAAATATTTGGCACATATGTTACAGATCACAGTCAATGTGGCTGCACACTAACAGAGGGCAGCTCTTCTGTCAGCTCTCAGGCTTCTTCTTGTCCAGTGTTCCTTTGATATATTGCTCAGGGAACAGTAATCAGAAACATACAGATTGCATAGAGGCAGCCAGATTGCAAGAAGCCAATGTGTCTGTTTTTTGGGTGATTATATGTTGTTTTGGTTTTTTTATCCTGTGATTGGCTACGTAAATGCACGGGCATTTGGGGGCAGAGTAGAAGGTAAATTTGGAGCTGCACAGAGTGGGATGAATTATTATACTAAGTAAAATATACCTATGGCAGACTCTTTCCTTGTTAGCTAAAGAAGATATCAACTGATGGGATAAAGAAGTACTACCAGTGATAAGTAGAGATTGACAGAATGTTTGGAGAAGATGGGGGATTGGTGTCATCTGCATAAATAACAAAGGATAGGACGCTAAATAGCCTGTTCCAAACCAGATCATAAAAAGGAATTAGAAATATAAATTAAGGGGGAGACTGAATTGTGGATTAAAAACTTGCTTCAATTATGCCATTTTAAAAAGTGAATAATTTAGTGGTTTGGGTTTCTTGGGTGAATTTCTTTTTTCCTCAGCTAAGTCTCCAAAGGGCCCTCTACTGCAGTGTGGCATGTGGAAATCTTTTTCACACAGATTTTCTGGTGAACACAAAACCACTTATTATATCATAAAACATAGCTTTGTGAACCCCTGGTGTGTGTCCTCTGCAAGGATAAGGTTTGGAGTGTAAATTAAAAATGATCAGTGATCAGTAGCTTTGCCCACTGTCTTCATATTTGTAACATACTGCTTGCTTGGCAGTGCCTCTGCGACTGAAGGGAGACAGTTCTGCTTCTGCTTGAGGTCGTGTTCTGTCTGCATTATCAGTAGCTCTGTTACATTCAGCCAAACCCCTCGCTGTGGTCAGAGGTCCTCATTTCAACTAGCTTTGCTGCAACCATGCTAATTTACTCTGGACGTGAGTCCAGCCCGTTTGGTGGGTAAGGTCGAGATTCTTAGCATTTTTTTCCACTATTTGCTGAAAACTGAAAAAAGGGAATATCCTGTAATTAATCTGCACATAGATTCAGTTTTCCTCTCTCTGACAAAGCTATTTACAGTTATGATCATTATGCATACTGGTAAATGATCCGGACTGTGCAGGATCAATGACTCTAAATATAACAGGAGAATAGAAGCAATTTATAGTATAAAAATAAGAAAGTGCTCAATTTGGAAAGTTTATTAACAGAATTGAAATTATCAGATTTAGTATTAGAAACAATACCAGCTATCTTTTTTTAAAGCCACAATGTATAGGTAGAATTGTCTATAATTTTTTTTAATATTTAGAAAGTTTGAATAATTAAAAATTATTTCCCCTCAGCCTTCCCCTTTTAAATGGAAACATTTAAATGGAATTATAGAGACAACATATTGCAAGTTTTATTCCAATCTAAAACATACACAGGATTAGTATTCTGAAAGCAAATTGGTTTATAATTGTATGAGTGTCTTACCACAGGAAGGTATCTTTCCTTCTCACAAAAGTGTGATGTTCTTTATTCCTTTTACACAGGCATTCCATATAACCCCTGCTTAAATTAAAACCCCACGTTGTCTTTCTCACAGACACCATTTTCATCCTTTGTTCTGTATTCATCCCTGATCTCTTGAAGCTACGATATTGAAAAGGATAAATTTGGCTTGATAGCAGTATGTATAAGGATGCTACTGTAGGTTGCTAGGATACCACTTGGTGGTCAACTGTCTCTGGTGCAGCTGCTCTTAATAGCCAGGCTGACGGACACATTTGCTTTTATTGCCTTTAATGCTTGGGCTTCAGAAAGTTTCTCTTCCTCCATTAAATTTTGACATTTGAGGGGAGGTAAGCTTAGAGACAAAGACGTGGCAGAAGGAGATACATGTTGTTGTTTTATTTTGTTTTAGTAACAAATGTGTTATCCTAAAGAATTTAAAAATAAACATACCAGTCTCTGCAAGTTTGATAACTTTTGGTACATGAGCTAACACAAGATCTACTTCAATGTCCCTTACAGCAGCAGAGAATCTTTCACTGATTTATTATGACTCTGCTACCACCCCTTGTCTTTTTGCCTGAGGATTTTGAGGGCTAAAAGCAAAAGATGCAGCATATTGAATTATACACCTGTGTGATTTAGTTGGTGGGGTCTAAAAGTTCATATGCTTTGTAGGGTACATGTGAAAGCAATGTGTAAGAACTTCCCACTTGACTTACTCAAGGAAAAAAATACTGTTTTTCCACAAGAACAAGCAGTTCTTACTTTTGTTTTGACAGAATTGCTTATCAAATGTTGAATTCTGTTCCCAGTTCCTGAGTGCTGACCACTTCTAGAAATTAGTCAGCTTTATTGCGTCACAAAGTATGAGTATTTGCTACCTCAAATTTAGATGACATTTCTCAAAACAAAATAACAAACAAAAGAACCCACAAAAAACATCCTAAAAACAACAACAAAAAAAAAAAAAAACCTGAAAAAAACCCCAAAACCAACCACAAAAAAAACCACAACAAACAAGCCAAAAAACATCCTTCCCTGCTGGTAGCTTCCATTCCCCTCCTGATCTGATTTTGTTCCTGTTTTCATTCACAAACTCTAGGTAATGGGCACTGTCATGGAAACACAAGGAAGGAACACTATACCAAGAGTATCAGGAAACTAAAAACTTGGTATTCGTATATTTAAGATGTGAAGTACCTGATTACAATATGTATTTCGTCTTTTGGAAAAGAAAAAAAAAATCCACCAAAGTTCTCTATTAATGTAAATTGCTTTCCTTACTTGATTTAGGTTGATGGGAATTTTTCATGAATTTTGGGTTGAGTGAAATCTGAAATTTCAGTCTTAACTTCAACAACAAGGATTTAGAGAGTAAATATTTACATGTTAAAAGTATTTCTCCCTGTAATATCTGTCCAGTGTAGGGAAAAGTAATTACATTCACAGAACAACAGTCTCACTGAAAAATGGTCTTTATGCAAAGTCCTCATTACTAAACCTCCAGAAAAGGTGGAAGACATCTTGACAATATCTGTGGTAGTGAATTTATGTCCCTGACCATAGTCAATACAGAAGAGGGAATAGCTCTAGTGTGTGATTTAGCTCACTTGTTTTAGGCATTTAACTGTAAAATGAAATGCATTCCACGTATTTCTCCTGAAAGACTTTAAAAAGAGCTGGAGGTAACAGACAGCTGTATTTAGTTAGATTAATATTAATCTTAATCTTTCTTGTAGGTTAACTTCCTAAACTAGTGTTATTTGCCTCTCTCTATATTCACAGGAAACAGAAAATTTCCTTCAGAGAAGAGTTCACCATGAGTATTTTAGTTGTCCCAGAAAAGGATAAAACTCCCTTTAGAGATGCCCAGCTTTCATTTTCCTGTAGTGGCAACCAGTATTGCAGCCTAGACTAAGTACCAGACTTTCAGAAGCCTAAGGTGAGGGGACAGGAATACCAGCTTTAATGGGTATCTATTATTTTACAAAACAGCATATCCTGCAAAAGTAATGAGCCACGAGCAATATTGGTAAATGTTACAGAGGACACATGATATTTGGGATAGCAGATGGGCATCAGGTAACAGCTGATTAGGAAGTTACTCCCCAGTGTGTTCAAATATATCTGGACAGAAGGTGCACAAACAGTATTGTGGCACACATGTGAACTCAGTGAAAAATTCTGGCCACATGCAATGCTGCTGGCCATTCTCTGGGATTCCTCTCTCCACATTCCTTTATGCCCAATACTGAATTCATGATTACTAACATCTGCAAATTATACTGGCAGTGTATCATCGTTTTCTGTCAGCTATGGCTGCCAGTGAAGGACTGTATACTTTGCTTAAGCCATGGAAAGTTTGATGTAGTTAGGTCAATGCAGTTTATTCTGAGAATTTTCTGAGTTCTTGGCTACTACTAACACAAATAATTCTAAAACCACTTCCAACAACAACAAAAAATCAAACTGTAGCCAGGTACCTAAAAATTTTATTGAGTTTCAGAGATTTTTTTATAACCATTCAGATACTACTAAACAGCACCAAATATTTTAAAAGCCAAACCTAATACTACCAGTAATAAAGAAACCAAATGGCAAATTTTGCGCAAACTATAATAGCTAGCTGTTTTATGCAGCTGATTTTTCTGTAGGATTTTCTATCTAGTTTTTCTATCTAGTTTCCCAGGGAGAGATCAAAGACAAGTTTTGGTGTCATAATCCAGTTGCTTTCAACATCACCAGCACAAAGGTAACAGTAAATCTACCTTATTTGTGTACAAACTCCTGCTAGTGCTTCATCATTAGAGGACACAAAGAAGGTATTTTGCATGAGTACATGTATGCCTGGATCTTCAGTCTTTTAAGGTGCAATGAACCTCAGCACTAGCAGGTAAAACAAGGAAGTCTCTCTTTTCAGAACACTCAAACAACACCTTGGATCAAAAGTTAATGCAATGAACATAGCCCTAGGTCTTGTTGGGAAATCTAAATGCTCTAAGTTACAAGGATACTCGGCAATTTTTCTTGGTATTTTTCTTCCTAAACTCTAAAATTGAGTTTAAATTGATGAATACGTCCATTAAAAACAAGAGCAACAAGTATGTGTCTTATCAAATTGACTCACAAGTGCTTTTTGGGCTTTGAGTATTTTTAACTAAAATTGGTATGTTTTAGGATTTTTTTTTCATGAAAAATAAACATTTTAAAAAGAAAATAAGCATATTTTCCATGAAAAACAAGGCGCGGGGGAGGGGGGGGGGAAATCTGGGTGTCTGGTTTGACTCTTTACTTGCAATAAAGTAGAGCATTTTCACTCAACAGCTCTGAGGAGGAGGCATTGATGTAGTGTGAAGTTCTGTGGCTGCTAACTGCTGAGGTCATCTTCACTTTTGAGCTGAGACCACAGCTAGGGAAAAAGGAAAAGAGGAAGTTCTTAAGAAATTCTCTCACCTGAATTTTCTGTAAAAGTGGTTTATGTGTCTATTGCTACCTTTTTTTGGTGAAACAAGATTTATACCAATGTCACTACAAAACCAGCTACATTGTTGACTTCTGCTTTCAGTTGGACACTGATTATTACAGCATAAAGAGAGATGTATTTATATTTTTTAAATGGTCAGCAGTGTATGCTGTGTAGTACGAGCATGGTTAATAGGATCTCAACATTGAAAACTATTCCTTTAGCCCAAAGTCATGTAGTTTCTATGGCAGAGGAACCAAGAGCAGTTCACATACACAAGATATCTGTGTTCCTTAGACAGTTATTTATGAACTACTTTATTGTGGACTGAGAGTGGAATGAGCAGACAGCTGAGTCCTGAGAGACCTGCTGATGTTAGCTTAAACAGCCAGTGCTGGCTCATTTCCTCACTTCTGGTGCAGATCCAGAAGGCTTTCCACCAGGAGAGCTTGCCCGCAGCCATTCGCATCACAGTTTCTGCAACAGATCACACTTGAACTGTTCAGATGCCACAGGTTTGCCCATCTGGTACTGTAAAACCAATGGCTGTCACTCCCAGCAATGACTTTCTCCACCCTTGATATCTTGCTGAGCTGGCTGTATCTCATAATGCAATATTAGCTTATAGCAAGGGAATATGGATTCTGGCAAAAGCACTGGAACTCTTCATGAATCTGTCTCTGCCTGTGCCTCATTATTCAGCTTTATATCACTGCTGATCTCTGGATTGCACTGCTACTGATGTTTATATCCCAGCCTGTCAAAACTAGTGTCAGTTGTCTGCTTCTGGTGTTGCACACTTGCCATTGGTTCCTCTATCCTGTGGATAAACAGCCTTTTTGTGATTCAGCTGTATTAACAGAAAAGGTTTCCATTGCCAGTTTAGCCCTGCTGCTCCTTTTCCTTCTGCCTGACATTATTCTCCCCAGCAGATCCCCTTAGACAAACATTGTTACAAGTACTCTGTAATTTGCATCAGTCAAAACTATCTGGACTGTAGGAGATTTGGTATTTGCACATTTTAAAGTAACACAATTTGTTTCGATTAAAGTGTCTTCAGAATCAGCAACTGAGAGGAGGCAGCCTCTAACAAAAGTATGGTGATGGTGAGTTACAAGTGAGCTATGCACAGTAGCTTAGACACAAATTTTATGCAGAATTTCTGTCAATTGATAGCTTTAAAACAAGTCCTTTGTGTGATTTCACATCACCTAAAAGTTTTCCTTGAATATTCACAGATATCTCTCCACTGACACATATATTTAGGAAAATATTTAATGAAAAAGTCCTGATTTAGACAGTGGTTTATTATCTATAGAAGAACAATGCCTCATTTCCTCAAAACTGCATAGTCCACCTTGGAATCCATTTCTGTTTGGCATTTGATACTTTTTTTTGGTGCTGTATAAAGCCTGAATATGTTAATACATGAGTTGCAGCAATAACTATATAGACTTGAATGCAGCCACCATGAACATAGGTACAATTCTACAGGAGCAATATCTGATGATCTGTTTAGCTCATAGGAACAAATACCTGTGTTACCTCTGCACAATGTTCACATGACATGAGAGTTTGGCTATTCACAATATTTTTTTTTAATCTCTGCTGAAAATAATTTTGGCAGCAGAACTCACTTGGCAATACCAAGAGATTTCTGTCTTCTTTCTCTCAGGAGTTACATGAATGGCACAGTTGACTCAGAAAGAAAACATAATTTGCTGTTTGTATAACACAACAAAAACCCCAGTTCTTTGGAAAGTTCTTTGTAAAATACTAAGCCATAAAATGCTTCTGGAACATGGATTTGTGGTACAGTTTGTATACTCGTACATTTGGCTTCTCTCATCTTCACCAATCCAAAAATTTAGCTGTTAATCTCACGCTGCTATTGCCAGTCATTATGCCAAGTCTTCCTGTATTTAACCAGATTAAAGAATATTCTCCTAGGTAAAAAATAACATACACTTTTGGTTATTGCAGAAATTTCCACCTGACACTATGAGGTTGCTGATTTTTCTGCAATATCACATTAAGGATGCATATGTACTAAATGAATAAAATTACTTTTCAGCAAGATTTTAGACTTCTTTAGAGTACCAGTCAGTTTTAGAAATCATCAATAGAAACATACCATGATATCTTATTAATAATTGTTTAAAACTAATTTAGAGGTGGAAAAAGAAATACAAAGGCCACTGAGAGCAAGCAGTTATTTGCACAGTAAAATGAATGTGTGTGCTTATTGCTTAGTCTAAAAATAACTGGTTCATTACCTTTAAATGTATCATTAACCTGATCATATTGTTAAAGTCAAATGTAAAAACAGATAAGGTTTTCTTTTTATATTAATTGTGCATGTATACATGCATATTCACATTTATCACCCTTGAAAATGCAATGTGACTTCACATTCTACAGTAACCACAAGTTGTTAGATAGTGAACAATGACAGCAAACTTAGGACAGGAGAATAGGAA
Source organism: Onychostruthus taczanowskii (assembly GCF_017590055.1). Taxonomy (NCBI): domain Eukaryota; kingdom Metazoa; phylum Chordata; class Aves; order Passeriformes; family Passeridae; genus Onychostruthus; species Onychostruthus taczanowskii. The sequence goes on from NW_024499906.1 coordinate 1,899,866, forward strand.
CAATTTTATTTTCCCTCTGTTAGTAAATCTTAATATTAATTAAAAGCCAAATACCAATATAAGACTTAATAAATCTTGTGAGAAGGATTTTGCCGCTTTGTGATTTATATAGTGAACTAATGAACTCCTGTGTGAACTGATGGTAAAATAACTGAATTAAAATGTTTGAGAAAATACTATATGTGTTAATAGAGATTTAAACAGTGTTTTTCTACCCTTCTCCATAACTATCAAATACCACCAAATATTTACTCTTTTTGAGGAGACACCAAGATATCTGGAAAGAGCTTGCTGTAGGGATGCTTTTGAGTTCCTGTGTCATGGAATAGACTAGATGGAAAAACTAAAGAATATCCTTGTCTTCACAGAAGGAACTTAGATCAGTTGATTATTTTTGCTAACCTGTTCACCAGGGCTTGAGGGAGCAGAAGGAAAGTGACCTTTGGAAAGAGGTTCTTGTCCTCCCTTGTGTAAGTAGCACTGTGACATATTTTGAGGAGAACTTTCATATGAATGAAATAGTGCTGAATTTGCTAAGAGCAGGCTGGATTAGGACTCATAAACCCATGAGACTTCTCCTCTCAGTCTGCTGGCTGCTGTTGTCATTTCCAGATCCAGACAATACCTGAGGACACAAGAGTGTCCTCACTCTTATCAAAGGTAAGCACAACAGAAGTGACTGGCCATGTATCAATGCACAGGCAGCATGGCCTTTTCCATCGCGCAGATAAACAGGGTGCACGTACACCTGAACACGGACAACCCAGGGTTCTTCCTCTTCTGTGTCTCACCAGGTTTGAAAATAATCAGTGAAACATGCACATACTCCCATTTTCTTGATTGATAAAAACACCTCAGCTCATAGCCTTTAAGTCTGACATCCATGCTTGGACCTTGGGAGGTTTAGCAAATTGTTGTCTCAAACCTTGGGCTCTGGTCAGATGCTAGTGGCCTTCTACACATGGACTAGTCCAACGCAACAGTCATTGGTGAATCATCCTCCAACACACACCTCATGGAGAGAAGATAGCAAGAACATATAGAAAAACTACTGCACATATTTTCCATTTCATTTAACTTCAGGGTTGGACCTTCTTTGAAGTGAATTCATGAGAGAACAAGCTGTTATTGGCTTCACTTATACAAGCCTTATATCAAACTGCAGGAGTACCAGGTCACAGACACCTTGAAATTCTGGGCCATATCACAAATGTGTGAAGTTCAGTGATGACTGGTGAGTTATTCTCCTCCAAACAGTGGCTGCTAGAGTAGCTGATCATGTATAACATATTGAAATTAATTAATTAATTATTGTTATTAAAAATATTTTAAGAGTGTCTCATTTTCCTATGAGGCTTTTGTGTGGACAGATAACTCTTGTGCATGCAACTTCCCTTTTCCCCATTGTTTTAGTCAATAAGTTGCTTAGAATAAATGTCATACCTCAGAATGGCCAAGAGAAAATAGTTGTGCTTTGTAAAGTTGTGCTTTGTAAAGATTTCAAAACTTGATCTCCATTACATCATGATAAATAAGTCCTTTATGAAGCAGAATAATAGATAGAAATTGCAGATCAGAAAATTATAAACAGAATGGAAGCAACTAATGTCTATCTTTTTTTTGTGTGCATTGATGCCTTTATCAGTTCCTTCTCATTTCTATTATGAAACAAACGTCTGTGCACTTTTGTGCCCATTCTTGCCTCCATTTATAAAAATTTTCAAAGAAAAAATGTGTTTTACCATCATCACTGTCTTGAAGATGTATATAATGAGGTCAGAAACTGTTATGAAGAAGTACATGGCATATGTAATTGAGAGTAGACTTTCTAATTCTTTCACCAACTTGCACAAGAAAAATCCATGTACAAATGCACTACAAGAAATTTTGGGGATCACCATGGAAGTTTTTTGTCAAGTATTTGATTATGATTTTTGTTTTAATATACAATGTTAACTTGTCTAAAATACTGTTGAAGTACCATACTTTGTCCCAGCATAAAAGAGTGGAATGTCTCTGCAGTACAGGATGTTGGAACTCTTTTCCCTATCTGTGGAGCGGTATGTCATCAACACCAGGATAAGTTTCATGTTGGACTCAGTGTTTTCCTTTATGTTTATTAGAGCAATATATTTTTAATTATTTTCTGTATGTTTCTCTGAATCACTGTATGGTAGTCAAAACCTGCCTTTTGTGTTTGGGATACATCTTCTCTTTGACACTTCTTTTAAGAAGTCACATTGGTGAAGCATATTAAGGTGAAGAAATTGTCTGTGAAGGTAAAAAGGAATTAATCATGACATCAAGGCTAGTCAAAAGTTTGAATAGGCTTGGAGAAGGAATGAGATATGCAGCATCTGTGGATCTTTATAAACCTGTGCTGTGCATAAACTGCCTGACAAAGTATCAGACACTATGTACTGAATGCAAAATAGTGAATACAAAGCAGATGGGTCACAAACATTTAAAACTCAGATTTCTATCTTTCCAATCCCTTCTGACTATAATCTTCTTGTAAAGGTAAGATTTATTCCGCATTAGTTATTCAAAATAGCCCAGAAAAACTCTGGAGTTGGGTTGATGAATACACAACCTCGAGTTACAGATAATGAAATCATGAAATTAGCTTTCATTATTGAGTTCCAGTATTGAATCTTATGAACCTTCAAATCCACATGGTGCAGAACAGAAGGCAAATTTACATCAATTAATTGTTTTATGAAAACCTGATAAAGAAGCAGTGTCCTTGAACCACTTAGATTAATGAACCTAAATAAAATACGTGCATGTATCTGTGTATATAATTCCATGTTAGAGGATATTAATGTCTGCCATCAATCACAACTCTGGTTACAGTTGATATGTGAAATTGCTTCCCAGTGTCTAAATGAGAGAACCATCAAATGTTTCTTTTGTGTAGAAAGAAATAAAGCAATAGAAGCCAGGTTAAAAAAAGAATAGGGAAAGCATGACTGCAATATCTAGCAGCTGAGCATTTTTACCAGTTTCCCACTTTTTTCTGTAAAAAAGAATATAAAAGAGATTGCTCACCCAAGATATCTCACATAAGATAGCCGAGAAGAACTTCATTATTGAAGAATCTGTTTATCTCTATTGTGTCAAAGATGGGACTCCCAGCCACAGGTGGGATTCAGCTGCTCTGAATGTAGATAAATGTGTAGAGTCTTTCTACATTTAAGACATTTTTATGAATAGTTAGGCCAGTTAAGTCATGAAAAAGGAGATTTCAATAGAGATAACAATAATATAATGAATTATCCTTCTATTGAAAATAATCTGACAATGACCTACTACTACTACTTTTGCACCTGTTACTAGGACAACCCTAGTAAAGGGACTGTTTGTCTATTGTGTGAGTCAATATATGTAATTTTTTTTAAACTGGCTTTCCTCCTCAGTACTCTTACTTTCGCCTTCTGTCTTCCCACTAAAATATGAAGAAAGGTCCACCAGAAAATGATATGTCAAAGTAGCATCTGCCTAGTAACTTTGCAGTATATTCTACCTCCTGCCCTTCTGTTCAGCAGTACAAGGATCATGGCTTAAATTTAGATAGTATCAGGATACGTTTGTCCAGATCCCAATTTTTGATTAACTGCCGTAACAACAGCTAAAACAGAGAGGAGTAGACTTAAAAAAAAAATAAAAATTTGTTAATATATTGTGTGTATGAGCGTGCCTATATGTTTCACCCTATTATACACATACATATGTGTGTATATATATACATTTATTTTTTAAAAATCTTTTGGTTTTTTTCTTGACTGTAAGGTTCAAGCAGTGTGGTGCATAAAGTGATCAGAGCACAAAAGCAGGACACTAAATTTCTGACTTCAGAGACTTCTGTCAACCTCCTGGCTCCAAGATTAAGTTGTTTACACTGTTTCTCCCCTCATAGTGCAGTTTATTCTTTTTATTCATAACATAACTCTTTGGGTGCCAAGGACTGAATCTCACACTTACTCTAACTTTAGAAGTCCAGGTACCTACACCTGTGCCTGAGTTAGTCATTCTGACAGGAAGAAATAGGCAGCTCAGAGGTAGATGTTCACTTAGCAAACAGCTACACCTTATCATATGACCTTGAGCTTAGTTAGTAGCTCTTGAGCTTTAATTATTTATCAAAATGAGCAAACATGAGTTAACTGCTTTGATAACAAACTGCCCTTCACAGATGGCCATAAACAATGCTGTAATGCACATGTAATGAACATTACTCCTCAGATGTTGGAAAAAACATGCTCCAGAGCTGAGAGGTAACAGCAGGAAGTCAGCAAAATGTGCCCAGTGGTTAAGCAATAAACAGGTGTATATTTTGTTATTTAGAGCTTGATTTGCTGGGGTTTCAGTGAGGATTTGTTCACCCTGTATGACTAACATCCTAGATATTCATAGCCAAAAATCAGAGGAATAGCTATTCCTAAACCAGGTGCCTTGAAGTAACCAAGTGGGGAATAATACTGCAAAGCTTTTTTTCTGGATATTCTTTTTGTTTAATCAATAATTTTCCAGAAATTTCAAGAAAATACTCTTCTATTCGTCACACTGTCTAGGAGCCAGTGCCATATTATGTTATTAGACATATTTCTATATTTTTCTTGTGTCTTGCCTTCAATGAAAGGAAAGTTTAGACAGTGAAAAGAACTATGAATTAATGCCAATTTACAGTGGGAGTTATTTGTCTTATTTTTCCATGTACCAGGTAAGTTAGCATGGTACTACAAAATCTTATACTATTGCCTTTTTTTAACACACTGGTTTTTAACTTTGATTTTCTATACAGATTTAAGAATTAGATTCTGACAGGAGTGAGAGGGTTCCTGTAGGACTCAATATATTTGCTTAATCTTAGTAAATTAAAGTTTTCTTGGAGTTTTCTGTGTTCGCATGTCTTCTTTTTTCAGAGGGCAATTATTCAATGTAAAAATGCATGAGAAGTATCAGTAGTTGTGACCTCTCTGTCATTGGCACTTGCTGACAAATTTCTCAAAGGAATTCTGTCTATGGGTTTGGTCTGAGGAAGGCTAAACTTGGTAGAAGGAAATCTATCACACAGAGAGCTATGCTTAGAGCTTGCCTATTATAAGACATGAAAAATAAATGGTTTTATTATGAAGCACATTTTTTTACCTAGAGAATGACTTTGGGCATAATGGATTGCATTCAAGAATCTTCTGTTATTTCAGTCCATGTTTAATGTATTTCCTTTCATTTTTTTGCCAAAATACAGTCCTAATTTTCAGGATTTGCTTTACTTTTACTTGGAAAATAACATTTTGAAATGCAGTACTTCTTCCAGGTTAAGCCCTTGAACTTGTATCATGTATTTGTCCACAAGAGAAAGTCTTAAAGTACCAAGAAACGTACATGATGTATTGTCAAAACATCTTTAGTACAGCTGAGTGGTAGCTCAGTATAATATGCATTGGGCTCAGCCTTAAAGGATTCAGTGTTCAAAACAGTAACATAACTTACAAGGAATAAAAGTAATGGGTAAGTAGAGAAAGCACTGGAATTGAACTACTTTGTCTGTGTAGTCCAAAATATATTGCAGAGGAGAATAAAGGGGACACAGTAGTTATTTTATGACCCAAAAATCCCATCAAATAAATTAAATAGTAGCCATGGGAAGACAGACTAGAGTCTATATTACGTCTGTTTATTCAGACAACTAACATGCGTTGATATTGGCACTGAAGAGACAAAAATAGGATTAAAATGTAAAATAGCTTTTTCATATAGAAAATTAGAAAACCAATTATTACTGGATATTGGGAAACTGAAATTCTAGCCACTTTAGAGAGGAATCTTTGACAAAGGAGAAAACATGTAGGAAGACAGTCTACAGTTATCCAGAGCAGTAATATCAGTCATTTAGCTTCAAATACCTTTTTCAATTTCTTAGAATCCAATTAGTCATTCAATACAATTTTTACCAAGGCCTGAAGTGATAGGACAAGAATGAAAGGCTTAAATGAAAAGAGATTAGGTATAGGTTAGATGTTAGCAAGAAATTCTGTGCCAAGACACAGGTAAGGACTGGAAGAGGTTTTCAGAGAAGCTGTGGATACCCCATACCTGAAAGTGTTCAGAGCCATGTTGGATGTGTATTTGAGCAACCTGGTCTAGTGGAAGGTGTCCATGCCTATGGCTGGGGTGCTGGAACTAGATGATCTTTCGTGTCCCTTTGGCCAAAATCTTTCGGCATTTGTATGATTGTAAAATTGTGTGATTTTACATACTTGATTGCAATAATATTTTATATAAAACCTGTAGTGTATTTCATTACTGAACATATATGGGCATCTCTATGTGTTTATACAGTCATGGACTCCTTCAAAACATGTGACAAGATTTTCAGTAAAACTAAGTCTGATATCTTTAGAAGTCTTATCATTTAACACTGCATTCCAAGTAAAAGCTAACTACTTTCAGTCCTAAAGATAATGACAAAGTTTAATTTTCTTTTTAAGTTAATCTGAGGATTAACTGGGGATAAATATATGTGATATTTTTGAAATCTAAAAATACCATAGATAACTCATTGACCAGTATGACAAAAAATATTAACAATATTTGACGTGATCTATTGTGCCCACAGTGTTGCAAAATACAGTGTAAAACATCTGCTAGCCTCCCTAATGCTAAATAAAATCCTTTCTATTGACTTTGGCATATAGTCTTTTCTGCATCTTGATTTGGGAAAAAGCATCTCTCTAATAACCCTAGTAATCAGATCTTAACAATAGGAATGATTGGCTTGGGTAAGTTGTTGATAACAAATTGTTTATCTTTAGTATTTAAGAATGGACAGGAGAAAGTTGGGGATAATGGGGTCCATCCCCATCAGACCTTGATAAATTGCCAATGAAATCTTCCTGAGCCATATTTACCTCTTGTGCTAATGGCTGATGATGTGCTTCAAGCCCGCATTACTCTACGCAATAACAGCAGGTTTGCTTCTCAGTAGTGTGTATACTGCGCCTGCACAGTATCCTTAGTAGGGATTCCCCTGGCTGCTAGCCAGAAGTGGGCATCATGAATTCATGATGAACAAACCCAGAGGAGCTGGAACCTTGAGCAGTGTCAGAGTGAAATGTGTGTGTGCGTCTGGGCGGGTATGTGTGCATGTCTCAGAATACAAATCTTAGATTACAAGGTTGCTCTTCAGTCACTATTACCCATTCTGCTGAGCAAAAAATGTTTTGATTGCATGTCATTAGTGGTGCAGTTTTGTTCTTGCCACAACCCCACTGAAATTTCCTTGTGGCAAGCAACATACAAGACTAATGGCCCTTTTCTCTGTCTTCCAACATCCAGCACCTAAATATTCTTGTCTTCTGTTATATTAATAATGAATAACCAACAAATTTCTTGCTTTGTATAATATTGTTCTCCTAGACCTCCTCAGTGTTATATGCATGCGCATTCACATTCACATGCACACACAGAGAATAAAATATATTGCAAAATTTTCTGTTGAAATCCCTACCAGCTAAAAAAACCCATTAGAATTGCCACAGGTAATAGGATTCAATATATCACCGACTCTGTTAATTCCTTTATGCTTAATAACATGAAATTGAAGACATATCTCTTCTATACCCTTTTCTCTCACCTCCTTAGGATCTTTGCTTTGTGCCTCTGGTGACTTGTTTAAAACTTCTCCTTTTATTATTATTGTATACATCAAGTAAGATACATCATGTAATGCATAAACTCAACAATGTTTTTTCTCTGCTAAAAATTTTATTAAAAGTTACAGGTATTAGGAGCAGTTACCTGAATTTTGTTGTGTTGCTATTACTGGAAGCACCAAATGATGTGCTAATGTTAATGATCCAGGAAATTTGTGGGTTTCATGGGATTGGTTTCTTTCGAGGAAGTTATTTGTCTGGATATATATAAGTATTTAACTGTATTCTGACAGATTCAGTTAGATTTTTATGAAATTAGATTAAGTTTGGTTGTTTTTTGTTTTTTTTCCTGGCATCTATAATAATTTGATTTTGCTTAAAATTCTGCACTGAAATTTTGAACACTACTTGGCCTTTACTGTAGCTTTGAATGGTTTCTCCTTGGAAACCATTACAGGTCAGTTATGAATTATCAATGTGCTTGATATGCTGAAGAGAGTGCCTGTCACCATAAAATGCATGGCTACAGCAAGAACATTAAAAGAGGAGAATGACATTGGATCAAAAGTCCATCTTTATATGATGGATGACAGTATCATGATTTTTGGCTGTGACCAGGAATAAATGTGTAGGTAAGATTATAATTACAGGGGAAGCAGCCACATTCCTGAAGTGATGTGAATACGCTCCTTGCTTTTGTCTTGTTATTTTTCTAATTTCTTTACACACACATGAACATGCAAACACCAAAACAAAACACAAAAGCAAACCAAACAAACAAAGAATAATAATTAAAAAAAAAACTCAAAAAGCCACAACGCCCAAAAAACAACAACAACAACAACAACAAAAAAAAAAAAAAAAAAAAAAAAAAAAAGAGGGTACATTTAGACTGAGGTCAGAAGAAAAAAAAGGTATTATTTTTTCTTTCTGAATATGCTTTTACACAACCGCATAATGATCAAACATATGTAGAGATTTTATTTTCTGTAAGTTTTGTATAAAAACTGCCTTTAGCTGAGCCTAAGGTCTTAATCTTTTTTTTTTTTTTAATAGGCTATTTTTTTTAATGCAAAGAGACCCATTTTGAAAGACTAGGAAATATTTTTTCAATTAATTTCCCCATATTTTCTCTCTTTTTTTGGAAAAGAATACCAAAATACTGTGTTTTCGGATAGGTGGAGAACTCCTTTATTTTTGTCTGCTCTTGAGTGTAATTCTTCGCAGAAACTATGTGTGAGTGTAAAGTGTTTTGGAATAGCCTAGTATCCTATGAAAATTCTAACTCAACATCCAAATGAAATCTTGTTGAAATCTTCCTATTCCCTCATGTTGTACATCTTGAATGTATGAAAGCAGTTTGACATTGAAATGCCACAGTACTCCCTTGTTTAGTGAAGTCGGGAACAGAGAAAATATTATGCCAGCTCTTTAAAGACAGCAATGCTTCCCTCTCCACTTACACATGCAGTTCGAGTTGTAGTCACATAATTTGGTCTCAGAAATTGCCTCTCTTTCTTTCTTGAATCCCCATGCCCAAGTTAAGAACTACTATTAAAGGTCTCACTTTCATTCTCCAATTGCTTTTCTCTCTGAAAGCTTCACTGTGGATCCCTAGCAATTTGCTCCCTTTTATCTGTTGATTTTCAAGTGCATCAAGTCAAAGTCAGAGAGTACAGAGCTAACCTTTTTCTCAGGTTTTTCTTATGCATGTGGTTTGAGTATCTTATGGTATTTTAAAAATACAATTCCATATATTATAATGTGTTATCACCAATACAATCTTGTACAATTATTATTTTTCTATCTTTGTGCATATGATAGGAATCTCTCACTTGATATATTAATGCTCACAGCACTTAAAAAACAGATATAAGCTGAAGATATTTGGGGTCATAGTCCTTTTGGGTTCTCTGGATTCATCTCAGCTGCAGCTCTGCTCTTTTCAGCAAGGTAAACATGACTGACATCTGAGTTACAAAACAGATATATAGACAGACAGATTAACCTCTTGCCTCATAAGGACTGAGCCTACAGAAGTTTTGAACTAATAATTTTTCATCCATAGTTGTTGGTATCAATATCTGTATTCATTGAACCTGTGTGTGTTTGTATGTGGTCTGTGGTGAAAATACTATAATTTTTAAATATCTGTTCACATTTCATACAAGTAAGTTTTGTTTTTTTTCTTTTTATTTAAAAATAAAGCCAACCTTGTTACATCACTCAAATAAGTAGGTTTTATGGAAGGTGGTTATTCAGCACTCTAAAAAGCAGGTACTGGAGAAAAGTAAAAAGTCTCTAAAAGCAACAATAAGTTTTATCTCTAAATAGTAATCTAGAAGTTAGGCATACTTTTCTGAGCTGCTTCTATATTCATTGGAGAAAAATGAATGCTGCCAAATCTGAAATTTGTCTCAGTTATCTCAATAATGTAATGGCTTTGTGAACTCATAGAATCATAGAATGCTGAGGGGTTGCAATGGGCCTTAAAGATTGTATAGTCTCAACCTGTCCCTGCCATGTGCAAATTGCATCTAGACCAAATTGCTCAGTGCCTTATCCAACCTGACTGTGAATACTGGCAAACTTTGGGAATACACAACCTCCTTTTGCAACCTGTTTTGGTGCCTCATCATCCCCGCAGTAAAAGGTTCTTCCAAAATATCTAACCCAAATTTCCTCTCTTTCAAGTTGTACCCATTGCTCCTATTCTTATCACTGCAGGTGATAGAATATTACCTCAGTTCCTGGGGTAGTGTCCTTCTTTGGCCGCCCTGTGGGCTCCTTTGGAAGTCTCCATACAACCTTCTCTTCTCCATGCTGAATAGTCCCAAATTCCTGAGCCTGTCTTCACAGAGGAGGCAGTCCAGTCCTCTCAACAACTTTGTGACGCTCCTCTGGACTCAATTCAGCAATTCCATGTCCTTTTGTTGGGGGCACCAGAGGTGAATGCACTCCAGGTGGGATCTCACAAGAGCAGAGTAGAGGGGCAGAATCACCTCCTTTGACTTGCTGGCCATGCTGCTTTTTATGCAGCCCAGGATAAATTTGGCTTTCTGGGCTTCAAGCTCACATATCAAGTTTTTTAATCAACCTTCACTCACTTGCACACCTCCACTTTCTAATGCTTGTTTCCTAGACCATATATACCCTATTCTATAATTTCTGAGATCTCCCTTGTTCATCATCTTGAACCTTTGCTTTCCAGCACTGTTGAACTCCTCTGCACTTTACTATGAGTTGTGTTGTTTATAGCTTAAAGCTCTCGTCATCACTTTGAGACAACCTTTTGCAAAGATTATCTTGGCTTGACTTTGTAAGGAGCATCTCCTCTTCCTCTTCCAGTCCTCTGTCCTCAAAGTGGGTCTCATGGTTGTGAAAGCCAAATTCCTGTCAACATCACCAGCTGTACAACCAGATTGTCGACCTGCAGGTGTTGAAATTAATACAATTGTATGACTTTGGTGTGACAGGACTCAAAATCAGCCAGGGTTTTGAGGGTAGACATATCAAGATTTTCTTCAGTTCAATGAAAGATTGATGTTCAAACAGAACTTCATTTTTTTTAGTAGACTAAAACATAGAATATATAACTCTGAATAAAGAAAACAGAGTTTGCTTGAAGTAGTAAAATAAACCCTGCCAGAGAGATCTCCTGGCTACCAGAACTTTATTTCCTGTGCTGTTAAACTGTTAGAGAGGTCTCTAACATGCTTTAGGCCAAGCAGAATAGACAGATGCCCTGGCAGGGCCTTAGTAAAGTTTGAATATAGCACAAGTCAGACACATTTCTCAACAGAGAACATGCCTCCCACCTACCAATTTTGGAAGCTGGAGTGCATAATAGTATATTCATGGGCCATTCCATGCCGAAGAAGATTTAGGGACCATTTTTTTTGCCAGTTTAAATGTGTTAAACATGATTAAGAAAAACAGAATAAAATGGGGGATGGGGAGGGGCATTAGAAACTATTTTTCTTCTGCTGGCTGTGTCCTTGCAGACAGGTTCTGGCTCTTAGCCCAGCCACTGAAACTCAGGTTTTTCTAACTAACAGAAATCATATTCACTTCTTCATAGTTTTTAGGAAATTATTTTCTAGTTGTCACTTCTTCAAATTCTTTTCATAACCCATGCAAAGAATGTTAACGTTCAAATCTTTCTACATTTCAAGGGTTTTCCATGCCTTTTCTCTTTGAGCATGCTCATTTATTCTCATTATGATATTTCCACCCCTTGGGGTAGTTTTTGTTTGTTTTTGTTTTGCTGTTTGGTATTTTGCAGGTTTGTTTGGGTTTTGGTTTTGGTTTTCCTCTTTTCTGGATGGTTCCATGTGTCTCAATTACTTCTTAAAGTATGATAATCCAAGGACATATAAAACATATTATACCTTTCCTTAAATAGGGCAGTATGCCCAAGTTAATTGGCTGATTCTCAGCAGGGTTAGTAATCTTGGGCAGAGCTCCATGGTGAAAAATATGTTTTCTTTGGTTCCAGAGCAACAGTGTTTGGGTCAACATGTGCTCTGCACAGTACTGTCCTCAGCAGGGTAAAACCCTTCAGCCTACCATGAGAAATATGAGCTATAGCAACCATCTTGAAAAATTTGGCTGATTTGTGTCGTCTAACCCAATTAAAATAGGTGACTTCTGCTGCATTTTCCTTTAGGCATGATATTTCCCAGTCTAATTCCATTAATCAGGTTAGAAACCAGTTTGTGTGAAAGCTGAAGCATGAAATGTGCTGGCAGGGCATTGCAGCAGGTGCATAGCCACCATTTTCTATCATGTATTACTTTGCAGAGATGAGAAACTAACTAAAGACTTTGTTAAAATGATTATCTGTAATCCTGTACAGGGGGTAGTAGGCCAAAATTTTCCCTCTGTTGAAGAAGAATCGTGTTAGAAACTTCTCCAACTTATTGATGGGTCATTTGAGGCTCATTCCCATAACTCCAGGCCTGGATTTTTGTGACAGATGGATGAGTTGACATTCTTGATAGGAGCTGTGCTCCCTGCAAATACATAGAAAGCATACATGGTATTTTGCCTCTGTGAAGTCTTGAACGTCTGTTTGGATGGCATTTTGCCTACTCACAAGCCAGTACAAAAGTCAAGCAATGGTAGGTTTATGCGGACAGTTGACATTACCCTGAAAATGTCACTTTTTTTTTCCAGGGATTCCTCATTCTGTGCCAGTATTACATATTGGCACCACATGCCTCTTTACACCTAATTACATGAGTTGACATTACATGACAGAACAGAAATGGCTGACCCGTGGAGGCAAAGAAAGGTTGAAATCTATGGTTGCCCTTGCAAATACAGGTAATATGTTTTCAGACTTGTTGGAATGTCAGTATACAGGAGGAGTCATGACCCTTTCTCTCTCTCATGATCAAGTAATTTTCCTAAAAGTTAACAATTGTCATTGTCTCATGTTTTGGCACAGATTAATGTCTGATAAGACCTTCTACTAAGAAATCTATTATGTCTATTAATCTGTTATTCATGCACTAAACTTTTAAGGGGAAAAATCAGAAAATAATTGTTCTGTTTCCTGTAAAACCAGGATAAGAAATAGTTTTCTGTTGTAAAATCCATCTGAAATAAAAAGTGAAGGTAATATAGCTAAATGTAGCACACAGATACTTGTTTTGAGACTTCTGTAGTCATGCTCATTCTTTTCTAGTTCTATTTTCCATCTTATCTATGTACAGTACAATAGAGAAAAAAGAGAGTGTTTAAAAACAGTCCTGTGCAGTTACCACTACACTTGTTGGTACAGTAGCAGGTCAGCAGCATTAGCATGCCCTTTTCTTCCTCTTTTTCTTACTAATCTCTTCTCTTCTCTTCTCTTCTCTTCTCTTCTCTTCTCTTCTCTTCTCTTCTCTTCTCTTCTCTTTCCAATGTTGACAATGTCTGCTACTTGCACTGAAAGATTATGGCTGAAGACAATGATCCAGTTAAACTGGATAATTTTGCAGAGCAATGACCAAAAATCCCAAGCAACCATCCAGCCAACAAAACAAAATGAATAGCTTGTATATACTGCTCACCAATTCAAAAGAAAGCTATTCATTTGGATGCTCATACCCTCATCGCTTCAGCTAATTCTAATTCTGCAGTGAAGATGTAGCCGTACTTAATCTAATTAAAAAATGATGACAACATTAATATAGCAACAAATACAAATAAAAGTAATTATCTTCATTTTCCAGTTGCTTAAAATTGCTCTCTTTCAATTTTGCTTAGCCCTTCCACTCCTCCCAAAGTCATCAAAAGAAAGTAAACAGGAGAGAGGAACATGTGTCTTACCTTTTCCCTTTTCCTAGTTTGTGGCATGGATTTACTACACAGAGGAATAGAACGACATCCTACAAAGTAGTAGCACAGTAAATGAATAGTCATAGTTCACAAAACCCCTCCCAAAAACTTACTCTTCCGTCTGGGTATTCTCTCTAAAAGGGATGAAAACATACAAATGTATTTTCAGAGCAAGTATTTAATATGGGTAGCAAGCAGTGACAATATGACTTTGTCTTAGGGGACTATTGAAAAGTCAATATATAAGTTATAAAGAGCTTGCCTGCTACAGCTACAGTTGTTTAAGAAGGAATTACTCCTCATCCACTAAACACCTCTCATATTACTCTCCTATGTGAAGCAATCTTCAAGACTTTATTCTAACTATAGGCATCAACTTGTATGCTCTAATGATTGTTTAATCTAAACTAGTAGCTCAGACTTTCTCGATAGTTGATAAAGAGATTGAAATATTTACAGGAAGTGATTCAGATGGAAAGAATCACCTCCTAGAGGTGTTCTTTTTCTCTTCTGTATCTGTATAGGAGTCCTGTGATTTTTGGTTTTGCACTGTAGTGGAATTAGATGGCATGTAAGTTTCTGGGTTCATTCTTAGTTCAGTTCAGTAATAAAAAATTAAGTTTGGCTAAATGACTTGCACTGCTTCCTTAAAACAATCTGGTTTATTTGGCCTGAAATGGGCCAGCAATATTCATGAACCCAGTTATCACATCTCAAGTGAGGAGTGATAACTAACAGCTATGGAACTGTCATCTACTGAATAGCTCCAGCTGTTCTGTAAGACAGCATCTGGCTATATCCCAAATTAACAAAAAAGGTATGAAAAAAGTCAAGAAATATTCTAAGTTATACTCTTAGTTATTTTTAGGCATTTTTTGTTTCATATAATACGTGTAATATAAAAAGGTGTTACTTTTCTAAAATGTTTAATATTTAGTAGTTAAGTTTAAAGGTCTAAGAAGACAAAATTAAATATGTATGATTTTGTGTAACTGACTTTTAAAGTCTCTTGTATCTTGTAAGTGAGGATAGACTACTTCCTATGCTTAAAATATTTTCTTTCCAATATATTTCTTTGCAATAATTTATTTTAAAATAACATTATTAATTTCTCCATTAATACCTTTTGCCTAAATCTTCTGTAAAAGTAACTTTAAAAAATGACGGGAAATACCTCAAAAAACCATACCAATATTTGCTCAGATAGGTATGCATGAAGTTTCTGAAGATTGTCCTCTTTTGTGAGAAATATAATTGCTAGAAAGGTAACTTCTAAACTGAAGATTTAAAGAAATCTAAAGATGAAAAGGAAAAACGCTGTTTTGTGGGAGAAATATAGTTAGTATATCTTTTAAACTCCACAGGAGGCCAGATCACACTGTATAAGTTGGGAAAAAATGGTGTCAAAAAGCACCATTGATGAAATGGTGATGAAATATAAACTGCATATAGCAGTGGTTCCTGTGGTTCCTCTGTGGTTCCTGTGAACTTCTAGGGAGTTCAGTGGTGTTTCTGCTCAAGGCGATGAGAAATGAGTAGTATGCTCACCTCTGTGTCCTGCATTCATTGTTCAGCTCTGAGGGCCCACATAAGAAGGCAGACTGTACAGCAGCCTTCCAGTACCTAAAAAGGGGGCCTATAACAGAGCTGGAGAGGGACTTTTTCCAAGGGCAGTAATTATAGGACAAGGGAAAATGTCTTTAAACTTAAAATTAATAGATTTAAATTACATTTGAGGAAGTAACTCTTCACTGTGAGGGTGGTGAGGCATTGAAACAGGATGCACAAAGAAGTTCAGAATGCCTCATCCCTGGAAGTCTTCAAGGTCAGTTTGAATGGACCTTTGAGAAGCCTGGGTTAGTGTAAGGCGTTCCCTGCCTACGGCAGGGAAATTGGAATTAGATGAACTTTAAGGTCTGTTCCAATCCAAACCATTCTATGATGCTACAATTTTATGAAAGTATAAAAATCCTCATTTCCAAGACAGAGAATCACAGCTTATAAGTGTTATCCTTCCTTGTTACAGTAGTGTTTTCAGTGGATGTCCTGCTCTGCCCTTAGAGCATCAAGCTGTTTTTTTTTTTTTTTTAAAGAAATCTCAGTTGGAAAAATGTTCCTCTTGTGACCTCACGCTTGGCATTACAAGTGCCCCAGAAAACTTCCAAAGTGAAGCAAATGAGCTACTGCAAGGTCTAGAGAGGAGTGAGATGAATGATATTTTGAGGGGCAAGCAATTTTTTATAAAAAAGTCTAAAGGTGACAAAAGCTTCTGGACCAGAATTAAAGAGTGTGGTTTGAGAAGTCCAGATGCATTTTTCTAGGATTTACAATTGATCAATAGTGGGTTGAGAGAAGAGAAAAAAATATTCAAAGCCACTGAAATACCATCACCTACATATTCATTAGAACACTTTCTGCTTCTTGCCATGATAATATATTGAAGCAGTTCATACCTAACTTTTCCCCAAAACAGGCTATGGTCTTTAAAACCTAAAGCTGAATATGCACTAAAAAAATTGTACTGCTTCAGTCTTTCCCCCTGAGAGTTACACTGAATCTGTATGGGAAGCTATTTTGTTTCACCTTGATAATTATCTCCAGTTCTGGTGACACTGCTTAAATGTACTGCAAAACATCACAGTGTTTTAAAGATACCCAATATTTATACAAAACTAATAAAAAGGCATGTTTTCTTCATTTGAAGAAGAAGGGAATACTAGATCATATTCCACACACTATCAACACACTATCAAGAACTACCAACAACTGATTTTCCTGTAGAATTTTTGCTTTTGGTGTTCATGATGTCAGTTTGTTTGAGAACCACCAGGGGTTTGGAAGGCTGACCAGACTTCAAAATGCACCCATCAATTCCTTAACACATGTGTAAGCTTTAGAAACATGGAAAGAAAATATTGGCCACAAGATCAAAGTTTCATGAAACAACACTACTTTTCCTCACTTTAAAATTTCTTTTCACTCTTACCAGATGTTCTTTCCAGGCTTCATGAAGAAAAGTCTATGTTGTAAAGTTATCTTCACATTTTAAAATTTGTAATAAACCATTTACTACCTACTGAAACTTTCCCGGGGCATTCGTGACTCACAGAGGCATTCCTTAAGTCTGGAATCTCTGTGGGTGTCTCAAAAGTAGTTCTTCTTTTATCTGTAAGTGTTAGTTTTTGTGACCACATTTGAATGTGGTCACATTCAAATGCCAGAACAAAAATATTATTTCCCTCCTGCTCATTTAATGAGTTCATCAGCTGGGTATGGAAATGGGTAACCGCCTTCAATTACCTGAAGTTTTCTGTTGTCAGCATAATCATTTACTTGGCATTAGATTTTTTTTTTCAAATTGTGATTAAGATGTCCAAATTTTATGTATATTGCTTATCTGAGCCAGCTTTCAGAATGTGATTAATTACCTTTTTACCTTTATCTTATGTAGTAAGAAACTGGGGCCATGGGCCAGCCTTGCATACAGCAATATTTTTGTCAATCTTATTTTTGGGGAACAACATATTAATCAAGGTCTAAATCAACTGCTTTGCTGATATCTGCTGTTTGCAGATAGGTTCTTTTGTCTAATACTGCCTTCAAACACCTAACACATGAGGATCTTAAAGACATTAATAATGTCAGGTACTACTCTATGTTCCTGTTTCTAATTACTTATATATCCTCTGCAATTATAATGGTAGCTTTTACTCATAATTCTAATTTTTAGTCTAGGTTGAAACAAAAGTCTCATATGAGAATTTCTGGTGTCAAACAATTTGGCAAGTTAATTTTGACTGTGCTTTTTCTGGGCATCATGCTTTGCTGAAGGAAGAGTAATTTTCCCCATTCACATATTAGCTATAGGAAGTGTCTTTATAACTGCAAGAATCTAAATTTCCTCACACTCATTCACTATAAGTTTATAAATATTTATAAAAATTAAGTCTATTACCTTATCATAAGACAGGTTTTATAAATACATTTCCATTCCTCTCTCAACACAACATAAAAGTATAATTTAGCATAAGGAATAGCCATTAATATGCAAGACTCACAGCTTCTGTATGAGACAGATTTTTCTGTCATTTATGCTACCTGGCTGATGATGAGCAGTAACCTATACAATTTTTCCAGGATATGAGTTCTTCCTTTCAGCATAGCTTGTTATCCACAGACCAAAGCTCATCAGGAGTTCAGAGTTACTTGGCTTTTCCAGCGTCAGTGGCCTCAAGCATGGGAATGGATACTGGGCAGTTCTCTTAGTTGTCAATTGTATTACTAACTTCTAACTTCTTTCCGGCTTCCACATGGCTGGGAAATTGGCTCTTCAGCACCCTTTGCCTCCACTTGATTTGCAAATGTCATCTGACTTAAGCTAGTTTAGGCACGGAAAATGGTCAAGCCACAGCATGTAGGACTCCACAGGCTAATTTCTTTTTATTTCCTTCTCCCTGAGAAGCTTGTTTACAGCTAGTCGGTGTATCGCTTTATTGTGTCTCAGCACAGAAATACTGTTTGGTGTTTTCCTTTAAAAACACAAGGAGACTAAGGACTGGGGAATTAGTGCTACCATAAAGTAGAGAATGAGAATGAAAATATAACTTTGAGGATACTACTGTTTACCTTATTCCAGTAAATTTAGATGAGTAAATTCCTTGTTAGAAGAAAACAACTCTTAGTGTCTCTCTGTTGCTTTTATATCATGTGTGACTTGCCTGCAGGGGACGGAGTGAAATGTAACTTTATTTATTTTGTCTTAGGGAAAAATAGAGAGCTGATTAAAGAGGAGTAAAAGAAGAAAAGTCTCTCTGGGCTCTGTTCTGCAACACAACATTTCAGTGGTTGCTGGAATCACAAACTCTTTGGGTCCCTCACGCTGATAGTTATATATCTTCTTCTTTAGACCCAGGAGCATGGTTTAAAATCCAAGGAGCTTAGAAATGTTACCTTGAAGCTGTTCCCTCAACAATGATGCAAAGAAAATGAACTTCCTTACCCTGTTTATAGCAAACCATATTCTGAAGTCTTCATTTATATCTGGCAGTCATATAATTGAGCCAATTTCTGTGAATGTTTATTATTTAGCCCCACATTCAGAGCTGTGAGAGACAGCATTTGAAACATATCAGATGCCCAACAGCCATAAAATACTCCACTGAAAAAAAATCCTAGTCCATGCCAAAGGTTTTGACATTCAGTATACTAATTGCAATTCAGACTGATTGAAGCACATAGAAAGGACAATAAGGAACAAGTTATTTCTATTTCACGTGGAAAACGTCTGCTTTTTACAATTAAAATAATAATGCGGAGGAGCATGCTAATTTTGCCCTGTTTATCACATTATATACCTAGGGAAGGATACTTGTGCAATGGGATGTCTGTATATTCATACTGTTATATATTGCAGCTGGAAGTATCAATAGAAGGCACAGGTCCTTCCCCAGGATCTGGAGTCTCATCTGTGGCTGCATAAAACCTTAGCTTTACACATTAGAATTTTCTAGTTTTTTAACAAAGGGGATGGGGGGAAAAAAAAGAGTCTATCTACAGACCAATTTGTACTTTCTTGATATATTGGCTAATGAGGCTAATGTAATGTAATGATGAATAAAATGTAATCTCAAAGAGAAATTTAATGAAACAATAGTACAAAAATCTGTGTCTTTTAAAGAAAAGTTTTTCATAAATACCCTTGATTCTTTTTGAAAAAAATATATCATTCTCTTTAAGCTGCTAAAGAATTGAATAAGTTTCTAATATTATAGAATTTAAATTTAAAAGAAAAAAGAATAAACTATTTTAGTACTATTTTTTAAACTTGGAAATCACCAGGGTGAAAATGGGTGCAAAGATGCTAAGACATGCATATAAAGTTTATTCCTATTTTTCCTTCCAATTTTTGAGATCTAGTTTGTCTAGAAGACAGATGGTAAAAAGTATCCTATTTCTTCTGTTTGCCTACAAAGCATATGATAGAAAATATTCTATTTCTTCAAATTTCTCCAGACCTCAAGGGGAAAAAGTGGTAGGAAACCCCAAGAAGTCATATTAAATGACAGAAGTATATTAATATGATAATCTCCACTACTAACCTCCGTGTCCATAACAATTCGATTTCTAGGATAAGAAAATGATAGCATTGGTCCTCTGATAATGATCAGGTAACCAGATCTAGTCTGACATTCAAAATTACTGATAACTAGAAGGATGCTTTTTATCTTTTAATACTTTTCAACATTTCTTTGCACATAATAAGAACTTACATGTTTCAGAAAAGTTTAATTTTAGTTTAAGGACCTAAGGCAGAACAGTTGACTCATCAGGGACTGTAATCATTGATTTCTGCACTAATAAGGTCAAAATACAAGATGTCACTGAACCAGCTTTCTTGTTCACTCATGTTAGTCATCAGCCTCGTAATGATAATAGCAAGAGAAAAATCTGATGGATTATAATAGTAATAATAATGGTAAAATCATTAAGTGGGTATGGCTCCAAAGTCAGCATCAGGTTGTGAATCCTGCACTCAAGAAACCTTCTATATAAAGGTGCTATAAACTAGTGGCTGTACACACAACCTATTATCATGAACTCCCACATAACCACGAAGTGGAATGATTTTATTTGACTTTCGAGCTTCTATACCAAATGAATGCAATGCTAAGGGGTAAAACAACATTTGTGACTCAGCACCAGCCCTGTTCATGGGTACAATACTTAAATCCACTGAAATGGTTGTCTTTCACAGTATAGAATCTATCAACAGTAAATGAGTAGAAACTAAATTTTCTAGTATCTGGCTCTTTTATGCAGTATTTTCAATGTGTTCATGAGTCAGAATGATTTAGCCATTCAGAATGACAGCAGTTTACATGCTATTAGCAAAGAATTAGATTAGTGTAGCAAGCTGCAAAGCATCAAGCATATTACTTCTATCTCTGTTTACTCTTACACGTCAGGTATTTCAGTGATTAGAAAGTTCAATTTCAAGAAGGCATCTGAAAATCCCAAGACATATTCTGTGAAATTTTCATGAGTTAGAGGTTGTGGGTAGTTTGTTACTTAGCAAGAATCTTATATAACTGCAACCCATATCTCCAATTATCTGTTATTATAATTAGCTCCAAAATATTAATTAACTTTATCTTCATCCCATTTCTATTTTACTATAAGAATATTGGCTTAGTGATATACCACTTTAAAAAGTAGAACCATTACTTATTTTCAAGAAAGGCTTATGAAATATATATGCAGTGGAGAAACTAACCATTTTTTAGGGGAAAAATTCATAATCGAATTAAATTCATTCATCATTTACAAATACTAAATGGCTACTTAAGTTTAAAAAATAGAAGGAAAAGATGAAATGCATTTTGAATGTGTGAAGTAATTTGTTGCATTTAAACAGAGCAAGGCAGGCATGGTAACAGAGACTAACCATGTAATTTAAAAGTATATTTAGAAATTGCACATAATAAGATAAAATTTCTTTATGCTTTGTTTTATGTTTTTGGTTTTTTGGGGTTTTTTTTCCTCCTCAGTTTCAGTATTAGTGATGTGCAGAAAACATTTCTTTTTCTTGTGCATGATATCTTTTTCTTATGGTTAAAATCCATTGCTAGGTAGTCCTATTATGGAAGTAAAAAACAGCTGAATGGGGAACTCATGACCAAAGAAATATGTAAAACTTTAACTTCCACCTGAATTGAATTGGAACTTATGATAGCAATCATAGACATTCTCTTTCATTGAATGAGAATGTCATGTCAATAAAGGCTGAGAGTTACGTAGGAAAATGAAGTTAAATATAAATATGTGCCTGATTTTAGCTTTGCTTCATAGCACATGAAATACAGTGGCCTGATGCCTCTATCTGAAGAAATCAGGCTACAGAAAAATAACCACCACTATCCATTCTAGGTATATTTCTGGAGAGTAAAACAAATCCAGAGAGAGTTTTAAGGCCAGCTGAAGATGAAACTGCACAACTTCTGTAAGTGGGCCATCCAAAACTGATTATTTTTTATGTCATTTACTAAAGGAAAATATATCTGTTCTGCAACTGGACAAGGTCATGCCTTGTTATGATGGATCCATGACCAATTGTTTCAGACTCAAGAAGCCACTCTTCTTCAGGACTGCAGAAGTCAGGCTCAAGTTTTGCCAAAACCTTGGTAGATGAGTACGTAAACAATTTGGTAAAGGGCAAAGAGACCTTGATAATTTTGCAACCTTACAAAGGTAATATTTGTGAAGTTCCTATATATAAAACTGCTTCAAACTACAAAGACAGACCTTACTAAATATTATATACTTTCAAAGAGATTTTTTTTATCTGCTGCATGAATGTTCTATCCTTTGTATCCTATAGCAAGTGAATAATTGCTCATTAATAGCAGGCTAGAGGAACAAAATGTAACTGAGAATTCCTCTTGTTATGCAGTGTCTAAAAATTACATTTAACATAGAAAATGTTCTGCTGGCAGCTAAAAAGAGACATTATCTCTAAGTGCCTGAAAGCTCTTATCATGAAAGGACACCAGGCGAGTACTGTACAAACCAGAAAAAAAAAGATGGACCCTGATGACAAAACTTCAAGTATCAATTTAAGCTGAGAAGCAGAAACAACAAATCTTAAGGGGGGGGAAAAAAAAAAACCCAAAAAGAAAAAAAGAGTTGATAAGTGTTCTTGTGAAGGGTCTTGAGAAAGAGGACTTGATACAACAGGAAGATGTCTTACAGTTAGTAACAAGGGTATACCCTTTCAACCAAAAGATATAAACAGCACAGCAGCTGGTCTGTATTAAGGAAAGCTTAATGTAAATAGACCTAAACCATCCTTAAATTTACTGTTTAAAGGCATATGTAAAAGATATTATTCAGAAGACTGATAAATAAGCAGTTAAAACGCTTATGTGGGCTACAAAGAAGTTATAATCAGCATCGACTCTTATTCAAGTTTTAACTATTTTAGTTATTTTAGGACAGCATAAGCTAAAGGTAGTAGAAAAAGTATATGAATGAAGCATCATAGTAGAGCCATTGCAATGTACTCATGTTAAGTTTTAATCATAGCAACATAAAGCAGGTGAATCCAGATGAATTACCATCTGAAATTACTGAAAATAAGCTTAAAAACAAGAGAGGTACAAGGCTAAATAATTAGAAATTATTCTGATTTTAACAAGAGCGAGGCTAAGGGAATTTTCAAATAACAAAACATAAAGTCAGACTTCAGTTATAACAAAAGTCTGAACTCTAGGACAGCATACGTAAATTGCCTATGCTGTATTTTTTCGCATGTCTTCCACAAACTTAATAGTAAAGGGTTGCCCATGATGGTAATTTGAGGGGTTTTTTCCCCTTTTTGTCTGTTTTTCAGCTTATAAATATTTTATTTCTGTTTGGAACAAACAAAAATGTTATCTTCCAAAAAATTTGGTCTTGGACTGTCATGACTGATTTGTCAATCTAATTTCAGAATTTAAGATATTTTAGAGCTACTTTCCTATATTGAAACTTAAATTGGAAGTTAAACTAAGGTGTAGGAATTAAAATATTTTTTTTTAATTAGCAATATAGATTGAAACTAGAAAACGGACAATTAACTTGATGGAGGATAAATACAGTATTTATAGAGTTATGGAAAATTCACCTCTGAAAAAACACTCATCAGAGAACTCAGCACAATGCTGAAAACTGTGTTAGCAAGCGAAAAAGGCTACAATTTTCAACAGACTGGAGTTTGAAACTGATATAAATTTTTAGCCTATGTATGGTTTATTTCTCTGATTTTGGGGCAGATGTATTCAGATCAGTTCTGATCTGGGAGTCCTGTTATTCTAGTGTTGTTGAATGTTACGTACTGCAATTTCCAATGAGATGCTCACAGGATGCTTTTTTTTTGGTTTATATAAATCTTAACCATATGTGAACATAATAGAGAAAGTGGGTAGACTTTACATATGGAAAATATTGGCATTTCATATACCTCACATATACTTACGCAATGAATTTTGCCATATGAAAATGCAACACAGTAGCAAGCGTGGTATTTGCATTTTACAACAAAAAATCTGTTTCTGCTAAGATATTTTCAATTAAAAAATATAATCTTCATGACTCATGTTTCTGTGGCATATAAGACTAATTGCAGCTGGGATGGCAGGTAAGTTCTCAAAAGAAGAATAAACTAAAACACAGAAATAAGCACATCTGTTCTCCTTCACTGGTATATATAACAACAATCTTAATTTACTGGACTTGTTTTAACAGAGATATTTCCTTCTTTAATTCCAGACATTTTTTCTAGACATAGTTGCTATCAATGGAAGGGAAAGAAGGAGAGGAAGAAAATGGATTTAATGAGCATCATCTAGACTTTTGGTATTACTCTCCATTGAGGTTCGTCTCTGCCCCAACTAGCTTAGATTAGAATTTCTGATGTTATAACTATATTTTTATCTACTAATTCCTCATTTCACAAAATTAAAATTAAAGAAAAATGTGCATAATAGAGGAAGATCCTGAATAGGTTTTTTTTTTTAGGCTCAGTGCAGACCCATTTTTATACACCAATTCCAGAGATTCATTAGCGATAATGATTAATAAGTTCGATAACCATATTTCTACTTCATACTATTATAACCGTAGAAAGGTTAAATTTTATATCATGAAGACTTTTTGTAGAAGTTCACATTTTTACTCTGGATGTAAATTTATCTGTCATCTCCCAAGTGGAATTTACTTTTCCTAACTTGGCATCTACTCTGTCGATATCCACCCTAGAGGTAGTGAGGTTACTTTTGTAATCACTACAGAGAAGCCTTTAATGCAATTCACTCCATCCTGAGACAAAAAAAAATGTGCCTCTTTCTCTTCATTAAAGGTCTTCAGGTAGATAAGGTGCAGAATATGTGAAAATGGTATATAATTTTCATACGTTTTGCATATGTTTTTCTATCTGAACATGCCCAGGCTACAGTGGAAGATTGGACTTATTGTGTTTCTTGCAGTCTGTGCAGCAGAAATCCTGAATTTATTGCTGATAGATAGGAAAGAAAAAAACATACTCAAAATTAATTTTTTTCTCTGACAGAAGTGTGATATTATATTTGCTTCATCTATTTGATATTAAGGAAATAATTTAAATGTTCAGATAATATTTAAAATGTTACAATAAATGTCAGTTTTGCATCTCAAAATTAGAGTATTTCCTTGGTGCTAGTGCCTAAGAACCTTAATGACTGGGTGAGAATCAGGGACCTGATTCCAAAAAAGCAGTGATCATATTTGTATATGTCAACTTTTAACAGCCTGATTTGTTCAATATTATTTATAGTACCTGATAATAAACAGCATAAATAAACAGTAAATATATCCAAGCAGGAGAGAAAGAAGAAGGAAAATAAATTCTTATAAAATTGTTTAAATCAGATGAAATAACATTCTTGAAGGCCTGAGTGCATTTCCATCATTGTATTTATTTATTTGAAGGTTAATGCATAAATATATAAAGCTAAAAAGCTTTACGCATCCTGAGTATGCTTAAACAAAATAAACCAAAAGAAACAGTAAGTTTAATATAGGAGGTGAAAGTGTTTTGAAATACAGGAATCAAATTCTCCTTGCTTGGGGCAATGCAGATCTCTTTTCCTTTGGCTTATATGGGCACTAGTTGGAATCTAACTTAGAATAAGAAGTGCAAACCTTAAAAGTAATCTTTAAAGTTATTTTATGAAATACTGATTGTTTTCTGCTTTAAAGGTTACTGATGAGGTATTAATTTCCATTATGATGAAACATAATGCTCATCAATATTATGACTTTTCCAATTTTATTGCATAGATCCAGAATGATCTGTTCAGTTATATATAACTTTCTTATATTCTGAAAAAAAAAAAAAAAGGCTGAGAAAATGTGCAACTACTTACTGTATTTTTTTCAATTTATTCTGGTTTTTTTGTCTTTTATGGTAACAAGTCAATATTGCTAACACAGGACTAACACAGGATGTATATTATTTTACTACTTCAACTGTGTACAGTAACTACAAAAGTATTTATTCCAAACTTTGGCGGTGGAAGTGAAAATACCTGTAGAAAAAAAAAATAAACAAAACCTAAAATCTGGTTATATCACAGTATTTTTCATTCAAAAGCATATTCTTCCAGTAGACCAATATTTCCTCTGAGCTACTTTTCCTTTCTCTGCTTCCTCCTGCTGTGATAAACATGTCCAGCTAACCTGTTACCTGTTTACTTATGCACTGCCTCTTTGTAAGAGTGCCCTGATGCTGTTTCAGTGAGCAGGCTTGAAAATAATTAATTGCATACATGAGAGCAGGTGACCTGAAATATCTAGTGAAGTCTCTGAAATGTCAAAGAATAAGTGTCTGAGTGTCCCAGGAGGTTGATTTAGAGGTTAATAATCAACAAAGCAGTGCCAGGGATGGTTCTTCAATGCTAAAGCAACTGACTTATTTTGGTTGCATGTGCCAAACTTTTGAAATTTCTATTTGCTTCCAAAACAGGATAGGATAGAGAGGTGGAATAGTCGCATCATCTTCTGTGAAAACCATCCAACTATCCCTTGAATAATTTGAGGGAGGATAAAGTAGCCTAAACCAAGGCAATACCACACAGACATCTAACTCGGAAATGGCAGAGATTACCAAATACCTCTACACAAGAAGTGTTTGTGATTTGATTTTCTAAGACATATCTGCTCATAGAAACCCAACCTGTTCCATTAATGGAGATGACAGTGCCACTGGAAGAATTAAAAATTTAACAAAAAAATGCAGAAAATCTTTTTACAATTACTGGTGACTATGTAAGAAGGTCCAGTGATTCAGTGCTTCCACACATCACTGCTAATAGACAAAATATAAGGAGATTTTATGTCTATGCACATTGTCTGATTTTGTGTTTACAGAATGCAAAACTCTTATGCTGGGGAAAAATAGTCCTGTTGTCCACCCTGCTTCAGTGGGGTAAATGTAAGGCAGAATGAAAAATTTATGAGCTCAGACACAGGAAGCACATTCAAGAGAGAGCAAATTTGGTAGCTGCTGGGAAATATTAGACATGGTGGATTTTGATGAAGAAGATATTTTTCCTTTTGGTTTTGAAGTATTGAGATTTTTTTTTTTTTCTGATCAGCTTTCTATGAAATGAATAAGCCATTTGGATGAAATTTTAGCATCTAAAACGTGACAGTTTCAACAAAACTTTTTGACAGAATTTCAGTGTGGAAAGAGTCTAAATATTTTGCACTGGAAAAAATGAAATATTTTTATACTTTTTTTTCTTTTTATAGAGAAGGAAAAAGAATAAGAGAAGAAATACATGTATGCACTTGGCATAAAAATGAGCAATGTGTGAGCAAATATGCTTTTTTTTTTCTTTTGAGGAAAAGTGAGTAAATTATGGGAGAAACTAAAAAGGAAGCTAATTAATTATAAAAGAAAGATGTGATAAGAGTGCAGAGGACATGAACATTCATGTCCATAGACTATTCTAGGCCTTAAATGTAAGGGAGCATCAATCAGAATTTCTCATGTGTGTGAAAATATGTTTGCAAAAAGTCATTGTAGATAATTATTTTTTATTTTTCTGGATTGGATTTTCATTGCAGCCAAGTGTCAGAATGGTTGGGCTTCACTGGTAGCCATCTCAATGAATGTTTCTTAATGCCAAAATACAAGTACCTAACTGAAAATTTAATTTGTTTAGATCTAATTGGCAAGACCTGAGCACAGACCTCTAAATCCTTTAAACTGTTAAGTTTGTATTTGCTGAACTTGAAAATTTGTCCTATGGCATTTTTTAATAAGATTCAAAATTTGTAACTGCATATTACAGCATTCTAAGCGATTTTGTCTTTTGGTGGCACCTTGGTATATGCTGATTTCTCTTCTCTGTAGGTTTACAGATCACCATTCAAATTAGACATCACTGCAAACAGAAGCCATTCTATGGGGAGTCAGCCAGTGACTGCTTCTATAAATCTTACTTCTTCCAGGGAATGTCATTATAAAGCAGAACACTTACACACTTATCTCTTGTAGAGAAAGTCCAGAATGTTAAAACTATTCTTTTCACCCCATGGTCATCCGTTGAAATCCTCACACATCTTCCAGGATTAAGAAAGTCTCCTCTTTATGATCTCCATTCCCTTTAGAACACGGCTACTCAAATATCAGACTTGCAAAGACTTTAGAGAAACAAAAGGAATGGGTAAGGAAGAAATTGATCAATGTAAGATATCCTTTGATATCCTTGTAGTAGCAAATGAAGTCTCTCTCTCTCTAGATATTGCATATAATTATGATATAAATTATTTCTATATGGCACAGATATATATATATTTTACTGACATAATAGAATATTAACTTTTCACTGTTATATCAGACCTTAAACCATTTGGTCATTGCACTGGCAGGTACTAAAGTCCGTTTATACAGAATCATCCATCCAGAGGTACTCTGCAAGTTGAATTAGGAAGTTGTATCTCAATTTCAATTGAATTAGAATGATGTTATTTTGAGGTATTGAAAAATTATTCCACCATTTACGTCTTCAGTCTTTACAAAAGTGTTTTGGTTTGTTTACATTTGTGACTGGTATTTGATAAACAAGCCAATAAAATTTTTTTATAATCCTGCTGTCTTTTGTAGTTTTAGAGTTCATATCTGGTCTTCATTCACTTTGTGCAATTTTTAATTTATCTGTGTTTAAAATTTCTGATTGCCTTATTTTTAAAACATATTATGTCAATGAAATCTAGAAAAAAAATTCTGTTAAGTTAAATGTTGAAGTTCATATCCTCGGAGTAAAGAAAGGATATCACTGAAGAATTAGTTGCCTTTTTTCCTCTTTCATTTTGAAAGTCTAATGAAAAGTAAATATGGTAGAAAGAGCTAATGAGTAACATGAGCATAAGGAGGCCAAAAGACTGCTGGATGAAGTTACAGAGTTCTTTCTGTAAGTTTGTGATATTTGAAAGTGCAGTGTAAGTTTCTGAACAGCTACCATAGCCACTAAAACTCCTTCCTTCAAGCAGAAGTTTTAATGATAGATTTTGCTGTTTCTGGTTGACAACACTGCTTTCCAGTCTCTCAGAGCAGTCCTGTCAAGTACTCAGCAGTGTGATCCTCTTAGGCTAAACCTGTTTCAAATATCACAGGCTTAGAGCTGTGTAACTTCTAGTCTTGGTTCTGTTTTAGAGATGTCTTTTCTCACTGTTGCAAGAAGAGATTAATTTGTAAGCCAGCATTTTTTTTTCCTCTTTGACTAGGGAACACCTTGATTTAAGTCACTTATAAAGCCCTTTTTTGAATGCAATGGATGTCCTGGAAATATCACTATTCTATTATGGGAAAATAGAATCCAAAGATGACACAGCGGGTAAGCCTGCAAACTGATCTTTTGATGCATAACTAATACACAGAGAAAAACCAGGTGGTGTTCTTATAAGTGCAGCATGATAATGAGCTCATTACAACGATCTTCAGTTTTGATGTCAGCACTCTAAAGATACTGATCAATAATAAACGCTTATTTTGTAGGAGTTCAAATATTATATTCAAATATGTATAACAGTGCAAATGTTTCTGAAATATCTCAGGTTCTCCACCACTCAGTTTTTAATTGTCTCACTAATCTTTGCTCTTTTAAAAGTTAAGCATCTGGTCTAGAGACTATTTAGTGAAAATGTCACTTCCCCTGACACTGATTTTAGGATGGGACGAAAAACCTTTTAACCATATTTACTTCATTCCTTTGATCATAGAAAAAATCTTTGATGCATGTTTTGTCAAAATTCAGTTTAAATGAAAATCATTGTCTTTCTAGATAATTTATCAAAGAAAAAGTCACATGAATTTTCTCACTAATTGTTTGCATGATGAATTTTCAGAAAGTAGAGATATTAAATCTCATTTATGTGCATATAATGAGGTCATGTGGCTGGGAGCTGAAAGCAGATGTATTCAAAATGGAATAGCAAACATGACTATTGAAAATCTCAGTTAAACTAGAGATAAGCTTGTTCCATTGTTGTCCATTATTTCTGATTTAAGCTCTGCTGCCTGAAGCATTCCTATGTGATAGTTTAGGTAAATGAGAAGTACAGACTTGATGGAAATATCACATATAAAAATCTATTACCTTTTTGTACATGGGAGGTCTGACGACATTATATGTTTAGATACTTTTAGCCTTAAGAGTCCATAAAATTATTTTTAAAACCAGTTTTTCTTTCAGACAAGGAAACTTGCAGTCAAATTGTCAAAGTGATATAATTTATATCCAAATTATTCTGGCTCTTCACAGTGCTTGTATTCCTCATATCCTTTACTAAACCTTAATAATTCATAATCTACAAAAAGTGTCTTTCTTGTGCTTTATAGACATATTTAATTATTTGATGTTGATCCATTTAATTTACTTTATTTTATGAGATTTAACAGTAATTTCAATCAATATTCAATATTTAAGGTCCTTTAATATTTTATATATATATATGTGTGTGTGTGTGTGTGTGTGTGTACATATATGCAAAATAGAAAGCATTATGCAGCTTTATAATGATCCAGGCAGTGAGGAAAAATCAGCACAATCAGCTACACTTGGTCTAAGGAGTTTTTTAATATATGTATTTATTATCTGATTATGCATTTTGGATATTTCTTCTAGAGCATTACAGGCTGGGGAGATTTGGCCACAATCTCCTTTAATCTAGAGGAATAAATATAGACTTTGAAAGCCTGGTCAGCTCCACTAATTTACTGATGACCTCTTCAGGTACATCAAATACAAAAAGACAAACTGAAAAGCTATTGTAGGGCACATTAAAAACACCTTTCTATAAAATGATGAGTGAATATGAAATAATCCTGAAGACCTTATCCATATCATGAAAGTTAAAATATAGAACTGTTTTTTGGAAAGTACCTAGGATATCTTCTTTAATATATCTGTCATTAAATTTATTTTTAAAAATTCTAGGGAAGGGCTAGGCTGTTGATTTCACTGCCTGTAACTAAGTTATTTCCTCAGTGTTTCCTAAGTGTCTTGCAATCTCTAATTGTCTTCAGCTGGAGAGGAGAGGAGAGGAAAAGGGCAAACAAATTTGGCCTTCAACACAGAAATATTTCTGTTCTTAGTAATTCTGCTGAAAAGACTCAAAGTTGTTGAATTTCAAATTGCATTTTAATTCATTACTGTCATTGAGACCATGTAAAGGCAAATCATAAATCAAAGCCATGATGATCTTTCTGATAGAAATGTTCGGGTTCTGTGACATCAGTCATAACTGTTAAATGACTCTCAGATTTTTGCTTCTCTTTCTCAAGGCAATATTAACCAGAAAGATTGAAATAAAACTGACTCCAGCTGGAATATTAGTGTTTGATATGTTTCATTATTAGAATTTATAAAACTTGGGAATGCCTTCAAAGTCAGAGCCTGTCATTTTGTTTGCAAGTAATGCAAATAAAACTAAAAGAATTGTCTCACACTTAACTTTTTTTGCAGCTCAGCTAGGGAAAGGAACATCCATTGTAGATTTATGCAAAATAAAAGAGGTGATATTGTTACTCCAGTGAGATAAGAAATCAAAAAACTCTCATGAAGTTCAAAGAAGCTAGATTTTCAGGTAATAATTATATAAACTTTTCTGGTAGTCCTAAGAATTCTCAGATTTCTGTACCGTTTTTGATATATCATTCTTATGCCTTTTATTTGCAGTTAGGCCATCCTTCATAGGATTCACCAGCCACTTTGAAAATATTATGAATACAAGATTATTTTCTATGTATGGCATTGGGACATGCCAAAAGATTTATGTCCAACATTAATAGGTTACTCATGTCTCCGTTTACAGCCAGTAAAGAATCACTGTTTTTCATGTAAAATTTCCTCTGTAATATCAAATAGCTAAATGAAAAATGTTACCAAAAAATATTTCACATATGCAGAAACAAGATTTTTGTTGAAAAGGTCTTTTCCCTTTAAATTCTATTATAAAGACAGAAAACATTGCGCATAATAATAATTGAATCTTTGAACACTAATCATATAAACAGAGATTTAAATTATGTAATCCCCCATTTGGACAGAAAATGCTTATTTATTAGGAATGTATTTATTTCCAGATTATTTACATCATCTTGTAATCAAGATACTTAGCTTATTTATGTTAAAACTGGTAATACTGATAAGGTTATCATCTAAAGATCTCAATCCATTATGGATCCTAAATACCCTTTTTATATTTATCTGTGTTGTTTCATATCATTCTTTAGGGAACGGTCATTATTGTTTAATCACTACAATTTAAAACAGAAAAGTAGCAAAAACCCCCAAAAGTAGTAGCTCCTAAGTGCAGTTGCACATAACATCTATAAAATCTTCTCTTGCAGAGGTGGAAATTTTACCATGTACATTGTTTGGGTCTCATGTAACCAAACACAGACAGTGGACTCTGAGCTAGTCATCCCAAGATCCTTTTAAAACCAGTGGGAAGAGGCACTTTTAGAGATTCCACTGGACTTGACCTTAAAATTGCTCCCTTCTTCTGGCAGTAGAAAAGTAGGTTTGCTAGTTCATCTATTTTCCCACTTATCTTCTGAACAATAAGTTGGACTGGAAATGTTTGGGGTTTTTACACGAAGATAAATCTATAGCATAAACTCTGTGACCTTACTTTATAAATAAGCACAAGAGAGTATTTTTCATTCTCTGGAGGTATATTAGCTCTTGAAAATACTGTAGCTTTGCATTTTTTGTATTGTTGAGAATCACTTGAAGTTATTTGAAAACATTGAAACATGTAGTAAAGACTCCAGTCAACTTTCTTATGCCTAGGGCTTACAGCTATTTAAGTGCTTGAGTAAAGCTATAGGTTATGAGCTACTGGCCTTTGAATTTGATTATTTGGGCCTAACATTTTTATCATTTCTGCTAGATAATTTTGTAAAATCACATAATATGATTATTAAGTAGTTCTGATCTCATGGAGATGGGAATTCTATTTTTTCTGTGAAGTGATCATTAGGGATTTACAGCATTTGCTTTGAATTTTCAGAAGCCATTCATATATAGAATTAATTTTTGATTGCCATTAACATAAAGAGTTTTTTTAAGACTTCATATCACAGGACTAAGAAAACAAGGCTAACTATGACCCTAAAGTTGTCAGCAACAGAAAAATTTTGCCTTCTGAACTTGCTTGTGCATGCAGACACAGAAGGCAGTGGGATTGCTATTGAAACATGCTTGTTACTCCCTGGCATGCTTGGACCACTGTAGGTCCAACAGCTGTATATATTTTCTCTTCTGAGGAGATTAAAATGTACAGCAAGCCCTAGATATCTCAACAAAATTTGAAAAGGCAAATCGAGATGCAGTAAATGAAGGTGATTAGAATATTTTCTAAAAGCTACACAAACTCAAACAAACTCATTCATACATAGAGATAATGTCCAGCTTCTGAACCCCCTTAACTGTTAATAGAGAGTGGGAGGTTGTGAGAGCTTTACAAGAAAGTATAATTCATGTCTGTGTTAATCTTATTCTTCCTTAGGTATTTCCTGATAACCGTGGATGAAAATAGGATGCACAATATGCAGTTTTTCTTTGAGTTTTAAGCAGTTACTGTAATGGATAAGCTAAATAAAAAGACCAGACAAATTCTGAAATAGATAACCAAAGATGCTATTCAGTCCTTCTGGCCTTTCCTATATATATGGCACTACAGACAACCCCCCTAAAATTATTAAAAACACTTAAAAATTGTTATTGACCTAAATGTTCAAAAGCAAATATTCACTATTCTGGGACTGACATGAAGAGCTATCATGTAAGTTACAGATCTGACTGGATATGATCTGACTGGATGCCTGCAGTGGGGCAGATATACAGCTTAGAGAACAATATTTGTTCTCTTCTTTGAATATTACATTAAATAATGAAACCTGCTACACGGAGGAAGGATAACACGGTGCTGATCTAATGGGCCTGAGAAATAAAAGATGTATTCCTTTAGGTGCACGAGCACTTTTTTTGTTTTGTTTTATTGTTTTAAAACTTACACTGTAACACAATGGCAGATGTGAGGTAACTTGGAAATAACAACTATTAGCAAGAGTAAGGAAAAACTAATGACACAGACAGTGTTCTTGGGTAAGTAGAAGCATGGACAAATGATCTCTCATTATAAAAGCAGGAGAACATAACAACCTACACTTCCCAATCTTGAGACTAGCTTGAAACTTACTGCTAAAAAAAAAAAAAAAAAAGCAAACCCAGATATCGTTGAAAAAAAATAATTCCGATCCATTATCAGATCTAAGATTGAACATTTTCTTGATATTGAACCTGAGATGCTGAGATGCATTCTGAAAGATAGGAAAAGCGTTCAGGTCAGCCAAGCTCCTACTCTTTCTTCAAAAGAAAATAGTCTCATTCCAGGAGAAATTCTTGGAAACAATTCTAAAAAAAAAAGAAAGATTGGAGAACAAATTGTATCTCTTGCAAAAGGAGAAGCCTGTAAGAGTGAAGGACTCTGCCCTGGAACATGGATGACAAGGAAAAGAACTTTCATTAAAAAGGATGCTTTGTCTTATTACATGGACAATGATTTTGACCTAAAGATTTGATTGTTGTTTGATATCATTAAAGAGTTGATGGTCTTTTGTTTGTTTTATGGCTTATATTTAATATGCCACTTAATGGACCTGCTGATTATACCTGTATGGAATGCACGAGGGTATTTTATGTGTACTGAAGTGCATTATGGCCACTTACTGGCACTTAGCAGTATTAGCTGCCTCACTATAACTAATATTGACCTTTAGCTTCATATTGTGAAGAACTGAGGAACTGCCAAGACTCATTTTTTTCCTTACAAAATAGAGAACAATCTGTTTCAGTAGTTGCACTTCCAAGTGCAAATTTAGCTTCAGTGTCCTCTGTTACCCCTGAAATTCACACACTGAAAAAAATATGTGCTTGCAAATATAGTCCAAGGAGATTTATAATTAACTCTCCCAAGGTGTGTATTTGGTTGTTTTAATTCCCCCCTGCATGGGTTGTTTACTATTAGTAGTAGTATGAGTAGTATTAGTACAAAAAACCTATTATCTGTGCCTCCTGAGACTTTTGAGGACAGTCTGGTGATATATTCGTTGGCTTAGATCACAATCTGAAACATTCAGAGTAGGATCATTCATATGCAAATCCCTCAACTTATTCTGGAGGAATGTCTTTGCTAAACAGTGGCAGCATTTGGATTTTACAAAGTTCTTTGCCCTGGCTTAATTCTCTTTTTCTCTCCCTTTAAAAAGCAGTGTAAAGTATCAGTAGCACAAACCACTGCAGGTTATATGTTCTAGAATTGAGATACTATGGCATAAAAGATTATATAGTATACTGCACCAAAGAAAAGATACTGGGGAGTAGAAGCCTGTCCTTTCGCTTAACATGACTCTTATGAAGTATATTTTTATTGTAAAAGCTGATTGAAATTTCATTTTTTTTTCTCGCACTACAGTATCCTATTTTATTACAGCCTATCTTTTTAGACGGGTTTAGATTTTACTCAATTGACTGCCCATAGTCATCTGTTGCCATTTTAGATATTTATTCTTGATGTCTTGTACTAGTTTTGTACAGTATAGAGTTATTTTATTCCTAGTAGTTTCTATGGTGCTATGGTCTGGATTTGTTATGAAAACAGTGTTGATAATGCAGGGATGTTTTAGCTACTGTTGAACAGATCTTTCACAATGTCAGTTTCTTGTTTATCTCATTTCCCCACCAGCAATGGGGATGGCAATACACAAGGAGTTGTGGGGGGATGCAGTCATGACAGCTGACCTCGGTAAGGGTTATCCCCTACCATATGGCATCACGCTCAGTAAATAAGACTGGGGGATGAAGGAGGAAGGGCAGCTGTTGGGAGTGATGACCTTTGTCTTTCCACACCATTGTTACAACCATGGAGGTCCTTTTTCCTGGGAATGACTGAATGCCTGCCTGCCTTGTCCATGGGAAAAGGTGAATGAATTCTTTGTTTTGCTTTGTTTGCGTGCATGGCTATTGCTTCACCTATTAAAATAATTTTATCTCAACCCATGAGTTTTCTAGCTTTTACCCCTCTGATCTCCTTCAACCCAGTGCAAAGGATGAGCAAGCAGTTGTGTGGGGGTGAGCTGCAAGTCCAGAGTTAAGCCACAGATGCATGCAGAGGACACATGATCTTCTGTAGTGGTGCCTAATGCTAGACGTAGCACCTGGATGATTTGGGCAGCAGGACAGATTTGGGCATTTCAAGTGAAATTTCCAGGTGTGGAAAACTGAACACCCTATGTGCTTGGCCTGGATTCAGAGAAATTAAAACTTCTGGCTTGCTTTAGTCTGACCATTACATCTTTTCAGCTTCACAGAAGGCTTCATGTGAATGAATAAATAAATAAATAAATAAATAAATAATGTAGCAAATTATGAGGGAAAAAAAAAACAACCAACAACAACTAATAAAAAGCAAATAATCCCACAGTAATTCCATATGATTGTCTTTTTTGACACTTACATTGTATATTCTTTCAGGAGTGACTCATCTGTACATCATTTGGGTGAGGACATGGGTTCTCACAGAAAAAAAATTGTTTTCAAATTGAGTTTACTTACAATGAAATCCTCTTTTAGGGGCAGGGGAGGAAGGGGAAGGAGGAGTTGGTCGTGCTTGTATGCACCCAATTTGCAAATGTACACTTCTAATTGGTTTTACACAACTCCTGGGTTAGGCAAAGGTCTCAGATAGCAGGATACTCATTAAACTGTTATTTGAAATTGCTTCCTCTGAAGAAAAGAAGGAGGGGGTAAATCAAAATTGTAACCTTTG
This sequence comes from Onychostruthus taczanowskii, assembly GCF_017590055.1. Classification (NCBI taxonomy): domain Eukaryota; kingdom Metazoa; phylum Chordata; class Aves; order Passeriformes; family Passeridae; genus Onychostruthus; species Onychostruthus taczanowskii. Next base: position 1,936,768 of record NW_024499906.1, read on the forward strand.
TTAGTAAATAGCAATGAACATTCTGGGAAACAGCTTTTAAAATAATTGGTACAGTATGTTGATGTTTAGAAGAGAAAGGAAGTAAAAAACTCCTAAAGAAAAATGTTAAATGCTGAAAAACAATTTTTTTTTTCTTGTGGATGCTCTTGGACACTCAGAATGCAAATAACTAGTAATTTGCATTTGTGTAGTAATTTTTCATCTGTATGTTTTTGTTTTGGCAATAAAGGTCCTGGGAGACATACATATCTAAAATCTACTAAATATCAGCAAGACTTAGGATTTACGTTTACCGCTTTTTACAAGGCAAAGAATTATTTGTGTAGGAATGTTTTTGGACTTTAAAACCTTTACAGGTATTATCTTTTCACTTTTGACTGTGGGCTTAAGTTGGAAGTACCTTTGCTGGTGTTAGTTTGGTATGCTCCATTATTTGACACTTGCTGGTCATGAAGCAAAGGGTCATCAAAATATATTTATTCATATTCTCTTCGACAACACATCCTGAAGGAATTCCACTGCATTATCAGCAAGAACACCAGAGAATCTCAGGTCAGAGATGTTACACTTGTCCTCCTGTTCATTCTTCTTCCTACATGCAGAGTATTCTAAGCTGGATTTATGCTGTTTGAACTATCAGATTAAATGGTATTCCATGGTTCTGTAGTCAGTATTTTAAGGACAAATACATCTAGAACACCCTCATAGCTTATACTCCTTGCTGTTCCAAACCAATAATTGCAAATCTGTAATTTACCTGCCTGAATTTAAAGACAAAAAAAAAAAAAAAAAAAAAAAAAAAAAAAAGAAAAAAATGACAGCCAGGCATACACAATGTTTCAGAATACAAAAATAGTCTAGAATGCCTCTGTCTTTCATTTGGTTCACCTTTACTCTTTGCTATTTGTGGTAGTCTTCCTCAGAAATAACATCAGAGGTAGTTATGTACACCAAAAAAATGAAATATTAAGTAAAGGACTCTCTTAGCTATACATTCCTTTAATCCTGAGGCTGCAGAATTTCACTTATGTTCCATATGTTCAGTGCAAGTCTAACCTAAGATATATTTCACCCATCATAAATTTTCTTTAGGTGTTCTAGTGCAGTTCAATATCTAGGGTGTTCCCTATTAACAAAATTTCTTTGTCAGAAGTGCAGTTGTTCATGACATATTGCACGGGAAAACATATAAATGTAAAACTAACTACCATTTTAGGTCTATTACTGCAGTGTTAAGATTTCAGCAGGTGCAATATGTTTCTAGGATAGATTTTATTTACAGCAATGTACAATGCTTCTCTGGGATGGCCATTATCTGTATGAATACACCTAATGGCAGCAACAGTTGAGAAGATATTCAATTACATTACTGAATTAATTGTACCAGTAAATTAATTTTTAATTCTATTCATATATATGGGCAATCAAGGGAACTGCACAGCCACTCACATAAGTCAGCTTTTGGATTTTTTGTTTATTTGTTCTAAAGGCAGAAATTGACACTCTTTTGTAATAAAGCCAACCTGCAGGAATCTTGGATACACTGAATATTTAGTTGCTATTTCTTCCATAATCTAACCTAGCAAGAAAAAAACAAACTATGGTTTCATTCATAGTTTTCCTCTGGATCTGAGGTGTCTTCACTTACATTCCAGAAAATTACTACTTTGTTTCCAGGTATTATCATCTGAGACACTGTACCAGAGCATTAGAAAAACTGACTCAAAAATTACCTCTCTTATTCAAAAGAAGAAATTGTTTTCTCTCTTTTTGACAGGAATTCCTGGAAGCCAAAGTTACCAGGGTTTTTAAAGCTTAGTCTCTATTTATGAGACACCTAGATAACTGTAGGCATGATTAGTGATTCTCAAATGAGATATCTGTGCATTAAAAATGTTGGCTATATTTACAAAGAAAATATAGCAGCAAAACTTCAATTACTAGCATTGTTTGAAAGCTTCTTTTGAAAAAGAAGTGAGGTAGATTTACCTAAAATTCATGTCTGACTATCTCTATGTGAAGACTGCATATTATCAGACACATATTAGTTAAATGATTGCAATTGTTCAATAAACAATGAGGATTTTTATTGAATTTCACATACTTTAGGCTATAGTAAATACTTTAAATCCACACCTTATTAGATTTCATTCATAAAAATTGAATTTATAAGTAAAAATTTTAGAAAGTTGAATGGGCATAACTCTAGAAATAGTATTTTCAAATGTTAAAACATAAACAACCATAGCCTATGACCATTCATATTACACATTGTCTAACATCTATGGTCAAGACAGCATCATGATAAGAACATGCATGCTTTATTTAAAAAAAAAAAAAAAAAAAAAAAAAGAATTTTCTATCTTGAATTTGTATGTCTTAATTTTTTAAAATTATTCTCAAATTAAGATGCCTCACAGCACGGGTTTTCTGTGTAAACAATTCCTCTGAGTCTGCCTGTCAGTGTATTAAAAATGTAACCTATGACCATTCCTCAGTTATTTTGGGAAATCAGTATATTTATCCAGCTTCGCAAAGGCAGTTTTATCAAAGATAATTATCTAGGAAAATGCCTAAACTTAAATAATGTAAGGTTCATATTACTTTCAGAAAATAGTCTAAGCTAAAATGTCTGGGATCCCTTAAAATCAGCTACTAGGCTGTAGGTCTCTCCACTGCTTCTAGGTCCTTTCATTTTCTGGGGCTTGATACACAGCTGGGACACTCTCCTGACCTGACTCAGGCCAGGATCTCACTGTTTTCCTCTTTAACACACTGACATCCCAGCAGGTCTCTCTGGCTTAAACTGGGAACCTACATTCAAAATGGATAGAGCCAAGGAATCATTTACCAAGCTACAGAACTGAGGATTATAAGGACCTCAAACAGCCATCTGGTTATTTCCTTAAAAAATGAATAAGAAGAATTTGACAGAAATCAAAAGTGCCTCAAATACCCATTAAGGGATTTTTTTTGGTACTATACTTTTAAATACCCAGAAAAGAAATGCCATTATCTTCCATGGAAGGCCATTTTTGTGCACAAAACCTTACCAATTTAAAAGTGCTAAATTCTAATTTACTATTTCTTCTCTAAAAATTAAGCCAATTTATCTGTCCCAGTGACCATGAAGCACAATGGAGACTATGGGAAAAAATGCCTTAGTGAGAAGCTACTTTTATGTATTTCTATTAATTTCTTTTTTTCTTTAAAAAACGTTTCTTTTATATAAATTTTTCATGGAGACCATAGCATTCTTGTGGCTGTCCTCTGGGCTCTCTTCTGTTTTCCTTTATTCTTAAACTATCTTCCCTGAAACTGGAAAGAGTACTCTGGCTGAGGCCCTTATCAGTGCTGAATAGAGTGGAAAAGTTTATTTCAAGTATCTCATTTACAATTTTATTTCTTTAACCGTAGAGAAAAAAGGATTTAGTACATATCAAGACAGAGCATACAGCATGGTAATAACCTGTGTAATAGATCCACTCAGATAGGTTTCACCCAAGTCTTAAACGAGAAAATATTTTAAAGTGGCCTTAGCAGAACTTTCTACTGCACTTTCAGATGCTAAAGAATACTTTTGGGCACCTTTGCAAGACCTTTGGTTCTTTGACTAAAGTCATACCTTCCCTTTAAGGGTAGATGACGTTTGAAACAATATTTTTTTTCCACTTCAATTTCATACAGTTATAATGTTATTCAGAAATTTCTGATGTACCAAAAAAAAAAAAAAAAAAAGACAACACGCATTTTACTGCAGAAGAGTTTCTCATTCCCTATACTTTTAGTATACATTATAAGCTTTTCATTCTCTATATTTTAAGTATTTGAAACTTTCTAGTGTCCTTTGATAATGTAGGTTCATTTGTTGTTTTGTTTTTCTGCACTGCTGCAAAAGCAGCAGACAAACCAACCAGATAAGAGAGGAATTTAATCAAGCAATACAGGCATATTAGACTTTTTTTGCACTCTCTATGGGTAGTTTTCTAAAAGTTCGTCCAAACTTTACTGCTCAGTATATAATTATTTTCAGGTGTTCATTTCTGCACAGCTTGTTCTGCAGATGTCAATAGAAAACAGGTAAGATTTTACTCATCCCAAACTGTTATTTAGATGGATATTGCTAAGTTATTATTTTTCATAAATTTCTCAATGTATTTCTTCTCTGCTTTTTACCTTCTGAAAGTCTGAGTGCTTTTCTAAAGATAATGGGTATACTGCATAGAGGACCAAGACTGTCTGTCAAAGGAAAAAGCAATTACCATAAAATGTAATCATTAAGGAACAGTGCAAACACACCAAACAAAAAAAGCCCAGATGCCAAAGAGACTGTGAAATTCTACTGCCTGTGGACTAGGCAAAACATGTTCTGAAAGACAGATGAGAAATGTGTGCATTCACAGAAAGTAACTTATTGCCCAAAGGTTTGGTAAATACGGAGTCAATTGTTTTACAGATGCTGATGCTTCCTTAGTCTGAATTTCCGCTGGGTCCTGCAGGTTCAAAGGGGGAATGTTTGCTGCCCACAGGTATCAGAGATATGCATCTGCCACCCACCTGAGCTCAGGATGTACATTTGGTGAGCACAGAATGAGCCACCCACATTTGAATCACTGCTGGAAGGTGAAAGTAGCACTTATCACCTCTGCAGAAGTTCTTGGGCATAAATTACCTCAGACAAGAAAATTGCATTTAAGAATACTCAGACAGAACAATCCTTGGATACTGAAAAGATAAAAACTGTATACATTCTGAATGCATACTTATAAAAATTAATTTAATTCTGGGCAGCACTTTAAAGGTTTTCTCATAGCTAGGGAAGGTATTAATGCCTCTTTTTCAAAAAATGAGAGTAAACTACCTATTCCTCATTAAATAGTGGGACTGAAACTACTTGTTTGAATAAAATGAAATTTTGAAAGCTGGGATTTTAGGGTCTCCAGAAATCATTAAGCTGAAGTAGGGGTTTAAACTTAAGGGTTTGTGACAAAAACCAACTGCCTACACACAAAGGAGCTCAGGATCCCAACAGCAGGAGGGGCATCCCAAAAAATACACTGGTGAACTATTCCAAGGTGTCTCACAAGGGGCTACTGGCTTGTCAAAGGCCCATCTGCGGAAATCAGAGAAGCAATGGAGGCACTATGACAAGCTGGAACACAAACTTGTTTGCTCCTGAGAACAAACATTCCACACAGGTCCCTACCAGGGCTATCCCTGGAGAACCTGGAAAGCATCATGAGGAGTCATTGGGAATCACAGAATTATGGAATAAATAAGGTTGGAAAAGACATCCAAAATCATTGAATTCAGCCTTTGACCATCATCTGTCAACTAGATATTGGAACAAAGTGCCACATCCAATCATTTCTCCAGGCATGATGACCTAATCACTTCCCTGGGCAGTACATTCCAATGCTTACAAACCTTTTCCATAAATAAATTCTTCCTGAAGTCCAGCATGAACTTGCCTTGGTGCAGCTTGATGGTGTGGCTTGTCCTCCTGTCGCTGGTTGCTTGGGAGAAGAGATTGATCTCCACGTTGTTACAACCTCCTTTCAGGTGCTTGTAGAAAACCCATGAGTCTCCTTTCCTCCAGACTAAACAACCCTAGCTCCCTCAGCCACTCTTCATATAACTTACTCCCTTCACCAAGTTCATTGCCTTTCTCTGGATTTGCTCCATCACCTCAATCTATTTCTTGAAGTGAAGGGCCCAAAACAGAACACAGTACACTGGTGCTGAGTACAGAAGGACATTCACTTCCCTGGTCCTTCTGGTCAAACTATTTCTGATATTAAATCTAGCCAGAGCAGCTCTTTCGATAGCCATTCAAACTAATAGGGTTGTTACCTAGGAGGGTGAAACCTAGAGGTTTCCCTGTGGGTGAAAAGCAATTCAGCATGACGCAGGACTTATTCTGGAATATTTAGGGAAGGAAAGGAATGAGGAGGAACAAAAGTGAGGGATTTAAGTTACTTTGGGTAGAAGAAATGTGAATAGAGAACAAAGGGAATAAAAAGGGTTGTTTGTTTGCCTAAGTCTTGCAGGTAACCACCGCAGCACCTCCTCTCCTCTTATTAAAATCCTTTCTAATTTTTTTTTGTGTGGGGGGGTTCTATACTCAGTCTGTGTATGTGGGAATGGGGAAGGGGGGACAGAGGTGTATGGAGATGTGGGTTCAGAGTCAGACTAGGAGACACAAATATGTCTGATGCAGCAAGAGGATCAAGTAGGGGCGTACAAGGAATGTGGGATCTCTAGAAATGATCACAGTAGCTGGGAAGAAGTGGATGGATTCTGAGGATCAGCCTTTATGTCTATGAATTAGAGCACAGGAATTGGAGCACAGGGAGACTCACTATGGGGACCAGGGAAGTCTTCATCAATTGTGTGTTTCTGCAATGAGCTATATCAGCAAAAAAGTGGGACTGCAGCCTCAGGAACTTGAATGTCCAGGAGCCAGCAGCTGGTGAGGCTTTATGTGGTCCATGAACATTTACTCAACAGTGTCTGAGCCCAGCTGCTGAAAAGATGCACACTGCATCTATTTATGTATATACTGTCACCAGTGAACTTCCATCTCTCTGCTGGAGAGGAAGAAGGATGAGGCCATTGGTAGTGTCTGTTTTTTTGTGGCTCATCTGTTTGTGTGTGTCTGATCTGTGTGCCTGTTTGTGTATATATGGGTATACAAGGTGTATATGTGTGTGCTTGCTGAGAACACATCTGCAGCCTCACTGCTGGTCAGACCTGAGGATATTGGAGTACATCTGCCCCACTTCTCTTCAGCTGTTGAATATATTTTCTTCTGAGAGACACTATACTATGCAGATAAATCAGAGAAAAACAACAGAGGGAAAGAAAAAGCATCAGGAACTAAAGTCTTTGATGCCCTTTCACTCAACCCTGACTCATATGTCCTTATTCTCTACCAAGGATTTTATTCTTGCATTTACATTTGTCAGAAATGACAGGTGACACAGTATGTCAGGTCTCAATGATCCCCTTTGTTGTGGTAGCTCTTGTAGCTTACACAAAATTGTTTTGTAGAGAAATGTTAGGACAGAAATCTTCCACATGCATCTGTGAAAAAAAAAAAAAACCAAAAAAAACAGTATTTAGCTTTCCATTACTAAGTCACTGAAGAAATTCCAAACAGAAACAAGCAAAAATTATGTATGTAAAGAAAGATACCCTTAAGTTTTTTAAAGTTTCAGACCACTTGTCTCTACTAGGAAGAAAGTGTGTTTAGATATTAAGAATTTCCATTCCCCACCTTACCACCTGCCTGCAATCTAGACTTTGTTTAAATCATCTAACAGCCTAATTTAACTGATTTTTTGTCAGAATTAGGAAAGACTTATTTGGGTGAATAGGAGTCTCAGAGACAAGGCATGAGCACTAGAATTTGATTTTCTCTTCTACTTGATCTCTTCTTTGCCATGTTCTGGTCATTGCAACACACCACTTGAAAAACTCATAGAACATCTCATGACATGAAGCATGTAGTCACAGATGTTAAAATGTTATAGCAGCACTCAGAGGCAGACAGATGTATTATAGACTTTGTTTTTTAAACTCTTTGAACTGAAAATTCATAGAAGTAGTAATTACACGTTGTGTTTGTAGCAGCAACACAGGGATCCTCCAGACGTGCTGGGCGTAGAGCTGTGCTGTGTGGGCACCAGGAGTGCACTGCAGAGCAAGCTCGCTTTCACCTGCACAGCTGCAAGGCACCTTGTGTCCCTTCATCTCAGGACCTTCATCAGTGTAGCTGCTGCATGACAGAGGCACCCTGTTCCTCTGTCATGCAGCAGCTACACTGATACTGCTAATCACTGTCAGGGCACAAGCTCTCATGCACAGACATTGTGTGCAGCAGCACAGTTCTAGATGGTTATGGGTAGTAAACCCATGCTAAGCCTCGTGCATTCAGCTAAATTCTCTTTAACCTTTTTGCCCTCCTCAACAACAAAGTTAAAAATTTATCTCTTTGGGGAGTATTTCAGTGTTTCCTAGACTACGAATCAGCAGGGGAATATTACAAAAGGAAACTGAAGTGTCTCCTGTCACCTATCTCAGACAATACACCTTTTTTTTGTGTGGTCTTAGAAAGAATTTATATTCCTCTAAATGAAAATAATAGGTGAGATGAAGAGGTCATTCGGCTGCAGGATTGCTGAAGATTGTTTCAACTATAATAAAATTATGAAGTCTGTGTCTTTTGGCTTATTTATAAACCTTTTCTGAGCACAAGAAGAAGAGGTAGTAAAGTCAGATCCATGGCTGCAGAACAAAGTCTACTAAATGCAGCCTCAATGTGTTGCCTTCCTTTATCGGAGTTGTAGAAAGAACCTTTTTGCTTTTGATAAGAAATAGTACTTACACAAGTTAACTTACCATGTGAAGGGACAAGACAGGCATGGGAAAATACTAACTCTGTTTTGTACGTAGAAAATCCAGAAAAAGTAACTTTTTTCCTATCTGTATACCACACCTAAGACAAAAATCTCATTTACTTCAGCCTGCAGATTTCTCTGTTTTGTCTGGAGATAGAAGGGTATAGAGGTTTTTGTCATCTTACCCAATTCTTCTGATTTGACCCAGAGTAGTTCCATGAACGCCTCTCTGGAACAGTACATCTCCAGCATATGTCTCACATGCCAGACAGAAACTCAAAAGTACTGTTCAGCCAGAATAATTGCTGAGAAAAAATAACAGATTGGAAAATAGTCATTGGAGTGCATTAAGGATTTTGTAAAATGAAACTGCAATCCCAACTAAAACTCTACAAAATAAAGTCCAATATATTACTGTTCTGGAGAATAATGACTCTATATCTACTAGAGCTAAGAGTGTAATTTATCAACATTAGCCTTGATGGGGCATCCAGTGCAGTGTGATTGATTTAAATGTGTAGATTTTTAATGTTTTGAACAGGTGGCTAACTTAAAACAACAGTTTAAACTTTTATAGCATCTTATCATGCTGAGGCAGATCATGGTGTTTTACAATGACATTAAAATTAAAATTTAATCTATCCTGCAGAGTTAATAATTAGCTAATGTCAGTTAAAAGTCAATGAAAACAAATCAGTCTTAAACATAGGCTGAAAAAAGTAGAAAATGGGGATCTCCTGATGTCAAGAGGCAATGAGTTCTGCCAAGCAGATGCATGGCAGTGGAAAGATCAAGCACTCTAAGTGACATTTCAGAGGGGGCTAAAATTTTAAAAGATTAGTTTTGATCTTGGCTGCTAGGCCTTTTTGTGGCTTCATTCGCTTTTGATTTATATAGCACTGCAACAGTCCTCAGGGATGAGGTCAAGAGTTAGATGGCCTATCTTTCAGCAGTCACTGGGATTCCACTTTTACTCTCTAGCCCAGTGCATTCCACATTTGTTTCTGCAAAGTAACACAGTGACAAAAAATGTAAAGATTCCGCAGCATCTCACAGCCAGTTATTTGGATTTGAATTCCTTCAGTCTAAATCCCACTTAAACAGTAGAAAACCAATCCCCTGACCTCTATGTTTTACAAGGAACAAGTGCCTGTTATTTTGAAAGGAGGGACATGTTGCATTAGAGGTTTCTGAGTTGTAAACCTGGTCTGACGTAAGTGCAGGATTTTAGTCTTGACCTTCTCTATTATATAAATCTTGCACAGCATGCTGTCTGTTCTGAATCCCATCTAATCCTCCCTGTGCATTGTATAGAGAGTCAAGGTATTTTACTGAAGGCTATGGATTGTACTTAAGAAATGAGTTTTGTTTCTGCTTTGAACTAATCATTGCTGATTCATTTCATTCTCTGTAAACTACTGAGAGGTCCTACGAAACTAGTTTACTTTAGATCCCCCAAGAACCTGTTGTGAGAGTTAGTGTTACAAGGTCTCCTTGCAATGTAGCCTTCAGATCAACTGTCTTTTCCTCTTTCACCTGTAAAAAAAGGGAAATCATAGTGTTTTCATGCCTTATTAGTCTGATTCTTACACATCACAACAACTACCTATTACATGCATGAATCCACTTAATTACCTTCAGACTTGGTTAAACTTCAAGGAAAAGATAAGAATATAGTGTGTTATCCTGGATTTGGTATCTCAATCCAGCTAACAGATGTAATGAAACATGACAGTATGGTTACTCACATGTATATTCCCAGAACATCTGGAGAATCTGCTTTTTCTCCTTGTAGTTATGTAACTATTAAGTTATGTAACAATTAAGCCATCAGAGGTGTGGTGCAGATTCGCCAATTCTCAAACATTGCAGGTGTAGCTCACAGAGTTGACTTGCACTCACATTCTTCTGTGGCTCTGGCTGCAGCTTCTCGTGGATAGCAGGGTGAAGCACCACCTGATGCTGCTGATCACCGAGCAGAACAGAGGCAGCCAGATAAATAAGGATGCTGCCAACTCATGGAGGTTCATGTTTACAGCCCCCCCATGTCCCCCTGCTGCAGGTTACTGCCATCTATTCTTTTCCAGAAAGAAGAGTATATTTCAAGCACATGTAGAAAGAAATCTGGGAAATGCTCTGTATTTACAAATTCTAAAATCCCACCACAAATCATCACATAGGTGTATGTTAAACCAGAAACATCTGTGAAAAAAAAAAAAAAAAAACAAACCAAAAACCAGTGATTTCTGTTTGTTCAGCAAAGTTGCTGAGTATCTTATGGGTTAGTGCATATATCAGCAGGAAAATGCATGCAAAAGTATGTGCTGAAGAAACAGCTCTCTGATTCTTGTCAAGCTGCCAATATTAACATTAGTCTTGTAAAATATGGGCACCCTGTAGAGTTTTTATATGTCATCCCAAATACCTAGTTAGTATTATAAAATTTAACTAATAATAAGTTCAATTAGGTCAAGAGAGAGATTGTATCTGTGAAGTGCCTGATGGCAAGATCTTAGCAAAAGGAGACAGCTATTCAAGGGAATATCAAACAGGATACATGCATGCATAATTAAGAGGTGACAGAGGTCAGCAATTCACACGTGGACATTTGTATTTCTTTCCTCAGGACAGGACAGTATAATCAGAGGAGAAATTAAGTTCAAATCTGACACAGGAAAAGGACAAAGGTACAGTTAATTTCAATTGTGCTTTAAAACCAATTTTAATATGCATGTTATGCATTTTATTCCTTTTATGTCATTCATTAGTGAACTGAAAAGATACAGATATGTATTTATTACTAAAGCATACACAGAGCAGATGATCTTTCTATGTGATAATTACAAGGACAAAATAAGTTTTAACTTATTAAATGACTTAAGTACTATTTGCAGGTACTTATAGTTTGGAAAGATATGTATAGCAGGAGAGTTTGTTATAATTTAAAATGCTTATTAAATGTCAGTAGTTCTAATAAGTGATTGATATCTAATTAATGTGTCATATGTGATAATTTTTAAATGTTAATTAATGCCTAAAGACTTAATAAGTGCTGCTTGACCTATTAATTATGTTAGACAAAAAACTTACAGTAATTGTTTCCTAAATGAAATGCTTAAATAAAGTGTTTAAAGTGTTACCATATGATGCTAACATGGTGGCAGGCTGATTTTATCTCAGCCTGTGATTCAGGGATAACCTTTCAACTTCTACTTCACACATTCGTGCAGAAGAGAGCTGCGCTGTTTCCAGTTTCATTGAAAGATTTACTGCCCTCTTCATTCTTTTGGAAGTGAGAAATTAATACTTGGGCCAGACCCTGCTGTAATTTAGCCAGGCACAGCAGAAGTGTTGCCTTTTGTGCCTATCAGCGTGGATCCGTCCCCGGCGGCGCTCAGCCTGACGTCTGGCTCTTGTTATCTCCTGAGCAGGCTGGCAGTGGCGATATATTCTGAGGTCCATCCTCCCTTCACAGAGAGACGGGGTCTAAGAAAGATGCAGTCATTAAGCAAAGAGAAGGAGACAAAGTGTGGTCCAGCGATTACTTGTTATAAAGGATGAAGGGCTGCTTCAAGGATTTCCAGGTGGCCGGAACAAAGCCTTGCCCCATTTTTTAAAGATGCTATGCACTATTGTTTCTTGATCCCTCTGTAACAAAAACGTAGCATTTTCTTCTTAAATCATTAAGCATTGTAATGTGTTAATATGCGCTGATAGCTGGGAGCCATAAAAGACATCACCGTTTCTTTATAACTGCTGAGGAATAGAGTGATTACTGATAGAAGAGTATTCATGGAAAGCTTGTGAGTCTTCTCAGATTTATATTTATAATTATTATATATGCATGTATGTTTTATCAGCTTGATTAATAAACAATATCATTTGTATCTAAATATATATTTCATTTACTTGGTGCATAACTTATGAACATCTTCATCTTTGTATCTAAAGTTGAATAGAGAAAAAAATTCTAATTTTTAAATTTCATTTTAAAACAACTTTATCTGGAATTTTTATTTTAATATTATAATTGCAAGCAATTTTTAAAGAACAGTACCTGGGTTCTGGAGGACTATATTTTTCAGGTACTTGTTTGGTCAGTTGGTGCTTTAAATGAAAAAATAATGTAAATATTTGGAAGGTATTTGTCTTTTATGTCTGCTGTTCAACATAAATTCCATGTTACAATTTTTTCTTTTATTCTCTCCTAGCATGTGTGTTCCCTATCATTCCCATGATGTTTTATGGAGCCATGTCAATTAACTCTTTATAAAGGTTCTATATGCTTTCTCAAAAAGTACTTTGCAGAAAAACCTTCCTATGAGCTACCAAGAATAGTTTCTCTTTCTCAAGGTTTAAGCTCAAAGATGAGCACTTTCCTGTATGGATGCTGTCCTTAATTATTTATGGAATGTACTAAAAAGAATGTACCCGTTGAAGCCAATATTCTGGTATTCTGACTTGTGTTTTCAGGTATCATGTCCCTGTTTATAATGCTCTGACCCTGAATATCCACCAGTGGTCAGCATGAGTGCTAGAAAGTCAGTCTGGAACTGTAGTCTGATATAGAAAGGCAATTTCTCACTTTTTGTAGCATAACATGACCTATATTGGGTGATGATGAGGAGAGATTAGGTATAAAAGTTTTCTAAGTGTATGAAAGATGTTTATTTACCCTATTATGGTACTGCAAGATAGTTCTTTATGATCACAGCTCTTTGAAAATATTTTGTCTCCTGGAGTGCAATTGTACATTGGCTTTCATACAAATTTCCCTTTAATTGTCTATAATTTCTTTATAATTACTCTTGATATAATACCCCTTGGCACTGAGAATACCTTATTGCCGAGGACAGTATTGTAAAGAGAGGGAGGAAGGAAGGAAGGAAGGAAGGAAGGAAGGAAGGAAGGAAGGAAGGAAGGAAGGAAGGAAAACTAAAGTATTTTCAGCCGAAAAGTAGTAGAGCTGAAATTCAACCAGACATAAAACCTGAGTGATTGACTAGAGACAGACTCATGAATAAAGATATCTAAGTAAAAAACTAACAGCTCTGAACATTTTTTTTGTTCTTTGACCCACTAATCATATTTTTTAGAGAGAGCAATGAAATTTATTCCTGTCACATGTGTTCAGAATGATCAGAACTTTTGCAACATTAGCAAAGACTAGGTTTCTCGCATTTATTGTCTCCCTGAAAAAAATGTAGAGGTATCAGTGACTTTCATGGCAAAGTATTGCAATCAGGAATCTAGTAGGATCATCAGCAGCTACAACAGTTACTAATGGAAGAAAACAATTCCCCAGGTCACTGAAGAAAAAGAAAAAAAAAAAGTGTTTATTTAAGGTAAGAATGATTTATGATCTTGAGGTTCCTGGGGTCCCTGTGAGTTGCACAAATAAGAGGTAGCTCCATTAAAAACCCTGTTTACTTTGGATGGTATTGATCTAAATTAGGTAAGAATTAGAACCCTTAAAAAATATTCTCTGTGGTGATATGCACTGAAAGAGGGTTTTCTTGGCATCCCTGCTTAGTGAATATACAGACTACTCCAGGTGTTGGAAGAGTGTAAAATATGAATACAGTCTGTGAAAGGAGAACAAAGATCATGTGTTTTTCCCACAGCTATCTAGAAACCAGTAAAATAAAGAATTTATCAAGCATCTGTTTCTGCCCTCCGTGGTTTTCTGCAGCCTGGAACTGCCACAAAGGTTGGATGCAGACATGTAGTGCCACCTCTCTGCAAAAATAACTTGCCCCTGATGTCTTTGTGCTACGGTGTGCAGATGTTTGGGTTAACTTGCACCCTCACACTGCATTCCAGGAGGCAGCAGTTACACGGGCCAGGGTATGAGTTGGTTTGTTAAGAAACTACATAGGTACTGTGGAGCCAAGATAATGCAAGCCACTGTGTATCTCAAAAGAAGGTGAGGAAATACCATGGGATATCTGGGTATTAAAACCTTCACAAAGGATCTGATATACGAATGGAAGTAACAGTAAGATAGTGGGCAAAAAAAAAATGCTACTATGAGAAAGGGTGAACTGTTCTTTTTCCCTTCCTTATTAGGTTTCCCTCCTTCAAAGAAAACCAACAGCATGTTTAACAACTATAACGCTGGTTCAAATTTGCACCCATAGGTGTATTTTTAAAAAATAACTAATTTAATTGAAATGCTATGTACAACTTAAAATGACATACATTTTTGCTCGTGATTGAAATAAATAATAATTATTGGTTTGTTTCCACTGTTCTTAGTGGGACACTAGTATTGGAATACATTTTTGGGCCAAACTTTTTGATAAGAACAGTGTTAAGTGATTTTGCTGATGACTGTTTTGGTGTTCGCCATTTTTCAAGTGTGCTATGTGATAAAGCTGGTCTGGAAGCCTTGTGTGCTTATTGGATGCATGTGAAGTTATTTGAAAATAGGTCAGATTATGTTCAGTTTATGGCCTACAAAGAGTGGAAGGGTGAAGACAGCTGCTCTGGTGTTCCCAATTCAACTGTGCAGCCTATTTAAAAGGTACTATATGTGCAACAACTTAAAGATGAGTTATTTGGTAAACTTAGCAGATTTCACTCAGCGTGAGCTATCAGAATCAGGTAAATGAGTCCATAATATTTGACTGTTGGCAGGCAAGATATTATGACTTAGGAAGTCATAATGAAACATATTTCCAGGCTTCCTTTGGCTGTTTGGGACTCCTCAAGTCATTTTGGGGGAAAATAAAACTGCTTGAGGGTTGTAGAAGAGGTGCAAATATTATTTTCAAAATGGTAGAACTAAATAAATTTGAAGTGGAAATATTGGAAATCAATGGAATAACTGTTTGTATGTAGATGATCTAAGGATTTAGTCTATCATAAAATGAGCAAAAAAATGCATAATTGGGTAAAAGTCTCTACCAGCAAAGTGGGTAAGCAAAAAGATAGTCAGGTTTCTTTGATTACACTGGTTGATCTAGCACATCTAACTGGCAAATAAGTAATGAACAGTGACTAGCTTAAGCTTAATATGGCTTGGTTTAGTTTGGGGTTTTTTTTAAATTCAATTTAAAGCCTGAGAGATGTAGCACAGAAATATCTCCATATGCTTTCTACTGACTAAACTGCTTGGGATAATGTACAGAGCATGATGAGCCCAGACCGACACATATAAAGGTTTAAAACACATAAATTTTCTGTACAATTATTTGTACAGCAGGTGACCAAACTCTATCTGGATGGATGTATTTTGATATGTTATAGAAGGCACATGACAAATATTGAGTTCAAGACATAAAAGTTTTAGACCTCCTTCTCTAATTTCCTGTACCTAGTACCAATAAGGAGTTATAGAAAGGAGCTTGCTCCTCATAGTTCTAAATAAGGTTAAAATACACAACATAAAATTAAGCATCTTATTCCTGAATTTTTTTTACAAATATTTATGTTTTGCCATCCTAAGTGATTCAGATGCATTTTCATTGCTGAATTCACCAAAGACATTAGGAAGCTTTAGCTTCAGCTTTGGGATCTTAAAAATACCAATGCAAAATGAAATTCGGAAACATCCTTTTACTGAGAGTTGTTTTTTTTCCCACCATCAATACTTGCAACTGGCTAGTAGTAAAAAAAAAAAAAAAAAAAAAAAAAAAAAAAAAAAAATTCTAGAAAGAGAAGAGGGCATCTTAAGTAACAGTAATTTTTATTTAGAAAACTAAGTTTTCAACACCAGAGTTACGTGTATAAAAGCATTGATATTATAGGAAGGAGACAGAGGGAAAGAATGAGGAGATTAGGACATCCATAGATATTGTAGAAAATATATATATTAAAATAGAAAAAAAACCCAAAAAACTTCATTTAATAGTTGTTTCCTTTACAGCTCTACCCTCATACATTCTTGAACACGACATGCCGCTGATTCTAACCTATGTGGAAATCATGCAGGTCATTGCTTCACATATATAGAAACCTACCAGCATCTAATACAATTTCAGAATCAGAAAACCTGCTTCTGCGCACCTGGTTCAGCATCATATTCCTGGCCCACCTGCAGTTCACCAGATGTTCTGCTATTTCATTGCTTGCATGTCTCTACGTGTACTTGATCGTGTTTACCTAAGAAAATGCTTTGAATAAAGTTATTGGAGCCATTTATGTATTTCCCTGCTGAGTGACAAACCAGAGTAGAGATTTGAAACAGATTTTCATCATAATCCTTCCTAGAAGTGATAAAAAGAAAAACTTCACATTAATAAGGGAATAAATAAGTCAATATTGTGTGCAATGTAATACAAAAATTTACCAGTATTCTGTGGCTTCTCAAAATTAATATTTAATTTCTTTTACATAAAGTAATAAATCAATAAAGAAAGAAATAAAAATTATATAGAAGCTTACAATTTGGAACTGTGGAAATAGTTATAGTCCCGAAAATTTCCTGAAAGAATAGAGAAAATGCCAATGAGATACTATATGAAAATGGAACAAATAGAAAAAAGAGTCTGGTATGCCTTAGGGTGGTGGAAAATGTATGATGAACTAGTTATATCAATATGCATGTGATTTTCTAAGGAGGTTAGTGTTGCTCTTTTAAAAAACCTTCTGGCTAGTAATTTTAATTTAGATGGCTACCTTAAAGGGAATATTATAAATAATTACAGATCACAGTTAGATCCTAGATAAGTGCTGTACCACTAGGCATAAATATATTGAATAAAAGAGTATGAAGAACTTTTTAAGTCAATAAGGTCCAGATTGTCAATTACTGGCATTGTAAGCACATTGGAACTCAGTATACACTGAAACCGTGTTACTTGTGTTCATCTCTTGCTAGCTGCCACCCTTTCACAAAAGAAAATACAGAAATCTCACTTATGTTAATATATCCTTTTCTTCTAAATGACATTTTCTCTGTACCCACTGAGTGTTGATTAAAAAAAAAATCTCAAGGAATCTGTTCATATATTTGAGATTTAAATTTGCTCAGCAATTACAAAATATCCTTATTTCATCATAAGTATATCAGATAGAGCTTTCTAAACAAAACTGGTTACGTCGATACATGGATAGACTACTACTTGCACTGCCATACTAATCAGGGTCACATCTGTATTCACATCTGTATCTATTCCTGAAAGACAAAGTCCAGAAAGAACATAGGAGATAATGTACCTCACCTCAAGAATTGTATTGTTGAAAATATCAAAAATATTTCCACAGCAACTCTATGCCTGGGTTTGTTTGCAAATTGACCTGAAGGCTCCATGCAATGGAATAAACAATCCTGCATCCTATATTAATTATGCATATTTGCTGGCTTGTCCAGCCCAAGGCAAGAGCAGACAATTCTTGGTGCAGATTCTTCTGAAAACTTTGCCCACCTATTCAAGCAGTGTAAATTTTGGGGTTTACTCTCAGTGTTTTTTTGTTACTAAGAGCAGATTTATTTCCTAGATACTGCATATTTCATGTCTGCCAAAGGTACCTGAAGTGTCTTCTGTCAATTTCTTTTGTCACTGTTTCTGTATCATCATGCTGTTTCTGCCAGCATGCTGACAAGAAAAATAATTTCCGATTTATTGCAAAACAGAAATCACTGAAACAATCACTTTAGTCAGTATGTGGTGAAAGTGAAAACAAAAACAAGGCACTGTCATTGTTGACATGCACGTGATAGTGAAATTATACACAAAATGACAAAAAAAAAAAAAAAAGCTTTAAGAATAAATATAGAATAGACTGCATTGGTCAGGCAGAGGGCTCGGGCAAATGAGTACTTACAACAGAAACCTTTTTTTTCCTTCCTTCTACTCCTCCCTGCCTTTTTCCTTTCCTGATGCTTTCCTTTCTCTCATACAGGATTCTCCCCCTATGAATTCTCTAATGGTTGTGTATAGTCCCCCTGATCCCCCTGAAATATCCATCCTCTTTATTTTGTTTCCCTCTTCTCATGAGTTACAATGCCTGTATTCTCCTTCTGCAAAGTTTTACCTGTATTTTTAATGACTCATCAATTAATGCTTGAGAAGTTTTGATATAATTTATCATCTCCCTTACTTGTTTGCTTATCATGTGTTTGTATGCCTTTATTGTTTTCTTTATTATTATTCCCTCAAAATTTTCTTTATCTGATGACCTTAATGAACCTCTCTTGGATTTGCACAGCAAGATTTTGGTAGTAAGGGGTACAGGGTAGCTTCTGTAAGAAGATGGCAGAAGCTGCCTGTGTCTGAGAGCCAGTCCCAGGTGGGTCAAAGACAAATCTGCCACTGGCCAAGGCCAAGCCCATCAGCAATGATGGTAGTGCCACTCAGATAACAGAGTTAACAAGGGGAAAACAAACTCTGGAACACCAACTGAGGCCTCTGACAGAGAAGTGAGAACATTTGAGAGGAACAAGCCTGCAGAAACCCTGGTCAGTAAAGGAGGAGAAGGATGAAGAAGGAGAAAGAAGGAGAAGGAGAAAGAAGGAGAAGAAGGAGAAGGAGAAGGAGAAGGAGAAGGAGAAGGAGAAGGAGAAGGAGAAGGAGGAGAAGGAGAAGGAACTGCTCCAGGCTCTGGAGCAGAGATTCCCTAGCAGCACATGGTGAAGGCCATGGAGATCCATGGCAGAGCAGAAATGCACCCGTAGACCATCCACATGTAGACCCTACACCGCAGCATGTGGGCGCCTGAAGGAGGCTATGTCTCTGTGTCGTCCTGAAAGGACCTGTGGACACTGGCAGACCTCAACCCACAGGAGAGCAGCAGCCTGTTCCTCAGGGACTGCACCCCATGGGAGAGACCCACACAGGGACAGTTTTTGAAGAACTTCAGCCCATGGAAAGGACTCGCGTTGGAGAGTTTTGTGAAGGATTATCTCATGCAGGGGGCATCCCATGCTGAAGTAGGGGAAGAGGGTGACAAGTCCTCCCTCTGAAGAGAAAGGATCAGCAGAGACAAAATGTGATGAACGGCCCCCCTTCCTTCTCCCCCTGTAGTGCTGCGAGGAAGGAGGTGATAGAGATTTCAAGAATGGATTTCAGAAAGGAGGGGTGAGGAAAAGGCATTTTAACCTTTAGTTTTTTATTTCTCATTGCCCTACTCTGATTTGATTTGTAATAAATTAAACTGATTTCCCCAGGTTGAGTGTGGTTTGGTGAGTAGTAAGACTGAGAGTGCATAGAGTAGAACAAACATTGATTTTCTGTGATTGTGTGTGTGAAACCTGATTGTCTTTACCTCTTCTTGTACTTTTTTATACTAATTCATTTTTGGTGGCTCTCCTCTGGATTTATCTAAGCATGTCAATATCATCTCGTAATGCTAGCAGATAATTTTGGCCTTGTGATTCAAATGTGCATGGAAATCCTCTTAGTTATTTTAACACTATTTAAATAATTTCTAATCCATCTTATTGAATTACACAGCACATGGGCCATAGTGTCGACTCTAAACTTTGTTGTTTTTCATCCAGAGAGGCTTCTTTTTTTTTTTTTTCTTTTCCATATCTGGCTTTTGCACATAAAAATTCATTTAAAATCTTTCACTGTATATTTTTTTTAAATCCCGTGGTTTTTGTTGTTGTTGACATGAGCATCAGTAACATCTCAGAAAACATCTGTTTTCCCCATCTCTGTTCTGCTACTTACATCACGGAAAGGGAACTATGCTGGCTGCAGATTCAAGGTGATTTATAGTGTCAATGCATTACCCAAAGCTTTCACTGCGTTGAACTACTATTTCCAAGTAGCCTAGTGTTCACTTGGGCTTTGAAAGCAATTTAGATGACAGGTGCAGGCTCTCTGCATGTGTCCCATACTGTGTGCAAACATAGCCTTAGGAAAAAATTCCCATAGTTCTGAAGAGGATATAGTATAAGGATCCGAAGATACATATCAAGTCTCATTCTGTCCTCATCACTCATTTAAACATAAAAAATAATTATGTTAGAAACATCCATACTAAAGAATATTTAGTATAAAAAAAGCTCTTAGGTATTTGGGATTTGACTCCACTATATGACTACTGCCGTAATGAGACCTTGATCCACTGAAAATTCTGTGATTAAACTTCACTTAGAGGCAGCTTAATTAAATGAATAGATGCAGGTGTTCAAATGTATAAAAAGATGTCTAATCTCTGGTTATCATTCATATAAACTACAGTTTGATTTATTACAGTTTGGGTAAACATGGGTGAGTAGTACAAGGTATCTAAGCCATAGAACCAGCAGACAGGATTGTTGAAGAGCTGTGCCTGTCTGGAGCATGGTAAGATGCCAGCTTGAAAAGCCTACAACATCTAAATAGCCCTACAAGTTTAGACACATGATACAAGATTTTTTTGTTTGTTTGTTTGTTTATTTTGTTGGTCATCTGAAACACTTTTTCAGTTCTGTTGGCACAAAGTCTGTTCAACGCCTATAATTTGATCTTTTTTTGTGACAGCATGATTACAGCTGATTATTTTGTATGAAAAAATGTCAGGAAGATGGCATAATTTATTCAGGACCAAGCTGCGAATACCCCTGAAGATGTATTAGGAACAGAATAATGACATACCTGAAACATTGAAGAGAACTGAGAAACCTGACAACTTTACAGAAGGTGGGATCTTCATAGGATCATAGCATAATTTGGGTTGGAAGGAACGTCAGGAGTTCTCTATTAAAGCCTACTGTTCCAAGAAGGGTCATCTTTGAAATCTGATCATGTAGCTCTGCATTTAATTCTTAAAAATGTCCAAGGATGGAGACTGCTCAACCTCTGAGCAACCTGCACCATGGCTGGGCTCTCCTTGGGGGGAAAAGGTTTCCCTTTACATCCAGTTGAAACACTTTTTCTTTCAACTTGTCTCTTGGCTGTCATCACAGAGCACTGTGAAGAGCCTGTCTTTGTGTTCTGAAAATCCTACCCACGTGTGTGGAAGGGGAGCTGTTAGATCTGCTCCAAAGCCATCTCCCCAAGGCTGAAAGAGGAAGACTGTGTTTCTGCAAGAGTTATTGCTTCCTGAATATGTGACTTTGCATTTGTTTTGTTTAATCTCAGGAGATTATTATCAACCCAGTCCTCTCATAATTTGTTTAGGTCCTTTCAAATATCCCTTCTGTTGTCAAATGTATCAGCTTGTTCTCCATGGTTTGGTGCCAAGGTTGAAAAGTCCACCACATTGTCTCCTCTATAGTATGTTCAAAAGAAGGTGGTATGTACAAAAGGTCTAGAGGTAAACTCTTACAATACTCCACTTGTTACTACTCTTCATGAATAGTCCAGCTTCTAATAAATTTGTCCTGGGTTGACTATATGATGCTTTTATCCCCAATCGTCTTGTCTTGTTTATACTGAATAATAAGTTTTACACCTTTAAGACTCTCTTCCAGAGAGTGAAGAGGGGAGGGAAGAAGCGCGCAGTTTGTTTTTCAGACTGCACTCACTCCTCCATATTCCTGCTCCTGGACTGTGTTGTCTGCGGACGTACAGACAGCAGGACAGAGCTCCTCTTTTCCCCTTTTTTTTGCTTTTAGTTAGTTTTAGCTAGCTGAGGCAAAGAAGTTCCCTGGACTGTGATTTTTCCTTTTTCTTGGATCTGTTCAAGCCTGCTCTGGACTGAACACCCAGAAGAGCACCGGCAGCTCCACCTGAGGCCCCTTGGCCGGGCCTGGGCCGCGGCATTTCCAGCACCAGAGAGACTGATCAGAAACTGAGTGAGACGAACTGCAACCTGGGGAGGGGACTGTTCTGAGTTTTTTTTTTTTTTGGGGCAGGGAGAAGTTATTTTGTTTGGGTTCTATTGTTTAATAAACAGGTTTCTTTCCACTTTTTCTCCAAGGAGATATTTTCTCCCGAACCGGTTGGGGGGGGAGGGGGCAATTGAATCTGCTTTCGTAGAGAAGCCCCTTTGGAGGTTATCTCCCAAACTTGCCCTAAACCAGGACAAAATTTTAATCAAATCAAATTTTTATCCACCTATTTGAATACCCATTACAATTATAAAGTCTCAATTTTGACATAGGAAAATAGTGCTTAAAACCTTGCTAAAGTCAATATGAATGAAATCAACTTTCTATTAATTTAAAAATTCATGCATTTTATCAGACAGACCTTTTGTAAATCCTTGCTGAATGTTCCCAGTTACTTTCATGTACTGACAAATATACTCCATGGTTTTCCCTAGGATAGAAATGAGGCGACCAGAATGCTGTTTTCTGTATCGACTCTTTGGCAAGAATTTTTTTTTACAACCATTTACTCTTATTTCTTAATATTTAAGCATCTGAATCACCTGAAGTTACAAAATTATACCTTCTAAAGAGGACAAGCTGTGGTGATTGGCCAGTGGAATAATAACAAGCACAGAACGATCAAAAGTTTAGGCAGAGGAACTAGCTATGATACTTTAAAGGAAAATATCTAGTTGTTCAGCTTCAGGCACAAGCAGGACATTCAATCTGGTTACAGGGCCTTGAAAATCATTGTGAAGAAGCCAGTATTGAGTACTTTAAAATACCTGCAGTGAATATCAGCAAAACTCCAGCAAGAGAATATTTTCAGGTTCAGGTAAATAATTTCTGGTGGAAAAAAAAATCAGACAGGGATGAAAGCAACTGATAACCTAAGAGAATAGAGAGTCTGTCAACATCCTACAGGGTTTTTTGCTTCTCTGAAGGGGTGCCAAATGCTTCATCAGGGTTCCAAATATATCACAAAGAAAGAGGTGAAACACAGCCAAAAAGAGATCTAATTCTGTACTGGTCAAATAACACGGGAAAAATGCCTAACTTTGACACATAAACTGAACTTTATGTCAGGACAATTTTGTGCTGATTTCAGTGCATCAGAGTAGAATATCAAGAAATTACTCTTCACCCAGGTTCACCTGAAGAAAGCCGAAAATATAATCTCTTAGTCAGAAAATAATGCCCAGCTGTTAGTATGATTGGAATAATATTAAATACTTCAAGATTGAAGTTATTCAAAATAGAGGATTTTATGGCTTAAGAAAGCCCATCTTGCTTCTGAGACAGAATGCAATCAGCAGTTGTATTTGCACTCAGAGAATGATGTGGTCAAGTAAGCTCCTTCTTCAGTTTTCAAGAAGGAAACTAAATGCATTAAGGATATTGAAAATGAGTATGACAATTTGTTTCTCTTGGTATGATGGATGAGTGTAAGAAGCTACAAACTGTTTAAGCATCATTTAAAAACCGCCATAATGGTTGGGAATTTGAATGCATGGTACTTGTCCTTGAATATTTGGAAAGCAGTAATTTAGCTGTGTTACAAGGGTGGGTGGCAAAGGAAGAACAAAGGTTTCTACATAGAAATATTTATGATGCAACTTCTCTGGCATTATGTTATATAACATATTTCAGGGCTTGATGAATTGGAGAATGTAGGCTGCATTTCTACAAAGTGCACAGGTGCCTGGATAAAAGTGACAAATCAAAAGCCAATTGAAAGAACATCAAACAGTGTTCATGAGCCTTGGAAGAAGTGGTCAGCATTAATCAGACTTGGACAGCATGTATGCAAATTATAAAATGCCAGCTAAATTTTGTAATTAGTTTTCTTAGCATAGAGTGAGGTTTATTTATTTATTCATTTATTTATTTATATTTTATTACTAGCCAGCATGGACTGCATGAAACCAGAAAAATCTCAACAGGACTTTGAGATCATATTTCTTGATCTTCAGAAAAAAAAAAAAAGAACCTATTTTGACTTAAAAAAAAAAAAAAAAAAAAAAAACTGATTTAAAAAATAAACTGCAGAAAAAAATATAATAAGGGAATATGCTGATTTATCCCATCCCTCATACCAGTAGTCAGGAGTTATTCAAAGAATTTCCATGTTCCTCTCTGTGAACTTCAATGTTACTATCCATGAACCTCCATATCTCTGTGAGAAAACCAAGCCCTCAAATTATGTTAGGTATTCAAAAATTATATTCTGCTTTTAGAAATAATAGAGACATGATGTAACATGGAAAAATGTACCCTACAGCTTCCTCATTAGAATGTCATGCTTTTACCTCAATCTTTAATTAGAATTTAAAGCTGACATCTAAAGCAGTAGTTAGAGTAAATTACAGCGAGATTTTCTGACCTTTCACTGAAATTTCCCTTTCACCTGAATGTTTGGCAACTTTTTTTTACTTTCAGGAAAGGAAAAATTTGCTCTGGGTTAATGTAATTGTCTGCCTTGAGGCAAATTTTCAAAACATATATGTGTAAATATTCCAGTTTTAAGACTCCGCATTTCTACAGGTAAATTGACATTTGAAGGTTCAAATTGGATGGCCAAAAAAAGAGTTATCCAGTTTACACATTCAAAAGTTGAGAGTTCACTTGGACAGACACGTGGCATAGAACTAGAAAAGCATTCTGGGGATGGTAGTTTACAGATCATCCCCATCAAATTATGTATTGGGCAGCTTGAAGTGATAAGAAAATAAATATAGACTGTTTCCTTGTAGGTGAGAGGAAGAAGAAATCAAAGTACTTTAAAGTTCACAAGAAGAAAAAAAAGAAGATGTAATTACTAGAAATAGGACCAGCAGGTCCTATTTATTGAATCACTATTTATTAGAGAAGGCAAAAAAATGGCCAAAAACAAAGCCAGGATTTTTTTTTTCCAATACAGAAAGAGCAGGAGAAGGAGTCTGTATTAATCTAGCCTGTGGTTTATTTAAGAAATAATTTATCATTAAGTTTGTAAAAGCCTAAAAGCAGAGAGCTTTGAGAGCTTTTTTATTCTGAAAATAGTCAAAATTAATTGGTTACAATGACTGTTGAGGCACTTTTGCCCTGAATGTATACAAGTAAATTGTAGTAATCTACATCTAAGCTACTCTCATGGTCTGTGTTACATAACTACTTCAAGAGGAGATAAGTAGCCCACTGGGACTATCTTCTAATTGATAATAAAAAGTGATTGAAGAGGTAAGGTAGGGTTTTATTATTAAATTTAAAATTTAGATTATCTAACTACTAAATATCTAGAGCCAGGCAGATGAACCCCATCCTAGTATGCAAGTAGACATCTGGAGAACAACAGTTGCACCAGATGCTGCAGAATTCTGCTTTACAACCAAATGAGGAAGCTTTGGATCCAGACTTTGCTAGATCTGAAACCGTTGCAAAAGTCTGTATGAGATTGAGGCATTGCCTGAACCTGCATTAATATCTGAGGGTAGACTGAGACTATTTTTTTGTATTCTTTTTCTTTTTTTATTCTCCTATAAGTGAGTTATGTTTGTCTACAGTTACACCATTTTTTTCTTTTTAAAGAGGTACAAGGAGAAAGAATCCTGATTAAACCAATTTTCTCTGAATAATGGTTCTTGCAATTATGGAGTGTGTCTCCTGATGTCTGCTAGAAATTTTTCAAGTCCTCTCTATTTTCCCCTCCTTTTTATTGTACTGTTATGGTCTTTTGCAGTAATGCAGAATAATTTAATGAGGTTGTTCATGGTCACTATTCTTCATTGTAGAGGTATATCTTGATATATGTTGTAATAAAATATAATTCTTTTTCTTTCAAAAAGAGTGCTCTGGTAGAAACCATGTTTCTCCTGTACCATTGTCAAAAAATTAGCAATTAACCAGACTGCAAAGAACTCGCTCTTTGTACTTGTGCCATTTCTTAACATATTTTTTTCTCACAGGTTTTTAATACTTCTATTCTTAGTAATTTTAATCACTATATCCACATCTGCTTTTTCGTAAATTCCCGTCTGTTTTCCCAAGCAATACTCTGAGAAATGGTCATTATAGATTTTTTTCACTAGCATTTATTTTCGAGCATCCTACAGAAAAGGTTTCCAAAGCAAAGTGCAGATATTACTGCTCTTTACTATTTATCAAGTTCCATTTTTCCTCTCCTTTGCTGTGAGGACAACCACAGGGGTATCCCTCTTGTATATTTTATAACCTGTCTGTCTGATGGACTACTGAGGGAAGTGCCTCAAAACTATGTGGCAAATCAACCAGATAATATAACCTGTGGTGTTGCAGTCAAGTTTTCCTGTAAGATTCCTGAGCTTCAGAGACTCAGTGTAATGTGAACCTAAAATTAATTTATCACATCCTCTCATCTGATTTACAGTTCACTTAAATTTGCAGTATTCAATGCAAGGAATTTTTCCATAAAAATATGTTTTCAAAGGTTTACCTAAAAGGAATGTGTTGAAAAATCTTCCTTATTATGTTAACCCTGGGAGCATAAGAGGCCCTGTGACTTTATTCCGAATAGTTTGATTGAGTTCTCCCTTCCTCTGCTTCCTGACCCATCACAGTGCATCTCTAGGCAAAAAATTGATGGGACTGTATCTTTCTTCTGGATTTCCAGTATTGATGGCTTACAGTGATTCAAGACCTTTGGGTTTTAATCCTTTGTTTGTATATTTAAGGTGAAGTTATGAAAATGGAATAAACCTCAAAACATATCTTTATTGTTGCTTCATTCTTGTGTGATACCTGTTTTCTTTTGCCACTTGTGAGCTCCTCCTAATTTTATAAAATAGGTAAAAGGTAACAGATAAAACTCTAAAAACTGTCAAAAGCAAATAGAAATCTAAAGGGTCTCACCTCTGTTCTAAATAATTCCACATTACTTTTATTCTTCAGGTCTTTTTTTTTTTGTTTTGTTTTGTTTTTTTCTACTTAAATGTTACTGTTAAGAGGGTCTAGAAGGTTAACATTTTACTAACCTGTGAAAAAATGTCTTCCTATCCCAAAAAAAGGAAAGTCTTCCAGCTGATAGTAATGGGTTTTGACAACTGTATCTCTGGGCATCCTACTCATTGCAGACACAAGAAACAAACTTCTGTATGCCCTTTTAGTGATCACTTTTTGGATCTGTCTGTTAATAGCTCCTGAATTGTATCCTGTTTCAGGCTTGACACTTTTTTCCTTTCTTCTTGCCTCCTGAAATGACCTCCAATTTCAAATTATTGTGTTTTTTTCTGCTCTGGGTTATCGAAATAAGTTCTCTATGTCTGTTTCATTTACTTCAGTTTTCCTTAATTTTAGCATGCCTATCAGAGACAGTTTCATCAGTGCATCCTAGTTCAAGTTGTTATTCT
Source organism: Onychostruthus taczanowskii (assembly GCF_017590055.1). Lineage (NCBI taxonomy): Eukaryota > Metazoa > Chordata > Aves > Passeriformes > Passeridae > Onychostruthus > Onychostruthus taczanowskii. The sequence goes on from NW_024499906.1 coordinate 1,964,226, forward strand.
CGTTCCTTCTCCAGTATGAACTACTACTGTTTTCTGGATGTTGTTACCTTCTGCACCTACCATCTTTTACCTTTATTATCTGACAGAATTTATTTGAAAAAGGAGAAGGATCAGGAAAGGCCTTTTCAGCTTTCACATTTTCGGCATCATGTCTCATTTTTCATTTGGCTGGAAGGTTTCTTTGGTCCCTCTTTAGGAAATAATTTATCTTTATGCTTCTGAGAGGTAGCTTGTGAAACTGTCCACTGTTATATGTTGCTACAATGGCCTTAGGTCTTCTGTCTTTGCTCTGTGTCCATACAGTGTCTCATCCTGTGGGATGTCATCAGCCTTCAGAAGTTACTAAAGGCAATGGAAAAAAAGTCCTATATAATATTTCCATCCTTTTAGTGATGGATGAAGTCAGAAACACCCTTTGTTAGTCCACATAAATACTGATCTCCCTACCGGCATCCAATAAAATTATGTGGTTGCAGGTATTTAAGTGCAATATGCCACTGCAATCCAGCCTGGAGGTCACCAAGCTCCACTATCATTCAGCCATTAGGGGACTCTTATTTATAATTGTTACACGAAGAATCTTTTATTTTCAAGTTACATTTGTTCAGTCTTTCCAGCCTCTCTCCTCAATCTTCTTACCTTCCTGCAGTGGCTAATCATGGTCTCTTTGCAGGCAGAACTTTATGTCTGTTTACATCCCATGTAGCATGAGATAAACATCATCTGTACCCCATGCAGCATGAGATAAACATCATCAAACTTCCTCTGTATAACTGCAAAAAGAGAGACAGGACTGTGGTCCCAGTGTCATTGAACTTCCAGTTTCATGGTGAGCTGCATGCTAAATTAATTCCAAAAATAATTTTCTTAGAATTCTGCTCTGGCTTCCTTTCCCTTTACAATCATTATGGTTCAGTGAGAAAAATCCAAGGGAGCTTGAGTAATCATGAGAAGGAGATTTTTAAACTTCTGTGCCCTCTATATAGCTCTAGCCCTTCAGCACTGATGTTCCACCAAGGACCATTCTTAGCATCACCTCACTAATCTTGCACTGATGAAATGCATTTTAGGTTCTACATCTGCATTAGAAAAGTTCATTACATTTTGTGCAATGCTCAGACAGTGTGCTAATAGAGGGCACGTAAATATGCAGATAGAGTGAAATACCTGCTGATTGCCTGAAAGAAGCCTGATCAGCCTAATTCTGGCAAAGTAGAATTTCTGTTCTGTCAGGCTGGCTCCTTTTCTGAAGTAACCAAAAGAAGCTGAGCTACTGCTACTTTTGTGCCTCCTCTAGTCTTCAAAGTACCTAATACAGTGTTTTTCTTAGGATATTGCTCCTATTTCTGAGAACAAGAATATAGTGTTTGGCTCTGTATGTGAAGACATGAGCTATAAAGTTTGGGGGTTTTATTTAATTTCTCAGGATTTAGTCTAAGTTATGTATTGCATATGTTACACTTAGTCACATTTGTAAAATTATGTGCACTCCATCCATCATGTGAGGTTTGATTTGAAGAGATTTGAACAGTTTGAGGTAGAGCAGCTATTTGGAGTGTAATTAAATTATCTCACTTCGCTTCCCTGGAAACCTCAATTAGAAGAGAGATAATTCTGTTGCAAATGAAGTGTGTTTTGTTTCTATGTAGAAGAAAGAAGAATAAATATGGAAGGGAAGCAGTTAGTGGTGTCTAATGATGGGGGGGAGCATGTAGCGTTCAAAACAGAATTAAGAAGAGGGTGTTTTGTCTCAAATAATGGCTTAATAGATATAATCCTTGAGGAATTACTCTTATTGTTAATTTATAAGAAATAAGTGGATAACACTTCAGTTCCTTCTAGCAATTCTGCTATACTTACCTGATTTAAGTGTCAACCAATAGTGATGGGATATATCAGAGATTATGGTGTCACATTCGCAGGGAACAGTTTCCTGTGGAAAGACTAACATGAGAGGATCTTTGTCATAGATCAGGTCTCTTTCTGTCCTATTCTCTTAATATTAAAATGATTATTCCTGTCATTGTAAGAGGAAAAAGGAAATTTTTCTTCCTCAGGGAAGAGTCTTCTGAATTCCAGCAAACTGGCAACACAACACCATTTTGAGGAGGTGTGAGAAGAATCCAAGCTATTCATCCCATTTTGAAACATAGCAGCTTCAGGACATTTAGTGCTCTTGAGCTACTTTCTTAATCTTTGTGTTCTCAAATTCTGTCACGTGACTAGAGGAGTGAGCACTTTATAATGAGATGATGTAGTTGAAAACTGCTGCTACTGATGGGAGACCCACAGAAACAGTTATCAGCAGTGATGACTGTACAAAATGTGTCATTGCAACCTGAGCTGTGTCTACACTGTGTGGTTAGTGCAAGCTGAATTTGCTTTCTATCACTCTGCCCACCACTGCCCTCCTACGAGTACCTGGAAACCATCTCTGGCAAAGAGACAAACTGGAGTGAAAGTGTGTGAAAAGATGCACAAGCAGCTGAAGACCCAGCAGTACATTTGTACTGTACATGTACCGTACTTTGCTGTCTAAGACCTGTGTGAATGTTTTCTAACCTTCTGTGCCAATTTAAGGGCAAATAGAGCTTGCTTAATCCACAGGTATTCTAAAATGACTTGTGCTTTACAGAGTTCCAAAGTTCTGTGTTCATCAGATGAATATTTAATATAGGAGTAAAACAGAAAGGAAATATCCGCAGATGTAGTGGTTTACAATTATATGTTTGACTTGAAACTGGAATGGCATGTGCTGAAGCCTTATATTGGTCCAGATGTAAAGTAAACTCCAGCGTGGATTCATCCTCAGTAGGCAAGCCCCAACATACGTGCATATAGACTGCCTTCTCTTACTTCTCCAGAACTGCACCCACAGAGTAGATAATGAAAAAACTTCTGATTTCACCAATCTCAAGTCTGAATTTTATTCTTGATGTTTGGCTTTAGTAAATGTCAGTCCTTGACTGGCTTTTGATACTTGATATACATTAAAGATGTATATCTTTATATACATATATAATACTTGATATACATTAAAGAATGATCTGTAAATTGCTACCAAACTTTATTATGATCAGACACAATTGTCAGAATATCACCAAGAAATGGATCTGAATTCAATGTTTGCCAGATTTAGTTTTATGATTCAAAAATTTCTGATGACTGTAAGAAAAAAGACTCATCCTGGTTACTTTGGCAATGTCTTTCTTATAATATAAATAAATACAAATGTTACTGCTCCACATGCAGACCGTTGACTACTTGCGTACTTCTTTATAGTAGTTTTAATGCCTCACAAACTAGAAATATATTTGAGCTCTGAAATGAAATCATAACCCTTTCTTAAGATTGTCAGAGCAAGGCCAAAATAAGAGACAAAGACATGAGATGTAAAGGCTCCAGAAAGCTTTCAAAGAGGCTGAGATCTGCCTGACAGTCATTTTTATAACAAGGGCAGCAATAGGCATAATATTTGATAATTTTTGTCTCTTTTGAATGCATAGAAGTGTAACACTTACAAAGATGCCTTTTATGAGTTCAGATCCTCTCTTTTTTTAATGTATTTTTTTCTGAATGATAGCACTATCACTTTTGAGACAATGCCAAACTTTTGTTTTTAAACACCTTTGATTTTAACACATCTTCAACAGTAAAGCTGCTCTAGGTTGAAATATGAACATGATTGTAGAATGTATGAATTTGGAAATTCTATGTGTTACAGTAGAAGTCTTTATCTGGTGTGTTAACACAGTAACTGTATGATTCACTCAGTGAAATATCTGAAGACAGTTTATTTACTTTAAATTCCAGTGTTGCCTTCATTTCATAAACATTCTAACTACCAAATATGTGTATTCCTGTAAGCAGAGAAGTTTTTTATCTTCAATTGTAGAATACCCATTTATAGTACAGTGTAAAAATTATTGTATGTTTTTATATTAAAAATGCACCAGGTATAGGTTTTTAGGGAAAAAATCCAAAAGTTTATTTGAGTTGACAGTAATAGAATTACTTTAACAAAGTGGGTCCAGATTTTATTGTGCATTTCTGGCAGGGCTAGATTTGTAAAACAAGATCATGATCTACTGTGAATCTGATACAATTTGGAAGGAGTTTATTACTCTCCATGCTGAGCTTTCTTTCTTTATTTGGGCCCTCATTTGTGTACTGGACAACATTTTCAAATCTTGAACATTTTTAGCTCTGATAATTACCTTATAAAGGCAATCATCTGTCCCTCAGACTATATCCTTCACATAGCCCAGATGAAACTTTCTCTCTTTTTACCCCTCCCCAAGTCTTTTAAAAAATCATTATAAAGCTAAGAATAACAGATGTACATAAAATTCCATTTAACCATTGCACCAGTAATGATAAAAGACAGGCTATTTGCTTTGTTCCCCTTAAACCCTTCCAGAATGCTGCTGTGAAAGTCAGTTTTATCTCCTGAAACTCAAGCCATGAAATTCCCCAATTAAAATTCTTTCACTGCCTACCATCCCTTTGGTTGTGTTCAAGGTCCTTGTCTTCCCCATCAAGGCTGTACTTTCATTTCTGCTTAGTGCACTACTTTTCTTGACTGACCCCAAGATTCCCACCCAGGTGCCACTTTCAACCCCTCCTTCTACTTTTATCTTTGTATTTTGTTCCCGCTTGCCTATGTTGGAACTGGATCTGAAATTATTCCTTAGCAGAGGCACCTACAGTGCTTGTATGTCCCCAGTCCTCAGCTGTGGTCTCCGCCCTTGCCTGTTCCTCTGGGAGAAGTTTTACAGCCCCTTGCTTTTGCCACAGTACATACCGGGGGGACTTTGAGAGCTGGAAGTACAATTCTCTGCAGCCTAATTTAAGAAGGCTCTGTGGTTGGGAGTGAGAATTTCTCACATTCTTTTTGGATTGAGTTTAGGAAAAGATCATAGCACAAAAAGTCTCATGGACTACACAGACACTGCTTTAACTTCCATCAGATATTCCTTCAAGGTTTCACACAGTGCTTTGGACCATTGAGGATTGCATGAGCTTTTAAAGTTCTGGTGATTTCATACAGTTTCAGCAGCAAATATTCATCATTCCCACATCTTCATTAAAAAAAAAAATCTTCAATTAAAATAGGCAATTTGCGTCAGTGAAATGTTGGGTTTTCGTGGTTTGCTGGAGCTTCAGATCAGGATGTAGCTTGCACATATTCCATATGTGGCATAATTTCAAAGAGACGCTATGTGAATTGAAGATGAAAGTTTGTGTTTTAAATGTCTATCCCATGCTTGCTATCCATTGAAATAGGAGATATAAAGAGATGAACATTAGAGGAAAAAAAACCTCTCTGGTTTGATAGCTTATATTGAATTTATATTGCAGTACTCGAAGGGTAATTTTGTGCTTTCAGGTCACATCACAGCAAGATGATCCATCTCTATCGACATACATATGGACATAGGAGAAATGTATACAAATTAAGGATCAGATATAGTCAGGTTAAAATAGCCAGTTTGATCCTAAGTGGAATTAAAAATCTACCCATTGCCTTTAATTTAAAGTTAAATATGAGAGGCAGATGCAAACTCTACCTGCTGTGAGCACGTTGTAGCAATTTGTCCAAGATAATGAAGTTTTTCACTTGCTTATTGCAAAGTTTTAGTAATCTGGAAAACATTCATGAGGTACTGTAATTCCTTATTAATTAGAATAAATTTCATATGAGTGGTATTGCTGGAATCTGGAGAGAGGATGTGAGTGATTGAAATGTTTAGGTCATGAATTACAACTTTTTTTCAGCAAGCCTGAGAGGATGACAAAAAGAAGTAATGAATTTATACATAGGAACAAGATCATGGATTGATTTTTAAACACAAGGTAATCTACTCACGTATATCTACTTTGCTTTTCAGAAATTTTAATTCCCCAGAATTAATCAAAATAAAAATAAATTACTGAAATATACAAAAACAAAAAATGTTCATTACTTAAAATAAATTTTTGTATTGCCAAAAATGGGTACTTCCAATGTAAGGACAACAACTTTGGCTAAAGTCTGCCTTACTGTCAGAGACTAAAAGAAGACTAAAGACATCTGCAGGTTGTCTATCTTTATTCTGTGTATATCTGAGTATATCAAGGAAATTATAGAGATTTATTAGGTCAATTAAAACCAAATGAAACAAACAGGTAAGTATAACATTTAGTCTGAGAACAATCCAAAGGAAAACAACTAAAATGAGTCAGTGAATTAAATTCATTGGGGAATAAAGTACATGGGTATAATAATGTACTAATGCATTTTTATAGGAAATGGCCCTTGTCAAATTTATTTCATTCCTTGATGCTAGAACATGTTGTTGCTAAAATTAGAAGTGTATATTTAATAATACCGGACATTTATCAGATGTTTGAAAGCATAATATTCTGGTTTAAAATACTGTATAACATCAGTATAGCATATGATATATGAATGAATGAATGAATGAATGAATGAATGCATGAATGAATGAATGAGTGAAATAGCACTTCTCAAAAAAGTAGTTTCAAATGGGGTAACATCCTCGAACTCCTTCCCAGCTGAGATCTGTAGCAAAATCCAATTACCTTTTAATAAATATATCTGTGACAAACACAAGAAAACAAATACTTCTAAGGTACATGTTAATGATGTTTTCTCTGGTTAGTAACCTCTGAGTTGTTTAGAATCTGCCCACTTGAAATGTCCTCACACACTAGGGATGGATACTGTTTTCCATTTCATGTATGTTTCTCCAGTTTTAATCAACATAAGAACAGTAATGCATATTCTTGGGTTAATATTTTCATTGCATGAAACTGAAGGTCTATATGACCATGAGAACACAAGAGAGAGTTATAGTGTTGCACAGGACAAAACAGCCAGCTGTGCAGTTCCATCTACACCACCCTTGAAGATGGTTTCTAGAGCAAACTTTGAAGAATCAGACACAAGTTTTGCTTTGGAGGCAGCACATTAGTTTACTCCAGAAAGATCCTGACAGCCTTTTAATTTTATTATGGAACACTGAAAGCCTAATAATTTATACTAAACAACTCAATGAGTAGGAGTTGTATCTGGGAAAGTGCAATCCTGAAAATACTTTCAAAGGTGTTGGTGGATTGACCCTGGCTGGATGCCAGGGGTCCACTAAAGCCACTCTTTCACTCCCCTATTCAGCAGGACAGAGGGGAGAAAATATAATTCTCTTGACTCTTGTGGGTTGAGATAGGGGCAGGGAGAGATCACTCACCAGTTACTGTTATGGGCAGAACAGACTTGACCTGGGGAACTTCATCTAATTTATCACCTATCAGATCAGACTAAGGAGAAATAAAACCTAAATCTTAAAACAGTTTCCACCCACTGCTCCCCCCAGCCCCTCCCTTCTTCCCAGGCTCAACATTTCACCCAAATTCTCTACTCCTCCTCATCAAGCAACACAATGGAATGGGGGTTGCAGTCTGTTTATCCCACAACAGATTTTTCCTCTTTGAATTCTGTTCTCTGAGAGGCACTACCATCATTGCTAAGGAGCTCAGTCTTGGCCAGTGAGGGGTCAGTCTTGGACCCACATGCCATTGTCTCTGTTGGCCACAGGGGAAGCTTCAGTCATCTTCTCACAGAAGCCACTGCTGTACCGCCCTGCAACCTACACCTTGCTGCACCTACCCAATACCCAATAGAGGTATTGTGCAAAGATTTGAAAATTAATAACCAGGATAATGCTGTGCTAGCTTTTTCCTTATGAATAAAACATTTAAGAAGTAATAAAAACAAATAGAGATTAGAACCACATTTTTTAACTTAAAACTTTTTTTTTGAAAGAAAGAACAATCAGAAAAAAATCAAAACCAGCACGGTTTTGGAGATAGGAGATAGAATACACTGCTTCATTAATAGCATGTTAACCTTTTGCACATTCTTTGATGGCATTCAAATGCAGTCCCAGCATTAAGGCTTTCATTATTTGTTTTCTCTTACTTTCCAACAAATAGAGGAACAAGGATCCATAATAGCTTCCTAACAGCAGCAGTGCAAAACAGACAGACTTCTAATTATTCTTAAAATTGTTTTATAAATGGATTATGGGTGACAATTTTCTGTGATAGCAGGGATCCGAAACTGTTAAGCCAGACCCTTTTCAGTTCTGTGTGTTTGTCCCAAAAGGTAAAGCATTAGGTAGAGATAAACTCTATTATGTCCAAGAATGGCTTTATGCTTCAATTAATAGAGATTAAAGAAAAAGAAAAGCAAGAAAAATGTGGGGTTTTTTCTCACAATCTCACTTAATGGTAAAAAATAAATTACCCTGGTATGTGAAATGTTGTCAGCTCTATTGCTTCACATTGGAGAAGGAACGTGTTTGAAAATATCCTGTACAGAGCTCTTTAATTCATTGATTAACACTGAATTTTTTTGGTTTCAAATATTTTCAGAACTGCTCATTTCTGGTACTTCTGCTTATAAAAGAATGATGATAAAGTTTTTTTACCTTTTGCAAAGGAATTTTCAATATTTCTTGAATAGAACACTGAAACTAGCTTTGGAGAAGAAATGAAATGAAATGAAAATTCATTGTGAATCGTTTGAATCTAGATTTATACACTTCATAAAGATGTGTACACAGGGTAAAATAACAGAGAAAGTTTCTAATTGCTCATTGAAATCAGCATGGTCCCATAACTACAGGCTGCAGGGCTCCAGCTCTTGACTTTTTAATCTGTTTCCTAAAGGTATCTATTTCTCATTGGAGGTGAGAGATGAATGTGTACCTGCTAAGTGTGAGGAGGATGGTAATGGAAATCAGTAGTGTTAATTAAATTACGAGAATTAACATATCCAGTATTTCTTCATCCTCTAAGCTTTTGCAACAGTTAATGAAAGTGAAAAGTGTTTTATGATTCCTTCCTTCTAACAGAATAATCTATATCCAAAATCTTTGTCAAGTCAAAGATGAAATTTTAACTAATTGTTCATTTGTTTGGGGCTCCTCCCTCTTTTTCAAAAGAATCAGTGGTTTACAGAACACAAACTGAAGAGCAGACAAGAAAAATAAAATAAAAATAACAAACTCCTTTTTATTAATCATAATGGAATCAAGCTTGGACCCTGCATTTTTGACCATCAAAAAAACCATCATTCCAGTCCCCAGAACATAAGAGAATTAGTGGAAAATTTGTTCAAGAAAATAAGCAGAAAGAAAATATTTGTGTTTTGGGGTACTTTTGGAGGGATATTTTGTTTCTTTATTTGTTTGTGGTTTTTTCTCATAATTTTAAAAATACATTAATATTTCTCCTCACTGGTTTGGTTGTTTAACACTGTATCTGTAGCTGCAAAATTGATGAAATTTGGACAATTTTTTTCATACTTTAGAAACAACAGTTGCTGAGAATTTTGACGAATATGTTCATATTCAAATATTGATGAATATTTGAATATGAATACATATCTCAATAAGAGATTGATAGATATGATAGGCTTGTCATAATGAGGCACAGCATTTTCTTCTATCAGATTTTATCCTCATTTCAGCAACACACTTGAGGTACCTTCTAGGTTTCTTTACTTTTGGGGCCTTATCTACTTGGACAAATTGCATTGTTTCACTATTGTGGTACTTGGTGAAATTTTGTTTATATTTGTAACATAACATTTTGAAATTTCTTTAAGGTAAAACAGACAAACAAAAAAGAGAATCTGAAATTTGAGGTCTTAGAGAGTACTCTTCACATTTACGTTTTACTTAGCATATGTTCCTCCATCTGTTTATATTTGACTTTTCTTATTGAGGTTAATTATTGTTTTCCATCATAGCTAGAGTTTTGATTTGTCTTTTTTTAAACAATTTTCTAACTGAGGCAGCTTTTACATTTTCGAACAAAATTTATACATTTATAAATATTCAACTAAAACTATTAGTCACTGATCTTACAGTAGGATGTAATAATTTATTAAGCTGTATGGTCTTTGGCAATTTTTAATTCTGATAAAATTTCCATCTTTCACTGAATTCTATTAACATGAAATTTGTAAGAACAAAGTTCATACTGATATTAGTGGGATACACTAGAGAAGAGAGGATTGAAATTACAAGTGCAAAATCACCTGTTATTGCATTATTTTTAAACCAAACCAGTAATTCTAACTACTTGCAAAATGCCAGCATGTTTCAAGAAGAACATCAGTTTCTGAATTGCTGCTTGACCTACTATCCAAAGATATCATATAATAAATTAATATAAAAATCAGTGGGTGAAACTTTTGAGCTGTATCCAAATTAGCATACAAGTGAGCTTTATTTCCTTCAATAGTCTGTCTTTTCTGTGGTGTTATATATGAAAAGCAGCTATGGTTGATAAAACATATAATAAAAAATCAATATTTTCCAATATCAGTGATGAGTTGTTAATTTGCAGTTTCAAACCAAATGAAACATTTTGTATTTCTTACTCAATTTGTTATATGAAGAAGTAAAGCCCTTAGATAAGGGATTTTTTTTCTTGCTGCTTGTTGCACATTTTTATTTTCGACAGCAATCCATCTTCCAGATGGAAACAATTGTTGTCTTAGTTGTTTCAGGACCAATGTGAAATGAGAACTGACACAAGAAACATAAATGCACAATGACATAATTGCATTTTATCAATCTTTTCTTTCTCTTTTTTAAAGCTTTCTGGGGCTTTAAATTATCAGCAAAATCTTTTTTGCTCACCATCAGGCAATCTTTTTCCATCTCATTCATAAATGTTATTTTATGTGCTGATCTCACAGCTTAAATACATGCATTTACCCAATGCTCATCTTCTGACTGTTATAATTTTTATGCCAATCTGTTGTGATAAGGCACGAAATGATGACACAGACACTGCTGCTCTCGAGGGGAACAAAAAAGAAAAAGAAGAACTTTATTTTCTGAATCCAACATTTATAGTTTTCCAAAGGTGACAGGGGATTGGAGGGTGACAGTGCCACCTCTCCAATGCCACTGGACAGACCAAGGGTCCATCAATTCTCTCCACCTCCATGAAAGAATGCAAAACATAGGTTATTTACAGAACTGTGCGTGAGAAAGTTTGTTGAAAGAATGTAAACATCAGAAGGCTTAACAAAGTCTTACAAAATCAGGGCGACATCAATCTATCTTTTTTTTTCATCATCACAAAAAAACCCAATCTTGCTCTACTTGCATAACCAACTATTTGATCTTCAGTGACTTTTTCCACATTCACACAGGAATTTTATTATTCCCATTGTTAAAATATATTTGCTTTTATGATTCTTGGAAATGATGCTAAAGTGAATTCTGTCTGGTGGTATATTTGTTTCTTAATCATTAAGCTGTGAATACTAAGAGAATTCAGCAAACAGGATAAATTTCTGTGACTGTGAGTATTTGAAATTGAACTTTTGAATTCCCCAACAAAAGTCTTCTATTTGCTAGATGAAACTGGTATGGACTGAATGCAAATTTTTGAAACACCTGATCTAAAACAGACTTAGCACATCCTAAATCCTTCAGTTAATTAAAAAAAAACGTGAAAGAGGAACACCAATTGCAAAGCTGTGTTTTTGTACAGGCTGTTTAGTCAGGAAACAACTGGAGGCTTAGGATACAAAACAGAGGGGCTGATTCTGAAAAAAATTTGATTCACAAGCAGAAAATGGCCTTGGAAAGAAGTAGCATCAGAAAGGACATGGTGAAGTCCTTAGTTTTGCTGTGGTTAGAGGAAAAAACCTGAAAATGAGGAAACACCTCAGAGATAACAAACATGCATTAAGATGAAAGATGGGAGACTCCAGAGAGGCACCCTGATGGATGACACCCAAGATTGGTAACTGTGAGCAGAACTATGGCATAAGCTTGTATAACTTGCTGCCTAACTTTCCCAGTTCTCCCTGTGGGGTAGAGCAGCTCAGGCCACTGAATGCAAAACTGTGGGCTAGTGAGTCTCTCAGGTAATCAAGTACCTCTAATCTCACTGGTTTTTAAATAAATCACAGTGTTGAGGTCGACTAGCTGTTACTTACTCTTTCTCTGCTGAGACAAGAATGAAAGACACAAGAGTCTCTCAGAGTTCACTCTGTCCAAAAGTGGTGAGTAAATAGTCCAGAAATCAGATTTTCAACAGGCAATTTCCATAAAATTTTCAGCCATCATCAGGTACCATTTCTTAAAAGAATGACAGAAAAAGAATTGGTTTGTCTATCTCAAACCCCTAGCATCTGGCAATGTTTTAGATTGCTGTTTAATCCATTTTTCTATAGTGAATACCTCCTATAATATTAAGTAGGAGGAGACAACTATCCATATATCCCTAAAATCAGGTCCTTAGTTAGCTAAAATCCACACTGGATTTACCCCAATCCAACTACTTCTCTCTGTAGAATATTTGTAGAAATTTGGCAAATGCAGGAATGGTTCACTAACCATTAGTTTTGACTAAATCCTCAGCAGCAAAATAAAATAGTCATATGATGTTCAAAAAAGGACTTTTTTTTCCTTGAGCTTTAGAACTGGTCAGTGCAGGGAAAAAAACAAACAAACAAACAAACAAAAAACCAAACAAACAAACAAAAAAAAAAAAAAATCCAAGCCCAAAATGGAAAACAACCAGCTACAGTCACAGCTTTCTGTAGAAACACCAGTTTCTTTTTGACAGACTGATCAGAACCTGGTGAATAAAAAAGTGGGAGAACAATGGGTGTGAAGTAGTTGTCAGTAAGCTTCTCACTCTGCTGAAAGTCTGTTATTTTCTGTGATGTTCCTACTTTTTATGCCCTTGTCTTCAATGCCCCTCACAGATACTTAAAGGAATCAAAACATTACAATTAGTGAAGGGTCTCTCAGTTTTAAGGTGCTGCATTTCAGCCTAAATGTTGAGATTGTTCATACAGCATTCAAATAATGTATGAAGTATTATTTTGCTCTTGCTGATGATTAATAATGAGAGAAATGTTTTCAAAGATACATTACTTTCTTCGATACTTCTGTTTTTAATGAATTTGTCTGGGACTCAGTACTCAGTGATGAGAAAGCAAAACTTTTATCTACATTACAAATATGACAATGTAATCAGCAAATTTTGGAAAAAAAAAATAACCCTACATGTAAAGCACTACTTTAAATAGTCTCTAGTTGTGTCTTCATAAAAACATAGTTTCATAGGATGGTTTAGGTTGGGAAGGGACCTTGAAAGGTCATCTAGTCCAACCCACCTTCCACGAGCAGAGACATCTTTCATTAGATTAGATTACTCAAAACACCATCTCACCCATCTTGAACACTCCAGGGATGGGGTATTCACAGCTTGTGTCAATGTCTTCACCACCCTCTTGATAAAAAACATCTTCTGACCTAAATCTTCCACATTTGGTTTTAAAACTGTCACCCTTTGTCAGAACAACGGACCCTGGCAAAGACTCCATCTTTCTCATAATCCTCCCATGCATATTTAAAGACTTCAATATGGTCTTCCCAGAGCCTTCTTTTCTGCAGAAGGCTGAACAATCCTGCCTCCATAGGAGAGGTGTTCCATGGAAAATTTCCATGGCTCTTCTCTAGACCCCGTCTAAAAAGTCCTTGTCCTTCTTGGGCTGAGCACCTCTGAGTTGGATGCAGCACTCCAGGGGAGGCCTCATGAGGGCAGAGAAGTGGGGCAGAATCCCCTCCCTTGCCCTGCAGGTCATGCTGCTTTTAAAGCAGGCCAGGATAAGGTTGGTTTTCTGAGGTGTAAGTTCATAGTCTTGGTCCTTATTAAAATTTTTCATCTAACAGTATCTGCAGGTCCCTTTCCACACAGATACTGTCAATCCACCCAAGCCTCAGCCTGTACTGATACTAGCGACTGCCTCATTCCAACTGGAGTTCCTTGCACTGATTGTCTCTAATCATTTCCCTGTCTTCTAAGTTTTGATATATCTTCCAGGGCAATCTGTTCCATGATCTCACTGGACACAGAGGTAAGAATGATTGATCAAGATCCACCTTTTAACCCTTTTAAACAATGAGTTGCAGTGTTTTCTTTTTTTTCAGTTACTGAAGACTTTTCCTGACAGAAGTGAAAGATTTGGAATTAACACACACTGGACAAAATGGGAAAACCACACACAATGACAACAGGAAGATGCCAGGCCTGGACAGGCGAATCTGGGTAACCTGGACAGACAAAAATTCATACCATGGCAAACCGTGAGAAGGAAAGCAACTGCTTACACACATGCTATCCTGAGTTGTGGGAATGGCATGAACACCTTGAGGATACTCAGGACATGGACTGTATAAAAGTGGTACCTCCAGCAGAACAACCCAGAGACCCCCAACACTGAGAGGAACAGAAGAAGAGCGGCCAGCAGGATGCCACAGAGAGCTATGTGGTGGTGACTATCTTTCTTCTTAATCAGTCTGTCTCGCTGTATCTTTTTCTTTTACCCTCAGCCCCCTGTTTTTCAGCTAAATAAAAGCTGCACTATAGACTTTGTCATACAGTCTCATTTGCACCTTAATTTGGGCAGAGGCATCTTTTAAAAATCAGATCCTAGCATTATTTCAGAAGAGCCTAACATTATTCCAGTGTATCATAACAACAGGAAGTGATTTCTGACCATAATCACACAAAAGTATTTAAAACAAAAATATAACATTATTCCTGTTAGTTATTTCTCCTGTAAATGCTGGAGAGGAAGCTGTGACCGGAAATCCCCTTTATAAGGAATAAGCCTTAATATATTTGGGACGTGGACAGGACACTTACTTGTCCACAAGAATGTTGCTAAAAAATAATCATTAGAGAAGAAGGTGTATAAAGTACAGACTGGAAGGAAAAAAAATAAAAATAAGAAGAAAAAAGATTAAAAAATATTTTTATAATCTGCATTTTGTAGACGGGACAGTGCAGCATAGAAATGGTAAGCATGGTAACCCAAAGGACAGAGATTGGTCACACACACAGATATTTTACAGGAACAGGTTGTGGTATTGTGTGTGCCAAGCACAGAGACATAGAAAACAGGAAAGAGAGTTGTTCTGTCAGTACAGGTCTCTCTTGGGTTAATAAACTCTCTTAAAAACTTGGATCTCTTTATATACTTGCACCCTCATTATGAGAGCGACAGGACTATATCATCACATTAAATAGACAAAACCAGATGGTTAAATTGTGTCTATTAAATTCAATTTCTTTAGTTCCAAGTGGGTAGTGGTTGATAGCTTTGCACCTGGTTTCATGGAAAATATTTACAGGAAAGGATTACACCAATAAATCTGTCTACAAAAAGCCCCAGATTACTGACAGGGTAAACTGAGGTCTTGGCTATTAGTACTCTTCACTGTCTCTAAGAAATTAAAAAAAAATAATTAATTAAAAATAATTTTTAAAAAACAGTTAAAATTGGGTATAAATAGCATATCTAAAATTTACTAAAATATTATACCTCTTTTTTATATTTTATTTTTATTTGCATTAAAGGAAGAAAGAGAAATTTGTGAGAGGAAATATGCTTTAAAGTAAACGTTGATAGAACATGGTTTTTTAGGCAAAATAGGTTTTTTAGCAAAAATCTCAATTCAAACATTTCCATTGAGAACATTGGATGCAAAAGAAAAAAAGCTATTTAAAAATTCTTATTTAAATGAGAGAAGGAGAAAGCCAGAACAAACCATATGTCTTTGTTACAAAGATCTATTTTTGTTAGGGGATATATTTGAAAACTTACATTGATTATATTTTAATACCTATGCAAATTTTAATAGGGTGAAAATAAAAGTAATTTTTTCCCACTGTTGCTTCCTCTAGCATCCTTCCAGTCAGGGTGTTGGTCCAGCATGGGAGAACTGCAGAATGAATGCGGGCGAGAATGTAAGTATTTCCTAACTCAGATTAAAAGTTCATCCATTTTGAACTCTGCAGGAAATATTATGAGCTCAATTGGGGAGGAAGGAAAGTCTCTGCTTCTTTTTATGGAAAGATTTTCATTATATTTGAGGATAGAAAACTAGTGTAAAGAACTAAAAGATATATTGATGATAGCATTTTAATTATTTTACTTATATAAAAGTTGGACTTGAAGTACTTACAGTTTATGCATTTATATGTTTCTTTATACACTTATTCCTACTAACTAAAAAAGGAAATCTCTCTTGCTGAAAAACAAACAAGTAAACAAACACAATAATTTAAATTATTTAAATAAATAATTTAAAAAGACATCGACTAAAAATTCAAATCAAATCGTACCAAACCTAAATGTTTAAGAACTTTAGGGAAGAATTGGCTGAATTTTCCTATATACACTGAAGTCAGCTCTAGTCTGTTGCTATTTCACTTACTCCTTGAGTAAATGACTGAAGAGTATGGAATCATTCACAAATGCTCCCACTAAACAAGAAAAGCAGAAACTTGCTGAAGAATACTAAAAAAAAAAAAAAAAAATTTAAAAAAAATTACTTTCAATATTTTTAAGGATCAATTAATCTCTTCCTTTCACTTTTTCCATCTACTCCAACTTGGAGTTTGTGAACTGTGTGTTAGCCCCAACCCATAAAATAGCATCTGGAAATGAAAAAATTAAAGCAGCCTGTCTCTTGCTCCTGAGAGTGGCAAGGGCATATTTGAAAAAACTAAACAGGAGAATAACAAGCACCAGACCTGCAGCAATCTTGACAGCACACTACAAACCTGATAGGCAGCCTGTGCAGAGGGGAGAGTACAAAGACAGCTACAAATGGCAAGGTGCACATTTATGAATGCCAATAAAATTCCCCTTCTGCTCTATCATTGCTTTAAGGTGCTGTTTTTCAAATAACCATTTCAGAAGTAGCTTTATAATTGCTTTAATTTTAAATACCTAAATTAAATATACATACATAAAGAAAGGAATATTTGTCTTTCACCTTTTTTTTTCAGAAGCATGGCCCTTTTTAAAGTAGCATTGCTGATTTATAAGCAATATGACTGATTTTTAGTCATATACATGATTTATAAGTCAGGACTTCATATACTCTGGTTATTAAGATCTATTTTATGAAACCCAGTTTATTTGTTAAAAAATACTGATTTACTAGGTAGATTTATTGATCATGGCTTCAGAATATAAACCAAAGTCTTGGTTCAATGTTATATTTATAAATTAGATGCTTAAATCAAATTCCAATTTTTATGTAATGGGATTGGTTCTAGAGATGTGCAACTAGTAATATATATCCAATCCCACTACTACCTGAAGATAATGATCTTGCTTTCACAAGTAATTTGGTTACTCACATCGATGAAAAAATCCTATCGTTAATCAGATGGATACAATTCAGAAAGTAACTCCATATCAAGCAGTGAGATAGACAGAAATACTGACTTTCAGGCAGGAAATGAATAGTCTAATATGAAATATTGTAATACACAGATTTTGGACTCTCCTTTTTCAGAGTATTAAAGTTGTTGAATCTGCTGGGACTATTGTTACCACTCCAGCAAGAGAAACAGCTTTCATTTGCTGTCATTTGTCTCTTTCTTATTCTGAAAGAAAATACAGAAGTGATATTAAATTCCCCCTCTCCAACTTCCACTCCTAACAATTATTCACTTTCTTTTGGAAATATTTATATATTCAGGTTTCTTACATGCCCAGAAATACTAAACATCTGATGGAAAGATGTACCCAATGCTTGAAAAGTGCAAACAGTAAACTCCAAGATGTTGTATAATTGAAGATTAAGTTTTAGTCAAACTCATCTATCTGAAGCAAATTAATAAAATTCTAGAAGTACTTTTCTGCCTCATTATGCAGAGCCAGAGCTTGGAATGTCACATTTAGATATGCTGAAAGCAGTATGGCTGAAAGGTATATTTTCCAAACAGCTTTTGAGATAATCTTTGACTCCAGACATAGCAATACATGTAATCAAAAATGAAACCTACCATGCTAGTTTGTCCAAAACAGTGGAAACTGGTCTTTTTCTCTTTAGCTGTGTCTTTCTATATTAACCTTGTCCTGTTACTTCTTGTTAACTTCCTTAGTTCTGAACGTATGTTGCTTGCAAAAAACAAAAATAAAAATTATTCCATCCTTCAGCTTGACAGAGGAAGACTTGGGAAATTCTGTGAGCTTATTCTATACCCTCTGCATACACAGTTTCTTTTTAACTTGTGGCATGCTTCATAAAATCTAGCTGATCTACTTATATCCAGACTAAACAGAAATCTACCATCAGAATGAAGTCTGTGTGTCATGTGCCAAAATCAGAGATAAAAAATTCTTAAAATATTGGAACCCAGGCTGCTTTCCCTTTAGCTTTGTAGATGGACTTGATACACAGAGGGATAAAATGCCTTCTGTTGTGACATTCCTCATATACTCTGTACCTTGTGCCAAAGAGAAAAACATGAGGAGGTAATGTCCTAGAGACAGCTTGACTGGATATTTTGAGTGGCGTAGCAGAGTTCTCAGCCCATCTATTCTCAAGATGTCCTTAGTGGAGCATGCTTTCCTTTTGTGTTCCTCCAGGTTCTTTCGCCTTTCTCCGCAGAAATCCCAACACATCTGTTCAACAGCCCCACCTCCAGCTGAGAAGAAGGTAGTGATGAATTGCAGAATCCTGTCTCACATTCTGTTAATTTTGGCATTGCCTTCCTCTTCACATTTAGTGTATAGCAATTTCAGATTACATTTCGTCCACCATTTCATCCTCTTGTAGTATAAACCAAAACTGGAATATTTTGGTTTTACTTGAAGTAGCAGTAAGGCCCATGAACCCCTCTTTTTTAAGGTGATATGTTGAATTGTTCTACAGCCTAAATAGGAGGCAATACAGAGGCATAGATTTGAGCAGGCCCCCTTTAGAAGTTCAAAATTTGGGTGGCAAGTACACACTTGAGACTTATGGCAAAATTTAGTCAGGCTCATTATGTGAAACACACTATGAATGTTTTCAGGAAAATTTCCCTCTGACACCTGAAAAATGAAAATGGAGTTGCTTTTGAAAGAGGAATATGCAAAGGCAGACAGAATATAGTTCAAGCTGTTCTGTGTTCTACTCTGTAAATAAAAAGTCTTTGTGCAAGAACTGTCTCAAATATCAGGTTTCTCCATAACCTCCAGCTGTTATCTCCAGTAAAAAATACTCTTATACTTCTTCAGCTTGTAATAACTCCTTTTCTCAAATACAGAGTTCTTTATTTAAAATGTTCTTGGAACTGGTGATATTTGGAGATGTGGTGGTGACCTCCTTAGTCATTGTGAAGAGGTAGAAAACTTTGCCTGATCGATGCAGAGTTCTGAACCTATTAACAGCCTGACAATCCTCCCACAGTAGTGAGATTTCTATTTGCATGCTGAAAATAGAGAAAGAAAATTAAGAAAGCAGGTGACAGTGAAGAGTGACTTAATGAAAGAAAAAGAAGAATAGGAAAGGAGAACATATATGGTCTTTTTCCTGTTACATAAATGAGGAATTATTCCTTAGCCACATCAAGGCATGTAATGTCAAAGAAGTAAGCACTATTTTGCAATGATAACAGTAGGGATACAAGACCTATTAAAAGAAAAAAGAAATACTCCACCCCTCCTCTACAGGTTAGGGAAATGCTGCACATTATTGTGTTTCAGCTATGGAGAAAACTAATTCTATCTCAGCCAGACCCAATACATGATATATATCTCTAGAAGTGAACCACTCACTGAGCTTTAGCAGTTAATTAATGGAATTGGTTTACTTGCAGTAGTCATGAGAACACATTTCTTTATCCAGTTAGAACAATGTCTACACTGTTTATGAAGGAGGGCATCTATTCTATTTTTACAGGACTGGAAGAGAATAGGGGCAACAGGAGAGGATATTGCAGAAGGACCTGCGTCAAGGAGTGAATTTCCAAGTTTATAACAGAGCTGCTTCTTCTCCTCCCTGAATGCACCCACCTTGTCAGTTTTCCCCTTGTACCGGCATAGAAGAGGGTCACTCTTGGCAAGACCTGTGGTTTCAGGTGTGCCTAAAAACAGCAGTACTGAAGATAGCACTTTTGTGGTTGACACTTTCCTCTTTTGTCTCTGAAGCCTTTAACATTGTCACTGTTTGAGTTGAAAAGGAGCAGTGAGTTTGAAGTACTAGTTGTCATGTCATCATTGTAAACTTCTTATATTACTGCAGAGATGCATTTTAATGTGAGAAGCTGAGACTTTATTACATTTATCATGAGGAAAAACACAAGACAATATAAATATTAAAACCAACATATAAAACAGAAAAATAGTGAGGGTGATGTAAATACCTAGCAAGACCAATAAGGTAAATCCCACAGGAGAAAAATATAAACAAAGAAAATTAAGCGAAATTCTGTTGAAAGAAACTAGTAAGAGAAGAATCATATCAGTGCATAAGGTAAAAACTTGAGAGAAAAAGTCAAAATAACAAAAAACTAGTGAGGGAATAGGAAGATAATAAAGTTAGGTACACCAACTGGAAATAATAAAACAAATCACTAAAGTAAGACAAATATTATTCTGAAAGAAAAGGAAAACTATGACAGCTGCTGGGAATAAAGGAGCGACTTGAAATAAGACATGTTTATTGAAAATGGAGCAAACAGACTACTACATGAGGCTTAATGCAGGCAAAGTGAAAAGAAAAGCAGAGACATATTTTTAATTAGATAAGTGAAGCTGGAAGAGGTTTGACTGACAGACATTTGATTATACAAGTGAGACAATATCTAAACTTTAGACCAAGAGAATGTTTCAAGAGCAGTTTGAGATTGCTTCAAGTTAGCTCAGTGTTTTCCAAACTGTGATAGTGTGACTATTAAAAAAAAAAAAAAACCCACAAAAAATAAAAAAAAAAAAAACCCCCCCCCCCCCCCCCAGTTTGCCTATTTATAATATTAGAAAGGAAATAAAACAAAGCATGTGTGATCTGAAGGGTTTCACTGAAATGTTCTTTCCTATGCTGAGTATGACTCCCACAGTGGACTCATAAATCCTTAGACCGCTGTTGCAGTGGGTTATTTATTTTACATTAGTGTCCAAAGGGGACTGTAAGGTCAGAGCTCCTATT
Source organism: Onychostruthus taczanowskii (assembly GCF_017590055.1). Classification (NCBI taxonomy): domain Eukaryota; kingdom Metazoa; phylum Chordata; class Aves; order Passeriformes; family Passeridae; genus Onychostruthus; species Onychostruthus taczanowskii. The sequence goes on from NW_024499906.1 coordinate 1,985,267, forward strand.
GCTCCACAGACTATTTACAGGCTTCTGAATGTGTGTGGGGTGAGGGGAGTCCCAAAAGCACCAGAAGACTGGCTGGGCATTGAAGCCAGCTGGAAAGGAGTTTAATAAACCAGGAAAAGTGTATAACCACAGTATGGGTACATACTATGCAAAAGAACAGCTGTACAATTTAATGGTGCCAAGATTCCTAAAATCCATAGTATGTTCTGATCTGGTTTAGGGTGCTTTTAAATCCCTTGGTGTTTCTAGGAACCTAACAAAAGAAAATAGCCACAGAAGATCAAATGTGGACAATCACAGCAGCCATACAAAAGTTCTTGGAGCTCACCCAGCTGAGCCTGATCCTTTTTACTGGGAGAAAAAGCCAAGAACAAGATCTTTCCTGCAGTCAAGCGGCATGCCCAAAACATACACAATTTCTCATAGCAAGAACTCATCTTCATCCAAACCTTCCAGGAGAAAGTCAGTTTTGAAGTGACAAAGAGAAGGACATAATCCTTCAAAACATCAGAGCTAAGAGGAATGGCTTACACAATTGGAGGCTAAGGAAAGATCAAAGCATGAGTTAATGCTTCTCCCCTTTCTCCCTTTGAGCTACCAAATACAATTGTACAGCAAGCTGCCTGCCAATTGTTCTTACAATGAATACATTCAACAACATTGTCTGGTTCACTAATTTTTTGTGTATTATTTGTTTTAATCCAATGGATAATGAATTTAAACTTATTCTATGCAGTCATTACATAACACAGAATAGAATGCAATGCTGAATAATTGTTGGGGACAGTGCTGACTTTGAGAAAACCGCCTAAGAAATCTCACAGCTACTTTGGTTTTGTCCAGTAATATTTTCATGGCCTGAATGCTTCCCAGTTTCAATCTGTTTTTCATTCTGTTTTTCATTTAAAATTCTTAAAACCAACCAAAGATCTGTTTGCCTCTCTGAATATATGTTGCTTCATATCATTGCTACTCAAACAGCTGAGACCCAGCCTGCAGGCCAAAAGCCTCAGAATCTGTGTTTCATTGCAGGTCCTGGTGAACCTCATCGCACTGAGGGAGAGCAGATCGAAATCACCTTTTATCCAGAATGGGTCAGGAGATGCACAGAGTGAGTAATAAACATAGTATCATCTGCTTTCATTACATACGTGTGTTATTATGTGCAACTTGCCCCCAATCATCCATCATATTAAAATGGTGCACCAAATTGAAAGGACCCTGCTCCTCCTTTTTGTGAGAATATTCCAAAAGCTTAGCAGTTGAGACTCTTAGCTAAAATGTAAAATTGGGTATTTTCTTCCTACCATTTGTAGCAAGATCTTAAACTTGAGTCTCACCTCATTCATTAATGTTATGACTACTAATCTTTGTTTCCTACCCATTTGCCTGTATACAAAATGTGCACCCCCTGACCACTCCCCTCACCTGACATATTCTGGAGGATTAGCCTTTTATACTTTGTCTGCCTTAGGTAAGCTCACCTGCAAACACCAGCCCACCTGCCATCTCTGTATTAATATTCAGTACATACATACTTGCTCACATCCTGTGCATCTCACTGGAATCATCCTACTGAATTTTAGTTGTCTACAAAGTACAAATGTATATATTAGTGCATATCTTCAGAGTCTTCTTTAATAACCAATGAAGACAAATAGACTTTTCTAGGGTTTAATTTGTCTCTCTTTTGACATCTATCTACACCGTGAATCTATACTCACTAGTTCAGATTCTGACAGACATATGGTTTTATGTTTTCTCTTCCTTTCATCCAAACTAAACAAACTCAGCTTGCATCTTCTGCTCTGTGTCTCCAGACATGAGCCTGAACCTAGCGTGACAAATTTTTTGCATTGTGGCAAAGCAAGGCTCTGAATTACTCCTGTCTTTCTCTTCTATTTTTAATTTTTTTCCTTTCTTGGGCATATATTGTGTTCTGTCTGTCAAAACGCTATACAGTTAAACCCATAACTTTGTATCACTGTTACATTATCCCATCTTTTGGGTTTCCATACACAGGTGAGGCCAAGGTTTTACCAACTAAACCTATCAGGTAGTTTGCTAATATGGTATGTAGTCATCTGGTTTTCATTGCAAATATGATGTCTTATGAATAAATAAATTATTCCTAGTGATAATTTGTTTTTACTATGGATTTTTCATATGGGGAAAATTACTTTGGATAGAAACCAACATAATTGAAAACCCAGTTAGGCTGGTACTATGGAAAGACTGTACTGTTTTAATGTCAAAAAAAAAAAAAAAAAAAAGAGAAAGAAACATTTTAGCTGTGCAACAGCACAATAATTGAAAGAAGTCTGTAAAAACTAAATTAGAATCACTATCAAGGATTTTCTATATCTGTCCTAATATCATCAATACCGAATATTACTGTAATACAGAATATTGACTAAATTTATTGTTGTGATACCTAGGTGACTTTCATTTCCTATGGAGTTCCTTATTTAATTTTTTTATGTGGAGTGTACTAGAATAGAAATGTTTTGTCATAAAATAAAAATAATATAGCAATCACATATGTTGATGCAAGAAGCACCAAAATACTGATTTCCCTTCCCTTCCCTTCCCTTCCCGCCCCTCCCCTCCCTGCTGACATCATCCCTCTGTTCATCACTCAGACTCATAACCTGGTATTCATCTTCAACTTTTTCCTCTTCCACAGTTTGCAGATTGCAACCATTTTTTTATTCCATTCATATTTTTGTATGATGTTTTGGGCACTTAGCCTTTCCTTTTCTTCTGACTCCTTGAACCCTCACTCTGATGAAATACTGAAAAATCTTTTGTTCTACCACTGAACATGAGCAGTGCACCCAAGTGGCCAAGAAATGCTCTGGACACCAAATCAGAGATTTCCCTGCTGCTTGTGTTGAAGACCATGACAAGGCAGGCTGTCCCCCTGCAGCCCGTGGAAGTATGTTGTGGAACAGGTAAGCACTAAGCACTGCCCAAGGCAAACCCCATGCCAGAGCAGGTGGATGTGCCTTGAAGAAAGATATGATGCCATAGATTCTGGCAAGACTGTTGGCCCCATAGAGAGAGGAGCCCATGCTGGAGCAGGCTGGTGACCCTGAAAGGGACTCACACTGGAACAGTTTGTTTCTGACTGACTGCAGCCTATGCAAGTGACCCACACTGGAGTACTTTGAGAAATAGCAACAACCCATGGGAAGGACTTACATTGGACAAGTTCTTGGAGGACTATCTCCCATGAGAGGGACACCACACTGGAACAGAGGAAGTGTGTGAAGAGTCCTTCCCCTGAGGAGGAAAGAGCATCAGACATAACATGTGATGAACTCACCACAACTCCCATTCTCTGTGCCCCTGCACCACTTGGGAAAAAGAGGTAGAGACAATTGGGAGTGAAGTTGAACCTGGGAAGAAAGAAGGGGTCAGGGGAGAGTTAAGATTTAGTTTTTATTTCTCATTGCCCTACTCTATTTGGTTGGTAATAAACTAAATTAATTTCCCCAGGTTAAGTTAATTTTGCCTGTCGTGGTAATTCGTGAGTGATATTTCTGTGATCCACAAGCCTTTCATTATACTTTCTTTCTGTCCAGCTGGAAGAGGGGAGTCATGAGCAGCTTTGGTGGGCACCTGGCATCCAGCCAGGGTCAACACACCACATCTCCACTGTTAGAAATAGGACAGAGTATTTGCTTTTAGTATCACATCTCCTGGTTTTTATCTGGAGAAAGTTCAAGTAACTTTATAGAAAAAGTTTGAAGGCTTGTAGAGTAAGCCCCAAACAATGGTAACAAATCCCTAAAGACACTGGAAAAAAAAAATCTCTTCTTGCTGTATACAGATCATATTGGAAATTAGGAATTCTTCCTATGAATTTTTGTCAGCATAAGGAAAAAACTGTTAAAACGGTGTTATATGAATAATAGTCTATGAAACCATATGGAGAAAGACAAAATGTCAGTATATCCAGAAAGGGAAGCAGAAATCTAAAACAGACAATGCTATGTCTGAATACATTTAAGCTTGAAAATAGAAACAGTTTTGCTATTTGAATAGTGCCATTGTAGAACAGGATGGGTGAGAAAACCTATACTTAAGATTGAGGTTGTGAAGTATATGAAAGACATTAGATGTTACATAAAACCTGAAGGAGACAGGAATGAAGACTAATACTAAATTGTTTAGTTCTACTCGAATATTATAATATTCCTATATGAGGTTGCTAAGTAAAAGCCAGTCATGTTGGCAGAGAACCTGAATTTCATCTGAGCCACTCTAAATATCCTCCACCAGGAGACCAGTTTTCCCTCATCTGTTTTGTTTGAGGGGGGTCTGTCTTCTCTGTTTCTGTGGGGTGCAGAGTCACAGAAAATTCTAGTTCTGTGTTGTGGCATAAATCCAACTGTTGCAGATGGCCAAAAACTCTGATCCACTAAGAGCTGTATTGTTGTTTTTTCTAAGGGCTTGGTCCACTGTGACCATAACAAACAATCAGAAAAAATTCTCTGAGGTGTTAAATTTATTATAGACACTACTATGGTCTATTATTCAGAAAATAATATTTACTATGTGTCCAATTGAAAAATGAATCACCTTAATTAAAATAGGAGTATTCTGAAAAGTGAATGCTATGATGAACTATATTGTCTTCTCTCATTACTGAGACAAGCTGTGATGGTCCACTTTTCCACCACGTCATAGATACTTAAAGAAGAACAGTCTCCATCTTATATTTTTGTAGGACTCCATCTTCTATTTGGGGGTCTACCAAGATCATGGGGAAATCAATACTATTTTTTGTCTCAGATTTTTATATATTTATTTTCTGCATTTTCTTTTACTTACTTTAATAAATATAAAGCATTATAGAAACTTGTCACGTGTTTTTGGAAGTTTCATTAATAAAATTTTATGTTTTTCCATTAAACAGGGTGTAGAAATATTAATTATTAAATATTCTATCACACTTGAAAGACAGCCTCTTATTTCTTATGCTGATGCTTTACGTTACACATGAGCACTTAAATGACTTTGCCAAATGTTGAAAGACATGCAAAAGTAACTGCTCAGTGCTTGGAACTTATTAAAAAGGTACGGTAAATATAATTTTAAATGTTTTATCAGTTACTGGAAGGTCTGAAAAGCAAAGTCAATAGACTCACCTGTGCTCCTAACAATAATAAAGAAAGAAGCCACTGTAGTTGTTCACAGAATAATAAAAATTTTAAGTGTATATTCTTTAGGAAATTTCTCATTTGGAACCATGATGTTCATATTAATATATGCTTGTGAGTAAACACGCAGCAAATTTACTGAAATATGCTCTTTTGCTCTGGACTGTGTTAGGGAAGGCATATTTCACTCCTTCTGCAGAGATCATAGCTTGGAACAAAGGCACAAAAAAAAATCCAAACTTTTTAAATTTTTTTTTTTTAATTTTTTTAATGCAGAAAGACAGTAGAACTAAATATTCTCATCTAAAGCATACTAAAAAATCACTTTTACAAAAAGTGAAAATAGAGCTTGAGATAACTTCAGAAGTGATAATATTTAAGATTTGGAAGGCAAGTGGTAGAAATACATCCCATTAGAGTAAAAAATATCTAGTGTAACAAGACAGTAGCCTCTGCCAACTTAGTCCTCTCTGAAGTCAAAAGTCTTTAATGATTTCTACAACATGTCTATGTCTCTAACTTTTCTCTGTCTTCTATTTATAGACAAAGATTTTTTTTAACACGATTTATCTACCCTTTTTTGTGTTATGTGATAAAAAGCTCATCTACACATCCAGAAAGAAGCTCAGGGAGACAATGGCACCTGGAGGATGACAAATACTGTCCCACAAAATCCAACAAATCCAGAGGAACAGAATGATATGTGGCACAACAAAACGTGAAGGGACTGAGGAAAAGTGGTATGCTGACCATGTCCCACCCAGGGCTGTCCCAGGAAAACCTCACTTCCAGAGTCCAGACATGCAACCCATCAAGATAAGTCATCAGGGACAACTCTCCAGAGAACCTGTTCATAGTGGGTTTTGATATACAAAACATTATACAGATATGCAGTACATACACTGTGTATGGGACACTAAGGAATCCAGGGAGAAAACAATTCAGGATTACATCAACATTATGGGAAGAAACCAGGTAAAAAAGGAGATCTAGGTGAATTTGGAAATAACAAGAGCAGGAAAGTGGATAAGGTGATGGGAAGGGTTGATTATGGCAAACAGATTTCTGTTTGATACCTTTGTGGGGCTTAAGCCTGATCACTGCAGTCATCCTGTCTCCTCATTATACTAAATTTCTCACTCTTCTGCTGTGTGTGGCCTGAGAGCCAGGGAGTCCTGATCAGCTCCTGCAGAGCTCTGGACTCCTGTGTGTTTGCACTTGTGTCTGATCTGACCTGTACCAGCACCTGGAACAGGGCAGCTGCCTTGAGAACTCAGAGGTGTACAAGTCTGCAAATTTCTAGGCAAAGATTTTTTCTAGGGGGTTTTGGTGTTTATTGTTTTGCTTTGTTTTGAAGAGCTAGATTCAACAAAACCCACTACTAATCAAGCTCTGCTTCTCTGCTATCTGTGACAGAAGAATTTTCAGAGATCTTAAAATTTGGAAAAAAAGTCCATCTTTTTGCACACTGAAGAGAATACTGCACAGGTCACAACCAGATTGACATGTCTACCTCATGCTCTTCAGAGTACCAACTCTTTGTTAGCAATTTTATACCTACCCTATTAGTACTAGAGAAGTTGCCTTCCTTATCAAATCTGAATGCAATTTCCTCATGGAAGAAGATTCATGACACACGGCCAGCACTGTGACTTGCAAAGTATTTTTATGTAATTGTTGTGGTTTAGGAATAGAATTTTCCAATTTAGTATTCTCACTTAAACACCCCAGACCATGGCCTGCTTTCTCACTTCCTCCACCCCTCCCCTGTTACAGAATGGAAGGGAGAATTTGAGTCACAAAAAGGTAAAGTTCATGAGTTTGGGTAAGAACAATTCACTAGAAACAGCAATAAAATGAGAAGCACTACCCCACTGCACACACAACCAAAACAGACAAGACATGACCTGCCCTGGTCATGGTGTGAGGTCCTATAGAATAACCTAAGGGTCCTGGCTGTCCCCCTCCTGGGGCTGGAAATGTTAACTCTGTCCTGGCTGGAACCATGACAGTGGTGCACCAGGGCTTAGAGTGCATATGCATTACAGGACAGTGAAAACATAAGACATCTTTAGAAAGCTGAAAAATAGAAAAACAAAATAGCTTTTACTGATTTTTCCAGTGGTCTTTTATTTCAGAAATAAACTGTTTAATTGTTCAGAAGCAATTAAAACTTGCAGGACAGATAGAACCTCTCAACTGTCTTTATATTTTGTGCTTTTCCCTACTAACTCCATGCCTGGAGGTTCTGCAGTGTTTGTTTGAAATCTATGTTCTAAATTTAAGCATAATAATGATTGCAGAATCATAGAATCATAGAATAGTTTGTGTTGGAAGGGAAAATTTAAGGTCATCTAGTCCAACTCCCTGGTAGTTAGCAGGGACATCTTCAACCAGATCTGGTTTCTCAGAGTCATGTCTAACCCAATCTTGAATATTTCTAGTGTTGAGGCATCTACCACCTCTCTGGGCAATGCATTCCAGTATCTCACCATCCTCACTGTAAAACAGTTCATATGTAGTCCAAAATCACCCTGGTTTAGATTAAAACCATTACCCCTTGCCCTATCACAACAGATGATGCTAAAATCTGTCCCCATCTGTCATGTATCCCCCTTCAAGTACTGAAGGAGTGCTATACAATCTCTATGAAGCCTTCTCTTATCCAAGCTAACACTTAATCTCTCTCAGCCTCCAACCCTCTGAAGGAACAGGTTCACATCTCTTATACTGAGGACTCCAAACCTGGACATGATTCTCCAGGTGGGGGGTCTCAAGAGAGCAAAGTAATGGTGGACAATACCCTCCCTCATCCTGCTAGCCACACTGGTTTTGATGCAGGCCAGAATACCATTGGCTTTCTGGGCTGGGAACCCCCCACTGCTGTGTCATGTCCAGCTTTTTATTCACCAGTACCCGATGTCCTTCTCAGCAAGGTTGCTCTCAATCTGTTTATCCTCCAGCCTGCATTTGTGAGTAGCCCCCAGATGGACTTCTATCCTCTGGTCACCTCCCTTTCTCTTGTATCTGAACTTGTACTGCCTTCCACCCTTGCAAAGTCCTTCTGTCCTAGGTTCAAAATTTGGAGCTCAATAGAGAACCAACTGTTCAAAAGGAATCTAGATGAACACCTAAAAGTCACTATGGTCAAAATCATTGCTGGCAGTAACATGACCACATTTATTAGTAGTGCTATACTTAAAATACATCAGTAAAAGGGCAGTAAATAGTTTGGAAAAATGATTTTGGAAAAATCATAGTGATATCTTTTAAGTGATCTAGCCATGACAGAGACTGCTAGAGATTATATGAACTAATCACAGCATGGCACCAAGTTTTTCTCTCCTTATCAGTGATTTCAGGAAATTATACTTACTTTTTGTTTGTTCGGCACAGATCTCACAAGATATCATTCAGTAATCAGTGCAAAGTGATCCAACATTCATGAAATAAAAATATGCTGTGATTAAGAAGAAGCAATACTTGGTCATGGCAAACAGTACAGAACTTAGAGGCAGCTTTTCCCTTGTTTTGCAGAACCTTAAATTCTGCCAAGTGGTTTAAATCTACATTTACAAAATGCAGCTCTCAAGCTGTCTCATTTCTAAGCAGTGCTGCTTTATGTGCTTGTCCAATTGACCTGGGAGGACAGCAGGGCAATGTCACAGCAAAACCTTTCAATGTTTGGTCTGGTAGAAAACAACTGTAAGTGGCACTGAGTCAGGTGAAGACAGAAGACAAAGGAAAGACAAGGAAGAAGGAAGCTTTTCCCTGTCTTAAGGGGGATGCTGTACTCTGAATCAGATTAGGACCACAACTTCAGTGTAACAGCAATTGACAGGTGAAAGCATAAGAAAGGTGTAGATGGTTTTGCAGTGATAACTCTCAGAAGCCAGATGTCAAAGTGAAAAGATCAGCATTCACAGTTGCATAGCTCTTTGATCTTTGTAAATCAGTAATTTACAAATATAGGTCAAACTTGTAAAATAAAAGCTTTCTCCTTCCTTCTGGGTCAATCTTGTAGAAAGAGCAGTTTAAGTATAACGCTATTCTGTTTGTTAAGCCATGTATTATTTATCAGTAATAAATTAGGAATTTTAAACCGGCTACATTTACAGCTCTTCAGTACCAGTCACATTTAACATATGTATCTTGAGAAAATTATATTTATAAAATCAGTTTTAATAATGTTGCTGCAGGAGTAAGGACAGGGTGTAACAACAGAAATGAATTAGAAATGCTCATGTATTATTGATACTGAATATATAATGCCTATCAGGAAAGGAACTGCAATAGTTTAATAAGATACTATTCTATGGATATTGATATGTCAATAATTCTCAAGTGATTGGTATATTCATTCATACCTCATTAAAGATTTACTGGTGTTTAATTCCATGCAGTATGAGACACATCTGGAAAAACTTTTAATAATATTCCCTCCTTTGTTTATTTTTGTTATAATATATCTATAATACTTTTTTAGGAAAGTGTTTGTTGCTCACACTGAAATGTTGTTCATAGTTTATTAAAGATTTATTGCTGTTTCATCCCAGAGGAACACTTGCATGATACGCATTATAGAATTCTGAAGAGTGTAAAGTAACAACAAAGAATAACCCAATTCATTACTATGCTATTGTGTGATTTTATAGTATAACACTAACTACACGACATGGCATTTATTCACTGAAAATGGGATAAATGCTTTTCATATTTTATTAAGTTTTCTGGGGAATTTAATTTCTAAGTATTGTTGAGCCTGGCATTACTGACTGAAGATCCTCTATGCCCATTCATTTTGGATAGAGTACCAAAGCAGCAGGGTGGTTAATGCCACACAAAAAATCAGGTTTTCTTGTAGCCCTCTAGCCTTACTTCATGGATGACAGTCAAAGAAAGATTGTCAGTATGCAAGAGAAGAAAGGGTAAAACTAAAAGGAGAGAGATCTAAGTTAATTGGATTCCTTTTGTGAAAATTTGCAAGTGCTAAAGACAATGATACCAGGTACAGTGCACTAATGCAAAGGAAAGTGCCCAAATCTGCAGTTCTGAGGCTCTCAGGATGCAGTAGTGTGGCACAAAGCTTTTCAGGGGTTCTGAGAAGAAAAGATATGTTTGGTATAGCTGTGAAATGAGAGGCTTTTTGTACTGAAATGTGCTTTTCATAGTGTGCTTTTAATAGTTTGTCATATATAAGAATTTTGTAAATCTATGAAAAATGAATATAGAAGACTGATATCTTGATGTGGTTATATTATAAATCTAATTTTATATTAAGTTCTCGAACACAAAAAATCCCTGTACCAGGTGTAAGTCAGTTAGAAATCAACCTACTAGTGTTTCACTGCATGTTTTATTAAACATGCCAGATAAACCTCTTCCCTGCTCTCAACAGCCTTATTTGAATCTCTGCCTACACAAAAGGAAATGCAGTATTTCTGTTTGTTTAAGATCCAAAGAAAGAATTAATATATCCCTAGATACCTTTGTGACTATGCAAAAACTTAGCATCCTTCAATGACAACAAATAATATTTGTCCTTCACTTACTTTTTGTAATCCATTTTAGCCATGAACCTTTGTAGGTTTATGCAGATTTAATGCTTCTTTTCAGCTACCATGCATTAATTTCCAAAACAGTTAGCAAGTGAGTCTTCTCACAGATCTCCACATATTCTAAAGACTGAAGTTAATAAAAAAAAAAAAGCATTGAAGAATTGTAAGCATCAAAAGTTAAGACTGAAAAAAGCAATTTTACACAGTTTAGTAGTCTATAAAAATATGAGTAAGCAGATATCATAAATAACTAATAGAATACTGAAACTTTTTTAGAACATAATGTATCTAGGCTAAAAAGTACTGCAGATATAACTCTTAGCAAATCTTTCAAAGCAACCTCAATTAATCTTAATTTTTACTGTAACATTTATCAGAATTAACTCAAGAAAGATTATATATGTGAGCTATTTATATGATAATGAAATTGTATAAAATCTGCACTATGCACGAATCAAGCATTTATATTTGCCTATTTTCTTACTGTGTTTATTTTGCAATATTGTAATTTATTTTCATATGCCATATTTATAAATTAGGAAAAGCAATCTATAGAAGTTTTTATGTGTAAAAAGGTCCATACCATTAGGACTTTTATAGTTCTCAGTGTAACCACACATCACATGTGTCAATCTAGGTAAGTTATAGTATACTTTGTTCTTCTTTTTTTTAATTTCTGAAATGGGAGGGTTACTTCTATCCTTGTTTATGTAATCCAAGAGACATTAAGGGGATAAAAAAAAAATTCTTAACGGCTTTATAGTTTTCAGATAGTATGCCAATGACTACATATCTTGGTTTAGATAGGTAAAGCACTAATTTACGTATCTTATTTTTCACTTTAAAAAGTTGCAGTGTTATCCTAGATGAAAACACCTCTAATTTAAAACAATATCCAGAACACCAGGCTAAGGTCAACAAAGGACCATTATTGGACTGCTCAGTACAAGGCTTGTTGTTAGTGATCAAGCAAAATTTTTGGTTTTATTAATGATATGCATTATGGACTACTTGAATAAATCTAGTTTGGTCATAGCTGAGAAATATAAAATTTAGAGGGCACAAATCCTTTGCTTCAGATACTTAAGACATTTATAGTCTTAATATTTTAAACTTTATAATCAATGTCACACCATTTTTAATAAAGGAGAAGTATTACCTACAGTAATTGCATATAATATTATTTACAGTGTGATAAGTCCTTTCCTTTTCCTCTACCAATAGCCAAAGTTTTGTTTGCCAAGACCAAGTGTTTTGTACAGGTATTTTATAAGTTTATCCTGGTGTAAAATTTTACAGTTATATGAATATCTTAAACCATGGTAGAGGTAACCATGATAGTCTTACTTCAGGCAGTGTCCTGATACTTAAGTGACTGCATAATCTGAAACACTCATATTTAATTTGATGTCTCTGCAGGAGATTATCTAAGTCATAGTCATCACTATGCTTTTGACATTCTCATTCCAATGCATGTGTCTTTACAAAAATAGACACAGCTTATTCTTTAGCCATACTTAATTGAAGGACTCTGATTTGAAGACAACTTGCTGAATTTACTGCATCATAAAACCATTTTCATATTCGTATCTTCTATGTAGATGATTTTGAAAATTCTTTACATTTCTCTTACCTTCTAAACCACTATGGACAGATTGTAAGTGCCTGTTTTAATCCATTAAATTTATTTGCATTATTCCAGTTTTATATTGGTGTCAGGATTCATCCTGGCTTTGGTTTTGTCTTTTTTTTTAATGTATAAACCTGTTCCTTGGGCTTTGACAAGTTCAGTCACAGGTCAACTCCACCAGAACCTGGTAGTAAGAATAAAGAAAATGCTTCCCTGAAAATTGTGCAAATTCAAGGCCTGACACTCTTTAAGTTATCCTCTTGAATTAAATGCAGCTGTGTCTAATGCAGAAGATTTGTAGACTGCAAACTTATAATTTTACAGAATCTAACAAGAACAAAAAAAAGTGGTCTTATGCTAATAATGTAACTGGACTATCAGCTTTTGTGTATTGAGCCTTAGTTGAAATTATTTCATTGCTTTTTGTCAATTCTAAGAAATAGTGAACAGTGTTCCTGAGAGACTGAAAATCTGAATATTTATGAATATGGGAACAATTATTAAGATAAAAGCATCTCTGTGCTGATCACAGACTGCTCTCTTCGGGTAAAATAATAAAACAAAATAATGTTGCAACATAAAAAAGGCACAGCTTTCTGAAGGTCAGCAAATGTGCTGTAGGCATAGAATTTGATAGTCACATCTGTCCACAGGGCAGACCGTTTCCAAACAGAATTTAAAAAGGCAGATACTCTACCATGGGGCATATGTATAATAATACCACACACCTTCATTGGTATTAATTAATGTTTTCATAGTTCTTTAAAATTGAAACATTTATCAATTTTATATAATTATGGATTGCTTAATATTCTTGGGAATCCATGGGTAAATATTTGAATCTTGTTCAGAAAAGCTATTCTAAAATTGCAAGGTAAATATGTCTATGATTTACCTGGCTCACTCATGTCTGCTGTCTTGAAAAAAGAAGCTGTTTTAGTCTTCTCCTAATATTTTCATAGGCCAAGTAACCATGAGTGGGCTGTTGTCCATATTTAGTTTTAAATTTTTCCTCCCGCTCCATTTTAGTACAAAATGAAGACACAGAACTGTGCCAAAGTAATACCTCTGATGACTTTTTAATGGTGAGAAGAACCTGACACAAAGACTTTCTCAAAAAGACTTTATGGTTATTTCTAGTGGGTACAATTTGACTTACTACTGAACACATATTATTATCTAGGGCTTCTGGTTTTTCTTTTTTTTTTTTTTTTCTTTTTATCTACTCATTCTACACATTTTATAAGGTCACTTTGCTCTGTTATTAGATTTCCACCATTATTTTTTACTGTATTAGTCACTGCAAAATTGTTTAAGAGTTTAAATCCATCTAGGAAACTTCAAGTTCAATACATGCTAAAAAACTGTCTTCAGATCATTTACCCAAATCTCCTGCCACGTGAATAGGTGGATGTGTACGTGAGAGAGGCTCCTCCATATTCTGTTGATCATCACAGTTTCTGCACTCTATTTGAGAACTTGCCCTGTACATTGTATTATTAATGATTATGTGAAGAATTATAGTGCCCACCAGTAGGGTAAAAAAGTATGCCTCAGACAATAATGTATGGATTTTCCCAGTATTCCTCTGAAAGATTTGTCTGTGTTACCCCATCTTACAAATGTAGTTGAACCAGAGAAAGGCAGAAACTTTCTAATTTGTAGTGCCTTATTATGTATGTTGACAACACAGTTTTTTGAATTCTTCATAGAATCACAGAATATGTTAAGTTGGAAGGGACACACAAGGATCATCCAAGTTCAGCTCCTGGCCCTGCAAAGTGCCATCCCCAAGAGTCACACCATGTGCCTGAGAGCATTGTCCAAATGCTCCTTGAGCTGTCCCAGGCTTGGTCCTGTGGCCACTTCACTGGGGAGGTTGTTCCAGTGCCCAACCACCCTCTGGGTGAAGAATGTTTTCTTGATATCCATTCTAAATAATCTCCCATGACACAGCTTCATGCCTTTTGCTTGGGTCCTGTCACTGGTCATGGGAGAGAAGAGATCAGGATCTGCTCCTCCACTTCCCCTCTTCTTCACTACAGTTCAGCTTGTTGTGTTCCAAGTTCAACAGTTGTGGACTTCAGCTGTTGATACATGATCTCAGCAAACAACAATTTTGCAAATCACTCCCTGCTGGTTCCCCTGGTAATATGTGAACTATCAGGCAATGCTGTTTGCTTGTGGGGTTTTTTTTCGTTTTTTTGTGTTTTTTTTTCTATGTAATTGCTTGATTTGGTCCTCATGGAAGAAGATAGACATAGCAAGAGGAAAAAAATATTAACACGAACAAACAACCTAATTTAAAAGCTTTCTGAACAAATGTTTTCTTCCATTTCCTTTCTGCCTGTTGTGTTGATAGATTATTCTTTTTATCAAAAAGCAAAATATTCCATTATAAGCCATTAGAAGTATTTTATAAATACAGTGTGAAAACAGTTGATATTCTAAATTCATCAGTCATAAATGCATACCCAACCAGCCAGAAATGAAGCAAGACTAAATAAAAAAGGTGATAAATAGCTAAAAAGTTCTTAATAATAGCTTCTCTTTATTTCTTCTTGCAGTCTTTTTTCTGTACTGATGATATTAGAGCTGCACTTGTCCAACCAGGAACATTATTCTCTCTCTCTCTCTCTCTCTCTCTCTCCATTCTCCACTTAATTCATGATTCAGTTATGCCCAGCAAGACAGTATTGTCCTGTATACCTACTGCAGCGGCGGCTGACCTTTAGGTGTGTCCCGCTACTAATATTAACTAAAAAAAATCTTCCTAATTTGTGCAGCCAATTTCATTTCCCATTCTGACCTTCCATTCACAATTCTTACAATCCCCTATATGTTCTCTGTGCTGGTGAACATGGTGGAGGAGGCAGGGGAGGAAAGAGGGTTCAGAAAAGGAGGAGAAATGGTGTTTCTGGATTTAGATAGAACAGGCAGTTTCAATAAGAATATTTGACTTTTGTTGTTCATCTTTTTTCCCTGTTCAGTTTTCTTGAGGAGGTGACTCATGAGTGCTTTATTTGCTGCTTCGTGAGAAAAGTGGCATTAGTATTTTACTTTTCACATGATCAAAACAAACAAAAAATATGCATAATGTCCTACATAAAAGAATCAATGCTCTGCAGAGGATAAGTGTGACAACTTGCAACTTTAAGCAAAAATGTTTGAGAAGGTGACATAAACAATGCATAAAAAATATAAGAACTTCCTTTTCCAGGTAAAAAGAGAACTTAGGAGTAGTTGTCTTTTTTAAGAGGGTTATAAAACCATTAATTCTGAAACATTTGCTTAGAGTTCAAAGGCAGTTGTTATTTTTTTTTTTTTTTCAACTGCTAGTGGTGTCCTGGTTT
The DNA here is from genome assembly GCF_017590055.1 of Onychostruthus taczanowskii. Taxonomy (NCBI): domain Eukaryota; kingdom Metazoa; phylum Chordata; class Aves; order Passeriformes; family Passeridae; genus Onychostruthus; species Onychostruthus taczanowskii. Next base: position 2,000,976 of record NW_024499906.1, read on the forward strand.
GTCAAAGGAGTTTCATTTCAGTATAAGGCAGTTTAGAGATTACACAAAACTCAGCAGTAACATCTATTCATTACCATCCAAACATGTAGGCAGTATAAACATGTCTGTCCAGATGGATATTCTTTCCTTAGGAGCATAAAGTTTCTCAGAGACATCATCTCTGTTCCACACTTGTAAGGTTCTGTGAAGAGAAACCACAAGAGAGTGTATCCAAGGTTTTAGGTTCCACAACAAATTGTTTATTGGATGAGGCAGAAAAGAGACTTCATTTCCTTGCAGAAATTATGACACTAACTGCTATGTCCTGTAGCTATTTATAGAAGCCATTATGTTCTGAACACACAAGTTCTTTACCTGTTCAAGGATTTAAAAGACATAATTTGTGCCTCATCTCAGCAGGCAGACAAATCAGGAAATAGAACAGCCTGGGACAGGATTTCCCAGTTACAGCTTTAGCACCTGGTAGCCTGCATTTGATGTGAAAGGATCACTTAGGTGGAGTGTATGCCACTGAAAATCATATAGTATTCTTGACATGTTCATTTTACAGTTTCATTGCAGTAATTTAGGGAGAGAGAAGGTCATTTGAAAGTCTGCCTTTCTGTGACCTTCATCAACAATACATGAAAGAGACTTATGAGTCTTGTCTGACACTTATATGATAAATGAGCAGCTCAAGCATTAATATATTTGTAAAGAATTTTGTTTTGGAGCTGCCAGTTGATATATGCAAAAAACCTACAAAATATAATTTAAGGTATTTTTCATTGGATCTCCTAGAATTTCTTATCTTTTTTTTTTTTTAAGCATATGTCAAAAGATCAATACATTTAAATAAAATATTCTGCACATGCTGCCTCTTCCTATTACAGTGAGCAATACATTAAAGTTTCTATGAGTTGCTGATCCATCCTGTAGAAGAACAAATTCTTCCATAAGCAAAGTGATTTTTTTTTCTTATTTATGATCCAAGCAATCTGTCAGTTTGAAAACTATGGAGCTAAGTCAGCTATAAAATTGTATAAATATATATTAATTTCTGTATCTGTTTAATATGGCCATTATTTTTTGTAGGATTTTTCAGTTATTAATTCTAAATCAGTTAGAGTCAAGAACTGAGAATAAAAGTAAGAGTAGAATAGAGGAAGAGAAAGAAGGATGTAAATGTTCATAAAGCAATGAATAAAAATGTGATGGAGAGAAAGTATAGAAGAGCACATGAAGGACAAGAACAAACATTTCTGGGAATATCCTGCTGACTGGGAATGTCAAAATCTTATATAGAACATCTATATGGGTAAGCAATTCTTCATTACATTTAGTACATTTTAATTTTCTTTTTCTTTAGATAAAGTGACAACACCTTGATTGCTTTAATTTAAAATGTTCATTTTTTTCCTTTTCTTTCCTTAATCTGAAAGTCCTTTGCTGTGTGTAATCACCCTGCCATACAAAAGACACAAACTCTGAAGCCACGTCAGTATTTTCTTTAGCAGAAAATGGTGCAAATTAAAGTGGTACAGATCAGTTGCAGAGCTCAAACAGGATTCATTTAGACCCACTGAGAGCCTGGGAGAAGGTTTAGAGGTGTCAGTTGATCTCTTTGTCAAAAAATATTTTGGACTCATGTAAAATCTAATTCAGAACTAAATATAAGGAAGAGTATGAAATAAAATATCTTGTAAAAAGAATTTTTCTTGTATTCATTTACACTTAAAGATGTGCTGAAAGGGAAGAATACACTCTGATTTTAACCATGGCCCTGTATTTCTGGTTGATATAGAGGAAAAACCGAACACAATAACTCCAATAAGTTGTCTGGAAAGAAGCATATTAGTCATGGATTCAAATGAAAGCTATGACTTATAACACACTGCTTAATGTTATTTTTATAACAGTTTTAGGATTCCTAATCTTTCAGGTTAATGGGAAAGAAATTAAAAAATCTGTAGATTTTATTTGTTATTGGTTATTCACACAATGCACTCAGTAATACACCGCTATGTCTTTGTCATGGTTTGACCCGGAAGTACGGTTTTGGGAAGTTATGGAGCTCCTTGAATAATTTTCCTGCCAGTGTGACCTATTACACCTATCTATGACATTAACTGTCTGAAAACACTGATAATTTTCTATATAGGAGATATTTATATAGTTGGAGATGGTATTTGGAAACTTAGAATATTTGCCTGAGGGTAGATCTCATCTTAAGATAAATATGCAGATAGAGCAAGTATGGTTTTAGTCCCTCAGTCAATAAATATGTATTTCCATAAATCAAGGCTACTGAAACATTGGGTCTGTGCCCTAGAGGTCACAGGCAGTTTGGAGCTCCTACACTGCAGTCTGGAGGCCAGTATTGTAGAATTATGGAAAAATATGTTGTTAGTCTAGTCAAGTCCTTTGGCTCTGCCTGTGAGCAACAACACATGGAAAAATGCTGCAGATCACCTAGGGAAGGTCAATCACTTCACAGTTATTTCTATTGCTCACTGTAGTTAAGTCTAGCTCATCATCTTAAGTGAAGGTTTTTTCTCTGCCTTCCCCCGGCCCCCCCATGCCCCCAAGTTGCTCATATCTATGTATTTTAACATGAGGAAGGACTATAGGGACCTACTCTGAAATTTTTCCTAAAGCAAAAGACCTGCAGATATCAAGCCATGGTTACTTTAGTCTAAACAAAATGTTTAGAAACTCTTTCAACCTTGAAGGAAATTAGATGAAATGGAGAATGTACAGTCTGATCTAACCTTTTACTACAATATTGAAAGATAACTCATGTAATCATTTCTAATGTCAGTGCTCAGTTTTGACTGGTTGTGTTTCTTACCTGGCAGGTGGAAGAGCTTACCGCTGAACAGCAGTGTCCTGGCAGCCAGGAGGGCCAACCCTGTCCTGGGGGCATCAGGCAGAGAATCACCCGCAGGCAAGGGAGGGGATTGTCCTGCTCTGCTCTGAGCTGGAGCAGCCTCAGCTCAAGAGTTGTGTGCAGTTTTGGGTGTCACAATGTAAGAAAGACATTAAACTGTTAGACAGTGTCCAAAGGATGAGGAAGGACTTTGAGGGAAAACTGTATGAGGACCAGTTGAGGTCACTTGGTCTGTTCAGCCTGGAGAAGAAGAGTTGAGGGGTGACCTCACTGATGTCTGCAACTTCCTCATGAAGGGAAGAGGAAGGCCAGGCACTGATTTTCTCTCTGTGGTTACAGTGATAAGAACCAAAGCAAAAGGCATGAAGGTGAGTCAGAGGCTGGTTTAGGTTGGATATTACAAAAAGTCTCTTCACCCAGAGTGTGCTTGGGCACTGGAACAGCCTCACCAGGGAAGTGGTCACAGCACCAGCCTGACAGAGCTCAAGAAGTGTTTGGATAATGCTCCCAGGCACATGGTGTGACTCTTGGGATGGCACTGTGCAGGGCCAGGAGCTGAACTTGGGTGATCCTTGTGTGTGCCTTCCAACTCACCATTTCCTGTGATTCTCTCACTGTGTCAACAAATAAACCTCTTAAACACTGGATTAATTTTAAATACAATTTTTTAACAAGTGTAACTGAGATAAAATTCTGACAGGCAGACCACTGGTGGAAGAAGCTGGCATGTTTTCTCTACTTCCATAGTACTAGGGAGATGTATAATACCCTGGGGATGATTTCCACGTTTGCACAGAATTCCTGAAAGTTTAAGACTATGTAATGCTTAATGATAAACCAAATCAGACACTTACAAATCACGTGTATATCACTGCATCACTAGATCCTACCCGAGCACAACAAAAACTGTGTAAACTTCATTTATCATGCAGTGAAAGTACAAGTCTGTGAGTGCTGCTGACAGAATGGTAATATGTTTGAATGCAGCCATTCTCTAATCAAACAGCAGAGAAACCCTGGGGAAAAAATTAGATTGAACATTTTCCATTTCAAACTGGTTTTATACACTTGTCTCACAGAATACCACATGAGGATGGGAGCCCTTAGAATTTATTATTATTGCAAACACTATTACAGATGTTTTCAAAAAGCCAGAAATGTGATGGCTGCATGTAATATGAAAATGACCCTTTCCTCATTTTATGCCTAAATTTCTAATTGGCACTTTTCAGTCACAATAAATTAAAATTGCTAAATCCATTCCTGATTCATGGACTTCATTATTTATCTTTTACCATTTGGATTTATGGGGAAAGAAGAATATGTTTTTCTGCACATATTAACCTAATTTAGCCAACTAGCCAGAAATTAATTTGTTATAGTCATCAAGCCTTGACAATGTACCAAGTATAGAATATTCCCATCTCACTTGCTGTAATGGCACAGACTTGTAACTTTTAGCACTGTCAAAATACTGATGGAGAAAGATTAAACCATAATAAATGCATTCTGCATCTTTTAAAGAGAGTATTCTTTCAGGATGGATGCTAAAACTCACTGATATTGTTCATTCTGGCATTAAAATTTTTGATTTAATGGCTTTCTTGGGAAGGCACACAACTGCCTTTAATTATTTTTAGGTGATCACCTCCCTGCAAGTGCTGATAGACATTTCGTGAAGACAAATGCAGGGGTTTTATAATGTTTTCAGGCAGAACTGCTAATACATAGAGTTACAAAATCATCATTCGATGTCCGTGTATGGCCATGTGGCAAAAGGTCCTCTCAGACACATTAAACAGGTCTTTCTTCTTAATTTCTTCTTTTCTTGGTAGTCTTCACGCTCTTTCTTGCACATTTATGTAAACATTTTTCTTTTGCATAGCTACACTTCAATATAGCCTAAATCTTTTTTGGTAATTCAACTACAAACAAATCTTCCAGATCTCTTTTGAGGGAAGGGTTATATCTAGCAGCAGATGGAAGACGAATCCAGTCCTGGAAGAATTTAGAAATCTTTTTTACAATGAAGAAGTAATAGAAATTCATGAAACAATGAGTGAATTTTCAGTCCCATTCTTTCGGGAAGTTAGAGCCAGAGAGCATATTCACTTTTCATGTTTGGTAAAGGAAAAATCACGCTTCTATTGTGAACTCTATGGAAGAATAAAAAAAAATTTATAAACCCCACTTTTTGCTCTCAAAAAGCACAATTCTCCTATTCTCCTTATTTAATACCTAGTTACATTTAAGCTGTGAACAGTGTTCTTTTCAGTGGATCAGGAGTGAATTATATTTTGGAAGCCCACAATAACTTCCTGCAGTTAAGCCATGGTTTTGGAATATATTTGAAATTAAAATTTTGTAATGGAAAACTCTGTGAAGCTCAGTTGTCATTGAAGTTTTCCTATGGAGAATGAAAACCATTGATGGGATACCAGAAACATGTAGGAGTTTAATGTTTCTTCACAGTGAGCACTGAATGGTTAAGGAATCAAGAAACAATAGTGATGTGATGCAGAAGGAATGCTGAGAGATGTCTTCTGCTTGCTCTTATCCCAACTCTTTATCTTAATTTTATCAATAAAACATATATTTGCCAATGATGACAGAGCTTAATCTTTAATGTGTTATTTAACAAAAAAGTTCCAAATAAACTCACATTTTTAAAAGCTGTGATGTACTTTTTGTGTAGCTTAGAAATTAAAAGTCTAGGAGAGATTTACAATATAATGTATATTCCATTTAGGAGTACAACTGTGATTTAGAATTATTTCTCATTAATTCCTCTATACATTAGTACAGTACTTGTTTTTTATCTTTTTTTTTTTCTATGTCAAGATTTTTTATCCTAGCCTGCAGACTTCTCAGCATGGTTCATATAATACTGATGGTTGAAGATTTGTTTTGTTTTGCTTTTGCCTCTGGATGTTTTTATTAATTGTAAAAGCTGTAAAGATGTTCTGGAAGCTAGTTACCCAAGCTGATAGAAAGTATTTTGTTCAGTTATATTAGTAGTAGTAGGATTAAACATATAATAATTCATACCACATCCTTCTGTACTGGTGTCACTGTCTATAAACTGGCCATATTTCATTATAGGTTTGGGATCAGCCAGAATTTCTAAGAACGAGATCTTATTGTAATACAAAAGATGTTTTTAAAATGAGAGATGTTTTGAAGACTCAGAACACATAGAATTATTTAATTGTGTTACTTCCTGATGTTTTCCAAGCAGATTCATAGGATTCAAAGACAAGAGGGTCTCATCTCATATTGCTCTGTTGTTACTGTAAGTTTCCTTGGAAAGTACAATTAGAAGTTATCTCAGGTAACTTTAAAACTAGAGTGTGTGTTTAGCTATAGCATCTAGTACAGTATGACACATTTTGTATACAGAAGATATACAGAAATACTGACATGGAGAGAACTTCTGGATAATAGGAATAATCCAGAGTTTCTGGGACATGAGAGATGAAGTATTGTTTCTTTTTATAAACTTTTTAAAGGTTCTACATTAGGACTAAGTCTAGATGTGAATATTTATAGCAAAACTTTCAATAAAGGACAAATCCTATGGAAATGTCTCTTTTCAAAAGATAATTCTGTCATCTGTTTTAAAAAAATTATGCTTGATAAGTTCCATTTAGGCAGAAATTAAATTAATTAGTGGAGCACAGTCAAAACTATTCAGGTTTCTTTCCTGTCAATTACATTTTATTATGAATGTTTTTCATTAGATTATCTGAGAAGTAAAAACAAAGTTAAAATAAAATAAAAACTGTGAGATCCATTCCCTGATTTAATCACAATGAAACAAATCAAGTTAATTCACCAGTCTATGTCTCAGTAAACTGGGATAAGGGTTGAATCTTATCTTACCTCACCTGCTGGCTACAATACTAATCAATGCATACGAATTGCATTGAAATGCATTGTATTCCCAATATCTTTTATTTACAGGGCAGTTCCAGAGTGTTAGAATGGCTTTATAAGAGGGAGAAAAGCTGCTATTCTGCTATGAGGAATCAGCAAATGAATTTGACAATGACTGGCTGAGGAAAGTGTGGATGAAATGGAATTCAAGGCAATGACAGAGATGACGTTTTAATAACTATTTAAACCTTCCTTTTCTCAAAAGCACTTCATTCTGGCTTTTTTTACCACTGCTAAATTTGACAAGAAGGAAGAGTCAACTAAGTTCAATGGGCTCTGAAGAAGTAAATGTTGAAAGAGTTATCTTAAGTTAGAAGAGCTGAGGTAAATTCATAAACGTTAGTTATTCTGCAAGAGGATATAGAGAAAAAATGAAGTTGAAAAGAATAAAAATGGAATCAACTGATTTAATTGCCTGAAACAGGAAAGAAATATGGGGAAAACGATATGAGATCCTGTATGCGCTGTGAGAGAGAGAGAGATGATATAAAACGGTTTGCAAAAAACCATAGATGGTCTTAAATCTCTAGCAAAGCTTAAATTGAAGCAGTGAAAATAGTTAACATGCATACCTTCCAAGGGAGCAAAAAGTAGAGGAAGACTACTAAACTGTGTTTTAGATAACTGATCAGTATTGAAGTTGCTCAGCAACTGGCATTTGCTATTTGGATAAACTTCTGTGAATTAAGGAAGAGGAATCAAATCAGCATCGTAAGTCATCCTAAGAACTTTGTAAAATGTGTAAGATGGATATGCCTCAAGCTCAGACACATAGGGCATGTGAATATACATAATTCATAAAACATAATATTATGTATTCTGTTGTGCATATATTCATATATAACCTGACATAGCAGCAGTATTCCCTTTGAATATTTTTGTATATTCTACCTCCAACAGTGATTGTCACTTTCAGATTGTGCTTAAATTTGTCTGATATGTTTACCCTTAATAAGATTTACATATTATATGGTTTTAGCATCAAAAGCTCCTAATACAAGCCAAAGTGTCTGACTGACAATTAAGAGTGAAGAAAAAGTTTGTATTTCTAAGTTTGTATGCTACTAAGTTTCTATTTCTTGAAATTGCTCTCATCTTTTGGTAATTTACCTGACATTTAACTGTGTACTTCTAGTCTGGCATGTGCTTAAATGCCTTCTTAAATGGGTATCTTCAAATGTATACCTAATCCAATAAAAATGGTCATGAAAAACTGTTTCTTTGTTTCCTTTTATTAAAAATTATTTTTCTGTTCTTCACAAATATAACCTCTCCTTTATGTTACAGCAATTCTCTTGACTACAGGCACCCTTCCTGCTTTTCATGAGAGAATTCAGAGAGCACTAGTCTCTTATACTGTCTATTACACCCTCCTATTGTGTTTAAAATTAATATAATATAAATTTAACAACACATCCATAATTCCCCAGTCTAACAGATGGTCCCCAAAGCTAACAGATGTCATCTTATTTCTTCACTACCTGATATAATATTTGTGACATAATGATTAGCTTCTATGCAAATAACTTTGATGTCAAAAAAGAGAATAAAGATTTAACAACAAGAAGAAGAAAAAACCTTATACCCACAAATATATTATTTCGTCATAGAATCATAGAATGGACATGAGCTGGCAGTGTGTGCTTGCAGCCAAGAAAGCCAATATTTTCCTGGACTCTCCTCTGAGGAAAGGCTGAGAGATTTAAGTTTGTTTAGCTTGGAGAAGAGAAGGCTTCTGTGCGACCTAATTGCAGCCTTCCGGTACCTGAAGGGACCCTATGGGAAAGGAGATAGACGAGCATGTTGTGACAAGACAGAGAGGAATGCTTTGAAACTGAAAGACAGTAGGTTTATATTGGATATTAGGAGGAAATTTTTTTCTGTGGGTGTGGCAAGGCACTGGAACTTATGTGGGTACAGGTTGCCCCACATAAGTTATGGATGCTCCATCCCTGATAGTGCTCAAGGCCAGATTGGATGGGTCTTTGCCTGGTCTAGTGAAAGATAGGTATCCCTGCCCATGGCAGAGAGGTTGGAACTAGATGGTCTTTGAGGTCATTTCCAAGTCATATTAAAATAAAATCCATGTTCTTCTGCATGTATATTAAAGAATAAGAACTGATTCAGGAACTTGTTCTAGTTTAGATAATTAATGCCAACACATCATGAAAGTTAAGTCCTGTTGAATTAAAATTTCAGCTTTACTGAAAGGAGGGCTAAAAACGAAGTAAAAAAAGAATTGAAAATACAAAGGAGAAATTAATTGTCAAGAATGCTTTTCTTTTCTTCTGTTCCACTTGTCTTTGGCATCCATTTTCAGGGCTAATTTTAGCAAGTCACTTTAAGTTACAATTCTTTAAAATGTTCAGTATGTATATAATACTTTTAAAGTGCAATCATTTGGAAGTTATTTTCTTTGACACCATGGACAGAAACAGAAATAATGTATTTTTAAGTAGACAAATGATATTAAATCTATATAAAATACTAAATATTTATTTAATGTTCAAATGCACATCTTTTGTTCTGCAAGAGACTTCTGTCCTTGTTGAATTTCTCCTGGATAGTAATGGGATTGAACAGGAAATGCAAAACCCTTATGCATAAGCTGGCAATGGCTTTTTTTAAATTTTTTTTTTATTTTTTTTTCTTTTTTTTAATCAGTGAAATTACTCAAAAAATATTTGTAGGGAAGTTATGTTACAGGTGGTTTGGATAAAATTATTTTTGGAAGAAAAGAATTATGATGTATTATTTTCTTACTATTTTAATTAAGTTATTTTTGCAGTTACCCAAAAAAATATTTATTCTAAGAAAGGGATGATCCAAGGAATGTAGATGTACTTAGGCTTATACATGCTAGGCTATAATACTATGGATAGGGTTTTTATTTTCTTGTCCTGTAAAATCTTACCTTTTTGTTTCTGTTTGCCTGTTACATGTTCTCTGGTCTGGGTCTTAAGATCATCATGGCTTTCATGAATGAAACTTGCAATTTTGGAGAAACATTGGACTATCCTACACAATACCCAGAGAGACACCAGGAATTTTGAGGAGATTTATGAATAAATTCAAAAAGTAAACCTTCATTAAGTAAGAATTTTTGATTAGAAGTTGCACACACAGCACCATAGGTACTGATATAGAAAAATGGAGCAGCATAAAGATGAAACTAATATAACACAATTTAATGTGTATGGCACAATTTGACTTGGAACGATCCAGGTCCTTTAATGGGTTAACCAACACCTTCTTGATTTTTTCCTTTCTCTGGCTCCATTAATGTAATGATTTTTAGCATTCTTCCTTTCTCCTTTATGTGCTTCATATACTGTATTAATCTTTTATCAAAAATACTACTTTACCCTTCACTAGTCTCTGTTTTAAACTGTAAGATATTGCTGGTAAATACAGGGGTAATATCCTTTATTCAGACAAATTCCCTCACAAACCACCTTAATTTGGTCCTACCCCAAAGAATGACAATAATAATGATGATAATAACAATAGCACTTCATATTGCTCTCACTTTATCAGATAAGCTTTATTGCTTGGTGTTGTATGCTGAGTGCTGACAGACATCAGGAACAGGGCTTAGAAAATGTGTGAAATCACTTTGACACATATGTGGACAGACATTTATTCAGAGTGTTTCTTTGCTGTATAAAACCTTTTTATGAAACATCAAGTATTTGAATATTTTTCTATATAATAAGTTGTTTCCTGGTATAGCGTGGTGTACTCTGTATACTTATTTTCTTACACAAGAGTGAATGCACTGAGAAGTAATCTGTTAATGCCAGAAAGATATGTCATAGCTCAGTGAAATTTACAGAGCTAACATAGGGAAAAAGTGCAAGGTTGAAGAATACAGCAGAAAGATCTGGTAGATCTGCAGACACTTGACACACATGGCCTTTAAATACTGAAATCACACTTTTGTTCTATTGCCACCAGCTTCAGTAATCAGTGAACCAGGGCCTACTTTTAGTGGCTTTCGTTTTCATATGCATGTGTTATTTGAATGTCCTCTTAGACAGCTTATCAGTTAGAGTACAGGTAGTCTGGACAATTGGTATTGACAGTTTTTTATTCTGTTTTCTTTTAGAGATTTTAGAAACGCATATTAATTTGGTTCTTTTTTTAGTTTTCCATTAATATAATTTTCTCTCTTGCTCATAAACTTTGATTAAAAAAAAAAAAAAGACTAATTTTACTAAGCAGGTTTTCTTCTGATGCTAAAATGAATACCTGTCTTGATTTTTTCTATTTTCCTTAATCTGAAAAATGCCAAATCAGGACTGAAGGTTCAATTCTGTTCTCTGTCCTCATCAATTTTAAAGCTGTTGCAGTGCCTTAAAATGATATATCTTACTTAGTGAATTAAAACCTTCAATTCTCTGTGTCATGTCTGCAGAGTTGAGTGACTCACAATAGCCCTTAGGAAATACTGAGTGTTTCTTATAAGCTAGGTAACAGGAAATTTTGAATAGAAGGTTATGACTGAAGTCCCCAGCTCATAATCTCTAGCCTTCACCTACACGTAGGTACATGGTGCTCTTCTCACTAACTAAAATCTGGCATAGAACTTAGTGGACATAATAGTAGCAAGGTCAGTATCTCCACACAAAGGGGGAAACTCCTTGTGGTAGAAAAACTTCTTTGTGGTAGAAGATCTTCTTTGAAGAAGGATTTCTACATCTTTTTTGTCCACCCTTCTCTGAAAGTAGAGTCTTTGATCTTGCTTTAAAAGAATATCTTGGGACACCAATCACTCAAATCTTCCTGTTTAATAAATTATATTTTCAGCAGAGTAATTAGTTATTTGGCTTCTAGTATATCTGTAGCTCTACATCAAATACACAGGTGTAGCAGGCCCAGGGCCTGCAAGGCCTCCCTGGAGGTCAGAAGCCTGAGCTAGGAAATGCCAAGTCACGATGACTCGGGCCTTAGAAGCCCCTCTCTGCCGCCTTTCGGACCCTGCTTACCTCTCTGTAAGCCTTTAGGTCACTTTTCCCTGACCCTTGCTATTGGACAGTTTCCAAAACCCCTGTAGGGTATAAAACCCCCTAATTCTGCCTGGTTCAGCAGAAGAGCTGTCACTGAGAGCCTTTGTGGAAGACCCTAATAAAGAATCCTGCGGAATCGTCAAACAGCCTTCTCCTCTCTCCCTGCGTCTGCTGCCTCGGCCCAAGCAAGCCAAAAGAGCTGATAATCACACAGAGCTGATAATCACTAAAGAGCTGAAAATCACTTGAGCTTGCTTGGTGCCCACAGCTGGGAATGGCTTGGGAGATCAGAGCAAATCTGAACCTCCGCTGAGACTATCCTGGCCACGGCAGTCCACCAGGCGCAGCCCGGCTGGAACCTGCCGAGATACGCAGGAATATCTAGTTCATGAATGTCTAGATATGTCCAGGTAGACTTAGAATCAGGCAGGTTTTAGTCATGCCCAGAGATAAATACATGGGGTACCAAAGGGACCTTATTAGCAAGGGAACTCATAATGTGAGTTTTGAGGACCTATCTTTTATTTCTTAATTCATTGCATCTACATCTTCAGATTTTAATACCCTTTAGCTAATCATCATTAAATAGGATTTTGTTGAGGTGTTTTGAAAATTACTGCCAGTTTCCAATCACATTATTTAGTCTATTTGGGTGAAAAAAATCCATAGCATTAAAAATGTATCATAGCATATATATATATATATATGTTACAAGAAACATCCAGGGAGACACATGTGTGTGAAAATTTCAGACACCAGTAGAGTAGAACAGAATTTTCTTGTATTCTGATGTAATAGTGATTCAAATAGGAAAAGAGGTAAAAGTAATGTTAAAACCTCCAATATATGAAGAATGAAGGCAAAAGGTAATTGAAAAAAGTCCAGGAGTCAACAAGAAAATTGTCAGGCACTCATAAAATTAAAAAAAAAAAAAAGAATTTCTAATGAAATTCGTATAAAATTAAGAGGGGATGAACAGAAGAGCTGGTACAAAACATATATGTTATAATACTAACAAAAAGAAAAGATAGGAAGAGTGATACAATGAAAAAAATAAGTAACTGCAGAAACACAGAAAATGAGATGCATAACAGAAATAGCAATAGAAACAGGTGGTAAGGAAATGTTGTGCCAGCTTGATAGCCAGCAAAGTCTGGTAGAGCAAATATTGTTACCACGTAAAAGTGCTGTCATACCAGTACATACTTAAAAAGAATATATGCTTGTGAAACAGAATTTATTACATTCTTGGTCTAAACAGGCACTTTAATGGGAATTGTGTTGTTCTTAACTTTCAAATATAAAATATAATTGATAGAGAAGGAACTAATTGATGTCTGTAAGTATCTGAAGGGAGGGTGCCAGAAGGATGAATCCAGGCTCTTCGTGGTGCCAAGCAATAGGGTAAGAGGCAATGGACAGAAATGGATGGACAGGAAGTTGCGCCTGGATATGAGGAAGAAATTCTAAACTGTGTGAATGGCCATGCACTAGAACAGGTTGCCCAGAGAGATTGTGGAGTCTCCCTCTCTGGAGAATTCAAGAACCATGTGGACACAATCTTATGCCACATGCTCTGGAATGGCCCTGCTTGAGCAGGGAGGTTGGACCAGATGATCCACCGTGGTGCTTTCCAACCTGACCCATTCTGTGATTCTGTGATAACAAATACAAAAAAAACCCCAGCTGATAACTGTGAAAGGTGTGAAAAAGCACAAGACTAAAGCTCTCACCAACAACTGATGTGCTGTTTGAGCCTAGCTCAAGGTGTGCATCTTCATGTAGTGTATTTACACATAGGCAGGATGTCAACCAGAACCGTGGGTGATAGCCCCAGGAACTACAGTTAGGGAAAGTCCCATGCAAGTTTCATCCAAATGGAGCTTCAGGGAAAGAGTGAGGACAGAGCTAGCAATGCCTTGGCCCAGTAAGCTGGGATATTCTTTTCTAGGGGCCTTTGAAGGGACAGAAAAATTTCTGTGGAAGGACAATCTGTATTACTCTCTAGAAGTAGTTACAGCCATTGAGTAGGTAAAAACTTCAGATTACTTTCCTAAAAGTTCATGGTGACAATGAACCATCTGTGGGGACAAAAAATATATGACAGAGGACAGAGAAAGACTGAACAAAACTTTCAGGCATAGTAGCATGGTCAGAGAGAGGCTTTTAATGGTTACCCCAGTGAAACACAAAAGGAAAAAAAAGTACATTCTTTTTAGGATTACCTTCACCTAACCTTGGATCTTAATAATGGTTATGGTTTCATAGAGGCTTGCCATTTTAATTCTTTTACAGTGACAAGAGTAACAGCTTTTTTTTTTAAAGTATGTTTTATTTCATCCTAAGGTACATTTCTAAAATAGATACCCAAAGATGCCTTTTTGTTATGTAAATTGTTTAATAATAATAAAATTATTATTAATAAGAATAATAATAACAACTATTATTATTATTATACCCCTTAACAATCTTTTCAACAAGTTGCACTCTGAAAATGTACTAGAATACCACTTTGATATTTCCTGATAATAAAATTATTATTTTTAATGTAAAATAAATTTTAAAAATCTTAAAAGTCAAGAATGTCACTATTCAGAGCTTATGGATTTCACAAATGCTGACAAAAGCTGTTAATTTTTAAGACAGAGAGAATGCTTTCAGAAATTTGCTCTTTCAATTAATGTAAAGGTTGTTCTATACAGTTTATATTTTCTGGTTGCCTACATCTAAGGATTAGTTCAAAACACTTTAGAATATACAGTCTTGTTCACTATATAGATACAACTAATTTACAGTAAATCTATTTCCAAACGATACAGTATCTTTCTGTTCAGTCTGGACATTTCCTGTTTTGTAGAAAGATGTTTTTATTTCCCTGCTGATGTTTATGTACCTGTTCTGTAACTGTATTACAGCTTCATTGCTGTAATCCATTGACTTTAATGGAGTTATTTTTTTCATGTAGTCATTCCCAGAGTTATTCTTACACAAGTATAGTCTGTAAAGTCTGTATGATTTCTCTTTATATATAACCTAAAGAAATATTTGTATTCATTGTGCATATTAAGAAAAGAAAAAAGAATTTGTGAGCAAAAGAGAAGGAAATCATACTATACATAGCAAATTTGAAGGCGTGAATGGGTAATCAACTTTAAATCAAATGACATAGCTGCAGGAGGCACGAGTTTACATTCATGGATACAGTCTTCTTGCTCTGCACTCTTCCAGCATGCCAAAGTAGCTACAAACTTGGCACAGGAAGCTGGCTTTCTAACTGCTTTGCATCACTGCACAGCAGTTGGAACACTCTGGCACATCTGCCCCTTATATGATGCAAATTGATGCAGGAAGTGAAACTTCATAAAAATGTCTCAGACTTCCATTGGGAAGACCAGACACAGCGTTGATATAAATACTTCGCCTGTGTAAATCATGAGTTCAGTGGAGCTGGACTGACTTACATATCACTCACATAAATTTTAGATCTAGACTCAAATCATGGTTGTGAAATTATGAATAGGGATAATGTATTGATGAAAATCAACAGCAATCTCCAGTAGGAAGATAACTCAAATAGAATCTAGATAATGATAAATAATGACTGTTCTCCTGGACTGCCAAGACAAGGTGAGATGTGCCATGAAAAACAAGCATAACACATGGCAGCCATGAAGGTTCCATCAAAAAGGTCATCCTTTTTGTTACCTCCTGGTTATGTATTTTGCTAGCAGTATGCAAAAAACATAATTGCAGCCACACTATGTAAATATTCAGCTAAGAAATGCTACTCAAAGTTGCCTGGCTTAGCATTCTCAAACACTATTTTGCAAATGTTGTTAGTTTTGATTTAATGTATTTTTTACTCAACTTACACTATAGTACTTAAAATGTTTATATAATGTCTGATCTTTTTTGATGTCCAAATTTAACATCTTCATGATTCACTTGCACAATTTCATTGTTTGGGATTTTTTTCCTCTTCTGATAAACTGTATTTTATTGATTCAGCTGCAGATTTTAATGCCTCAAAATGTACAAATATTGCCTATGTGTTACAGTGTGTACTTTGATGTTCCAATTAGATATTTTATGGATCCAGCTGCATACTTTGGTGATCCAGTTGGATTCTTGATTTTCAATAAAATTTGTAGTCACACCATGCTCTATGTTAATTAAGTGAATACAGTATTTTTTATAACCATTTTGAGGAAACAAACTGAAAAAAATGCTCCAACAAACGAAAATCTACGTTTTGGTTTTGGTTTTTTCTTAATGATATGCAATCCTACACCAGAATTCTAATTCAAGCAAATTTGCTTAGTTATAATGAAAATTAAAAGAAAAATAAGGCATCAAATTTTCATAAATAATCTGGGACACTTATGAATTCAAGCAGGCCATTCAGTGTACTGCACTTTGCTAAGTATTTTATAGGTAGTTCACGATACCAAAAGACCTTCTGGTCTATCTTAAGCACAGAATTTACAAGACATACGGATTTATTTAATGTGTCTATTTACAGTTTGCTGTATGTTGTTGCAATTTACCTTCAGTCTACATCAGTGTAAATGTTATATGAGATATATATATATATATATATATATATATAAAGATAGAAAAGGGAACCAGAGGCATGGATGTTTCTCTGCTTTGGTCATACTCAAGAATGAATTGTATATATCCATTTCAGCTCCAGAGAACCGATCCTTGACAAAAAGAAACAAGTCCTTTTCTTCTTTTGAAATATATTTACCTCAGTCGTTTATTTCACTCTGCCTATTAGACTAGCAAAAATGTGTCTTAAACTAATCATAACTTTTCTATAGCCCAAGAGAACCTGTGGAAGGTAGGTGTGCTTTGGCTCAGCTCAGTGCTTAGCACATACAATCTGTGGATTGCCACCGGCAACACAACTTCTGTCATGTGGGTGTTTCCCTACAGACTCCTGTTTTCAAAGAGGAGTTTCTTTAAGATACTTTATGCAAAAAAAATGAAATAGATTAATAAGAATAATTTTATGAGGCGGGATTCATCAGGTGCTGTCATTTATTATATATCTTTTTTTTTACTGTCTCACTAAATGTATGAAGCTCATAAACTTTTTGTTTTCTTCCTAATTTCTTCCAGAACTTCTTTCCTCTTTATCCTAATAGCAAGATTTTAATTGAATATTTCTGTCATTGCAGATTATGAAATTCACATTATCATGACAGTAATTTACCACACCACACAGGTCACAGTCAGTTTTCTTTGAAGGGGCATTTCCTACCTTCTTGATATATTAGTTAGCACTGACACTTGTATTTATTTTACAGCAACTCTTACTATTTGACCTGGGATTATGACCTGTCTCCTTTGATAAGAAGTACCTGTCTCCCTTCACCTTAAGCATACGCATAATTTATTGTTTCTTTTGTACATTTCCCTGGAGAATCTGAGATTCAGGTTTACTCTTTACCAGCACAGGATGTCATGGGTGCAGAAGCTTTGCTGATCCACAGGAAAACTGGGTATTATATGAGCTTGAAGATGAAAGGTAAGCTCATTTCTGATTTGTTTCAGTTTTCTTCTCCTTCTTTATGCATGATGAAGGTCAAAATCACTCAGAAAGAAAACAGTGAGCATGTGGGAACAACCTGGAGTATTTAAAAAGAACATCATGAACCAGGGATTAGTGTTTTCTATTTTTTGCCCTTTTTTCTGTTGCGGAAAAATAGTTTTCAAATGCTTATGGGTAAGACAGGCTTTGTATTTATTTATTCAATCTCTTTGAGTTTCTTGAAGTTCTCTCATTTTTTGCCACAGCAACACTACCTAAGAGGTAAAAAAAAAAAAGTCACTAATGCATCATTGACCAAGGATTCCTTGCTTTTATGACATCAAAGTATATAATTCATAGATATTTTCCTAAAACTCCTTCCCTTCTTGCTTCAGCAAGTTTCATAATTACTGGTGGTAAAATATCATAATGATACTGAACTTCCTAAATAAAGTTTTTCCTATGCAGCTTGTATTGTAAAATGTTCATTTGAAAATAGGGTGCTGAGAAAAAATAGTCTTTGTCCTACCTGCTTGGACAGTTAAAGGAATGCTTTACAGAGTTTTGCTACCTTATGCCAGCTGTACAGATTTTCAGTAGGCATAAAACTACTCAGATATGAAAGTTATTCTACAGGTGCTGTTCTACAGATGCAATAATATAGCTACAAGTTATTCTACAGATGCAATTAACCAAAGATGGTGATTGCAGCTGGTGGAGGCTCTTGGGATATTGTTCACTACCTCTCCTTCATAGCAGTTCAAGAACATTTTCCACTTTAATCAGTTTTGACTGCCTCTGGGTCTCCATTTCAGACATTTTTCTTTTTTGGCCGTCTTTTATTCTGTTTCTTCAGCTTTAATTCCAGTTGTTTCTGTTATGCTGTGATTTTTGCTAACAGCCCTCAGGTATCCAGATTGCTACTGACTGGGCCAGCCTTGGGCTGCCCATCTGGGACTGAATTTGTATCAGAAACCTCTTTTTCCCCCTAGTCATGCTGGTTCATCTACAGTATAAATTCCTTGAGGTTTTCTCCAATACAGTGTATGATCCTCTCTCAAAGCTCTTCATATTCCCTTTCACTAAACTCTCAAAAAGCTCACCACAGGCCAGCTTGTCACATTCATATGGGCTTGCAGTGTCTCCTTCACAATTTATACTGCTCCCTACAAAACATAATTCTCAGAGTATAGATGTTCAAAACCAAGTGGATTCTCAAACTGAACAAACTGGAAACTTTAGCATGGCTTTCTTCTGTAAATTTTCACCTAATTCCCAAAAGAGACACTAGCTTGCATTTCTCTATTTGAACAGAAAAGCAAATTCTCACAGTCCTGGTGATAGGCCATGATTCAAATTGATGAAAGGGAGAAATATCATCAGCCATGTCATAACTGACACAAAGGGTCATTCTTACACTTAGTGGTAGATGGTCTATGGCTCTCCTGCCCCAGGCATCTCCCTAGCATTTATGATTCCCACACAAGAGTCAATTTTAGGACTTGCTGCAGGATAGCTCTGCATAGGTCAGGAGGCTGACAGATGACACTTTGAAGATAACACAAAGTTGTCTTCGGCCCAGCTCCATGATCTAGTCTTGAGGCAATCAACTAAATCCCTGCACTCAGAGCTGCTCTGAGTTGCTTAGAACATGACTTGTTGCCCTTACAGAATCACAGAATAGGTAATTCTGGTCCAAATCTCTGCTCAGACAGGGACATCTGAAAGCATACTGCACAGGACTGCAACCTGGTCATTGCCTTCAGATGCACCGAGAATCTGGTTCGTGATGTTCTCTTTAAATACTCTAGGTAGTTCCCACATGCTCATTGTTTTCTTTCTGAGTGATTTTGACCTTCACCATCAAGAAGTGAGTCTTCACTTCCTAAGTGACAAATAGCGGGTGGGGGGGGGGAAAGAGGGAATTGTTTTATTTGTTTTGAGAATAGAAAGTTTTGAACACTTCATTCTTTGGTTATAGGAAAATGAGAAAAGAATTTTAAAAAGTGTTTTGAGGATGAAATAGTTATTTTGTAAAAAAGTCACTCCCTGACTGAGCCACAAAGAGTGTTTGGATATAGCCCTTGACAAAAATGTCTTCTTTGGTTTTATATTTTTGTCCCAGAAAGATGGAGACCACAATAATAGGGAGTGTGCTATTGTAGTGCTTTCTGTCAGGAGTGCTGACAGAAATCTGCTTTCTTTCTGTAGTGCTTTCTTTTCAGGTGAGCACTGTGTAGTTATTTATGAACAAACAAGTTGTAAGGGATACTTCATTCAGCTCCTTTCATCTCAAAATGTGTCACTATTCCCACATAATGGGAAGCATTTTGGGAATCAGTGCTCATAGAAGTGAATCAGACATGCATGGAATGGTAAGAACAGCAGGTCTGTTTTCCTGATCCTTGAAACTGATTTTGCTGATTTTACAACCTTGACAATTTTGGGCTTGGTGTTTTTGCATCCTTCACTACAGGACTAGATATAGTCTGTGGTAAATATGGATATTGTTTGTTTATTATCTGTGTGGATTATTTTGATTTTCCATTCAGTGAACTTGAGGGAGGAAGAGAAGGAGCGCCAACAAACAGCAATGAGACAGCATGCTGATAGTTTAAATGAATTTTCTAAGGGCTAAGTAAGCTTTGAGATGGCTGCTCTGTTCAGTAAAATCTGCACATTGATTACATCTCTGTAAATGTAGGATAAGTACAGTGTAAAGGTCAACAGATTAAACATGTAGTTTAATCAGCAAATTATGCAAATGAACATAAATGAAATATACCATTCAACTGTTAAGATCAGTAAAGCATGCAACTCTATTAGTGAAGTGTTTGAGTGCTGGCCATCTTAAATCTACACCCAATTAACTAAACTTTAAGAAAATTCAGTTGCTGGAGGAAAAGAGTTTATCAGCCAAATGTTTGGTCTAACAAACATATATTGTAATGTACCTCCCTAAAATATGGTGACAAAAATTTAGCAAAATTGGTAAAAAATTGACAATAGTAACAACACAACTGCACTTAAGCTTTTTTCTCCATCACTGGAGGGTGAATATCAATTAGCAAGTGGTGAAATAATATGACTACTTGAAATATGATGATCAATGAGGTGGAATTTACAGACATTCAACAACTACTGTACACGGCTCAAGTAGCAAGTTCCCTCCCAGCTCCTCATCTAGGTCAAAAACAGCTAAGCACTTCAGTATATCCATAACTTTAGATGTAGAAGTAGTACCATAGAAATCTTTTGCTTGCCTGCTACTGCTGATGTTATGGAAGCGGAGACCTGAGATCAGGGCTCAGTTGTGCTAATTGCACTTCATAGGTTTAAAAAGATACAGCCTCTGTAAGATTAGCAATCTGGAAAGAAAGAGGGTGGGGGGAAAACATAGTTTTCATTCTCTCCTCTCCATTTTGCATCTTTTTTTTTTTTTTTTTAATCATAATTACAATAATTAGGTTAGAAATTTTGGATTACATCCCAGACATCATTACATATATTAATGGGTTTCAGAAGTTCATAGTTCTAGCAACAGTGAACAGTGTTGAAGAATGAAAAACTGTTTATATATCTAGAAACAATAATCAAAACTTTCAAATAAATAGAATTCTTAAATGTCACGGAATAGACAATTTTTGTGTCTCTCTGCCTTTTTGTGATATTTTAGTCAGTGTAACATTATTTTGCATGTTGATAAGTAAACAGTTTTATTTAATGTAAGTAGCTAGAACTATTTTACAGGTTGAGCTTGCAATGGTATTTAGTTTGGAACAGAAATGTGGTTTCCAATTGATTTCTCAATGGTTTCTGTTCATTTTGATTCAGCTCATATTAGGGAAATTTTTGGAGCACTGTTGGTTTTTTTTCAGAGGGAACTATTAGAGGATGCCCTTCAGGGACATACCTAATGCCCTAATGCTTTCCAGCTGCAGATGATGAGTATTCCCAGTGAGAGAAAAGACTAAATATAGTTTTTATTCAACTAAAAAAAATGGGGAGGGAACCCATCCTGTATGAACATTGTGTAAACATTACTTTCTCAGCAATTCTTTGGCAATAGAGATAATTTCGCATTAGTCTTTGCTTGGTGCTAACAATATGTATAATTACAGTTTATCAAAGTTTCCCATTCCTCCCCCCATCTTGTTTTCCTTTATCTTTTTGCTGCATAATTTTGAGGTGATAAATGATGCAACTTGATAAAGGATTTGTGGTATGCAATGAGAAAAATTAGGACTCCTAAATGTCAACACATACAGTTAGTATAAATGTTTAAATCATTTGCATTTTATTGACTGACCTTTGCTAGTCAGCAATTTCTGTTTGATGAAACAACTGAAAAAAATGTTACAGCTTTCCATTGCATATATATCTAGAAAATATCTAGAAAAAAATATGCTTTTTACAACTACAGATCACTTGGCTTGGGTGAAAAGTCACAGGGAAGTTTTTATTGCAACCATGACTTGTATATCTCCCTCTGTCAGAGCAAAGTTTAAGAATGAATTTACTTCTCTCTTCTACCTTTACCATAGAAGCATCAAATTTCCTATGCACTGACACAGTTCTAGTCCTCCCTTTCTGCCTCTTGAACGATTTCTCACTTTTAAGAATGTTTACCTCCACTTCATTCACTTCTACACCTAGCTTATGGCATCTGTCATGGTGGAGCAGAGTACAGAGAATTCAGGGAAAATACTTTTTAACTTGAAACAGCAGAAAACCTTTTCTTGAAAAATAGAAATAAAATGCACATACATCAATTTTTATTGAAGAACCCTTTGTCAGATTGAAGATTCTGTTTCTTATTTTGCATTTTAGGATTTTTCCCATAGAGGTGTAGTTAGACAAATTGACCCATTCAGCTTTCACCAAAGACCCTTCCTTTAAAAAAATGTCATCAGGAGTCATGAAGGTGGTTAAAAATGAATTCTTTGAAGGATCAATTGTTTATTGGATGAACTGTTAAAATGAACATTAGTAGCTCATCACCCATACTACAGCCTTGTTTTGAACAGGAGACATTAGGTAGTTTTTCAAGTGCCTAGGTTTGTTGATATGTTCTAGAAACCACATTCCATTGTGCAAAAAAAGTACAGAAAGGAGATAAGCACAAAAGAGTGACACTATCATCATCATATCACAAAATAAATGGAATTTCAGTTTTGGAACAGATACAGACAAATAAAAACTAATCCATCAAAATATCCCTGTACTGTTACCATTGCTGGGATTAGTTAGAGATGCTTGTGAGATGATTTGTGCCTTAAGTGTCAAGGAGGAAACCCTCAAAACAGAAAATATTTTTTTTTACATGAAAGAGAGTAGAATACACCAAGGAGAAAATAGTGCTTTATTTCACCTTGTTAAAATGGAAAGAAAAAAGTCTTTGAAGATCTAAACCCAGGTTAATCTAATCCTTTATGCATGAAGATAGAAGCAAAATTGAATGCTATATAAGGATTGTTTCAAACTCAGACTAAAGTTAAACTGACAAAATATCCATATATATACTTACATACATATGTATATGTAGACATGATGAAAAGGTTTTTCAGTAGATGAATGGTAATTCATCATATTTTGAGTTGTTAGATTTCAAGAAGTTTGAAAATATAAATCTAGTTCATGATCAGGCATTTGGTGAACGCTTAGCGCCCTTGTAATACATATATACTTTATACATAAAATTTCTACTGGTCACTCTTCTCAATTTATTTCTCTCTGCTTTTTTCTCCAATTTCATATAGTACAATTCTATCTAGAACTGAACTTTTGGGGAGGTTTAAATCCTCTCTAAGACAAAACATAGCATATTGAAATGCCATTCTTTCAGAGACCACAGAGAAAAAAATGACAGCATTTACCTTTGATTCAAACAGAGGTTGGTATTTTCCATCAGATGCAGCCTACAGAGAGGAAATAGGTGTGCCTTATGGAGCCATATTTCCTACTGAACAGTCCAATAAACAGGGGAACATTTGGATGAAATAACCTTTGACTTTGTTGCCTTAACCCACTTGTGACTGTGTGCGATTCTGGACGTACTGCAAAGCACTCGTGCAGCATCCAGACTACAAATGAGGCACGTCCAGTGCAAGCTCAGTGAATGTCTTTTCTGCTTCACACAGATCTGGCCCCTCATCACAGTGTGTGCTGTCCCTCTGAGCAGCCTGGGACATCCCTTGCACACATCAGCCAAGGAGGCTTTGTAGCTATGTTCACTACGGGAGGAAGGTTAGTGTTCACATTTGTCCATGCGTGAGAATGTCTCTTTCCTGTTCCTGTAGTTTTTTAATCTATTGATTTTAGCTAAGATTTGTCAGAGTAGTAAAGGTATCAAATATAATTAAACGCTAGTTCCAGTTTCTTGCACTTTTCTCTGTTGGCAGCTGATGTGTCTTTGTTCTCTACTCTAATTTTCAATCTGAACCATGCTGACTGCTTTGATACTCAGAGAAGCTCATGAGCAATCACAGTCTGAACAGAAATTCTTGTTGGTTGATTTTACTGATAGCCCCCATTACTATCTCCAAAACACCATGTTGAAGAGGACTACAAGGAAAAAAAAAAGAGAGGCAACATGCATTGCTCTAGTGTTTGAGGTGACTGGTATAAAATATGCTGTGGGTCTTGAGAATTATCAATATTTTTCCTGTGTTGTATGTGACAGCTTTTCTCCTGCTACACCGTATGATGCAAAGACAAGACGGGGAGAAGAAACCTTTTATTTTGCACAGATAAGGACTATATTTGATCATAAATTGACTGTGTTTATAAGACTATTAATCTATGTAATGCAATATTATTGTACAAAACCAATTTCAAAGTGACAGTATCTCATTTTGTGTTTCTCCAGAAGAAGAAACAACCTTATATTAGAGAGAGTGATATGAGAGGGTTATACAACATTGAAGTCTAGAGTGTTCTAAGGAAGAAAGAAAAGAAATGGCAGGCTTTAAAGAGAGACAGATATCTGATCAAGGAAAGAGCAACACAGATTCCTGCACATGGTGACAAGGATGTATCTCAATATAATGTCCTCATTCTGGGAAACACTTCAGGATTAAAACAAGCATTTAA
Source organism: Onychostruthus taczanowskii (assembly GCF_017590055.1). Lineage (NCBI taxonomy): Eukaryota > Metazoa > Chordata > Aves > Passeriformes > Passeridae > Onychostruthus > Onychostruthus taczanowskii. The sequence continues at coordinate 2,025,421 of NW_024499906.1, forward strand.
AATTTTGGTCACTTCTAGACATAAGTAATTAATGCATAACTATTTATTTATTACTTAGGGAAGTAGTTAGGCATATTTCTGGATGAAAAATTTGGACAGTGGGTGGCTGATGCCAACATAAATATTGTTGAGTCTTTCAGATGGATGTAAAGGAGCCACAGTGCAAACATATCTACAGATATTTTCAGAACACTTATACTAAGCTTTTATAAGAAGTTGATGGAGTTTGATAGAAGGATAGACCAAAATTATTGATACCTAGAAAAAGAAACCACGGAAAAAAGTGTAATATAGCACAGCATGACAGAAGTCTCAAATCTGTGAGAGAAATACGACAGTTGCAGAATTTTTTCAGAATTATACAAATGGTGCTCTCTACTTTAAGTGAGGCTATAAAAGTAAGGTATTTTCGATGAAAATATTTCTAGAAAGGAAGCAGTACAAATCCAAAAGGATGAAAAAAAAAACCAAAAAAGTGGAAAAGGACTCCATTCCTTACTCCAAGAAGGTAATGACTGCAAGTCATTTCCTAACAGATCATTTTGATGGATATGGTTGATGTTGTAGTTATTTATTGGTACCTTTCCCAGCAGCATAGATAGGATTTTCTGAAATGGGGAGGGATTCTGGTGCAAGGGGAAGGGAAGTGTAGATTCTGGGTCAAAAAGCAGAAAGTAGGTCTGTCATAACATCCTTTTATGTAAGCTCAGGAAATGTGGATTAAATGAATGTGATGCCTTGGGCTGGTTACCTAGAACAGAGGCTAGACAGAGTTAAAAGAATAAAGGAGAAATTTATTAAAGGCCTTTAAAAGATACGCCTTGGGCAGTGCAGGAGCCTCGCAGAGGCTACGCCCGAACTGGACGACAGTTGTGAGTTTTTCAGGCAGATATAAGTTTTGTTTATTTGCATATCACAGGTTAATTGTCCAATTACAGCTTCAGAGAATGAAGTCACATTCCCCCAGTTTGTGACTCCCCAATTTACTTTTGTTTGTACTTTTTGATCCTGCGGCTGTGATAATGGCTTTGGTTGTCAGGCATGGAAGGATTGTTTTGTCTGACAAAATGTGATGAGAGCTTACTAACACTCTGTATGGAGTTCAGAGTTATACACTAATGCAGTACAGGATTTGAAAAATATAATAGCTATATTAATATTTATTATTGGAACTAGAAACAGAAAATCACTGTCATTTAGTCACTTCATATATAAATAAATATTTGGTTAACCCAATTTGAATGATTTCCTAGTGATCCAGTGATTACTTTTATAGAAAATCTATTTAGAGTTACAAAAATTAATAAGAAATTAGAGTCTTTCTAACAAGTTTGTAAGTAGTTCAGTACAAATTCTACAGGATGTCTTACTAAAACCCATAGGAAAGCTATAGCTTTCTATTTAATTAGTTCTATTTGTTGGGAAAAACCACTCTGAAAGTTCCCACTGTGGGTTTTTTCAAATGAATCATCATTATCTGTGGTGTGCATGTTCCATAGACTTTTTCTGCTTAGAAGATGCATTCCTGAGTCAGTGATGTATTTAGTGTTAGAATTCTTACTTTTCTAACCTCAGCAGTGTATATTACAGGGCCATCAGAAGGACAGACTGTAAAGAAATATTGCTATGATCATTTACTAATGGCTGCAAGTTATTGTACATGAGACTGCATTTATTTTTTCAGTCTGAAGGGAGCATTAAATTGATGACAGTGCAATTTAAAAATTGGTTGTTTCTTGCCTACCATTCTCTTAAACATATTCTTTATTTTCTGGAATCTTTTATCTTTTCTGTATCTTTCTACAAAAGGCTGCAATGCACGTCACAGCAAAGATTCCTTCTCTCTCTAACAATGTCCTGATTTATCAGTGAGATGTTGTTTATGAGACCAGAAATATATATACTCATTTTATGTATGCATATATTTATTTTTTAAGTAGAAATACCATTTATGTCTTCAACATTTGGTGTCAGGTCTTTTTTCTCTCAGCTGCCTCATAATGACAAAAAGAGGGAGTATACAAACATCTCTGCTCCTTCTACAAGAAAATAAAACCAGAGGACTTGTATTTGAAGATCAAAACTGTAAAAGAAAGAAATTATTTAAACTATTGAAAACAAATTCTTCCTCCATCCTCTTTTAGAGCAAAACACCATGCAAACATTTGCACTTTTTCTGAGATATCTTTCTGTACAATATTACACACCTTTCATTTAAAAATTTTTTTTGTCATTTCAGTCAGTACTGATACAGTGTTATACTGTCCAGATCATGTTAAGGGATCCACCTTCATTGTTTGCTCTCTTCTAAAAGAGATTAAGATTAAATCCACACCACAGATATGGTCTTCCATGCTACAAGTTTAATTTCCCCAACTCTACTAGCATGTTATCAGTTGTAAAATATTAATTTATATTAATCCTGAGCTACATATTTCCTTTTAACTACAGGGGCAGGAGAAGATCTCTAGATCAAAAATATTTTTTTAAATTTTTTGAGAAATATCAAACAGTAGAAAGACAACAAGCAAGTATAAATGTGAAAAAAAACTGTATTTTTATTTTAATATAAACATTTTTGTTCATATAAACAGTCTTTCTCCAGTAGCAGGATTTTTTTACAAAGTTATTTTTCTTGACTGGATTCAGATAAGACAAAAGTGTTGTTATGTTAAAATCACTATAAATCTGACCATGGGCCAGAAAGATGCTCTTTTGAGAAAATTATAAGCTCCTAAATAAATTTTAAATTTAGTTCAAAATTAAAAGGACCTATTGCTTCTAATTGATGGAAGTGGCTTATTGTGCATTGATATTAAAGTCTAAAAACAAAAGTAATAGAATATGAAACATAGATTTTAATATCTAGCACTGGAACTAGAAACAGAAAATCACTGCCATTTAGTGACTTCATATATAAATAAATATTTGGTTAACACAATTTGAATGATTTCCTAATGATCCAGTGATGTTAGCAAGATTACAGAAGAGATGTGTATGTTTGGGAACATGACACTGACCCTACTTGTCAATATATTTTTTTCTTTTTTCATCACTGAAACATGCCAGGTTAATATAATTGTCACTTAGTTTTATATACATTGTCACAAATAACGCATATACAAATATAAACCTATACTATTTGGCTTTCAGTGAAACTCCTTTCCTTTCCTGGCAACCCAGTGAAATCAATACTATTCATGATCTAATCCAATAAAGCACGTGATCCATTTCATGTCACACCAAAGGCAGCACTCACATGTTTCAAATTAATTAGTGTTTCTCTTGACTTCTGAATTAACAAGGATAAAAATTTAAATACTGATTAAAAAAAAAATATAAGAATCTTCAGATTTTTTTTATTATTCACCCCATCAAGCTTACCTATGAAAAAAGAAATTTTGTAATCCTTTTTGTTTTATAAATATTGCCAAATTGAGGAAAAAAAACCTCATCAGCAAATAATGTGTGAAGAAATTGTTAATTTATTATAAGTCAATATTAATGCATTGAAATACTGAAATTGCTCTTTCCTTGCCAATGTAATTAGTCCTTCTTTGTGTGTTTTGTCTACAGTTTTCCTTTGTGCCTACATACAGGGCTGGAAAGGGTAAATGTATGGGTGTCATTCTTTTATGGACATTCCTCATGCATTATGTTAGAAAACAGCAGTATGAAACCACATGTAACCACAACCTTCATGAAAAGTAATAAAATTTGAGAACATTCCTCCTGGCATGCATGCCTAGTCACAAATCAGTGATAACTGCATTTCAAATAAACTACTATCAGATCTCTAATATTCAAACTATGTTTTTCCAAAGAAAGAAATCCTTGTCTGTAATTCCAGGAAGAGTAAGAACCTTGATGGATCAGATTAAATTCAGAACAGAACATCTTGATATGTTTGTTTTTTTGTTTTTTTTTTCCATCTCTGAGATTCTTCTTTACATTAAACCCTGAGAAGGTGCCATTTCTGAAAATCCCCCCTTCAGTTTTGCTTCCAGTGTACATCAACAGGCAGGAATGCCACGACCTTTTGTACTACATGCTCCATAAACATTTGCTCTCCTGTCACTTCTTTTGTCAAGCTTAAATTTGTTTGTATTTTCTAGGCATTGACATACAATAAAGGTTCTGTCAAACCTCTGTAATTTGGGCTGGATTCTCATTAAAAAGTTTTTGTTTTCATCAGTGTTTAACTTCATCAGCTTTAATAGTATTGCTTTTGATCTACAACAACTTGTGAAAAGAAAAAGAAGCCTGCTTTCTATCATACATTGAATAATGTTCAAAGCAATTATCTCTTTCTTTCTGGCAGAATACTGAACATCAGAATATCTGTGACCTGACTATTTCAGAAAACATCCTATTAATTTCATATGCATGTGGTTTTAATGTTCTTTATCTTGAAGACTCTCTTTGGTGATCTTAGTGGTGTTAACACTACCTCAGTCTATAATGTAATGTACTATTTTATCTCACTTTCACAGACTTGTTCCATTTGTACCTCCACTGCCTTGCAACAAACCTTTCTTCAGCAATTATCAGCTTATATGCTTAAATAAACATTTTCAAGACTTTTTGAAGCTTCCAACAGTTCAGGCAATGTCAGGCTTAATAGATGCATGTTTTTGTCATGTTTACATAGCAATGCTTCTCGTGCTAAATGCTTGCAGAGGACTGCTGTACATCATATTGACCTGTGGGACCCTCCCTCATAGCTGGGATTCACCCATTTACCAGCTGGTGCTGCGACACTTTCCCTAACTTTTGGAATAGAAGTACCACAGTGGTTGCCTTGAGAAAGAAAGTGATCAGCTTAATCTCTTTCCTACATGTTAGAAACACAGAGGTAGTAACAACAGTACTCATATAAATGTCCATTCCAAATAACATCATACCTAGCCTTTGCCTACCTCATAAATTCTTCACAAATATGTTTTTAAGGGCAAATTAACCAGAATGTATATAATGTACTGGTGAGTCACAAAAATATTATTTTCTTGAAGAAAGAGAAAAGGTCTTTTATTTAAATTCTTTTAAAGGACTTGTAAGAGGAGGTTTGGGAGACTCATTGCATTTCCAGGCACTTCTTGAAGCTGTCTGCAGCTTGCCTATAAAGGAGATACATAGAAAAATGAATTTATGCCAAGTTCATGGCTGTTCTTACAGTCTTCAAGGACTTCCGAACGTCACTGAAGTACTCTTTGAGTCAAAGAGATTTCACATCTGTCATAACCTAAACATATTAATTTGAAAGGTGTAAAAAATGCCTTAGAAAAATACTTTTGTGGATGTTTCCTGAGTGCTGTGTTTCACAATAGTAGTGGCAGTTATAAAACTATCTGCTATGAATTTCTAATTTCCAGTCTGTTCTGCTCATGTTTGATTTGATACATATGAAAAGGCAATCCAGACATATCAAGGCATATTTTCAGAGGACTTTTCTCATAAAGAAGTTTCACCTGAGTACACAACTTACAGATAACTAGGCAAAGGTACCTCAGCACTAAGTATTTAATAGTGTTAAAAATATCTACAATTTATTCATCTTGCAATTGATTTTGAGGCCAAATAAAAGTTTATTATTAAAACTTGGGCTTGATGGGTATATTGTAATATAAAGTGTTTGTAATTAATAATAATAGTAACAATAATAATAATAATAATAGTAATAGAGGTATTTGAAAGTGGTTTAAGCTGCTTTTATTCAATTGTGGGTAAAGATATTGACAAGTTGTTAGGAATTTACATGTAGTAAAAATAACTAGACTGATTTTGAGTGAAGATTAAAAGAACTAAATCTGTATATTTTGACTAAATATTGACTAAGATCTCTAATAGTCTAGCTGGTGTTAAGCTCTTTTGGCACAAAAATGCTCCCAAGAGCACAGCAGATCTATGGTACATCAGAAAGAATTTCAGAAGGGCTTTTAACTTTAAGGACATTCAGTTCTTTCTGACTGTACAGAAGAACAGTGTGAACTGAAAGATATCAGCCCACACAATTTCATGTCTTCACTTCTCCCATCAGTTCTTTAAGAACATTGTCTCCAAATATCACTGGCACAAAGAGTTGGGGATAAATGGTCTTCACGTACTTTCCACATTTTTGGTGAAATATGATCAAACAGGACATTTAGTTTGGAAGATAGAAGCAAATGTTGGGGTTTTTAAAGCTAATCTGGACATTACTGATAGTTGAATTCACATCTATCCCAACTGTCTTTTTTTTTTTATTATTATTTCTATGATTCTAGGAAGATCAGTGCATAATGATTTTAGCATGAAGTTTTAATACTTGTACAAAAAGGGTATTCACAGATATAAAGATCTATGGAAAAAAACACCCAAATCATTAAAGCATATAAAAATATGAATTTAGCATAAACAGGTAAATTTAATCTAAGAATGGAGTAAATCAGAGTGAAATGTGGAAGCTGAAACAAAATAATCCAATTTCAATTCGGTTGGAAAGTTAACTACATTCATGACAATGTTGGTTATAATTCTCAGTTTGTAAAAATTCCTGCAATAGAAATAGCTGCGTGATGCAGAAACTTGGTTTTGAAACTCTATTTAATTATTTGTTTTCTCGTTTTATAAGCTTCTTAAATATTGATGGGGGGGATCAGGAGAAGAAGAGAACTAGGAGTAGAGTCAGAGAATGTCAAGAAATTACATATTGCTCCTGATTTTCAATTTCTATTAGAACTCAAAACAGTTTTGACTATAGGTCTTTTAATGGAAAAAGTGACAAAGAAGCTGAGGAATTTTTTTAAAAACTAAAACATAAAAAAATTCTTAGAACTTTTGCATAATAAGAAATATTTTCAATGACAGTTCCAAATAGCAAAAAAATCCACCCTAAAACACTGTAACATACCCTCTACCATTTTTTTCTTCTCTACATGGAAATTCGTTTATCCAAATATATTTTCAAAACATAAGAAAACAGGAGGTAGAAAATTTAAAAAAAAACCAAAACCAAGACCAAACTCCAAAAAACCCCAAAAGAAAAATATTTCCTGATTAACTTTAATAGAATAATATATCAAGTATAGACTTGCTATTATGTAAGATTTTAAAAGAATATTTTAAAGAATCAGAATTTAAAACTTGCCTAGAATTTCTTGGTATTTCTATTTTCTATTATGAGAGAAATTGAGGAGAAGATATCTTCAAACCTGAAGAAACAGTGAGCTTTTTGATAAAGAGTTCAAAGATAGAAAAGAAATGATCACAGACCCCTATACCCTACTTCTTTTTTGTAGTTGCTGATCTAGCTTAAGAGAAGCCACATCCTGCATATTTTCTCTATCTACATTATCTTTATAATTTTCTGTCAATAGGCAACACTCCTCTATCTTTTTGAATGAAATTTCTGGAAATGAAGATGGAAAAATATTTTGTTGACAACAGTTGTTATCATTCTGGCCAATCATAATTCCCATAAAGTTCCCATGTTTGTTATAAGCAGCCTATTAAATTTAATGAAAAACAAAAACCCAGACAACTAAAGCTTGGATCAGGGTTGTTGCCATTATCAAAGTGTGTCTTCTGCACCACTGACGAACTGGAACATGCAGGTCTTTAAAACAAACTTTATATGTCTGGTTGAGTCTTGCACTATTTAGGAATGTTTATTATCTTGAAATATAGAAAAAAATTTTTTTTTTCAGTCCATGGGCTACCATAATAGGGATAGATTATATATGCTGGGATACGTACTGCACAGTAAAAACTCTTTGTCATCAAGAAATTTTGCTGGTTGTGACTCTCCACCATTTCAACTTCCTTTAGCAGATTCCTGGCAGATTACCAGTCTGTGTTTCAGATTATCTAGCCCTTAGGCCATTTCTTTGTGCATAATGCTCTTTTTTTTTTCTGTACTCGTTCCTTCCAAAACAATTTCAGCAGGACCTTTCAAAACTTCTACTTCTTCGTCCAGGAATCTGGTGACCTCACAGAACTGCAGAATCACAGAATGGATATGGTTGGAAAGAACCACAGTGGATCAAAGGGTGCAGCCTCTCTGCTCCAGCAGGGTCATCCCAGAGGACATGGCACAGGATTGTGTCCAGAGGGTTCTTGAATGTCTCCAGTGCAGGAGACTCCACTACCTCTGGTCAGTCTGTTCCAGTGCTCAGTCACTTGCATAGTAAAGTTCTTCCTCATGTTCAGGTGGAACTTCCTGTGCATTAGTTTCTGACCACTGCTTCTTGTCCTATTGCTTGGCACTCTGGAAAAGAGCCTTGCTCCCTCATCTTTACACCCTCCCTTCAGATACTTGTAGACATTGATAAGACCCTTTCTCAGTCATCTCTTTTCAAGATTGCACAGGCCCGCCTCCCTCAGCCATTCCTTATAAGAGGGATGCTCCCCTCCCACAGTCATCTTCTGTGCCCTCATCTGGATCCACTCCAGGAGCTCCAAGTCTCTCTTATACCGAAGAGCCCAGAACTGGACACAGCACTCCAGATGTGGCCTCACCAGGGCTGAGAAGAGGGGCAGGATCATCTCCCTCGGTCTCCTGGGAATGCTCCTCCTAATGCAACCCAGGATATCGTTGGTTTTCCAGACCACAAAGACACACTGCTGCCTTGTAGACAGGTTGTTCTCTTCTCACAGAAACTCATGGAGAGACTAACTTTTCCCACCAGTTCAACACCAGTGTATTGATTAGGGGAACTTTCCACTAATTCTAGGAATTTCACTAATTTCTAGGCATTTCAGAGCTTTCAATGTAGGTGATGAATTTAAAGTAGTCTTGAAACATAAGTAGAAACATACAATGTATTGTTGAAAAAATCACTTCTTTTGCCGTCCTTATTACAGGTGTCAAAACTATCTTAAGTGAACCTAGGTAAGTCTTGTAGGTAAACCAGAAAATAACTATAGTATCATTCATATAATTCCATTACACCATGCAGTGACAAATTTCATAAATAATACCTTGAGGTGCTTTGATCCAAAACAAATAACATTTACAAACTAGGCTGGTGCTGTGCTTCTCAGATTTTTCAGATCTCTAACCACCACGGCATTCCTTGGATTGATTTATTGGATTTCTGCATAACATTTAGTGCACAGCCTGATATTCCTCCTCCTCTGTCCTTGCAATACCAATGGGAAATGCTGGGAAAGCAAATGCTTCAGTCTGCCTTCAACTAAGTACATACTTCATTCAGCCTGCTCCCTCAGGGGATTTTCAACCTGGTTGTAAAAATAGAAAGCTCTTTGGAAGAAATATACTTAAGTATGGGTTGCTTAAAACTTTTTTATTTTTCTCCTCTGACTATACTTGATAAATAGCAGTTGCTGAAACTGTGTAGACAGTTTCTGACTCCTCCATGCTCCTCCAACTATTCTGCATCATTATTTTAAGTGAAGCTTGCTTGGAGAGTAGAAAATTAAGAGAGAATGGGTGGGTGAGCTTGGGAGAAAGATTCAATGATTGGTTTTTTTTTCCCCTTATAAAGGACTGTGGGTAAAAAATTGCAGGACCATTTTAGTCTGCCACAAATAAGAAAAAATCACCCCCAGAGAACCACATTGTATATGAGGCAGTGTGTTCAGAGAACAGAAGACAACAATAAATAATTATTTCCTCTCAGAATATTTGTTTTTTCTATGATTTCAGTAAAAAATGAGATTACCATAGTGTTTCAGCATTATTCAACCAGCTTGCAAGCTCAGACTTTATTTATTTATTAATTCATCACTGTTATAGATGAATTTTTAACTTAACTAAATTGAAACTTTACAGTGATTTTGGCTGAGTGATTTGATTATTGCAATTATTTTTAGGATCTCTGTCACTGTATGTACATAGCAATTTATAATACGGTATCTTATCATACAATCATAGAATCATAGAATAGTTAGTGTTGGAAGGGATCCTTAAATGCCACCTAGTATAACCCCTGGCAATGAGCAGGGACATTTTTAACTCTATCAGGTGGCTTAGAGTCCTTGAATATTTTCAGCCATGGGAAATCCACCATCTCTCTGGGTAACTTGCTCTAGTGTTTTACTACTCTCATTGTAAAGAATTTCTTTCTTGTATATAATCTAAATGGACCTTCATTCAGTAAAAACCCATTATCCCTTGTCCTGTCTCAACAGGCCCTGGTAAAAAAAATCTCTCCTTGTCTTTTCTATAGAAATGACGCCTTTTAACTGCTGAAACATCACAGTAATATGTCCCTGGAGCCTTCTATTCTCCAGGATGAACAACCCTGATTCTCTCAACATTCACTCCCTTCTTGCCCTTTAGTTTGACCAGCCGGTCTTGCTTGACTCAACCATACTGATCTCTTGGTTTCCTTGAATGATTTTTTACTCCTGGGGATTGGGAGCTCTTACACATTATGGGAAGCATCCTTAGAGTCTGTCAGCTTTGTCCTACTCCCTTGCCCCTGAAGGCAGTTTAGCAGAGGGTGCTAATAACTCCTGGAAGAGTTGGAATTTTCTTTTCCCAAAATTCAGAGTCCTGACTATACTCTTTGACTAGCCCATATGCCTCAGGGCTGCAAAATCCACCAGTGCATAATCATCACAGCCCAGGCTGCCTCCAAACTTGACACCACTGATCGAATTGACACCCACTTATGTTGAATATGCATGTAACCAAAAGGTCCAGTGCTGCAGTCTTTCTGGTAGGGCTGTCTATTACCTTGCTTAAGAAGTTATCCTTCATGCATTCCAGGAGTCTTCTGGACTGCCTACAGCTTCTTGTACTTTTCCAGCAGATGTTGATGTGTTTGAAGTTCTCCCTCAGGAGAAGAGACTGTGAGCACAGAACCTCCTGTAGCCAGAGCAAGAAGACTTTGTCAATAGTCCTGGATCAGCTGGCCTGTACCAGACATCAGCCACAAGGGTCTCTTGTTACTGTGGTCTCTGATTCTTAGCCAGTTTTTGACCTGCTAGTGGCTATTCTTTGGAGACAACTCTTCACAAACTATTTAGTTTTGTGGAGGACAACACATCCACCATTCCGTCCTCACCTTAAATTGATTAACTAATTTTCTTAGCATGGATGGATAATCTGAAACAAAATTTCTGTGGAAAAGGGATGAACGTAAGAGCCTTTATGTCATCTCAGGATCTATCTGCAGGTATTCTCAGAAAGCCAATAAAATTCTGGAGCACCATGATGTTTCCCTAATAGAGGAATGCCATCTCTCCCTCTATATTTTAAAGGAGGGCCTAGGACAAAAATACCCACTAACTCAAACTAAGATGCTGTTAAATAAAAAATATATATAATGGCTGATGGGGCAATAAAACTCAAAGTTTAGTTTATTTGTGTATAAAGAAAAATGCCAGTTGTGGATCACCATAGATTAGACAAAGACAATATTTTGACCTTAAGATATAGTTTCAGAGGTTTATATTTCCAGCTCATGAGTAAATTTATATGTACTAACTTTGACAGTCCTATTAAAAACTAAGTAAATGGCAAATGTGTAAAGTTTCTATATGGAGGAATACTGTTCCCTTCAATGAACTATGGAGCAATAGCAGTAGTTTACCTCTTTAGAAGCAGATAAAGACCTAAATGAAATTTTTCTTGCTGGCTTTAAAGATTAGTTACTGCTTGATACAGCTAAACAAATTTTAAAATTTAAAATGTGAACTCTGAACATATTTATATCCATCTATATTATTTTTTATTTTAAAATAATTGTTCTTGCAGTCATGTTTGACATGTGCAAAAGGTATTATTCTATGCATACTGTTCTATATAGTCTATATATATAAAAAGCTATAATTAAAGAATCCAAATCCCAACTGCTGCAAAAACAAACAAATAAACAAACAAACACACATTAACCAAATAAAAAGTCCCAAGACAATGCAGCCAGCCAGAGCCAAAAGGAGTTAAAGTAATTAATTTGCTTTCTATTTACATATTTAAAAGCCTAACTTTAGCAACTCAGGATGACACATTTGATAATAAAATTGGTGAATGTGTTTATATTTTTTTTAGTCTAAGATAATATTATTGCATGAGACAATCCCAAACACTGAAGAAAAGAGTCTCTTGTTCCAATGTTTGTGGTAAATAATCCCTTCTAAAAGGGATCATAACTTTGGATTACGTCTCCTTAAAGAGCTGTTACTTAAAGAGGACTCTACAGGGTTCATAAAGGTTAGCATCAATGACTAAGCCTGTCAGTTTAGGATCTTCAGTTGACTTACTCATTTACTTCTGCTGTTCTCTGAATAAAAGAGAACTGGGAGGAATATTCAGGAATGAAGCACTCACTTGGGAAGTTGAGGAGAAATGTATTGCAGTAATAAGGCTCAAAGTAACTTAACACTAGTGATTCCTGATGCACCTTCTGGCAAAGTGTCTTCTTGCTATGGAAAGTCTTTTCCAACTTGGAAACCTTTTATAGCTCGTACAGTAAAGAGGGGAAGTCCCTTACTCTACTGCAATGAGTGATGACAAGCAGGCAAAGGTGTGCTTCTTGGAAAAAATGCTAAATGGATGGAAGGTATTTTTTCACTATAAAAGTGTTGCTAAAAGCAAAGAAAAGTTACATCCTTCAAAACTGTATCAGGACCATTTAAATAAACAACCCCCCCTTTTATTATACTGATCATCACTCAGGTGATGGAGGAGCCAAAGAGCAGGTTCCCTGATGCACATCATGCTCATAAAAAAGAAAGGGCTTGTTGGGGTTGTCTAGGTTGAAAGCCTAGGTTACCATTAATATGAAATGGTACTGAGAGCAGAGAGAAGTGTGAAGAGCAAGCTCAGCCCTGGAATTCAGGACAGCAGACTTTAGCTGGTTCAAAGGTATGCTTGGAAGAGTCCTAAAGGGTAAGGCCTGGGGAGGAAAAGGCACACATAAAAGTCCTGATTTAGTATTCAAGTACCACCTAGTCCAATTTCAAGTGGCCCATGCCAACAAATAATCAGGGAGTGATCCTTCCCCTTTACTCAGCCCTAGTAAGGTCACATCTGGAGTCCTTCTCTGATCCTCCTGCCTGGAGGCATTAACATGCTGGAGAGGATCCAAAGAAGGACCACAAAGAGGATGAAAGAACTGAAACTGCTCACATATGAGGAAAGACTGAGGTGGCGAGACCAGTTCAGCCTGCAGAAGAGAAGGCTAAGGAAGAATTTTATCAGTGTACATAAATTCAGAGAGATTGCAAAGGCAGAAGCAGGCTCTTTTCAGTGATGCCTAGTGACAGGGCCAGAGGCAATGGCCACAAACTGAAACAGAGGATGCCTTCTCAGGAATGTCAGGAAACAGTTTTACTGTGAGGGTGACTGTTTACTGACATCGGTTATCCAGAGAGTCTGTGGAATCTCTCACTTTGAAGATAGTCAGAAGCATTTTAGACATGGTTCTGGGCACCCAGTTCTAGGTGCTTGAACAGGAGGGCTGAACTAGATGGCTTCTACGAGTACCTTCCAAACTCAACAATTCTGTGATTCTGTAACTTTTATCCCTAAAGTTCAAAGGTCATATGAGACAAGTGTACACTCTCATTTCACCACACTTTGATAATTCAGAATAGCAGAAGCTCCCCAAGATCCAGAAAACTGTAATTTCCACTGGTCCCAAATTCCAGGACAGGAGTCACTAAAGAAACATGCTCCTGTCAGCCCTTGACTTCACCCAACTACACTCTGTGCTAAGAGAGAAGATCAAGGTGACTGCAATGAAGTGGGTTAATTCCCTTTAAAAAGAAGAAAAAAATATTTTGTTCAGACAATAATCTCATTAGTGACAGGAGGTGTGGCTTTTATTGATTATATATTCAAAGATTCTTTCTGAATTGTATTACCCCTCAAGACATTGGCTAAGCCCTTGGTGTCACATCAGTGAAAAATAATGAGAAGGGCAAGGATCTGTTCCTTTTTCCTGTTATGGGAGAAAGACTGTTTCTCATTTTTCAACTTTTATTTGCTGGATTTCTCATTTTGCAGTTAAAAATACATTAAACTTTCTAATATAGGCATTTCATGTTCCATTACTTAGGAAAAAAATAGGTAATTTATAATTTAGTTATATAGCACTGTAACTATGCATATTGTTACAAGACAGTACTAAAATGCTCAGCATTAAATTAGAAATCCCAAGATCTTAAATATCTAAAGAAATAGCTTAAAATAAAGGAACTCTGAAATTGAAACTCATACAGCTTCTTTTTATATATCTGCTACTTTGTGCTCTAAAACTGTTCAATGCTATATCCAGAAGTAACATTTTGTGAACCCCTTAATTTTCACTCCATGAACTAATTTACTCAAAAGGCAAAGAATTTCACATGTCTATGTAAATAAAACATCTGAAATAAATGTTTCATCTGAGTGTCTAATGCAGATTATTATTTATCTTAATGTTAATAAAGCTTTTCTTAGAATTTGTGGCTGTGTGTATATTTCTAATGCTATTTTGATATAATTAATTAAATATTATTTATATGCCAACTCATAATTTTATGCTATATTCTGTATTAATCTGATGCCATCATCTGCTTTACTGCAAAAAATTAGGTTATGATAAGGCTGCTAAATTTTACTAAGGAATATATAATTTCATATGTCACGTTCCTGGCTCCTTGCAAGGTATCACTACACATGACATAGATTATATAGGCAAAAAAACCCCAAAAACATAAAATGAATTTCACCTAAATGCAAGACTTCTGTTCTAACAGGCAAGCTAGATAAATTGATTAGTTCTCATTTTGGGCCAGTGTGGATCAATAGTTGAAGAAAAGTTTTTAAGGCTGAACTGAGATTGATACAGTGTAAACAAAGAAGCTGTCTGGAACTGGTAGATAGTAATATCATCACATTCAGGGTCATATATATAATTATATATATTTATATACAGATGCATTTTCAATGTTTTTCAAAAGCTATTTGGATCTTTCCTCACAGTGCTTCATAATTTAATAACACAATTTAGGACATTTTGTCTATCAAAGCAGAATCACTTTCTTCAACCTCTTATAAATCTTCAGTACCTGTCACTTGCAAGCCTAGCCACTCTATTTCTTGCTTTATAATTTCAGCATTACATACACTACTCAATGTGACATATAAATACTGCAGTATACAAATATGCCACCTTTTTGGATTTATATACTATTTCTTTAACAACACAGTCTATCATCTTCACCTTGTTCACTGTAACCTTGGCACTGCATACAGGTACTCATAGATATTTTTCCAGCAATAAAACTCAAGTCTTGTCTATATCACTATGACAAAGATTTGCTTACTCTAACACATACTGATTTATTATTTTTAATAGAATCATAGAATGATTTGGGTTGGAAGAGACCTTTAAGATTGTCTGTTTCCAGCCCCTTTACCATGTGCCATTCATGAGGTCAGGTTGCTCAGGGTTTCACCCACCCTGACCTTGAATATTTCCAGAGATGGGACAGCCACAACCTCACTGGGCAACCTGGTCCAGTGCTTCACCATAGTAAAGAATTTCTTCCTAATATGTAACCTAAGCGTGCCCTGTTTCAACTTCAAGGCATTGCCCCTTGTCCTGTCACTTTCTACCCACTAAAAAAAAAAAAAAAAAAAAAGTGCTTCTTTCTCCTTTTCATAATCCCCCTTTAGGTAGTGAGAGACCCTAATAAGGTCTTTTTCACAGGAGAGGTGCTCCAGGCTTCAGATCATCTTGGAGGCTTTCTTCTGGACCGACTCTAACAGATGCACATCTTTCTTGTGCTGGAGAACCCAGACCTGGAACGAGAATAGAGAGAGAGAATTGCCTTCCTGAGCTGCTGTCCCTGTGTCTTTTCATGAAGCCCAGGATGTGGCTGGCCTTCTGCTCTGTGAGTGTGCACTGTTGACTTGTTGGTTTATGTTCCACTTTTCATCCACAATTCCCAAGTCCTCCTCCACAGGACTGCTCTCAATGGTACTTCTTCTCCCAGTCTGTATTCACACATGGTATTGCCTCAAACCAGGTGCAGCACCTGCACCTGGGCTTGTTGAACCTATAAGGTTCTTGTAGGCCCACTTCCAAAGTTTGTCCAGGTCTGTTTGGATGTCATCCCATCCTTCTATTGTGTCAACTGCGTTACTTGGCTTGGAGTCATCTGCAAACCTGCTGAGGGTGTACTTGATCATGCTGTCTGTGTTATTGGTTTAGGTATTGAAGAGCATCAGCCCCAGGACAGAGATTTGAGGGATAACACACATCACCAGCCTCCACCTGGACACAGAATCATTGACCAAAACTCTGTCTGCATCCATCCAATCAATTCCTTACCCACTGTTTGACTTCTCATATTATTAATTTCTAAAATTGTACTTAACAATACATACCTAATGGCCAGTGTTTTTACCTTCAGTCTTATTACTTTTAGATTTTCAAACTGACCAAAGAGAAATTACATCATTATAAAACAGAGTTAATAAAATATGAGTGAAGAAAAACACATAAGCAAGTTTTACCGTATTTCAATAGGAAGGAAAAAACCCCCAATGCAATGTAATAGGAGAGAAAAAGAGAGAAAAAGAAAGTTTCCATCAACATTTATTGATATAGCCTGTGCAACAGAAACCTGTTGTTAATCGACCACACTGAGTTTCTCAGCAGAAGGAATTGAAATATGGTATCTTGTTCATTGGAAATCTATTGAACTATCTGTGTAAATGTGCTCAATATACACTCTCTTAAAGTTTATAGTTTTAAGAAATTTCATTGTTTAGGCAAGTAAGGATATGTTATCATTACATTAAAAGTTATTTAAATATTTTGATGAAAATTTTCAACGCACTGTCGATTTCTCTGTAGCGTTTCTATGAGAATGATGGCTGTATTGTTATAGTGGTGATTTAGATTATTTCAATCAATCACCTGGTTTGGACCAATATTATGAAACTAATTTCTGTACAGAAGTAAAGTACATGTTTTGCATATTTCTCAAACTTTTATTGTCTAAATGTGTTAGATATATTTTGCTCTGAATTTGAATTGCATTTTCATTAATAACCCCTTTTTTCTTGGTTTACATTTCCAAAATAAATTGAAAATCCTACAATTCATAATATAGTAAGTGAATTCATTAGTGTGAGAAGGAATTAATGATATTTTGATATTTACATATTTATTCTGTTTCTGGATTAAGACACCCACCATTTTCCTTGTACCTTCCTCTGACATACCAGATGAAAGCTGGACTATGACATTCTAACAAGTTGATCTATCTTTTCAAATAAAACTGAACTTTTCCCAAGGTTGAAATCATATGAGCTAGGAAAGACTAATCTGGAAAGCCACCCAAACATTTTGTAATTTCATAGCCCAGTTTCTAAAGAGCATTGAATAACAGACTGTCTCGAGGGGCAAAACTGAAATAAAGCTCTAATGGAATCAGAGAGCTGGCCATCTAATTTTCTAAACATAGAAGTTACCTTATATATGCATTTTTGCCTCAAAAATTACACTATAAGATTAAAAAAATCAGATTTCAGACAACTAGGCTGTCATCATCAGGAGAATTAATACGACCTGTTTCTTTCAGATGTATCCTTTCATACACAAAGTACTGCTGATGATTTTTTATTATGTCTGTATTTTATTTTCATACTTTGTGGTAATATTTAAATGTTGAGCCTTTTCTTCCCCAGTGAAAGTCAAATATTAATATTATTCCTATCCTCATGCAAAATAAAGAAAATTATGCAGTCATATGCATGTATTGTCATTCTATTCTTACAAAAAAAGAGAAAAGAAACACTGAATTTCATAAGTGGACTTTTGATTTTGTTAGACTAAATGAAAAGTGATTGGATTATGCTGCTTTCTTTTCTTTTGACATGCAGTTGTCATCTTCTCTTAACAGAAACAGTTTTTTTCCTTCCTAATTTGTATGCTTTGTTATTCCTATTGAAAATGCTCCGTGATACTTGATCCTTGTTATTCATTTATGTATACTGAATGCTTAAATTTCTCAAGAATCATTATAAGCTACCAATCCTTTACATCCTTCTTTTCTCATTGCTTTTTAAAAATTATTTCTTGATTTTTCATGAGAACATTCGTTACCTGTGTTCTACAAATGAAGATCTATTCTTTGTGACACTCTAGGAAAAGGTCAATCAATTGCAATAAAGTAATTTTCTTTTTTTCAATAGAACAGAGTCATGAAAATAATTTATGCTGCTTTGCTTGATTAGGGACAGTTTGCTACATAAAAGATTTTGAGTACCTTGATTGCACACTCCATTAAGCACTCTACTCTAAATGTGTTATATTCTGCTTAATGACATTTACAAACAGGTGAGAGAGTTTTAGACATTTCAGGATCTGTGACCTTTCCCAGTTTATTCCTGCTTCCTTGGGTTAGTGAGGCTCTCATTGGGGAACAAGATGGGAAAAGTTGATAGTGGGGAGGAATAGTCATGTGAAGTTTTTCTTCTCTGCATCTACCTCACCTTCTAGATGAGTTTTCATGGGTGTTTTTCTATTTTTTGGGGAGTGTTTTTGTTTGTTGGGGGTTTTGTGATTGGTTTTTTGGGGGTTTTGTTTGGAAATATTTTTCCATTCTTTCCTGACTGGGTGGATTTGGAAATCACTAGTAGATATTTTCAATATATAATATTTTTCTCTTAATCTATTTTACTCCACAGGTGAAAATTTTTATGACAGAAATTTATCGCTTAGTACAATAAGTAATGTGAATTTTTTATCCCAATACAAGTGTACTGAGGCAAGCACTGGCAGATATGAAACATCTGAATGGTATGGAGACACTGAATTCAGAATTAGTAATCATTCCTACTTGTCAATGAAAGAGAAGTCGACACTTCTAAGTTTTGCAAGCAACAATATTTAAAGAAATAAAAATGTGTGAAAATAGTCTGACATTGACAAAGAGCATTGTGCAAATTATAAATTTAAAATACAATTTTTCATGGAGAAGTTGTGCAAAATCACACACAGTATGTTCATAAGTATGTTCATTGGTGGCTAAATATGATGAGTTTGAAGAACCCATTGACACAGAAATCTTTGTGCTGCTTCCTTCAGATGTACTGTATAGTTTTCTTGAACTACTTCCTTTTTAATGCCCTGTGTATCTGTTCTTATCTGGTTCTGGGGAGCAGAAGATGATTGCAGAGATGAAACATCTCATCCACTATTCTTCCAATAACTGTGCATAATAATTTATGTAAAGAAAACTTACAGAGAGCTGCACACTTAGAGAAAATGACATGATATTGTTAGTAATAACTGAATACTAAATCTTTATTTATTTATTTACTTGCTTACTTATTTTTCCTCACTAGAACCAAATTACCTCTTGTTAGCACCTTGGAAAAAAACATCTGATCAAAAGCATTGACAATAACTGTCAATTTCTTTTCATAAATAGGTGATCAGAAAAAAACTGTGGATCTGTATAAGGGTAAAGCTCCACAGCTGTTAGAAAATGGCAGACTCTGTTATCTTCCAAGCCCAGCTAAAGAAATGAGTAAAAACTTTGGTAAGATATGCATTTTCCAACATATATTTTTTCATAAGAAGAAATTATTTTGCAATGGATTCTACCTTAGATAACAAAATTGAAGCCTAGGAGTGAATATTCTAATTGAATTAATAGTAACTTTTTTTTTTTCCTAGCCAAAAAAAAAAAAAAAAAAAAAAATTGCCTTCAATATCTCACTGGAAGCAAAACTGCCTAGATTTGTGATTATTTTTTTAGCCGAAATATAATGTAACTGGCTAGAATGCTCAAACTATGAAACTCTGGACTTCACACTCTTATTAGAAATTATTCCCTATAACCTTCCTGAATTATGAGAGAAAACAAATATACAAGAAACACAAAAAACCATTTCTATATGTAAAGCACAGTACTTTTCCTAACTAGTAAGAAAAGCTGATAACTACATCCTACTTTAAAATTAATCTTGTTCAATTACATGTCTATATCTGAAAGACTTTTTTTATTTTTTGTGAAAGGAATGAAAATCTTTAAATTATTTCCATGTGTCTTATTCTAAAGGTAGCCTTTACAAAAGAAAAAAAACCCAATATAGTAAAGGAATTTGTCTATCATCATTGATCTTCTCAGAAACAACATTACTTAGCTCAGAAATACACAAAAGAAAATAGAATGTTCTGTTCCAGTCTCTACATCTTTGTGTCTTTCTGCAATTGATCCCTCTGGGGAAAACAAAAACAAAAACAAAAACAAAAACAACAGTTAAACCCCAGGTTTTTAAAGAAGTTTAAAAAGCCCATATGAAGGTTCAGACAGTGCATTCAGTGGAAAAAGTTGTAAGCATTTGTGGAACATGTCATCAAGTTATATTGTCTAATGTATTCAACTGGTCAATAACATCAATATGTAATAAGTATGGCAATTAGACTTACTAATAATCAGAAAAAGAAGTGACAGAAATAAACCCATCAAACATAGAAGGTTGATATAAAATCCCATGCAAATCAACATCTCTCAGAAACAAAAGCATGTCCTTGCATATCTTTAAACACTGACATTAATAACACTTTTTGTAATTCTAGTAAAAGAAGGCAACATTTATTTCTTCATAGCAAATTATTACATTTATATTGTCTAATTAAATGCATTTATTTGCTAATTGCAGAAAATAAATAATCATAATAATTTTTAAACACTTATATAGCACATCATTCCCTAAATACAAAATATAAATCCTCTATTTTCATACAATTTTGCACTGATCACACATGGAGTATTAGTATAAGAATTTTTATAGCTTATGTAACACAATTCATGCTTTTCTGTATTGGAGTCCTTGAAAATGGTTACCATATTTCCCATTCTATAGACAAAAATAAAAGTTCACCTAGAAATCAAGAGATTTCCCAAGATTGTACAAGTATCCTGAGACAATGAGTTTTGCTTTTGAATCAGGTACAAAAACTAATTTCAAATATTTTATTATTGAAATCTGCATTTTTCTTAAGGTGAAATTATTGAAAGACAAAAGGATTTTCTTTGCACTATTACTCAATCAGAGAGAGGGGGAGTAATAGAAGTTGCTATAACCTCCTGACCATGCACATTTACTACATGTAAATATTTTTTTCAGGTTTTTGTTTGATTTGAGAGATCTACTGAGGACCAAACTCTCTTCTCACAGTTCCCCTCAGCTAGTATAACTCTATTGCCAGCCTTAAGATGGGTTTGGTACAACAGGAGGAACTCATCTTGAATCTGTCACTCTTGAACTGGAATATTATGGTGTTTAGGGTCTTTGGATTGATGTTGGGTGGTTGCTACCACACTCAGCACCTGACATTTGACCTTTCCGTCAGTGTTCTCCCAGTCAGAAAAATAAATTGTTGACTTTAAATCATTGCTATGTGATAGCCTCGAAACTGATGCTGGAAGTTAAAAAATATTTCTTAGTTGAATGAATAATGGGAAAAAAATTAAAAAAGGAGGGAAAGATTTAAGCAGACAAAATGTCAGGAATGCTAGCAGCGGATGTTACGCAAACAATAGAAAGACTGTTTTATGTGTTTGTATAAGGGGAAAAAGTCCTCACTAACAGGAACAGTCTCTCAAAAACTTCTTGTAACTTTTCAGAAGACTTATTTTAAACTTGAAATAAAATTCAGTCAAAATGAGGGAAGGCAGACTCCAAAAACCTTCCTTTAAAGCTGATTGAGACAGAATACAGACAGGATGCAGACATTAAGATAGAACTCAATCTTCTGGAAAAATGTAAAGAAAATATTTGCATGTAATTTTTTTTTGCTTTCACATACACAGAAAAAAAAAAAAAAAAACCAAAAAAAAAAGAAAAAAAAAAAACCACATCCTAGGTTCTTTTTTTCTTTTCCCCAGACCAATTTTGCAAATATCTATGAAAACATGTCCTCAAGACAAAAGCACTGTTAGGGTGTTGAGCACAAGTAACTATTAATCAGCTTTTTTGGGCAGTGAGTCAGAATTTTCTGTTTAATATCAATAAATTCCCTATGTTACCATGTGGAGATGAGCTAAGAGTTTTCTGCAATAATACTGCCAATATTATTTTAACAGTATTTTTGCAGATTGGAGGGAATGAAGGTGTTCTTTGCATCACAGATCCTGTTATATAGCTTTGAGTTGTCTTGGATGAAAAAAATTTTCTCTTTCATTAAACAGTAAAGTAATATATCTTTAATCACTCTCGTAGATGCCAGAGGTTACTCCTCCCACCTGTCACTGCCAATTCAGGTGTCCTACAGGTTCTGTGTTACTCTGTCCTTTAGCCCTCTTGGGTCCTCTGGGGTACTCAGATGTCTCTGGAAATTACTTCCTTAGCCTGGTACAAGTTTTGACCTAGGAGAAAGTTGCCCAGAATACGATGTCTAAGAGCTGCAGGGGGTCAGGCCAGGATGGCCAAATTGCAAGAATATCTCTCATTCTTTTTACCTCAGACTCTCCTACTCTGGGTGATGTCTTTACTTACCAACTTAGTTTTTCTGGCTACTGTCTTTGACACTAGGAATTATGATTTGTCCAGGGATCCTAAGTATGTAAGTCTGGGTGACAGATTCCATTAAATGATAGAAAATCTAAAAGATCTTGGTTGTGTTCTAAAAGATTTGTTGACGTTAACTCAGCTGAGATAGGGATGATAAATCTGCTCCCTGAAAGGACTAACTGTTAGACTTTTGAGAAATACAATGCTCTGCACTTCAGCGTGACAGTACTTGCTGGAATGCCTTAAATCACATGCAAATATAAATGTGATTTCTAGAGTAATTAGGCTTTTATGTCAAAAGCTAAGATCTTATCTTAAACAAGGTGAAAGAAATAAGAGACCTATGCCATCCATGAAGATTTTTGCTGTTGTTCAAAATCTAAAGATAAATTACATGAAAATACTTGAAACATCAGTGGATAACAGCTGAAATACTGTTTATGAGCAGAGGAGTTACATTTTTTCACCTTTATCTTCCAAAATTAAACCATGAATTTCACATAGCCGCACTGAAATATTTTCAGCACGATTTGTTGCAAAAACCCACTAAGCCATGTCTGAAGACAACAGCTGCTGTCTGCAGCCACAATAATTGTTCCTAATAGCAAAGTACTAGAATTTAGGAATGCTTCAGAAATATTTGGCAATAGTGGTGTGGTGCAAAACATGAGGTCTGTTGGTTGGTGGGGTTTGGGGGATTTTTTTGTTAACTACTATTTACAGGAATCAAGTACTTAATGGTGAAAGGATTTTTTTCCTTTGCAAGACTCTCTTGGCAAGTTGACTGGATCAAAACACAAGAGAATAAAATGTGGAACATCAGGATTCATAAATTCAAGCTGAATATTGTCTAATTCACACAACAAAGAGGTATAGAGTATGAAGATATGCATCTTTACAAAAACATCTTAAGATAGAAACTAGTAATGTGGTTTTAGTTTCAATGCAAATATTTCTGCACTCTTTTTCATGCTGAGGATTTTAAATGTCTGCTTCCTACCCTCTCTCTGCTTCCTACCCATTTGTCTTTCTGCTTGCTGAAAGATGAGACATTTTAGGAACCTTACAGTAGGTGTCTGTATTGGAAAGGATTGGTGTGGTGAAACCAGTAAATTTTAAGCACAATTTAAATATTTACACAAAGCACCATCTTTATCCTATTTTAAGAAAGATTCTTTTAATATAAAATCAAATTCTGTAAGAAGAATTTAAATTCTGGGTCCTGTAGACCTAAAGCACTTGAATAGGAGTCCAAAAGTGAAAACATAAACCAGTTTTTTAAAAGAAGCATTACCTTTATCTTTGGAAGAAATTAAATAAAATTTTAAGTGTAATTTTTTTCTTAACTGTAGATTTTAAAACTATCTTCTTGACTTGTGGAACAGATATCACTTTTCACGGACTTTTTATGTCTAAATTTTTATTGGTAATAATTTTGGTTATAATTTTTATTAGCTTTGAGAAGCAGTGAAAAAATTTGGTTGACACTTTTTTCTTTTGTAGACATATTTTGGAGTAGAAACATCTTTTTGGAATATTAAAACTTTGATATAAAGGAATTTTCCTTGTGTGGTTCTGAGACATTAAGACAAAATGCTGGTAAATAATCATGGACTCATCTGCCCGTGTTTAATATTGCAGACCAAGCTATTGCCAGCACAGTGAAAATCTACTCTCTGTACAGTCTGATGCTTGGTAGACCATTGCTATCACCATCAAATGTCATCAAAATTCTGACCTGTGACAGTGAAATGGTCCAGGAGTTCCTTTTCCTCTCAAGAATTGTTCTGAAGTGGGGAAAAGGAAATGAGGAGCATGAGGAACTTCTCTCTTTTGTGGCTGAACAAAATACAGGCACAAAGTATTATTATATCAAATTTTCCTGTAAGGAAAATTAAAGCTAGAGTGGCTGTAGAGTTGAATGAAAACATAGAGAAAGGGCAGCAAAAGATGTGCCTTTACAAATGCTCATGAAATTATCTTCTCCTCAAGGAAAATTAAGTGGTATTAATACTGCATTGATGTAGGGAACTGTGTTATCACCTTTACACAATGCTGAACTATGTAAATATAATTACACAACCCTATCAAAAGTCCCAGCACTATACACTATTTTTGTAATGGAAAAACATGACAGTGAATGATGTCTCTGTGTAACACTAATTTTATGCAAACCTGAAGCAGGTTTCATCAATGGAGTTTTAGCTTGATTTCTAGTTCATGCTTAGCTTGATTTCTAGTTTGTGATCTGAAGTTTTTTAGGTGGTCACAGTCATGTTGTCTTTTACCTGGGCATTATGAAACTTTTTTTCTGCCCTTTCTTCTTCCTTTTTTTTTTTTTTTTTAGTTTTAGTTCAAAGGAATTTATTTACACATGATGTACAAGACCTTCTTTCACTTTGTTTTTTAAAATTGCTATTTCTTGGCAGGTTGTGCTCCATCTTTGATATTCTGGCTGGACCTAATGCTATACCTTATTCAATTTACTATGAAAGGGTTTTTTTTTCTTTTTTCTTAAATACTGATATGGAAATATGGTGAAAATGATCAAATACTCCCTCTAACCTGGAAAAGCTGAGAGATTGAAAAGCTGAAGGTAGCCTAAGATAGTATAACGTTAAAATATTGCTGGGATACATATTTCACTTAGGCTTGCTTGCTGTAAGCTGGCCAACCTTGATTAAGTGTCAAGAATATTGAGTAATCTGGATCCTGGAGAGAATGTTTTAACAGGGTGAAACAGCCATCTGAAAGCTGATTTGCCCTTGATGTAAAATTTATTGCATCTATATGCTAATGACCTTATTTCTGCATCTTCAGCCATAACACAACTTTATACTCTCATTGAATTCCAGCAACTAAAACCATGTTGTTTCAAATTAGAAGTACCTCAGAAAGGGAGAATTTGGGTATGAAAATAATGGCATTGGTAATTTAGAGGATGACAGGTTTTTTTTTTCCTCTGTGACCCATTCCAGTGACAAGAATAATGATGCAGCTTGACAATAGATGAAGTCAGATGCCACGTATGTCCTTTTGTATCTACTGGTATCAGTAAAGAAAGCAGTAAAGAAAGTTTACTTAAATGTAAGGAAAGAATTTTGATTTGCAGCTTGGAAAGAAACTTTTCAAGTGATGACAAACTCAATGGCAAGGGATTTTATACTTGGCACAGAAAGTGTTTGGATTTTTTGCTAATGAGTTATTGGATGAAAATGTGATGTATGTATTTTCTAGGACTGAAATGTATTTTGACTAAGTAGAGGAAAAGGTTGTTTTAGTACTTGGAATGCATAAGTTATCTTACAAGTATAGTTCTTTAAGCATTAGAATTTTTTAAAGTGTGCTTGTTGAATGCTGGTGTAATTTAATGCCACTTTAGTGTAAATACTAATAAAAAACCTCTTAATGTAATATGGTATCCTAAGTTAATTGCAGAGGATGTGCACTATCTATACCTAATTAAATAATATGTAAGCAAGACATTTTAAAGATAAAAAGCCTATTAAAGAATTACTTGTTTGACTTCTTTCTCAAGGTCTTATCAGAAGAACTGACATTCACCTTGTTTCTGTCTTGCAAAATGGCAAGTGTGAGAATGTTTGCCTAGCTTTAGAATTAATTATGATTCTAGTAATAAAGATAGGTCATTTATTGGTTTTTGATGGATTTTTCACTTGTGGATTTGTTACCAGCTTTAAATTTAAGTTTGGAATTTCAGGGGACAACCCTAAGAAACGAACATCTCAGCAAACATTTGCAGTCATAGATTTCATGTACATTTACAATAAGTTTTTCTGATAAATTTGTAGTCAAATGATAAGTCCAGATAAATAGAAAATTCTACTAGCCACTCAGCTGAGATGCAATTTTTACCAAACTAGCATATTTTCATTTTATAATCATTAATCTTCTTTATTACCTGCAACAACATTTCTAAGTAGTCTCTAGCTCTATTTAATAAGTTATGAATAATTAATTTTGAAGCTATGTACCCAGAATTTTGATAACTGCTTCTAATGTTGTCACAATTAATTTCTACTTCAATAATTAAAAAATATTTTAACTCTATACATAGACTAGACTAGACTAGAACAAAATAGAGTAGAATATCTCAGTTTTGAAGGGACCCATAATGATCATTAAGCTTAACTAAAAAATACTTCTACCTGCCTTCATTTTAGCTTCTATATTTCCTAAGGAACTATTAGCCAAATTCAATACTTCTTTAAGATGTGACATCTGTGGTTTTCAATAATTTTTTCATTATTATATTTTGTCATGATATTTTAAAGCCAGGTTTAATAATGTGTTATTTTGTTGGGGTTTTTTTCCCTATGTGTTTTTTCCCTATGTGTTTCCCTATGTCCCTGCTAGTAAAGGTAGCAGTTGCCACAACAGAAGATCTCATTTCAGTGATTTTAAAAGGAATGAGTTCTGAAGAGGAAAACTATATGTTAATATTTTGGGTTTTTTTTAGAAACTGACCCATGGCATAAAAAATAAATACATTGAATTATTGGCTGTAGCTGAATCATGACTCTGGATATATGTGTGCATGTATGGGTGTGTGAGTGTGCACCTACAGAGGAAGTCCTGGGAGGGGACAAAAAAAAAAAAAAAAAAAAAAAAGGAAAAATTTGTAAAAGGTTCTTTTCCTGACCTAATTTTTAATATCTGTAACTCAAATTCTAAGTGAACTCTAGTTTTCAGCCCTTACATGTCCTGAAGCACAAATTACTTTTATATTTTAAGATGATTTCTAAATTATATACTTTAAGAAAAATTAATATTATAGATCTTCTTTTCTAATCTATAATTATTTTAAATTAAGAAATCCAGAAGTTGTTTCTATATTTTAAATACTATCAGCTAATACCTCTAAAATGTTGGTAGTTTGGGTTCTTCATCTCAGTTTTAGACCTCAAATAGTTAAAACATTTTTTTTTCTCTTTTAATATTAAATTGTTACACCAGTAATAAACATGCACATTGCCAAATCAGTATCTAAGAATGTCATGGATATTCTGGAGCCAGATATGCTTTCAATATTGTTCAAAGGTTTACATATTAACATGCCTTATGATTGATACCTGTGTGTTCAACAGGTGTTTATTCTAATTTTTGGTTTATTTCTTCCTATTACTTTTATTTTTCCATTATGAAACAAATAACTAAAAATTTATAACTATATTTTCTTACTGCCAGATGCACTCATAAAAGAAGTAAGAAGACTTAGTGGAACAAATTTTAGTCAGGCAAATGTAGCTGCTTTGACAGTCAAATCCACTATTTACATTAGTTTCCTTCTAAATGATTATAGAAATCCTCAGTAAGAAAAAAAATCTGCTTTCTTGTTTGGATTTCTATATTTCCAAACCAGAAAAGAAAAAAATAAAAAAAATTTATGAGCTGGCAGGAAGAAAAAGCAAAATAAAACAAAACAAAATAAAACAAAACAACCAAAAAAAAGGCAAAAAAAGCAAAGCAAAACAAAAGAGACACCCACCTTCCAAGAGTCTTTAAACCTGAGAATAACTTCTTCCTAAAAAATTGAAAAAGCCAACACAATTTCATTGAAAATAAAAATTTGGGTTTTTAATGGGTTTTTAAAAATTGTTTTGATGGTCAATACTCTAAGAATTATGAGATGGCGAGAATAATCAACTTTGATCCATCTTTTTTGATCCATCTGTGTGTGCTGGTTTTGACTGGAGTAGAGCTAGTATTCTTTACAGTAGCTGTTATGGGATCATGTTTTGGATTTGGGCTGAAAATTCTGGGACCTTCTAGATATTGCTGAGTGGTGCTGACAAGAGTCAAGGCTGTTTTTCTCTTCTCCTGCTGCCCTGGCAGTGAGAAGGCTGGGGGGCACAAGAGGCTGGGAGGGGCCAAAGCCTGGACAGCTGACCCCAAGTGATCAGAGGGATATCCCAGACTGTGAGATTTCCTGTCCAGCATTGAAAGCTGGGTGAAGAAGGAAGCAGGGGACATTTGGAATGATGGGATTTGTCTTCTCAAGACACTATTACAAGTAACTGAGTCCTGCTCTCCGAGATGGCTGAACACTGCCCACCCATAAGAAGCAGTGAGTTCATTCCTTGTTTTGCTTTGCTTGTGTGTGTGCCTTTTTGCTCTACCATTAAACTGTCTTTATCTCAACTTAAGAGCTTTCTCACTTTTACAAATCTCTCCTCCATTGCTCAGGTGGGCGAGTGAGGTAGATCATTTACCAGGTAAGGGTAGACCATGACACTATGCCACAAATAGTGATGGTCATGACATTTTCAACTCTCTTTGGATTCCTTATATATTTATGGAGTTTTCAGTCTTTCATGTTTCTCGCACTACAAGTTAAATAGAAAAGGATAACCAATCCATAGATTTGTTTTAAGAAAAAGAAATGTCACAAATTATTATTTCATATCACTTGAGAAAAAGCAATGACGAGGCTTCATAAACATTGTGTTGTAAGAAAGTAAGAAAGAGAAGAATAACGAGAAGCAAAAGCTAAGATCCACCTCCTTTCAAATGTTTTATGAATCAGTGACTGATGTGGAGGATTTAATAGTGAGTAAAATTGTCCAGCATATCATTGCAAGTCAGGAAAGATTGAACTGATTCGTTCTTAAAAGGGAATAAGAGGCTTTCTTTGTCACATGCAGGAAATGTTATGTCCCAGTCAACTGCAAAGTTCAAAACAATCATTAGGTGCTTCACAAATTTATCATCACTAGTGAAAATAATATATTCCTAAACTTGATGCTGACTAAGACCATTCCTCTCTGAAGGTAGCATATAAAAATATATTAATAAATTTTAAAAAATGCAAATAATGAACAGTAAAGAGTTTTTTCCTTTATCTCCCTTCCTACCCTCTGCCTTCAACAACTGAAAATTAATTACCGTACCATTGTCCAAGGATTTTCAGAGGGGTAGCCGGGAGGAAGAAAAAAACAACTAGACCGGTTGTATTTATTCTCCACACTACATCTGGTACCTCAAAACTTTGATTTAAGCATCTCTGATTTTGTAACATAGGAACATTCTGGAAATTTTGGTTAACTCTGCAATCTTTGCAACAGAGATCATTCCATGCATTATTAAAGAATCTTGGTCAAGGACTGCCTAATATATTGTACAGTTCATGTCTGTACTAACACTGAGACTATAGGAACCACGAGATGAAATGCATCACATTCATTTGTAATAGTAATCCACTGTCTCACTCTCCTAAGATTTGACTCTCCAAAGCATCACTCTATGCAAATTATTTATGTCATTCAGATTAATGTTAGTGGATGCAAACTACAAAATATGCATCTTAGAATAGGAGAAAAAAAATCATTATTTATGCATTACTTTAGATCATTACTTCAGCACAGTGCCAATATGTTTGGAGTGCTGCTGTCCATCAATAATCCATCCCACTATGTGAATAAAAGATTTGACACTGAGTAAAATGGAATTCTTTTCAAGGAAGTTGAAACTGTAAGGCTATAACCATTTAAAATATGGGTTCAATGAAAGACATTCATTCTTTTATATAGTGAGAAAACAAAATATGTGTATACATTATGTGTTTATGGCTGAGATTTCAAAACTTCCCAGAATTGGTTGTTTTTGGAAGGATACTGCTGGAAGTCATCTCTAACCTCCCAGCTTAATCAGGACAGCCTAGAACTGGGTGCCCAGGACCATTTCCAAAGAAATTTTGAATATCCACACATATTTCATGGATTCCAGAGATTCCACAGCTTCCTTGGACAACCTGTATCAGTAATGAGTCACCCTCACAATGTTTCATTCAGATGGAGTGTCCTCTGTTTCAGTTTGCGCTCATTGCCTCTGGTCCTATCACTGGACACCACTGAAAAGAGCCTGGCTCCACCTTCGTTTCACACTCTTTGCAGGTATTTATGGTCACTGATAAGGTCTCCCCATGAACATTCTGTTCTCCAGGCTTAACAGGCCCAACCACCTCAGTCTTTTCTCATATGTGTAATGCTTCAGTCCCTTTATAATTTTGGTGGACTATCTTTAGTATGTCTTCATCTCTCTTTTACTGGGGCAGCCCAGGATTGGTCACAATATGCCAGCTGTGGCCTCATCAGTGCTGAACAGAGAGGCAGGATCATTCCTTGTGACCTGTGGGCAGCACTCTGCTGCAGTCTGGAACAACAGACTCTCAACTGCAAGAGGACACTTCTGGCTCCTTTAAACTTAGTGTCCAACAGGACACCCAGGTACTGATTTCCGCTTGTGGGAAAGCAGTAGGGTAGGGGTAGGCCCTACCCCTGGTTAAGCCCCAGCATTTTCACGAGCCTTTTTCACATTCCCTGTAACCAGATTCCCCATCTTGTGGAGCAATGGGTCCGTATTTTCCCTAATCCTCCTTCTGTCACCTGTGCACTCACAGAAATCCCTCTTGGATTTTTGACACTCCTGTGCAGTGAATTCCATGGGGGCTTTAGTTTTCCCAATTCATCTCTGGAATCCCAATCAGTATTTCCATATTTCTCCCAAGTTATGGCTCCTTGCTTCCACACCCTGTGTACATCCTTTAAGCCTGGCCAGGAACTCCTTGTTCATTGACACAGGTATCCTGCTGGTTTTTTGCCTAACTTATTTGTTGGGATGGACCACTCTTAAGCATGGAGTGAATGATTCTTGAACATTAGTGTGCTATCACTCCCACATATCTTGGTGTAGTTGGCATCCCTCATGAGGACCATGGCCTGTGAAAGTAAACCAGAGGGCCTGATCCACTTGTTCCTGGTCAGCAGGCCTACAGCACACACCCATTACAACATCAACTTTGTCTGGGCTTACCAGGAGATACAAGCTGCTTTACATTAATATTTCATGATATATAGATTTTCGAAGGAGTTTACAGATGTGCTTTTATATGTCTGTTGAATATTTCACCCTAACGTTTACAAGTAGACCAAAAAACCCCAAGTGGAATGACAGATTATAGACAAAAAGTCACACCACTGCAGGAAAATGAAGGGTAAAGACTAAATTCCTCATTGTATAATACAGTAATACATTATCAGACTTCTGCTAGGGTAGTGCAGCAAAACCCCTACATTTTTTGGACCACAGTCTTCAATGTTAAAGTAAATCATTATTAAAATTGATTATTCGTTTAGGGCTACAACAGTCCAATATCCTGTAGACTAGCTGACAAGGCATTTAGAGAATCAGTGTAAAATTTCAAATCTAGTGAAATGTGGAGGTAGGACCTTCAT
Source organism: Onychostruthus taczanowskii (assembly GCF_017590055.1). Taxonomy (NCBI): domain Eukaryota; kingdom Metazoa; phylum Chordata; class Aves; order Passeriformes; family Passeridae; genus Onychostruthus; species Onychostruthus taczanowskii. Next base: position 2,057,149 of record NW_024499906.1, read on the forward strand.
GCTGACATTGAGAGGAGATGCAAAAACTGATTCTTTAAACATTGAATTGGAAGGTGACAAAAGTAATGCTGTTCTTTTATCTTGACAAATATTTGTCATAGAAAAAAAAAATCATTAAAAGAGAGAAGTGTCCTTCTTTCCCACATAAAGTCTATAACAAGATAAGTACCTGGGATAGTTTTTGCTAGGGTTTTGTTAAGCAGCAGTACTTTTAAAATATAATTCTTTATTATAAATTTGGTAACTAAATAAGTAATGCAGGATTATTTATATTTGATAAAATCTGAGTTTATAGGTTTTTGTTATTCATCCTAGTAAGGGAGTTAAATTCTCCTCTATAACTTTATTAGTGTCTCTGTGATCAGCAGTTTTGGTTTTGAAGTCCTTGGCTATGTATAGGCCGTTAAAGACTATGGTCCAAAGCTTGACACATTGATCAAGCTCTTCCTAAAATGGATTGGCCTTATCTTTCTGTCCTAGGTGTTCTGACTCTAATGGGATTTCCCTATCTCCTGGCTGTTTACGCTATTTCATCTGCTCTGCATGTCTGTAATAAAAATAAATAAATAAAAGGTTACACTGTTTCCCTCAAATGTGGCAGGATGAAACTGGAAGTGTATGCGCTGCATGCCCTTGGAAGCACATGAAAACCATTGAAAGAATGAGGCTGCAGAGATTGTTTTCTGAAGGAGCATCAAATCAGTGCAGATGCTGCAGCTCACCAAATGGTGGCATGGTTTCCACCTCACTGCCCTTCGAGAGGTTTAGAAAGCAAACTATTCCATGGAAATGTAGAAATAATATCTTAATGAATGTAAGTAGATGCAGTAGTAAACATGTTTACGCAGTGAGCTGACAACAAGGAGTGTGGACTTCGGGAGCCAAGCTTATTTCATATTTCTTTTATTGAACAGCGCAGATATACCTGCTGAAGCCCAGGCAACATGATCCCAGGAATAGGTCTCAGCAAGGACAGAGGATATACGTGACTTTATACTTTCTATCCAACTTGCTTCTGAACCAGAATCACTGGATCAAATGTTAATTTGCATATAAATAACTCCTTCTAGACAGAGGAACAGCATTACTGTCATCTTCTAGATTAAGAACTTATTACTTTTGTTTTGGAAGACACTGATTTTTAACTTGTTGGTTGTTGTTCAGACAGTTATTCTACCTTACTTGTCAAAGCACATAATGATATTTAATACTTCCTGAAGTCATTTAAAAAAGACAATAAATAAGTATTTATCAGGATTCTGACAGGCTGAATATTTTTATCTGAAGGTTTCACAAAATCTTATAAGTCAAAATGATGATTGAATGCCTGGATATGAACAATTTCATGAAGTTACAACTAATGAGTAATTTAATGTGCTTAAACAGATATAGGCATATATCAGCAATTATGGACAGAAATTTGGGTGATATTAGTACATACAGTGTAAAATAGCTCTAGTCTATTTATTAAGTATATATCTCAGACCAATAACATAGAATTTGTTTGTATGCTTGATGGGTTGATTTTGGTTGTTGGGTTTTATCTGGGGAGAGGAGCTTTGTGTGTGTGTGCATTTACAGTAATTCTCTATGGATTTAAAACAGTAATATCATATCTGATTTGTTTTACTGGTATTTCACCAATTATCAAATATTATTCAGCAAATTCACTAGGTACTGTTTAGAATTTAGCTTTTCTGAAAATGGGTGCTACTCAGTAAATTTTCTGGATATAAAAATCTAAGTTAAGACTTTACTGACTGAGATTCAGCCCATCTGAAAGTCACCTCCATTCCCACAGCTAGAGTTTCCTTCTAGTTAGATACCTTTAAAGGCCTAAGATCACAGAAAGAATCACTGGTCATGGGTTGCATAAAAAAATTGTCAGTATTATTTTTTAACAGTAAAACATAAATTTTAAATGTTCTTTCAAATATTGCAAATTCTTCCATGTGGAGCTAAGCACAGAACAAAGAACGAGGTAATGAAAAAATCTATATGTACTGTAACAATGGATCAGATTTTATGCCATAGCAATGGCTGTATACTCAGCTACATGTTGGTGAGAAAATGAAAAGAACTCTCTAATGTTGATTTTTATCTCTTCAGCTACATCTGGAAAAAGTCTAAGTGCCATTATAGACCAAGTAAACTTTGCATAACTTTATGCAAGTGCAGACGTCTAAATGATGAGAATATTTTCCTAACTCTTTATTATACCCATGCATAATTTTTTATTTATATTTATTATACCCATGTAGAGACTTGGATAATTCCAAAATTCAATTCACACATGAGATGGATTTTTCTAGCCACTAGCAAATATTTGGAAAAAAGTTTGTCACAACTCATACTGTCCATGAGAAAAAATTCTGTCACAAAGTATATTTAAATATTTATTTAAACAAAAATAATAAGTGGCTATGGCTGCAGTTTCAACTGCTTAGAGAGCTACCTTGGGACCTGAAAAATTTGAGTGGTGTATTGTTTTCTTCAGGTAGGTCTCTTTTACTATGATCAATGTACTTTACATCCCTGTTGAATTCTGACTTCTTGTAGGGGTCATTGTTTCTTATTCCCTAATAATTCTACTAGGGATGTACAAACTTAATATATTTCCACCATTTACTGAGTTTGCCAAATCACAAGGAACAAGCACATGTTTTATGAACTCTCAGGTGGGTTCCAATGTAAAGAAATGAAAAAAAAAAAAAAGGTATATTTGTAGAGTCAGCTAGCAGCAAAAAAAAAGAAGGGGGAAAGCATTAAAAAAAGCCTTGTTTGGTTTTTTATGGTGACTCTCCTAGGAATAAATTGACTATGGTATGGGGTTTTTTACAGCTTGTAAAGTTATAGTCCTGACTGATGCTAAAGGTACCTTTTCCCAAAGGTATGGATTAAAAAAACTACAATCAAAGAGAAAAATAGAGGGTGCTACGTAGCATATTTCGTTTCTATTTCCATACTGTATAGCAAGACTTATTTAAATATGTTATTGATTGACAGATGTAGACAAAATGAAGTCATTGCTAGTTTCCAAATATTAAAAACACATAACTATTTTAGAACAGAGTCTCCTTTTGTTCAGAGGAATGTCAGATGTTAATTTGTCTGAAAATTAGTAAAGAACAAGAGTGTGGAGCTCAGTTATTGTTATTTAAGTATGGGGTTGAAATAATTATTATTTCCACTAAATAAGACCTTTCAAAAGTACCACAACACCAATCTTTCTTTAATGATCAATTTTAAAGCTTTTTGTTTGTTTGTTTATTTGGTTTTTTTGTTATATTCTAGTACTGAAAATGTTGAATAGATCCAGTAGTTTATTTCAATTCCATCAACTCTCAGCTCTAAGACACGCTTTTAAATCAAACCACAAAATAAGAACCGAGAACCTGGGCATGACTGAAGGCCACAGCTTCTCTAGATGATTTCTTTGAAGGCCCTAGAGGTACATTAGGGCACCAGTATGCAGTTAGCTGGGTAGTTTACCACAAGGCACCCAAACACAGACTGCCTGCGCTTCTGTGTGGAAAAGGTCTGAGTGGATTATGGGAAATGCTAAGTTTATGACTTCTTGGGTCTTTGGTTCCTTAAGTACCAGGAAAACTGCACATAGGAAAGCTAAGGACCCATAAGGACGTGAGTGTTCAGTAAAAATGATGACCTCCACAGTATTTCTGGTAGGTTAGAAATAAAAACTAGTTTGTGTCTAGATTTATGTTCAGGGTGGTAAAGTACTAGAGACAGAGTTACTGTGAGCATCCAGGGTTTCACTGGATACGTTTATATTATCAAATAAAATAGGCTCATTCTCCAGCATTAAGGACTGCTGGCACATCACAGCTCCAGAATATATACAATATATAGTATATACAGATTATGTGGCTTTTTCTATCCTGCCTCCTGGGAACTATCAATGGTCTAAATATTACCTGGAAGAGTGCTAGTTCACAGAAGTCAAAACAATGCCAGAGGCTAGAGCTCTCTATTAAAGAGTAAAGAAAATGTCCTGAGTTTAAATGTGTCCCAGTTCTATTTGTTTTACTGATAATAACAGAGTCATTAGGTTCAAACTGGAAGAGTTTGTGGATTTTGGTAAATCAGAGTTGACAGGAACTGATAGTTCTGATTTATTAAAACAATAGCAAAAATTGTACCTGAACACAGCTTCTGGGAAATAAATCCAAAAGAGTGGGAGACAGGATATCTTTTACGAACACTCAACACTTGCAGTCTGTCTTTTTTTTCTTATTTCCTTGATAACAGGATCTAAATTTCTTTTATATTTCTTTTTTATTGGGGCTAGTCTGCTATTAAATTAATCTTTACAAGTGAATCAGTCATCCTTGAGGAAAATGAGTAATATTTTCTTTGCAGTACTTTGTTAGTATTTGTTTTGCTGGTAGATAGGGTCAGAGATTGACACAGACCCCAACTGCAATTCAGTAAAATGTACAACTTCAATGAATCACAACAGGATAAGCTAAACAACACACATAATCATTACTATGAAATAATGCCTACAATGATTAAGAAAGATACGTCACCAGTTACCCCAATAAAGATCCAAGTCCAACAGACAATGAAGGACTGGAAAGCCATGACTGGTAACTGGGAACTGTACATCACCAGCTGGGAACTGTGCATCACCAGTTTCCCCACTACTTTAGAATCGTCCAAGTGCAAGAACATCAGCCATGGGAAGAAGCTGTCACTTCTGGAGAACCATGCACAGTGCTTGGGAAATGCAGGGGTGCATCCACCTTTGCAGGTTGGGAGGCTTCCCCACTTTGCTGTGACTATAGCCCAGCTTTTATAATGTTAAACAAAGAAGCGGACATAATTTCTAATTTCATTCTCCTGTTGGATTTATCCCAAAGCCTGTCCAGGGCTCAATGAGGTACAGAGAGATTTGTCTTTGAACCTATACCCTGCTGATAAGGTCAGGAGTGGTCTTATCCAGTTTCTAGATACAGAAAGGTAAACACATGTTTTGCCTGTAAACGAACACATATGACAGTACTTTGTTAATAAGTGAATATATATATATATATATATATATATATATATATATATATAAAACTTGATTGAAAGGTTCATCTATAGGGCAAATTTGTTTCAGGCCTTAGTACTTCAGTATTAGATGAAGAAACACAAATACACAAATTTAAGCATAAATGTTGAGTAGTGTATCCTGCTCTGGGATCCCCAGCACAGAAAGGGCATTAAGCTGTTAGACTGGGTACAAAATAGGGCCACCAAGTTGACAGATGGATGGAACACCTTGCCTATGAGGAAAGGCTCAGAGAACAGGGTTTGTTCAGCCTGGAAAAAAGAAGGCTTCTGGGTGACCTACTTGTGGCCTTCCAGTACCTGAAGGGAGCCTACAAGAAAGATGGAGAGAGAACATTTACAAGGGCATGTAGTGACAGGACAAGGGGGAATGGCTTCACACTGAAAATTGGTAGATTTAAATTAGTTATTAGGAAGAAATTCTTTATTGTAAGGATGGTGAAACACTGGAACAGGTTCCCCAGAAAAGTTGTGGACACCCCATCCCTGGAAATGTTTCAGGCCAGACTGGATGGGTCTCTGAGCAACATGTTATAGTGGAAAGTGTCCCTGCCTACAGCAGGGGTTTGGCACTAAATGATCTTTAGGGTGCCTTCCAAGCCAAATCGTTCTATGATAATCATTAGATACAGACTTTTTTGACATGTATTCCCTTTTCTAAAATTTTGATTCTAGAGAATATCTAACATGGATGGACATGTCTGCATGGGAATATGTCTCTGTTGAAATCAATTTTTTTTATAACATGCTGCTTTCTTTCTATAATCTATGATGATATAAAAAAAAAACAAAACAGGTTTTTATTATTTTTTATTATATCCTTGCCTTGCTCTTTTCACTAAAGAAGTGTTTTAATACATTAGAGAAAGAAAATTAAAAACAAGAGATACCACTACAATTCAAATTCTCATGAGAGGGAGATAGATGACAGAACTGTCCATACCCACATTATTTGGGATTTTGGAAGTCTTTGAGATTTTGGAAGTCTTTTTTTTTTTAGGACTTTCTATAAAATTTAGCCAAAATTTTAAGCCTTTTTTTTCACATCTGTCTTATACTATTATCAGTTGTTTGGCTTTGCATTTTGACAGACAGGCAAGGATAAATTTCAGAATGAGTGTAGAAAAAAACCCAAAACATTGTTTTCTTTGTGTTAATCATACAGTCATTTGGCAGAAAGCCGTAGCTTGTCCATACCTCGGAGAGATAATTTTAAATTTGGCAGCATGCTTGCTCTGCTATCTGGAATAGACCTTTTGACATATCTTAGAAAGCTCTCTGGACTTCAGCTAAGCTGCAAAACTCAGAAAACTGTAGGTTGCATGTATTCAGGAGGGCCTTGGTCAGTATTACTAAACTAGCATGTATTTTAATAAGCAAAATAAAATCTGGGCTTTTCCAGGGAGTGGAAGAAAGTTTTTTACAATGATGGAGCTGTAGATGTAAGCAACAAACAGACCTACAGCTGCTAGCAAGACAAAGCATTCAGCTTCTGACACACTGGTGGCTGAAACCAAAGCGCAGCTCAGCCTTTGCCTGCTGCGGCTGTTAATTGGCTCCTGCGACAAGAGTCAGAGAGATGCCTGTAAGTCTGAGTTAGTGCCTACAGTGTAAAACTGACTGACTTTTTGTTTCCTTGACCCGATGCATGTGCATGATTGCTCTTGATTTTACTCAGTAAGCAAGGGGAGAGGTCTAGAGTAGGTATTTTGTATTTCAAATCTCACCCTGTTCGGCTTCCAGAATGCAGCAGACTTCGTGCGTGTGTGTGTGTATGTGTTGTATTTACAGCTTCACAGGAATAATGTATCTCAATATTCTTCTAAAAACCGTAAAGAAATTATGCTAGTTCTAGTCTTAGAAGGAGAAAATTATTATTTGATTTATAAAGTTTTGTATAAAGGGAGGAAATTATATTACTCCATTCAATTTTTTAGATATCTGAAGCTAGAAGTACTCTAAAGATTTCAGGGTGGTGAATCATTGTTTCAGAACCTAAAGGTTTGGTAAAATTGCAATTCATGGGGAAAAAAAATCCTTATTAGTGATTCAAATGATAAAGGATGTTTGTTCTTATACATATGCCATAGCACATGGCTTCTCATAAAATGGAACTTTTCAACTTTTTCAATATAGACTATGACAGCAAGAATTTATGATTCAGGGACAAACACTCATTCAGTCATTATTTATCATAGAAGATTATAATGCTTGGCACTTTGTGTTACCTTTTGCATTTAGATTGCTAACTTATATGTGGCACTTTTACTGTACAACATGTTGGTCAATGTATTCTTTAATACTAAAATTGAGAAAAAAGGATCAAACAGAAAACATTATTTTCAAGGTCCAAAAAATAGTAAAAATTAATATTGATGTGAAACTTATCTGAAGTAATTTCACTCCTGAGTCTCTGGCCACTGAAATTGGAGAGAAAATCATAGGAAAATAGATCTTCAGATATTTCCTACTAAGCCAGTAGTACTTTTAAGCCAAAATCCCTGAAGAACAATTTATATCAAAATACTCTGGCACTTCCAATTTGAGCTTCCTGAAAATGAAAGAAAATAAATATAAGTGTTTAGACACCACAGAAAAATTTAAACAGAATGTGACACTAAAAGTAGGCAAAGGTTAGAGAAGTCTCATTTGTGACTCAACCGGTTCACTGATACAAGACAAAAGAGGTTTCAAAGAATGATTTTGTGTCATTCAGAAATAACTTGGGACATGAATTGCATCTATATTTCACCAAAAAACCCCCCAAAAAACAACAAAACCACTAACCACTCTTTTTCTTTAATCTCATTCTGAAAGTATACCATCTTCATATGATGTATGTAGTCATATGAACTCTATTCGGATTCTTAACACAGTGAAAGTGGATTGACCAGGAATGTCCTGCTTACTGACTTATAATTAAATGTAATTTGTCATAGATATTTATTGCTTCAAGAAGCATATTTGAATATAAGTTCCCACTTTCTTGAAATACTCTCACAGCAAAATATCAATTTTTCCTTCAATATTTAACAGGGAACTAAATGATGGCAAAGAATAATAATGAAAATATTCCATCATTTTAAAAATAATTTCAAAGGAAAAAAAAAAAAAATCAAACCTTCCCCATTCCCATTTTCATTAACTTTTTTACAGGAATTGAAATTTTGCAATGGAGAGTAAGAGGTGTCTGAATTTTAGCTGCTGATAAAAATGAAGAATGTATTCCTTGTCTGGTAGAGCCAGCTCAAGAATTTTAAATATAAGTTCTGAATTCACTCGGATTTTTACTAAGCATTGGGAACATTTTAGCAGCTCTATATCAAGTCTGATTGAGAAAAGCTGGGTGAGAACATCTCTCAACAGTGGAGGTGTGTCCAGGTTATCTGTCCACAGGACTGAACCATTTAAATAATATCCCTTTGTGAACATTTAAACAGAGAGACCAGAAAACCATTAATACACATCACGTTCCAGTAGGAAGGTATGAGCTGGAATCTGGGAGGGATGTAGCAAACCTTTCAGCTTCATCCAGCTATACAATTGTTTCTGGAATGAACATCTATTTCATTATGTAAAAAAAAACCACATCAAGAAAAGTTTTGTCTCTGTTGCATGTTAAACTTCTATAATAGCTCCATTGAGGGGTAGGACAGTGTACCATCACAAAGAGTCATGTCCACAATCAAAGTAGAAATGTTGATATAAAGGGTATGAATTCATGAGGTCTCAATCTCACGAGAACTAGGTAGATTTCTCAAGTCAATGATGTAAAATGTGTGCTACCAGAGCAATTCAGATGTTACTCTTTTCAGCACACCCTGACACCCATAGTACAGGAGACAGTGTTTGAAACTGACGCAGAAATTAGATGACACAAGCAAGATATAAAGTAAAACCATGCTCATCTGAATATTTCACTTACACAGTGAATAATAATATAAATATTTAGATATTTCCTCAGAAGCATTCAATATTTTATTCAAAACAAATTTTATATTGTCTTAGTACCACTTCATAGAATTTCTCTAAAGAGATTTAAAGTTTGTTTAAACAAAAAATGTTAGATATTCCCAGAGCTGACATGATTATGCTGTCTTCTATTTTAACAATGTTCTAGCAATAGTATTCTTACTGCTCAATCCACTCACTGTAGCTGTTCTTAAAGGTATTCTTCCGCTTTTTTTTTTCCCTTTTGTTGTTCTATTATGTAGCTGATACAAGTGTGATTTTAACATGAAATTTGTTAACTGTGTTGCTTTGTAGACTAATAGATTTTCAGAATAGATGTGTAGAATGTAATGAATTGTATTGAAGCTAGTTTTACAATGGTCACAGTCTATCAAACTGCTGAAGGAAGGCAGCAAAAATTATTTCATGCCTCTTTACAAATACCAAAACACTTAATCTAGTCATCTTTTCCCTGAACTGATATATTTTATTCCTGTGTTCCTGTATTTCTTTCCAGAAACATAAGCACTAATATAATTTCCAGTGCAGCAGAGATTCTAGTGCTTGAGGATTTTATCATTTATGGGTGGGGTATGTGCTTAGAGCACTGATACATTATGCAGTATGAAGTTCTGCTGAATTCCTGGTTCCATTTCGTATTTTCCCAAAAATTAATTTAGCCTGTGTTAGCTGTTCAAATTTTGCTGGACCTCTGCAACATTTTAACACACATAAAGGCAGCAGGAACAGCAATCAGCTTGCCTTGGCTTGGGCACTTTACAGGAACACCTTTAAGGAAGTGCAAGTGTGTTCCAAAGTGCTGGATTCACCTAATGACTACACTTCTGTTTACCAATTAGCTTGCTGTAATTGGACAAGGCACTTTGCACATGGGTAAAACTGGCATGAAATTCTCACCTTGAAGAGGTGAATGTAGCAGTGACTTCCAAAGGAAGAAAGATGATTTATCCTGAAGAGCAGCTTGCAGGCAATGTGACGAGTTTGCAGACTTGACCAGGGACACACTGGAATGTTCCAGCCCTCAGGAACCCCATAGTGCAGACCTCAGTGGGTAGTGTGGATGCCTTTAAATTGTGCTAAGGGTCTGTCCCTGTACCACCCCTTCTCCCCTTTCTAATCAGGGCCAGACGAAACAGCAAATACCACAGCAGAAAGTGCCTAAAACTGCTTCATCCCATTGTTGAAACCATTGCTCAGAAGAGAATATAAACATACTCTAGGACAATTTTTGCACATCTTAACTGCAAAAATGCTCTTTCTCTTGATAGTCCCTCTATGTGAGTGTGCAAGAGACAGGATAATATGCTGAGGAGCGGAAAGAGCATAACCTAGAGGTAACTTGGCAAGAAAGGAGACAGATGGCTGAACTGAAAGCATCAGAGGCTTGCTCCCAAAGTACCTCCCAAAATAGAGTCGGTTGTAAATTAGAATTGCCCTTTATAAACAAGGTGTATTGCTCTAAAATCTGGCCATCTGATTATGGGTGCAGATGGTCTGTCACTGTGGGGATTTAAAGGTGTAAAGGGATACATGACAGGTAAGTGCCCCAGGCTCATGTCTCAGTGGCCTAAGGTTATACAGGCTAGATTCAGTTTGTAATTCTTTTTGAACAAGTTGTTTGTGGGGTTTTTTGTTTTGTTTTTTTTTTTTTTTTTTTTTTTTTTTGTTTGTTTGTTGTTTTATTTGAATATAAGATTACTAACAAAAGTGTCAATGCTGTTGCTTCTTTGAGTGTGCAAGTTATGGACACTGCTTCAGTACATTAAGACAAAGACCATAAACTATTTTTATATGGACCACAGAGCAATCTAAGATATTCTGAAAGAGCATGTTTGCTGTAGATCTAGAATATTTAAATATTTGCAGTGAGTTATATATGTATATGTATATGAATCTAGTTATTGATATACTTCTGCTCACATATATAGCTGTATACAGAAGTTTACAAATACATAGTGATATACACAGATTTATAAATACATATATACTCCTGTGTAATCAGCATATACATAAATATGAACACTGGCAAAGGAGGGCTTACTTCTTCAGGTAGAATTGCTGTGTACTGTTGTTAGAGCACTACAAAGTAAACTGACCAAACAGCTCATAATCAAAACAAAATTGATAATAACCTAGACTTATAAAAACAGTGCTCATTAAAGTATATTAATAATATATGTTTAGTTATGATACCAAAAAAAACCCACCATCAGTACAATGAAATTAATTTATGTTTGCTGCTTATTTAGGAACTTGCTGTCTTAGTATTAAAGAGTTGGCTTGTAATGCAAATAATCATGTTCTTTTATCACATTATCAGAAAATTTACAGGTCCTTCTGAGCTGTGGACATCTGCGTCCACAGATACTGTGGCACCTGGCTTAACATGTGGGGAACAAAAAGAAACTGTTCCACTAAAATACTTAAGATGCTTAAACCAGGCTCTAAATAGCTCTCCATTAATTTATGAGGCACATAAAGTATACAGTACATTTCAAAGCATTCCTTATTCTATCCTAATCCCAAATTCAGGGTGAATAAGTTTAACTAAAATCACATATTGTTTGCCCATTTATGCATGTTTTTATATGCACATTATACACAGAATTTTTGTTGGGTATTGAGATAATCCTGGGCTGGACCTCTAAATAGTTGCTAAGAGTCAATGCAGGTAAATTTCAATGCAATATGTAGGATGGTGTCACATTGTTGTGTCCTTATGGACTCAGGTGAGTCACTTTGTGTAACTTGATTCCCTTCTAATCCTCAGTTTCTTATGTCTATCTAAAATTAAATAAAAAGTATAATAACAAATTGAAGGTCAATGACCATCTCCTATGACTTTCTGTATTTCATATTGAAAATACAATATAGCAAAAAGAATACTTTACTACCATGGAGAAGATTAAATGTGGTACAATTTTATTTCTGAAAAAAACTTTTTCATCTTCAAAACAGTCTGGTTTTCATCTCACGTTAAAATTTTACAGTTATATTGTTAAGTTTGGACACTAAAAGTCTGAGATGGAGGGGGATATTAAAAGTCTGAGAAATATTATTGTTTACTTTTCCATATTTATTTTGTAATTGTTCATTCTTCTAATTTGGATTTATTTGAGATAGTAGGAATTATTTTCAAAAAGGACATTAACAACCTCTGGATATTATTAATGTGTAACATTCAAAAAATATTTCCTAAAATGTTTCTTTGATAGCAGACTAATCCTTTAAATTCTTTTCTTATTTAGCTCAATTACCTTCAAGAAAAAAAAATTTGAATATCAAGCAGACAAATACAAGGACAGAATACACTACTGGAATTAATATCTATGCAGCATGAGAAGAAGTGCAGACATATCAGGGGTCTCAAAATGATAAAAAACATACACTTCAGTAACCTCTTAGCCACCAAGGGAATGTCCTTACATCTCTGTATGCATTTCTGGAATCCTTTAGGATGAATTATTCTTTATAACAAAGACAGAATAAAGCTTGCAAGTAGGGTTTGCATGCTCAAAAAAGACTGTTTAATATTTTTGGCAATTCCAAGTGGCTAATGGAAAACAGTACCTCTCCCTACAGACTTTATATCACCTGCCATTATTAAAAAACGCCATTGTCCAGCAGGGTGACAATATATGTAGGTTAGCCTGGTGACAATATGTAGGTTAGTTGTTGCAATAAGTTTCAGTTTTCCTATGAAGACTGGCAGTTTAATACAACCTCATATAGTTAAAAGTAATTGTGAGGACAGAAAGCAAAGGTGTTTTGTTTTTTTCTCCTTAATTAAAACTTCTAGAAATAGGGACAGTTTTATATCAGTAGTGCCTTAAACGGAGATGCAACTCTACTCTTAGTGTCTTATATGGAATTGCTGGTCAACCAAGAGAAATGTATATTTTATTTGGGGAAGTGTAAGGGAACCTTAAGGATGCCGTGAACCAGCACAATGACTTTCACAGCTGGAGCCTGTATGGAAATGCTAAGACCATGCTTTAATTCCTGTTGCACACTAAAGGCAATATTCCTGATCTTGCACTATTTAGAGCTATGGCAAAACTTTCATTTGTTTAACTGACAGTTGGACTAGACCCTGAATCACTTGCTCACTCAATAAGTGTAATTTTCTGTATCTATGGGCAAGTTTAAAAAAAACCAAAACAACCAAAACCTGGACCCAAACTGTTTCAGCAGAATTCTCCTTACTGATGGAAAATGGTTAGAAGTATTTAATCCTCCTTGAATCTTAGAGGATTAACTCCCAAAGTTACTTACAATTCAGAGGATAGCTCATATTTTCACACAAATACAGTTTTAATACTTGGTCAGGACTTCCTCTCTTTGAAATTCAGCCCTGTGATCTTGTAATGAACTAAACTAGTTTTCTATCTGTCATACATTTATACCAGATGCAATATTTGTATCTGTACCTAGTGCTTAAATGGATATTGTCAGTAATGGAATTTTAAATTTATTTAAGACTGGTCACTACAACAGAAATTCCTAAAGTGGTTGCAGAGTCTCAATTGATTAAGCTGCCACAATTTGTTATATGTTTGTGAGAAAGTACTTGGGAATAGTGGGGGAGTGGTGCTGCCTTATTTGTTTAAATGCTATGGAAGTTTTAGCCCTAACTCTTCATGCATAACCAATATAACAACCAGAAAATATTGTGCTCTTGAACAGAAAGGTGGTACTTAATGTTATCTCATATGCTGTTAATAGGTATATTCAGTCTCTTAATTTTATTCTTTTTATTAACTATATGTATATTTATGTCATCTATACATTAGAAAATCTGTTGCTAACACATGTTCAGAAGGCAAATTCATTATCTGCACTAGCTTGCTTACATTGTTTTAGAGCTATTAGGTCTAAATGTGCTACAGCCTACAGGTGTATTCTGAATCCCAAGCTACCCTTTCCAGACATAATTTTAAAACATTGCTTTAAAAGCCCTTGGAGGCCCCTGAGCCATTTGAGCTTGGTTTAATTCTTTTTTTTTCTGTACATTTTGTAGCACATTTGTAAGAGTGTGCCCCAGAGCAGTAAGCAAAATCTATCAATAAAATCATCTGAAATTTGTCCTTCTATTCACCCTTAGACTTGTTTGGATTTTTTTGAACTTTATTATTATTATTTAAATTACTTAACAAATGGTGAATACAGTTTTGTGTGTTCCCTTACAGTTGGCTGCAGTCATTCTTGGTAATCAGTTACTGGTGTTACATCTTCTTAATTGTACAACAGATACAGAACTGGAACAATGCATGCATAAGCGCACTCTGGTTTCATTTAATACTTGAATGACTCTGAAAGGAGGGGGGTGATAATATTCTACAGCGTCAAACAAAATTCAAGATTCTTCATTGCTGTTTTAGTGCTGTGTTGCAATCTGGACAAACAGAAATCCTTCTGTCCTTGTCCTTAGTAATATCAGCTGTTACCAGCTGTCTGAAAAGCCACATGAAGCCTTTACCAATGCAGACAAACACCTATGAAAGAGGAGAGGCCACAACTGCGTCATCAGTCATCTATTTCTGATCATGGTGGCTTCATGCTGGGGTTATAATCAAACTGTTGAAAACTTTTTTGTGTTAAGCAAAGATTAAACACAGCAAGCTTGTCATTCTGTGAGGCGCATGTGAGTCTAAAGCATAATTACTTTCTGTATTGCTTATATATAAGCTTGGGCTCTGTTTAAGGCATAGGGTTGAGTATTAGAAGGCATACCTTTTAGAAGGCAGATTCTCAGCATATTCACCGACTTAATATGCATCCAGGCGCTCAGTCTTGCAGTCTGCTAGGTCAGTAAAAAGATTGACTGCAATATGCAGCAGTGTCAGTTTGATTTTTGTAAGCATACTGTGAACACTTTAGGCCAAGCTACAAGCAATTAAATAAAAAACAATGCAGGTAAATATTTCATGGGTCCCTGTATATTGCTAAATGTAGAAGGGGAAGGATAAATCTAGAGCATCAAATCTGCAAGGCTATACCAATTCCAGCAAAGTTAACAGAGATGTATTATGGGTACATGCACATAGTTGTTAAACCTATCACGTTAAAGTGTTAAGAAAGCACATCCCATCATTTAATTTGTGCCAGCCACCACTCTAAACAGTGCTTGACCCCGATTTGCCATTCCCATGTGCTCAGGGCTGTTTGCAATAAGCAATGTATTGTGGCAAGCCTGACTAGAGGGTTAGGTCTGTGTCTATAAGCCATGCCACACTGCCCAGGCTTAGGGCCAAACCCAGACCATGGCACACAATCACGCAGTACATGAAGTGCTATTGTTCCCTCTGCTCATCTGTATTTTGGGTCCATATCTCAGGTTTGGTTTATTCCAAGTAGATCTCTCCAAGACAAATCTGACTTATTGAGTCAATTTGGGTTTATAACAAGTTTCTTTCAGATGACTCCAGGGTCAGGCATTAGTCCCTGGCCTGTCCTTATATATCAAGTTAAACAGAGACAAAATTTAACTATTGTAAACCTGTTTTGAAGCCTACTTCCTGTATCATAGGTACAACTGGAGAAATTTGAAGATACAATATCATCTGTCTTCTGAAATGTTTCTACAAGGTTTTGCCAGAATTTCTTCTGTTAATGGAATGTTTAATAAATGCTTATTTCATTACTTACTTGCGACAAGAGGATTAAAAAGGTAGACAAGAACAATATAAAACCATGTCTTCTGTCCTTTTATAGCAGTGAGCTTTGAAAGATGTATTCCACATCTGCTAAGCCATTTACCCCAAGACAATTCACAGGAAATTCAATAAAGAAATTTCTCCTGAGCTGTCCAATATCCATCATTACAGATTCAGTAGTCTTAACACAATACAGTTTTCTGCTTGTTGCTTAAGGCATTAAAAAATACATTGACAAAACAGCACAAGATTTCCTATTAAATGACACACATTAGGAGAAAAAAACCCCAACAACATATGTTGGGAGGTTTTTTATTATGTAAAAGCACTTTACACACATAAGAAATAAGAAAACCATTCTTTTGAACCATATTCTCACCCCATACTGTGGCATCTTTACTGATTAATTGATATAAATTTAAAAAATATTACCATGCTTAAATTTGAATAAGCTGTACAAATGGGTTTCACAACTTGTCAGATACACACTGCTTAGGAAATCAAGAAACCAATCAAACAAACCAACAAAACAAAGAAAGCTGATGTCTCTAAGGCATCTGTAATAGACATCTCAATATCTCCCTTATTCTGGTATTAGACACAGTCCAGGACAGCAGCAGTCTTGCTTGTTTTTCTACTTTCCATGCTCAGAAAAATGGAGTGTTTTAAATTCCATGCTCTGGGTATATCTTCCTCTTTAATTAATGGTTTTAAATCCATTCTTGAATGCTAAATTCATTTATTTATTTTAAAGGCAAAATAAAAATAAAATTGAATTTTATTTGTACTAGATGATGTTTCATGCATCTAAAATTTGTGCCACATATGAGGTAATACTTCTTTCTCTGCAAATACTGTAATTCTGTGACCTATGATACATTATACCCAGAACTAGTAAGGGCCACAGGCTTTGCAATAAGGTTGCAAGGTCTTAGGACTGAGGTTTGTTAGGATTCCCTTTTCTGAACTTTTTTTGACCTGCCTGCAGCTTTGTTTTATTTGGTTTACCTCGAAAAGCAATTTTTTTTTCTGATGAGGTGGTTATGGTTAATTTTTTTGGCTATCATTACACAGTGCAACCACAGTATAATAGAGATAGTAGTGACAAGTAGGGAGGGGTTTTTATGAATAATGAGGTGTTTATGGTTCTAATATAATGATGCAGAAAAATGCAGTCCTGGTCTGATAGCAGAAGCTTAGAGTAGTGGGGATGTAGTACAGGAAAGCACAGGAATGGAGTGATATAGGCTGGATGCAGGAAGGCACTGGAGACACACGAGCAGTTACAGAAATTCATATCTGGAGCTGAACAAAACTAGCTTGAGAAGTAGCAAAAAAAATAAAAAGGAGTATCTAACATGCCAAAAAGCTGTCATACATTTTATATTGAGATATAATATGCAGTTGCAGACCAATAAAGAAAAAGAAAGTTGTAAAATTATTTTAGAAAACACATTACAATTATTCTTATTGAATAGTAGAATGAGGAAAAAGAAAATCTCAACATTAACATCAACAATATTCTTCCTGGTGAATTGCTGCTAACAATTCACTGTAGCAACTCCTACACCAGCGCCAGGATGAAATTGATCCCAGACCTAGAGAAGAATGAGAAGGGATAATAACAGAAAAAGCATGAAAATTAAACGTGTCCAAAACGGTTTTAATTTTATTACTGCTATCATTGAAAACTTTTTCGGTAGAGAAGCATTATTTCCTTTTCTGTAATAATTTGACCTAAACTAATAATACTTCCTAGATTAGATTTTTAAAATAGCCACTACACTAACAACAAATTATTTTGTTTATACAGGAGTGCTCTTTCCTCTTTCGCCATAAACAAGATTTTAACTTGGGAATATTGAATAAAGTCTGAACTGAAAGGAAAAGGAGTGGTCTAAAAGCTGTCTCAATTACTAGAACTGCTTATTGCTCAAATGTGTTTTGCTTCCTTTTTCAAGCCTGATTAGAGAGAGAAAAGCAATAAGGGTCATCTTAGCTCCCCTGACGCAAAAACATTTAGTGACATCCGAGAAGCCCTGAGGTACCCAAGATATCTATAAGAAGCTGTCAAGCATGACATAAAACCTATGAATGACCCATATCCCTTCTGGACTGTGAGTAGCAGGTTACTTGGGATAATCTAGGGAATCTCAAATGGCATTAGAGGTCTCTGTTCTGGCAATTTACACCAGAAAAATGCTACTAGATCTGGCTTAGAGGACATTGTCTGAGTTTTGAGTAGTTTTCCTTATAAAATATGACATTTTACCTCCATATGGAATATTGCCTTGACAAAGAGGGCATTCTGATACCAGGTCAAATTCAGCAAAAACCTTGAGGAATACCTTCAGTGCAGGTAGCTCGGGGTGCAGATGCAGTGGGAGCTGCAGGCTGTGCTCTGGGCAGCTGGAGCCCTGAGGCAAGGGTCTGGGAACTGTCAACCCTCTGCAGAGCAAAGAGCATGGAACACCCAGGTTACTTTGCTATTTAGTTATTGCACCAGGACTAAATTATTTTAATTATCTGGGCCTCTCAGACTCTGCTGTAAAAACCTGGGGTTGAATCAGTGGGGAAACTCAGTGTGACTGTGTGAGTTTTGGGGGAGTGGCTGCAAAGGGCCTGGCTCCCAGCTCAGGTGGTGTGAGAGGGCTGACAGAGTGGATCCAGGACAGCTGACAGGGAAGCTTCCTTACTAATCCTCGCAGGAATGTCTTACTGACAATTATGACCTCGTCCCTCTGTGGCACTCATGTTATTTATTTGTAATAGTGATGCTTAAAGTTTGCAAAACACAAACTCCTTCACAGAACCATGATTTACCTGAATACTAGCCCAAACTTTTCAAATTTCTATGTGAACTCTGAGTTCCTAATTTCATGCCAGATTCAGAAGCATCTTTGTTTCTCTCTTTAAATTGGTTTTCCACAAGTATGAGAAACACTACTTAAAGAAACTGACTACCTATAACACTAATTGCAAAGGATGTTTCTGAGGCAATTGTTACACAGAATCACATTGCTGATAATGACATCATATATGGTACTAATATCTTTAAAATTCAAAAAGAAAATACTTTAAAAAATTCAGACAAAAAAAACTTTAAATGCTTTATTTTTTGGACAAGTTCTTAAATTTTTAAACATTAGAATTCCTATTTTGATTAAATTTGCATAACTGCTGGATGGAAAAAAAGCTTTATCACTTCTTTCTTTCACATTATGCTAGTTCTGCAGGGACATGACAGAATTTACAGGATGATTACCACAAGCAAGTAATTCAGAAATATCGGTTTAAAAAATCCAAAAGTTCAGTTTGAAATAGTATTCAAAGCCACTACTTTGTAATGTTTTCCTCCATGAGAGCATTCAATTTGTTTTGGTGAGGAACAAATAAAAGGAATAGTTTTTCTCTTAAAAAGTTTTTTTTTCATATTTTCAGATCAATCCTATTTTAGTCCATTGACTGACATTTTATCTCCATAGCATAAAAAATATTTTTAATAGATGTCAGGAACTATTTTCAGGAGCATGACAATGATAGTTGCCTGATTTGGTACTGGACTAGAAGACAGATGCAGAAGCGTAGATACAAACGACCTTAAATAAGAATTGGTATTACTGAAGATGATCTTGCAACAAAAAACATCCTGTATCCCAGTCCCTCATACAAAACAGATTTTAATCAACAGCTGTTACTTTCAGGTAAAGGACACATTTAGTTGGTACTTTCTGGGGTTGAGTAAGTTCTAAATGGAGTGAAGAGAAACGGGACAATCTGGCACAGACCTTGCTGTGTACCAGCCCATCAGCAACACACTGAAAAATTTTGCTATAAAGACACTAGAAATATAGCAAATGACATAAGCAAATGCTGATCTTGGCATTGTAAAGAGAGTTATTCTTTTAAGGCTTCCTGTTTCTCCACTCTACTAGGTATATTATTTATTTTCTTTTCTAACAGGGAGACATATTCTTGTTTTCCTTAGACCTAATGAGGTGGATCCTTACATCCTTTCTCTTATTTCCCTGGTCTCCACAAAGAACTTTAAGTTGGAAAAGGCAATTAGGGGTGTCAAGGTTTGATGTTAATGCTTCCTTTTGGAAGCATTAACATCAAACCTTGGTCAATGCTTCCTTTTTTTTCTTTAGAGACTTGTCTTTATATATAGATAACAAAGAAGCAATTAATTGCTTGAACTTTATAAAAAAAAAAGGAGGATCAGTTGTTTAGGACAAGCATTTTACTAGGGTTTAATGTATCTACCGTCAGTGCTTATTAATTACAGGATTCATTTTCCGATACATGTGACATTTTTGCATGTTTATTTGCCTTCAAGTAAATCATAAAATGTGTTTTCACATCCTATATCTTTCCATTTTCTGACTTTGTTTTTGCCTTTCTGTTGACAGACTAATTGATTCTCCTTCAATTTTTTTCCAAAGAAAATACTATTTCCATAACCACTTTTGAAGGTTTTATCTTGAAAAAATTGAGCAGCTTGACACAAAAGGCCTTTATGTGGCAACTACAAAAATTTGAGTCTTAATGCTTCATAAAATTTAAGTCCATGTTTAAATTTGGGCCTATGAGGTCTATCAATCAATTATGAGTCTTACTCTTTGATATCATGGGTGAGTTGGAAATGTCCCTTTATCTATACATTACTGTATCCAAGATTCTAGCATTTTAGCCTGTATCAGTGAACGGTTTGTGTATTCACTGTCCCTTTTTAAACATTCCCCAGTTACATTATGAACATTTAAAAACTTAAGAGCGTGTAAAGATTTTCATGTCATGGTGAAAATCGACAAATGGATGATATGAACAATGTAATTTTTCTTAGTTGTTCCTCGCTGTATTGCATCCTATGTCTACAGTTTGCAGGCTGTATCAGTTTTTGAGGGTATTTTGGAGTAGATGGACATTGATCTGTTTTAGTATGACAGTATGGCGCAGCAGCTTGATGCACAACTGTATGTCTAGGCTATCTTCCCTACACACTTTCACATTTTGTCTTTATAAAAAAACCCCACCCAAACAAAGAAAAAGTCAACCTAGAAAACTTTTCAGTCTATTCTAATATTATTGCTCACAAGATAAGTTTTTGTCTGCTCTAATGCTACACATGTTTTCATCAGAGCACTGATGATTTTTGATCCTATTTAAATCTGTGTGATGAAAATGCTCTTGCTGATTTTATATTAAAATACACTGCTTTTATAGATAGCTGAGTGTCATTAACTTACCCGTTTTAGACATCAAACTTTTTTCTGTGTTACTGGAATTTTAAATTTATTTTCCTAAAATCGTTTCAAGCCAGTTACTTCATTTTCTCATAAGATTACTGTTAATTTTTATGTGCTTTCTTCAGCCTTCCTCATGAAACTAAACTGTGATGAAATCATTCCTCTTTGGATCGAAGAAGTATTTTTCACATGAGTTACCCAGCTTGACAAGAGCTTTAATACATTTTCCAGTGATGATTACAAGTGTGCTATTAGAATAAATGCTTACAGTTTTTATATGATTCTGATCAAATAATCTTTATGAAGGATTAAAAGGCATAAGTCTGTAGAGAGAGGAAAAGTCTGGCAGATGAATCCTCTGACTTGTAAGCTGTGTGAAATCCTTCTTTAAATTCTACTTTAATAACTCCCTTCTGACTTTTTCAAATCATTATATTTCATTAAAGAAAGAGTTCATACAGGTGTGTCTAAACATACTTTAACAGTCTAAACCAGCAGGAGCAGTATAGATGCAAATATATAGAAATTACACTGAAAGGAATGCAAAGAGAGAAATTCTAAGAATTTCAAAGAGGAATATGAAACTATGAGTAGTCTATATCTCAACTCCTTTCTGGACAGAAATTGATTTCTTTCAGAAAGATGTGAATTACTATAGTGAGCATCCTTCCCAAGTTTAAGCTCATGGTACTAAAGCTGAGACGATGTTTTGGACAATAGAAAGGGCATAATCAGATCCATCAGGTCAATGTGAGACTCTGAAGTTTTTGTAATCAGAAAAATTTTGGATTGTCTGACTATGGGATGACCTACTCAAAACCTGGTCTACTGATATCTGACCAGAATACACCTATCTCAGAGGGGAAAAAGGTTCTAGCAAAGGCGTTAGTGGGGTTTGCTGATAGAGTCTTGCACTACCTTGGATAGGGGAAAGGGGCAAAATCAGGCTAGCCAGTGATGAGCAACACCACGGCTTGCCAGCACTTGAGGAAATGAACACTAATGGAGCCCCTCAATCTGCTTCATGAGATTTTGGCTGCCGTGTACCAAACCTGAAATGTTCTTACACTAATGCAACCAGCATGAGAAACAAATGCCACAGTTCAAAACTTTGGCCCAGTCCCTGAGATCTGACATTGCTGACATTAATACATGAAATCTAGTGGGATGTATCCTGTGCTTGGATGGTCTATTGGATGTTTACAGGCTTTACAGGAGGGATAGACAGCAGAAGAGGCAGAAGGGTGGCACTGTATGCAATAAAAGGGGTAGAATGTATGGAGCTCACAACTGGCAGTAGCAGAATTGAGAACCTCTGGGTGAGAATCAAGGGACAAACAAATAATACAGATATTGTCATGGGAGTCAACTGTAGACCTTCTATCCAGGGCAGCAACACTGATTAATTACTCATTGAGGAACTAATGGACACTTGCAAGTCAACTTCTGTCAACTTGCCAGAAATTGACTGGAAGAATAACACAACTGGTACCACCTGAACCAGAAGATTCCTTAAAAATCTAGATGACAATTTTATGGAACAGCTGCTTAGTGAACTGACTCAGAAAGATACCTTCCTTTACTGCTCGTCAGCAGTGTGGATCTCAAGAGCAAAGTGGAGATTGGTGGCCATCTTGGCCACAGTGACCACAATGGGAATGAATTTAAAATCTCTGTCTGACAGGAAGAAAAGTGCCAGCAAAATCTCAACTCTGAACAGAACAGGAGACTTGAGGCTGCTCTGGGAATTAGTGAATTACATCCCCTGGGAAAATATTTTTGCAATTGTGTCCATCACTGCTGGTCACTTTTTAAACATTGCCTCCTAAGGGCGTAGGAACAAGCAATTACCAAATATTAGAAGTGAAGCAGATGAGGCAGAAGACTGGCTTAGGTGAACCGGAGTATTGTCTTGGACATATAGCAAAAAATGAACGTGTATGCTCTATGGAAGCAGGGTCAAGTGACATAGGAAGAATACAGAGAGATGCTCCTTACCACTGTAGGGGGAAAATTCATGTAGCCAAAGGTCAAATAGAGTTGAAGCTTCTAGAAATGTGAGTGACAATATAAAGGAGGTGTTTTTCAAATATATTAATGGCAATAGGCAGTGTAAAAATAACATCAGACCATTACAGGATGAGGATGGTCACCTCACAAACAGGGACAGGGACAAGGCAGAGGTGTTTAAGGCATTCTTTGCCTCCATCTTCAACATGGGTGATGGACCAAGGGTGTCTCAGTGCCCTGAGCTGGAGAACCATGACTGCTAGAATCATCAACTCACAGTTGAGTCTGGAATTGTGTGGGATCTGCATGTCCAGCTGGATCCCTATAAACTAAAACCACACCACTGTACATACTGCTATGGATAAATATAAATCACATCCCAGCAAGACAGATTACAGATTGCAGGTTAAAAAAAAAAAAACCAAACTTTTAAACTTTTTAGGCTGGTGTGATAGACACAAAATGCTTAGATTTTGTGACATCTAAGAAATTAAAGTAAATTTTTTATTACAATTAAAAAAGTGCACACTTTAAAGGATTGATCAGCAAGACAAGGATAAAACATCCTGTCCAGAATCCAGCTGATTCAAATACATTTTTTTTCCTTCCCTCCCCTTAAGATCAAGTTATTAAAATTGTTAGAGAGATGCCTCTGACCAAATTAAGGTGCAAATGAGACCATATGCTGAAGTTGATAGTATAAATTTTATTTAACAATAAATGAGAAATGTAGAGGGGAGAGGGAGGGCAGGACAGAAAGCAAGTGACAAAGATTAAGTAGAAAATGTCAATGCTCCATGGATCCTGACAGTCTCCCTTTGATGCTCTTTTTATGGTCTTCCCAGTGGTGAGGGTCCTGAAGGAAAGAAAATTCAATGTATTATCATATGTTCAGGCCAGGTGGGAATGTCCAAGTAGCTCCCCTACATGGCGAGGGGGGAGCTTGACACAGCCTCTTCCAAGAGCCTCTGGATCGGCTGCATCACTCTGCATCACGTGCAGGGCTCTGGTGGAAGGCCTCAGGCAAGAGTCTGTGGGCTGTGCCTTGCCCCCACTGAACCCAGCCAGAGCTGATTTTCAGAACAGATGCTGGGTTTGGCTTTCCTTGGGGGTATATTCTTCTCCTTAGGCCAAAGATAACTAGAGAATAGTACCACCTTTATCACAGTCCAGCTTCTGTCAGGAAGCATATTTGAGTGGGAAGCGGGCTTTGGTGGTAGCAACAGCTTTATACAGTTTTGACTGTATAATTTTGTATAATGGGCAAAGTCCTTTTCTAACAACATTTAAGCCATTAACCATTACTTTTCAGATTCTCACACCTCTCCCACAGACTTAGTAGCTCTCCACAAAAATACCCAACATGCAAATTTACATGGATCATCTCAGACATCAGAATGTCTTCTTTTGATACAGATGAAAACTGTAATGTGGGAGAGAGTAGATTGTAATTTACATTTTGCATGTAAATTTACTGATGCCCTCAGAGTCTACAGCACAGATTCACAGATGTTCCTTCATGGGTGAAGATTTAAGCATCTAACCAGTCTGGAGAGAAATGACTACAAAAGATCCCAGGGGAAGCCTGTGACATAGCCAGGGACAACACTCCCCATTCCTGAGCTATGGACTGAGATGTAAGATCATACCTGTCTTGTTTTTGTATCATTAGAGGGAGAAGATAAAGTTGTTCTCAGTGTCTTTTCCTGGAACCATCTCTTTTTCTGATCAAGATTAATAGCCCAGTGGTCTCTCATGTACAGGTAGGACACCCTTGAGCTATAATAATGCTTCAATTTTTTCTTGAGATTTTTTTTACCTGAGTTTTACAAGGCAAGATGATACCTTCTAATGTGTTAAATGAGCTGTTCACAGTGAAAGATGGAAGGTTTTGCTCACCCAAGAGGAACTAAGAATTGCATGGTACCCTGTGGGATTTGGATCAGACAGTGGCCTGACCATTATTTCAGTTTTAAAATATTCTTCAGTCATATTGCTAAATCTACTTGCTATGTCAGAAGGTGAGAGGTAGGTCAGCAGGCCAGACACAGAACATATTTATATAAAGATGAGGAATTTATTAAAAACCAGTGAAGGGAAGACCACATTTCAGTTTATTGAACACAAAAAGAGGACCTTTACAAGAGGGGAGGAATAGGTTAGCTCCCAAGAGCAGTTTCATAGTCATATTCAGAAGTATTGTAAGAAACAGTTTTGATTTTGTGTGAAAATAAACCTTTCTGAAACTTCAGAAAAGTTGGGGATTTTCTTGCTTTCTCAATTTTTCGTTACCTTGCCTATATATAGCTTTGTCGGCATTCTATGCCTCATGAGATACTGGTGTTTTTTCATGTCTTTTATGAAAGACCTTCTGCTCAGGAAATATGGAGGTAAGGCATGCTGTAGCAGCTGCCACCGTCTCTCTAGTGCATCCCATTTTGCTGACTGATAAGACAAGCTCTAAGGCCATGTTGGTTTGCTTTGCTGCATAGATCCAGTGGATTTCTGAGCGCTGCAGTTTAGAAACCTTGAGATTGTTGTAACTTATGTTTTTCTTTCCCCCAAATTTCTCAGTATTGCAGACTTTATAGTTTGATCCCTTGGGTTTCCCTTTTTTCTCCCGTTCCTTGGTCTACAAGCTGGCAGAACTCCAAAGCCATCAAAAACATGTTTGCCAAACAGAGTTTTTGGTAAATAATCCAGTACCACTTCTAAATAAATTAATGTCTTCCAGCTAGCTCATATTTTGTATGCCAGTAATACTGAAAAATACATTTGTACATTTGAGGATTTGAAATCAAACATATTTGTCTTGGAAATCTAAAGGATTAATTTTTAAAGAACTATCTTCTGTCTTACCATGTAAGCATTCCTAATTCCCTTGATCAGCAGTCATTGGACAGTCAGTGGCACTTATTGCATATTTAACAATATTTTGCACTGATTTCTCACACTAGAAGTAGAGGTTAGTTGTTGCAGCAGTGACATACTAATCCTATTACTAGACAAATACAAGTTTTGGTCAGGTTGGAAGAAGCAAGTTCCAAACTGTCAAAATTCAAATATTTGTGCCATCTGAGGAGAAGAAACCAAAGCCTTTGTCTAAATGCTGAGGTGGCGTGGTATTGTAATGCTGCTTGTTACATAGGACCTGACTCCTGATGATATTCATCATCCAGCTCTACTGAAACATCTGCAGAGCTCATACCTATGGTGCATCTTTTGCCTCTAGAGGATAAAGCAATCAGACATGATTGCACAAGAGTTAATATTGTTGGTTTAGTCTTTGATTTTGCTTAGTTATGTAGCATTTTCTTCAATTTACTTTTCATGATGGTGAGTAATAATACATGTAGGGAAGAGAAAAACAAGGGTTTTTTTTATTTTTTTCCCTGGGACTTTGGTGTTTGGTTTTGTTTGTCCAGGTTAGCAGACCTTGAGGGATCTCAGATGATTGAAAGATCATGAACTGAAATTTAATCCATTTTAGGAAAGTGGAGGAAAGTAAGAAAAAAAGGAAAGATAGAAAATTTTGAAGGAAACTGAAAACATTTAATTTTCTGTTTTTCAGGATATGTTAAAAATAAGGCTGCTAGGAATAAACAGATGATTTCAATAGAAAAATAGAATTTAAATAGAAAAAATGCTGTTATTTCCCCCAGATGATACACCATAAGAAAATAAAAATTATTGCAAACTATAGTCATATTTCTAGCTGAAGTCTAGCCTCCTACAAATGACCATTTGCAGTTACTGACATTCAAAATCCAGGTTTACTACTATGTGGATCAAACAAAAAAATCATGCAGCTTGTTAACTTTATAAAGAACATAATGTCTACTCAATTTTGACTACAAAACATGGCAAGTTTTCCACATGTAATCATAACTCAAATAGAAAAAATCAATGCAGCCCAGATTTTAAATAGAGTGTCACACACACTAGCTAGCAAAAAACCAAAAAAAAAAGCAACACAGCATAAATATTTCATACAGTCATGTAGTCCAGATTACAAAGTATTTGAAAGATTTTAGATTTCATATAGTGCACAAACCTGTATAGGATATCTTTATAGGATATCTTTCATTCCACAGTAAGCTCAGGCATAATGTATGCATGCTGACATGTAGCATTGATTTTTTTCTTATGTAAGACTGTATTAATTTTTAAAGTTGATGCAGAAAAATGTGCACCTTTCAGAAACAGAAGTAAGAAAATGAATAAGCTCTGCAACAGAAACCTCCATTATGAAACTTTTTTTAATGGATATGGGCATTTAAAGAATACAAATTATCTTTTCAGTTTTTAAAAAATAGTTATTTAAAGGATAGCATTGTCTTTTATACTTTCATATTTGCAGATTTTATTTGCACAATCTTGCTTTAAAATTTAGCTCTTGTTCAAAAAAAAAGTTGATTTCTACAAGTGATGTTGTATAAAGTCAATAGCTGGAAGCAATCAGCATTCAATGACATTTTTTTCAGTGAAACAACAAATAAATAAAATAAATAAACAAACAAATTCAACCCTATAGCAAGCTCATTACGTGCCAGTTTAAAACTAGTGTCTACTGTGTATTTCTGAAAGCACCAAAAGCAAAATAATATATTTTATGCAAATTATTTAGAAGTATTCATCACAACATAGGAAATGCTGTACGGGAATATGCTCGTATGTAAACTTAAAATGCATTGCATTCCTCATCCATCTCTCTGGCTCGCCCAGCCTGACACCAGACTTTCATCAAGTTCTACAAAACAGCCAAGATTTTACATCTTGGAGTTTTCATTGTCATTGCATATATTGCTGCAGTGATACAGTACTGCAGAAATAAATGATAGAAATGTCATTTTAGCAGTGGGATTTCTAATTGGCATTCTCTTTACGACCTCTACATCAAACATAGGCACACACAGATTTTCCTCCCAAGTGATATCCACTCACTTTGGATATGTTTATTTATTCTGTGAAAGGGATATTTCCTCCAGGCCCATCCAATTTTGTTTACAAAAGAGTAGGAATGCCTCATATCATTCATGAAGAAAGCCCACAGATTGACAATCGACTGTTTACTTGATGGGGTGGGTGTTTGTTTGGTTTGGGGGGTTTGGGTTGTTCTATTGGGTTGTTATTTTCTGAGACTAATAATCCTATTAAAGAACTTCAGGCAAAGATTAATGACAGTTTGAAAGCATCCACCTCATTAAGGTTTCATCAGTTGCTTTTGGAATTAGAAAATGAAATAATGGAAATGCCAGCTCTGATTCCACTGACTCTCTTGTTAAGGGGAAAACAGCTTCATTTACTAACCAATACAAATAAATCTACTTGTAATTAGACTAGTGTCCTATTAAGATACAAAAATAAGGCCAAATATCGACAATGTAAGTGAACAGATTTGGTGTTATATACTATCTGTGTCTTTTCTGATCAGCAGTTGATTAAGTTAATGACTAGTAGAGTAAGCTTTGGACTACTTCAGATGTTTTATGGTGCATTGATTTGCTGGAAAGGTTTGGAGTGAATGCACAAAATGTCCTGTAGACTTTCTCACACATAACTGAGTAGCAAACCTAAAATGAAAATGGAGTAATGGTTACGAGGCTGTTTATTTCAGCTACTGTGAGGCTGAATGTATAATGCAGGCATGACAGCTAAATCTCCTCAACCAAGCTGTGAATTTGAGAACTGAAATTCAGTTTCAAAGAAGTGATTCACTCTTACTCATAACAAAAGGGTAAGTTTTGTGACAGCATTTGACAGAGAGAGGGATTAGGTAAAGATGGTAAAGAAGGAAGTTTCCCTGTAGATGTACACTGTATAAAATAAGCTGCAAACCAGAACAAAATTGTCACTCTTTTAAGAAGATGGCTTAAAGGTGGTAGCCACAGAACATCTTTTCTACAATTACACTTCGTGCTGATGGCAGTATTTGACTAGCTGAGTAGCTGATCTCCTTCCCCTGGAGACTGTAGCAGATGCTGATCTTGTGAATGAAACCAGAATAAGTATATTTTACTGTTAGATGTGTCACAAGGCAAAGCATGAAGCTGTTAGTTGTCAGAAGCAGAATGACATTGCCTACAAGCAGTTTTGAAATTGCAAAATCAAGATGGTTTTTCAGAAAAATTGTAATAATAATAATAATGATAATAATGATAATAGTAATAATACCAATAAAAATGACAACAACCATGATAATTATCAAGTTGTGAGCACCTACATCATGAAAAACAAAGTGAAAATCAGCTGTTTAGCCAAAAATTGTATTGATGAATGTTTTAGAATTAAAAATACAGAGAGAAAATGTCACATCAGAAGCAATTGTTTTCCTTGTTTTTTGCAGTCATATTTTCTCTTGCATTATTTGGTTGTGCTAATGTTAACCACCTACTTCTATCAATGAAAATTTTCAGATGCAATTTTGTTGACTGTAATAACAAGGCATCTACATAATCACTCAATTCACCAGATAGAAGTGGAAATATTGATTGATCACTCTTCCACACTTACTGATGTCCTGGTTATAATGTGAAACTCAAAAGCAGAGAAAACTCACCTGCTAAGCTTACCTAATGTATTAGCCATTGTCCATGTAAAATGTGATTCAACTGAAAAAGCATTATGTGCCCTTATTTTAAAAGCATCTTACGTGTATAAAACATTCTTTATAAAGAAGCCATCTGGTTTAAAAGTGAATTTCCATTGTGGAACTAGGTGTTGGACATGCCATAGAATCATAGAACAATTTAAGCTGAAAAAAACCCTTAATATGACCAAGTCTAGCTATTAAACTAACACTAACAAGTTCACCACTAAGCCATGTCCTTAGGCACAATGTTTACAGGTCTTTTCAATATCTCCAGGACTGATGACAGAAGAGAGAGCCTCGTCCACAGATGAACTCTGAGAATATAAAAACCCAGATGTTCTATGGTGGGATCCTTCTTGGGGGCAATGGCTCGGGTTGTTACTGGGTTACTGTGCCATGAATAAATGGCTTTATGGCATGAGTTGTACAGAAAATCATTCTATGAAAAGCCAATGTCCATAAAGGAGACAGAAGACTCCTGCAGCTTTATTCAACTGAAGTGAGAGAGTCCTCTGGGGCATATCATTGTGGGGTTTTTTTTCTCAGGTTTCAGAGGGTGCAGCCTCCTTTATACTAAATTCCTGACCTCACATTGTCCCCTTCCTTTCCCCACTGGCTGAGGTACAAGGAAGGTACAGCCTTCCCAAACTACCTACCACATACTCTCCCCTTGAACCTGTCATTTTACCCCAAAGTTCAGAAACTCTGGATCATGCTATTTGTCTGTTTCAGGAGTCAAACTCTCTGGGTTCTGTAACAAACGTGTGTCGTGAATTGGGTAGAGATATTAAGACCCATTTCAAAGACATTATCAACCATACCCTCACCCACTGAATTGTTTGTATAGACATTAGCACACATTTTTCCTATCTGAGACATCTGAGACTGCTGTGGGAAACACAGGGCTGAACCAGTGAGGAAATTTGGTCTGACTGTGGAGTGGGTGTGTGAGGAGCCAAGTGGGATATATCAGCCACTGGAGCCTCCTGCCATGAAGGGCCTTTGGTCTCAGTACAGTCTCTGGTGGTGGGAATGTGATTGCCAGGGAGTCTCATGAATGTTCAGATGGAGAAGTTTTCCATAAGACTGTTCTAAAGCTCAACAACCATTTTGGTACGTGAAAGACTTTCCTTTGTGTGTAAAGACAGTGCCTCTCAAAAGACATTTTTAAGCTTTTTTTTTTTTATTTTCTTAATTTTCTGGTGGCTGGGAGCTAGTTGTTGCCTTCATGCCTGTGGATGGAATGCTTCAGTCAGCACCATCTCAGCTCATCTGTTCTCACCATCACATGTGGGACATGACTGACATCACCTCCTCACCCACACCACCCACTGACAACCAGGGAAGCAGCAGAGCAGCATCCATCTCAGCCTCTACAGCCAGGCACATGGATTATTTAGGATGACATCATCAGGACATTGTGTATTTTTATGCCTTATTACTCCTTTTCTAGGAGAATGTGATCCATTCCTTACCTCTGGCAAAACACCTGTGTAATTGAAGTGTCCTAAAGCCTTCCTACCTATAACTTTCAGCTAACCATGCTTTGGATAAAGGTCCACACATGTAGTAGTGAAAAACTGTCAACACTGATGTATTGTCCAGAAAGTTCATGGCTGTGTGAACAAGACATGCTCTTTATCCCAGGAGCTGTGTACAGTTTCCTCAGGTCTTACCAGTTCAGGAAACAACAGATTAGTTTTGGTAGTTTTAATGTAAGTAATTTTTTATTTCTTTTTTCCTTTATTTTGTTTGGTTTTGTTTTGTTTTTCTGTCTGAATCCTTAATAACATTTAAACACATTGCCTTAAGGCTTGGTACCCAGTTCAGATACTAAAGTCTCGCTAGAAGGATAATATTCACTGGTCTAGCAAACAGATAGATTCTCATTTTAGTTTGAGGTTATGCTCATCCAGCCTAATCTTCTATGATAGATAAAGCACAGAATTTTCCCTTCTAATACCTGCCTGCTGCTCAGAAACTTGTACTTAGACACACAAAGTCTGTGTAAGAAAAGTTGCACAGGCTCTTTTCTATGTCTGCTTCCTCTTCTTATCTCAAAACCAGCTTGGTCTAGAAACTTATATGTTATTTGCCTTAAGCCCAAAGGTGAACTGTGCACAAGAGCATATGCTATGTGGCTAATTTCAAATGTACTTACTGAGGAAAAAAATATTAACTTCTAGATGCTGTGCAAAATCCCTACAAAGATAATGGCTTTAATGAAGACAGCCTGCAGGATTCACAGTCTCTTCTTACAGTTTCATAGCAGACCATGTTAGCACAAGTGCCTCTGTGGAAAATCACTCCATGAAAAGCCAGTGTCCAGAAAGATAGAGGAGTCCTGCAACTTTATTCAAATAAAACAAGAGAGTCCTCTGGGGCATACCATACGGGCTTTTTCTCTCCAGATTTCTGAGGACACAGTGTCCCTTTGTCCTAAACCCCCAGCCACACATTGCCATATTCCTTTCTCCATTGGCTAAGGTACTAGAGAGGTACAACCTTCCTGGACTGCCTACCACATACACTCCCCTTGTACGTGTCATATTCAAGTTCAGATGTTCGGGCTGTCTGGGTTCTGCAGTAGACTGTGTTGACCCATTTGTCTATTACCCTAAAGTTCAGGAGCCAAATTGTCTGGGTTCTGTTGCAAACTTGGACTCGAGCTTGGTAGAGATATTAAGACTCATTTCAAAGACGTTAAAACCCATATCCTCACCCATCAAAGTGTTTGTAAAGGCATTAGCACACATCTTTTCCTATGATGCCCAATTGTTCACTACTTAGCCAGCACCAATTCTCAATATTCAGCATTTTTCCACTTTGTGGTCACACAGATGTGTCCCAAGACAGCATATATCAAAGGATTTAATAGTTCGTGTCATGGCCTCACTTCCTAAATTCCCTGACAGCGCTTTCAAATTTTGGCAACCATTTTGCCTAAAACTTGAAGAAGTGTAAGGACATTGGTTTAGATGGTTTTTGTCCTGAAGCTTACTTTTTGAAAGGTCTTAACAACTACTAGAGTAGCAAACACAGTACACAGTAGCAGTTTTCCTTGAGGCATTTATTCAGCAAAACTCTTATATGTTTATTATTTTCTATATGCTTATCTGCATTCACAACACTACTTGGAGTTTGTTTATCTTATGGAAAATAACTGACTTTTTTTTTTTTTTTTTTTTTTTTTTTTTTTTTTTTTTTTTTTTTGTAATGCTAGTTGCAAAAGAGAAAAGTCTGTAAGATGTATTTATTCACATCCACATAGAATCACATCATATCAGAGTAATAGTTGATCTAGCGCTCAGCGTGACAGGTTGTTCATCTATCTGACCAAGGATGTTTTGGAAGAAAATACAAGGAAACTGGTAATGGAAAAATCTCTCCATGCAGAAATTTTTTCTCATTTCAGCTACATACCTCAAAGCATGAAAGTCTATTCATTTTAAAGGTAACCATGCATTTTCTCATGGTTCATGTAGAAAGCTAGTTTTGCCAGTTCATCCTCCCTACTGTACTGGTTTTTTACTTTGAATATCAGCATCTTGTGCAAATCTTTATTTCTGAATTGTGCTGAAGGTATTTCATGTTCTGAATTAAACAAGAGGTACCAAGTTCAGCAAGAACCAGAAAAACAGGTCTAAATTTCTTCACAAATATCTTAGGTTTCAATATTAATCTGAGTATTATTGCTTTTATTGTTTTCTACGAAGTCTTAAATACTAATCCAAACTCACATACACTGTGATAAGAAAATATTTAAATCTTGGTCTCAACTATATAATTTTGGTTCTGATTTGCATAGTGAAATTCAATTACAATGAAGATTTACTCCACCTAAGAAAGTACACTCACTGCAAATAAGTTGAGCACCATTATTCTAAGTTCTATTGCATTAGTGAAAGGAAGTAGGTAACCTATGTCTTCTTCTTAGGTAGGGGGGACCAATAAAATGGCAGGGTTCCTTAAGTAAGCTTTTATTTAGATACCTAAACTTATATGTGTTCATTCAGGGCATTTGTTTTCCCTGTTGAAATTTGATATATTCTGATCCAAATAAATGGGATTAATAATAAACCCAAAATCCTGTATTAACAGATTATAAATAAACTGATCTGGGCATATAAGTCTCACAGAATTTCCCAAAGAGTTGAGCTTGAGACACATCTAGGTTTCCTGTAAAAAGATTTCATAGGTTTGTTAGTTTATGTTGCTCTTTAAGTACACTCTTTGATTAGACAGTTAATGGGCTGCTTCCTTTTATTTAAAAACTGGTAGTCATCCTATTTCTTTTTTTATCTGGTTCCTCTTCTCACCTTCTAAAAATTACTACATGATTTACAGCAAAGTGCTGTATGCATCCTTCATAATTTAAGAATACTGTTGTTTAGTTTCATACACCTAATATAGGGGTTTTTCTTCTTCCTAATTAAAACACTCATATAAAATAATTTACTGAACCATAAGCTATGACAGTTCATATGAAAAAGTTCTAAGTTATTACATTTGCAACAGGCATTTAGTTATCAAAAGTGCAAAAAATTCTCTTGCCCCAACTCATCATAAATGTATTTTAAGCCATTTTTTCCTATACATTTAGCTAAAGATCAGTAATACTTACCTATGACCATAATGAATAAATAAAATGTTCAGGACGATAGTTATTTTTCTTTTAAAAGATTAGTTTATTTAAACAGAAAATTATGCTTTTAAAAAATCATTAATTTCTTTAGTTTCCCCTAAGTATGACCCTAGAAAACCTGCTGCTGTTCTATCACATCTCCCACTGGATCTGTATTTTGGAAAGGTCTGTTGGTAGTAAACAGCTTCATGAATATGTATGTCCTCATATAGACACTAAGTGATAGTAAAATGTGCATAAAAGTTCCAACCAGAACCCCATGACTCACTGAGTCTGCAAGTTTGACTTTTGACAGTTGTCAAATAGAAGACTCCTGCTTTGGTCTGAAATGGATACGAAACTTGCCATGCAGTTAATGATGGAATCTTCAATTTTTTTACTTCCACTTCTGTTTCTAGTTTATGTTTTTTCATGCTTCTTTTACAGAAACTCTTGCTTACTGAAAACTGAAGGTGATATCTTCCTTCCTTCCTTCCTTCCTTCCTCCCTTCCTTCCTTCCTTCCTCCCTTCCTTCCTTCCTTCCTCCCTCCCTCCCTCCCTTCCTTCTCTTCTTCCTCCCTCCTCGCCTTCATCCTGCCCTCCCTTACTCCCTTCTCTCTTTGCATTCTGAATATAATAATTAACAGATTATAAATAAATATGTCATATAAGATTATTTTTCTTTATTTTCTGAGTCTCAACAGAAAAATTCAGATATATCATTCTCATGAAAATATTTTGAGATGTGAAGTAATATATAAATGCCTTTAGACTGAAGTGCATCCATATCGATGACAATAACTCTAAAGAGAATAGATCTACTTTTGTCAACAATCTTACAATTTCTATTCATGAATAACTTATGCTCCATTTATGCTCAATTTCTGCCTAAGTTCCACTGCAAAGTTATACAACACACCTTTTGCATATAACATAGTGGTAGAATAAAACCTCACACATAGTCCAAACCTGAAAAAAAAAAAAAAAATTGAGGATATCCCAAATATTCATGAGCAGCCTGTTTTATCTGACAACTGAAAAACTAAGTCAAGTGTGTGGTGTTCAGACTAATGTCCCTGCAATGCCTTTCACTGGACTGGCAGTTACTTCATTAGGATTTAGCAGCTATTGCGACTTGGAAGAACAATGATAAACCAGAAAAAAGGGAAACATGCTGTTCCTTAATTGTGCTATGGCCTTGTTGTGGAAATTATAACCCTCAAAATAAAACAAATTATAACTAAAAGATTTATATCATTAACAGTAATGCTAACTTTAAAAATAACCAATTTAATGTTTGTTAGCTATCATAGGACATAGCTGAAGAAAAGAACAGAGCTGAGAAGAGGCAGAAAAGAAAGAAGGAAGAACTGCAAATAACCAGGGAGAAACCAGAACACAGATAGCAGAAAAACAGTTATGGCTAATTGTACAGAGTGTGAGGAAGGGAAGAAATAAGCTGCAAAAAAGTAATCAACAAATAGAAACACTTACAGCCAAAATCCTAATACGATAGTAGATATTAAAAAAATGATGCTTTCCTGTACTAAATAACAGCTACCAGAATTGGAATTCTCTTTCAGAGATAGGACTCGTTTATCATGACAACAAATTGCTGCCACACATGCAGAACTTTGAGCTGCTTTTATTCCCAATAACTAAATAAGGTGATGTTATTCCTTATATTGTGTATTTTTCTATTAACTTATTTTTGTTCAGGTCTGGAATATGAAGCTGTCTTGTGCAATAATACTTAAGCAACATTTTCCTAACCATTTTCTGAGGTGAAAAAATAATTATATATATATATGTATATTTGTAGAATAAATAATGTATATTTGTCCCTAATAATTTTCAGAATGAAATGAAATGTTAAATCTGAACTTCTGCCTGATATTACGTAGCATGCTGTGTTCTGCATGACACCTAATTGCACTATGTACTTTCAACACAAAAGTGTTGGCAATTGTTTCAATAGAAATTGTTATCTAGCTATTTTTGCAGGAAAGTAATTAATGTATGCCAGTGAAACCTGTAGCTTTGCATAAAATCAATGTAATTTTTTCTAGCAAGTATATTACTCATAAATGCATAATTCGGTATTGCTTAAAAGAACCTATGACTCCAATCATCTTTATCATACCTTAAAAAGAAAAAAACCAGCAGAATCTCACATTGAGATCTTGATCTTCTTCCTTCAGAGCAATGTCTTAAGGTTGTAAGGAAAAAAGCCAAATCACATACAAATTTCAAAAAGCAGAAGCCAGTCTAGAGAATTTGTATGGAAGCCTCTGTATTAACCTTCTGATTCAGAAGATTTAATGTAAAGAAATCCATAAAACTTAAACATAACTGGCAAAAAAAAACCCAAAAAACAAAAACAAAACAAACAAACAAACAAAAAAACCCCAAAAAACTCAAAAAAACCCTGCAGAAACCAAAAATAATACAAATCAACAAACAAAGAAACCAACAAAAAAGCCACACAGAGAATATATCTGTGTTTCACAGTAATTACTAAAGTCAGGGCAGGGTGATGAAAGAGTAAAGGCAGGGCCAACTCCAGCCACTTCTGGGGCAATTCCAGTCCTGTGCTGCTCAGGATAGTGGCTCACAGATGTACAGCACAGCAGTACCTGCATAAGTATTCCTGTCTGGATACACTTCTTCATCCAAGAATGTGGAAGCCCTGGAAGGAAGCTGCAGAAGGCTCCAAGGCCAAGCTGGGCTGGGCTGAGCTTAACTGTGCTGGCAGAGATGCTCCTGGAACTCCACACACTTTCCTGGTTATTTGCAGCTGGATAATTTGAAGATCTTTTTACCTAGCCCAAGCTGTATAAAGTTGCCAGATCTGCATGACTGATAAAGAAATTGTGCTGATTTTGACTGTGATAAGAGTCAATTTTATTCACAGTAGCTACTGTGGGGTTGTGTCTTGGATTTGTGCTGCAAATAGTGTTGCTGTCTTTGTTGCTGAGCAGTGTTTGCACAGTGCTAAGGCTTTTTCTGCCTCTCCCCCCATCCCACCATCAAGAAGCCTGGGGTTACACAAGGAGCTGGGAGGGGATGCAGTCACTACATTTGACTCCATTTGATCCAAGGTTTATCCCAGACTTTATGACATCATGGTCAGAATAAAGCTGGGGGAAGAAGGAGGTAGTGGGTGAACATTCAAAGGAATAGCATTTGTCTTCCCAAGTCACTGTTACAGGAGATGGAGCCCTGCTCTCCTGGAGATGGCTGAACACCTGCCTGCCCATGGGAAGCGGTGAATGAGTTCTGTGATTTGTTTTTCTTGCATGTGCGGCTTTTTCTTTATCTCACCCCATGAATCTTCCCGCTTTTACTCACCTGATTCTCAGCCCCATCTGACCCGGAGGGAGGCAGTGAGAGGCTGTGTGGTGCTTAGTTGCTGGCTGGGGTTAAACCACAATAGAAAAGTATAATTTTTTAATAGCTTGGCACTTATTTGAAGTAAGGGCAGGATTTTCAGACTTTTAAGAAGTCTTTTTTTTTTTTTTAAAGGACTCAGTCACAACAGCTGATACTGTAATTTTTTTTGTGTACCATGATATTTCTCTGTGCTTGCTCAGATTTTTGTATATGTTATAGCTGAACTTGGGTGCACATACTTTTAACCATTTTAGCCAAAGTGGATCAAGGTAAAGTTTATATTACTAAAGGAATAGCCACAGGCTTGTCTTTCTTTTTCCTAACACCAGGTAGGCTATGTCATTTTAATATTATGAAATGATAAAAAATTTACATACAGAGAAGTCATATTTCAATTCTTATTTAGGTTGTAGAAGATGGATTTTCATTATCTATAAAAAATTCAAAGATTAAAAAAGTATCAACAATACCTAAACTATCAACAGAATTCATACAAGTTGAAAGGTAAGAAATGTTTTGATTATGCCTACAAGGCAATGTTTTAGTTTTATGAAGCTGTATTCATTGCCATGAATCTTTTCTCTAAAGCAGAGAAGTTCATTTCTCATACAGTTTGTTGTTATGTGCATTGATAAGACAGGGCAAACAAAGAAGTTATCCTCTACATTTATGACCCCACCATAGTATTTGTAAGATTTCTGATGGAAAACAGAATAAGGATTAACAGGAATGATAATTTAGCTCATGCTAAGGTAATATTTTTATAGGTTGAAATAAGGTTTTTAAAAGTGGAATAGGCACCTGGAATAGGTGTAGCGGAATAAAAGCAAAAAAAAAAACAAAAAAAAAAACCTTGCAGAAAATATTACAAAGTAATTCTTTGTATGATAAAAAATTATAAATTTGTCTAAAATAATATTGTGAATTACTGCAGAATTAACATTTAAATACCTTCTTTTGTATTGCAATGCTGGACTTTTTATAAAGAATATTGACTATTGTCAAATTTTATTCTTAATTTCTTTTTGCTTTAGGGACTTCAACTCTTCTAAATATAGAAAAGGAGACACTTTAAAAGCATTACCTTCTAAAGGTATAGAAGTAAAGCTGCTAGTAAGAATTACAGGGTTTGAAAAAAAAAAAAAGAAACACAGGAATCTTCAAAAGGAAAAATAGATTTCACGGGGCATCTGTTTAGCCCACTCTAGTTAAAAATGGCATTCAGCTGTGAAACATCAATATGTCAGACACATTACTAATATAATTTTTATGACAGCATAACACATTGTGAGGATATTATCCTTTTCCATCTTCTTCAGCCCCATTCAGCAGACTATCTTATTCACAAATCCTCTTTCAATTGACAATTTTTTGGTGAAAAACTAAAGCCTCTATAGTAGTAATTTAGGTTAACTAGCATCTTTGCCTTATATATGCAATTACCATTTGACTGTTAAGTATTCTACAAAACTCATATCCCAGTGTAGCCCAGATGGTAGCATGCATTACAGGGCACTTTTGTCATCCCACAATTTCAGTGTCACTGCTACCTGTAGGAATTTAGACTGCAGCATGCAGAATGTTGTGGACTAATGAGTTTATTTGAGCTGCATATTGTATATACGTGTGATTTAGTATAGGCAGGTATAATTAAATCATCTACAATTAATTTCATTTCACTAAAAAATCTAATTGTCCTTCTATGCATCCCACCACATTAATGTAATAACCTTAGTATTAATTACAGCAATATGTATATGTGCCTAGGTAACACAAAATTAACATTTTTTCCTTATAGGATTCCTGTTTCATGTCTCTCACAATTCCTTTAAATCACTCAATCATTTTTTTGTTGGCACTTCTCTGTCTTTCCAGAATGTCTTTGAAAGTACAAAACTTCCCCAGGAAAGGAAGGCAGCCAAGCCTGCACTCTTTGTGTTTCTACAATAACAGCAGGTTTTCTTTGGTGCTCAGATGTGGTGGGCATCTTACATCTACTAAGGAAACAATTCACACTGGTATCCTCACCAGATGCCTTGGCAGACCTTCCATCTTGTCTCATTCATACAAACCGAGTAGCTCTAAGCACCACAGCAGAATTCCACAATCTAATGGAAAATCTCCTTTCAATGATAGGATTATTAAAGCCCAAGCTGCCTTTTCATGCCATAATGAACTGACCTGGGCAGAAAAAAAGTGTACACAACTTGAGATTGGAGCCTCTCAAACACCACCACTCTGGCTCTTCCAGCTGTCGCTGTAACACTGCAAGGCTATGCTCACCACCTACCTAGGGCATTACTCCTCCCAAACTGAGTCCAGCGGTCTGGAGGTCTTCCTCTGCCCACTGGATTCACTAAGAATTATGTCCTGTAAAAAAAAAAAAAAAAAAAAAAAAAAAGCAGAGATATTTTTTTTCTACCTTTGTAGAGTCTTTGAGATACTCTGCCTATACTGTGAGTCGATTAATGGCAAAATGCAATGTTGTCAAGTAGAACAAATAATTCTACTCTAATGTTTTATTACATTAGGCAGCATTATAGAAATAGATCTTTTGTAGAAAAGTCAGGAGGATGATGAGTATTAAAGAGATGAAAATCATAAAAAAGAAAAATTTACATTTTAGCTTCAGTTGTTTCTCAGTTTTTACCTAGACTGTTAGAAACAGAAACTCAAAAATTCCTACCATCTTCTCTTTTAATTTTCATTCTTCTCTCCTCACAAACAATCGCTTCTGGTAGACTTGCCAATTTCCATTTTAATGATTTTTAAAAAGCATCAGAGGAATTTTTTTTTTAAAACAATCTATTGTTTCATTGCTGTGGTAGGTTGACCTTGTCAGCTGCCAGATGCCCACCCAGATGCTCTGTCACTCCCACTCCTCAACAGGGCAGAAAGAGAAAATAAGATGGGAAAGCTCAGGGACTGAGATAAAAATAGAGAGACAAAACAAACTCAAACTGGTGAAAAGATAATTTAATTTATTGTCAATTAAAATATATTTGGATAGTGAGAAACAAAGATAAAAGCTAAAACCCTCTTCTTCCATTTTTCCTTTTTCCCATGTTCAACTTCACTCTTTCATTTCTGATTCCTCTATATCCTCTTCTGAAGAAGAAAGAAAAAGATTAAAAAAGAGACAAAAACCAAAAAAACAAACAAACAAAAAAAGATTATATTCTTTATAAATTCTCATGCTTCTGAAATAATTTCAGGAGTTTTGAATGCTGCTGGTTAACTATCCTAGCAGAGTTTTATAGCTCATGTTGAGTCCATTAATTACCTTGAGTGTTATTCCTGGGAAATTCTCCATTGTCCAGATCCCTTGGTTGGAAACCAGACACTTCCACAGTTATTTCTAAACCACATATGGTTCATAAATTTTCCAGTTCTGGCTTCAGTTTTTCTTCTTTCCTTTTGAATCCATGATAAATAAAATAAGTGATGTGCAGGCATAATATAAAATATACACTACACAATCTAAAATCTAATAACTGAAAGTAGCTTCCCTAGGAATTAAAGATCATGCAAAGTTTTATCAAAATTATTATTGCCTCTGGGTAACTTTGCTTCAAAAAATTTAGTTAAAAATATTCAAAACATTTATTAGGAGATTCTCATTTTCCTTTTACAGGGAGATATTAGGGAAATATTGAATCAATTAAATCTTCATATACAAATATATTGATTTCACAACTACTGCACCATAGCCACTGTCTGATAGCAGAAAAATATTCTATATAAATTAAACCAAACTATGTATTGAACATTAGAACTTTTCTGCTCAATATTTTAACATATTAATTCAAGTTCCTCAAACTGGCAACTATTCAAGCACCTCAAATCTATTTTAAAACTAATAAACTTGTAATGAAACGTTAAACTGAGAAGTTATGTAAATGTATAACACACCACTTATTTTCAGAAAGAATTGATGGAAATTAGAAATAGGTAAATCCTTGGCTGGGAGAGGCAAAAGAAAATATTCAGAAAAGGTTTGTAGAATTTCAGTATTGAATATTCTTACTCCTGTATTGATTGCTCAGATTAATATTTAATCCTCAATAACTTCAGTGGAAGTTAGATTTCACAGTTGTGGTTTAGGAATGGTATTCCTATATTCTCCAATTTGGTATTTCCACTGAAACACTCCAAGCCCAATACTTCTCACTTCCCCCTGCTCCTCCCCTTCCCCTGCCACAGGATGGAGAGAAGAATTGGAAGCACAAAAGGAGAAGATCATGGGTTGGGATAAGACCAATTTATTGGAAACTACAATGAGCTAAGAAAATTAACACAACAACAGTAATGACAGAGTGTAGAAGAAAATAAATGTTTTTACTCACTCCACAGAAACCCTCAACAATACCTGGCAATTCTCACCATCCAGCTGCCCTGATTGGGAAGCAAACTTTGCCTCTTCTCAAAGAATGATATGAGGTGGCACAAAGTATCCTCTGGGTCCTACAATGCCCTGCCTACTGCAAAAATCAACCCTGTCCTGGCTGGATCCTGGACAAGAGTTTTCCTGTGTGACTGTCCTTACCCCAGCTCAATGGACTTTTGCTTTTTGGTGGAACTGTCAGCTGTATCACAACACCAGCAATAAAACTCATGACACTAATGCTTAAAGTATATATGTTTTAAGTATCAAAATAGATGAAGGGAGGGAAGTTATATTTATTTTTTCAGAAATTCTATGCATGAGCTAAAGGAATACAAAAATCAAGGCTACCACACATGATAATTGGGGTTGTGCAGTCTAGAGAAGAGAAGACAGTGAGAGAAGACACTGGGAAGACCTCATAGCAGCTGTCCAGTATCTAAAGGGGGTCACCAGAGAGCTGGAAAGGGGCATGTAGTGATAGGACAAGGGGGAATGTCTTCAAACTGAAAGATTGCAGATTTAAATTAGATATTGGGAAGAAATTCTTCACTGTGAATGAAGAATGCTGGAACAGATCAGCCAGACAAGTTGTGGATTCCCCAAACCTCAGTCAGGTTGAGCAGGGCTTTGAGGAACCTGATCTAGCGACAGAAGTTCCAGCTGATGGCAGGGGAGCTGGAACAAGATGGTCTTTAAGGTTCCTTCCAACCCAGGCCATTCTATGATTTTGTGATTCTATTATTTCATTGTAGTTCATATGTAGTTGAATTCAAACTGAAGATACAGAGGGAATGGAATAGAGATGAGGAGAGACAACATTCTGGAGTTCTTTAATTTTTAAAGAGTTTGGGAGCACAGACATGTTTAAATAACTAGGAATAAGTTCTTGAGGATTATGAAATAAATTCCACAGCACTTCTCACTCAGCTCTGTGTGAGGATAAAGGGGTGCTACTGCATCCACAGGCAAAGCAAGACCCCTGTAATATTTTTAGTCTATCTAACTTTAAATCTTTGGAATCAGTAAATGTTAAATAAGCAAAATCAACAAAAACTCTGAAAGGTTTTCCAACAGGCTGCACGGTACTTGTACTTTACAGAAAAAGATAAAATTAAATATTCTTAAAGAATTCACATTAAAATTATAGGCAATAAATAACTAAAGTAATTCCTCTGTACATTTCCTTCTCTCATGGCATTAAACGAGATATTTTAAAATATGATCATTTAGCAAAAAATGCAGATTATAACTTGAAAATGTCATCACCTCTGTGTGTCCTGTCCCAATGGATGCTGTTCTTGTTACACGTCTATTAATTCACTGAAAACTCTGCACTGTTCTAAAAGACAGTGTAATCCTTTTTTCTTCCATTTGTCATACACTGTTCAATATTTAGCAACAGATACTAAGAAAGAAAGGAATAATTTAAGAATGTCTCAGAGAAGCCAAAAGAATAAGCTCGCAATATATCTTTAAGATATAGTATTTAACGTAAGATGTCTGGTTTTTTTTTTATTTTCAGTTCCTTTTCAAAAAGGTGATTTTTATTTCTATTTGTCAAAGTATCACTCCATAAATTTACCCCTGATACTGGAGGATTTATGGATGAATTATCTTGGTGAATAAGGATGGATACTCCTCTTAGTTTTGCGTAGAAGCAAAGGTAGGAACTTTTTTAGAGGTTTTGGCACTTCTGAAAGCAGAGGACATCTACTCCCCTAACACAGGAATAATTCAATTTTGAGAGTTACAATATCGTTGCACATTTATTCATGAGATAAAGGTTAATGATCTAAGCAAGTTACTAAAACACTGGAATTTGTATGTCAGGAGGTAGGCAGCATTGTTTATAATTGGAAGCACTTGAAGTACATTTTAATTTAGAAATGTGATTCT
Source organism: Onychostruthus taczanowskii (assembly GCF_017590055.1). NCBI lineage: Eukaryota > Metazoa > Chordata > Aves > Passeriformes > Passeridae > Onychostruthus > Onychostruthus taczanowskii. Next base: position 2,101,005 of record NW_024499906.1, read on the forward strand.
GTTGATAGATATTTTACACTTTAAAAAAATATCATGTTTTTATTTGTTAAATAAGATGTAAAAAGTTAAAAATTGGAACAACCATATGTGCTTATTATAGAAAATATTTTGTAATATCCCTATAAGCTGTGGAAAATGTAGTATTGATTCAAAGAATAAATTTCATTCAGGTTTTAATGTGATTCAATGCATGCCAAAGCAAGATTGTAGCTGAAGATACAGTGAACTATCCAGAAGTTATTTAGGTGGTGACAGAAAGAATACCTTGCTGACTGTGTATCACATATTCAACGTGCTCTGGTAGTTGATGGGAAAACTAACCTATCCGTATGAATTCCCTAGTGCAGAAATCAGGATATCAATTCATTTTTTTCTTGTTTGTTTTCCTCTCTCTGGGAGAAGCAGTCTTACAAGCTCCACTTCCTATCTGTAAATATAAAATTTTGAACAGGGCCCTGACTTAACACAGTTACTGTGAAAACCAGTCATGTCCTATTAATTATGTTGGCTTGCACTGAAGACATACTTTGAACTCTCTTTTTCTTTCTTTCTCTTTCATCTGTGACAATGATAATTGATAAAATTCTATCCACTGGACTAAAAAAAATACCTTTAAATTTGATAACTCAAATATCTGAAACACAGTGTGTTAATGCATTGGTAATTTTTTTTTTTTTTCCTAGCAGTGTACTGTTGAATGCAAATATTTACTTATGAGTCTGTAAAAAGTCAGAACAGAAAAGGTGACAGTCCAATGAATATCAATATTTTTTATTATTATTTTTAACTACTAAAACTGAAGGGAATCATTACTGTTGTGGCAGTGCAAGATATCCAAATCACTTGCAATTGCTTTGTGACAGATGGTAGAAATATTTAATATGTCTGTTTCCAGTTTGGTTTCTAAGTCCAATATATGTTGTTAAAAGATTGGAGGTGAGCCAGGAAGGAGTAAAGCTGCTTGTTTGTCTTGAAATAGCTGCTTCACTTTGGGTTGGTAGGGGCTCTTTGGAGGCAGAAGTAAACAGCTTTGTCTGTGAAATCTTTTGATCACGACAAGGCTTGGAGAACCTGGGAGTAGATGTCTGGCAGCACAAATGCACGTTGAAAGACCCTGCAATTTGCCAGGGACACTCCTATGGCACGAAGTTAATTCATCCATGAAGAAACCTCTGTGGTAACACAGGGCAGAAAACTTTGTGAGGGCACTTGGTGAGGAGCACCTAATACACAAAGGCCCTAGAAGGTGTTGGTCTGCATCAAAATATTTCTTCTTCAGGAGCCAGGATCTTCCTTTGTTGTCAGATCTTTAAACCTTTGTCATCAACAGATTGCTCTTCTCTCTGCTGAAAGTCTAAGTTTGTATATTATTTTAGAATTTCAGACTCATGGTGGTGTGAGAGATAACAATGTTTTCACTTTCAAGGTGTTTTCACTTTAAAGTAAAAAAAAATTTTAAAAAAGGCAGAAGGGACAGGTGAGGAGTTGCAGTCAAAAGATCACCTTTTTCTTTATTTTTCATGACAATATTTGGAGAAAAAACAAGAGAAAAGGACATAACAATAGCCATGAAAAATGCAGACAAAAATATGGCCTCATTCTGTTTTCATCCACACCTGCTATTCTAATTATAATCTTTTATTTGGGGAGAATAACCAGACCTATTTACCTCTCTCTTGTGGACTTATCTGCTTAAATACAAATGTGTTTGAAGAAGATGTCTTCAGACTTGAGAATCACTATAAATGTGCCATATATTCAATAGGAAAGAAAAAATAAAATCAGCAATGGGAAGGTCAGGTTTCAAATACAGCAACTGCTTTAACTTGGAGGAGGTAAACCTCACTGGGAAAACACAGAGGAAATTTTCCAAATATACATCCTTAACGCTTGTACAAATCTGTTTCTCTTTTAGGAAATTGTCTCAGCAAACAATTCTGGAGAAAACATAGTTTTGCTACAGGGCAAAATAGTTATAAACTGAATTAAAATATTAATTTTGCAATTTCATGGACTAAATCATAAAGAAGGGAAAACATTCGGATAACTACACTATATGCTTTCATGTCTGACTTTAAGAAGACAGAAAAATTATTCTTAATAGAGATGCCAATTCAAAACCTTGGCAATATATTAAATTACCTAAGTCCTCAGCAAAAGGCTTGTATACCATCTTACTGGTCTCATACAACTTATTTTCTTAAATAAAGTAGGAAGTTAATGGTTTTCATATATATGGAATTGTTCTAAGAGAAATTAAAATGGTGGGGTTTTTGCTTCTTTGGGTTTTCTGTGATTTTTCTAGTGTTATTAATTTTTAGGAAAGGTTAACCCTTCCTGATCTAATTAATTATAAATCCTTTCTGCTCTAATTAATTATTTAATTATAAGAATCATCAAAGATAATAATTTTGAAGTTTTATTGCTCTCATTGTCATCATATAAATTCACTTTTGTTAGCATATAACAACAATAATATTATCATAAGCTCTAACATTTGCAACATATAATAACTGTTTTATAATTTATTATATTTCTTTCCAGTACAAACAGAGAATGTAAATTTACAAGGGCAATAGCATATTTTAGTACTGAAAAAACATTATTTTTTCTCATTCTAGTGATGTGTTTGTGCAATTATAGTTAGGTTTCCCAAAGTTTTGATCATAATCCATGATTTTCAGGGATTTAAAACTAGTTTACCAAATTGCTGCAGTCTTGAATTTCACACAGGGTACACGGTGTGAGACTTACTGCATGCGTACATGAGATGCCATTAACAAATTCCTGATAATGAAGTTAGAGAATGAAACCAGACTAAAACACTAAAACATCCTGGGCAGGCAGGATTCACCAATTTGCCTCCAGATTCGTTTGATTTATACACAGGAAATCTGAATGTATTTGGTTTAGTGCACATGGAAACTTATAGTGGTTGTGCATGTGGTGCAGCCTAGATTTGCCTTTCATCTCACTGAGAAAAATTTTGGATGAAAAAAAAAGCCTATTTGGTTAGCCACTCAGTGCCTCAGAGAGGCACTTTGCAGAGGTGAGATCACTGACTACATGGATAGAAAGTGAGAGGAGGCTTAACTGGGGGAGAAAAAAAAGTTGACATAGACTTTATGGTTTAACTAAAGCTACAGACTATTAAGAGAAACCTTAATTACCTATCAAACAGTTCAAATGTTCAAACAAGACCAAGGGAGCTGCTGACACCCTAGCAATGCCCAGCTAAATACCATGAGCATTAGTGTTGAATTGGCATTTGCAGAGCAATTGCGAGACTGCAAGCAAAAAGAATGTTGTACCTTTTAAAGCACAGCCATTTCTGTACAAAGAACTTTTATCTGATTAAATTTAGGAATATTGAAAGGCTGTCCTGAATGAATTAGTTTAAAAATGTGTTTGGCTCACTTTATTTAAGGCACTTTGCCTTAGATCTCTGGCAGTCTGGTACAAAGGAAACCTCAAAAGCAACTGCAGATGACTAGGAAGGCTGCTTTTAAACAGGTGTTATCAAACATGCCTTAAATTTTGTTAAGGGTTTCCATGCTCTAATTAGATCACTGAGTTGTGATACAGACTGCTCTCCAAGTTGAAAGCTTATTCATGTAACAACGTAATTGGAAATGTTAGCATAAATTTACTGGGGGAACTTATATTTCTGATTTTATAAATTTGTGGATTTGGGAGACTAAAAAAGAAATTAAAGGAGCCTTCATCCTTTGTAGATGTATAAATACTCAGAGGTCTGAAGTATGGCAGTATAACTGGTAGGAAGTCAAACTAATTCCCGCCAACTACAGTAGGTAGTACAGAAGTAAAGAAGTATAGAGATGTATTTATTTCCCTTAATTATCTATCTGGTGCTAAAATGCTACTGTTTTATTTTTGCTAATTTAAAAACGGTTTGCAGGTGATGGAATTCTCAGGATTGTCATCAATTATTCATAGCTTTATATGTACTTGAATGTACTTGAACATACACTTGAATGACATTAAAATATTTAATTAGTTCTCTGACAAAATAGTGACTATTTTTTCTTTCCCTTCTCTATCCAGCTATGTCTAAGGCCATACTTCAGTCATCTGAATCTGGCATCTTAACTTTGAAGACCTATTCATTGGAAGGATTAAAAACAAACAAGTGATATGTTTGTGACATAAATCATCATTCAATTAACTTAATATGATTCTGAGGAAATATTTTTAACATTTCATTCTTTTTCACAGTTAGCTGCTTATTCCTGAGCTCACAATTCTGGAAGAGTATTTGTTTTTCTAAATGAAATCTGGTTCACTAAAGTAGAGGCAAGTATGCATTTGCCTTCTGGTTTGCATATAGAATACGTAATTGTTTTTATTTTTTATTTTGCTGTTGAAAAAGAGGCACTTGATATTTTTAAATTTTAATTGTCTTTTTCAATTTGACAGTATATGTAATACAAGTGAACTGTGAAATACTGTTCAAAACATCTCTATCAATTCAAATCCCTTTGTTTAAAAATAAGATATACTCAAAATTAAGGTACTTAGTTCTTAAACACGTAAAAATCATACTTCAAAATTCTGGAGTTTTTTTCCTCTTTCCCATGCACATGAGGTTTCTACTCTAAAATAAAGACAAACTATGGAAAGATTAATTAACACACCATTTGAAGAACTACAAATACAAGGCAGTAATTTAAAAAATAAATATTTGCATTCATTGTTTCATTGTCATTTCATAATTTCATTAATTTTATATAGATATAGATAAAAAGTAATTATTTATTTTTAATAATATTTTATGCAAGGGAAACATGTCTTTTACATTACTTGGAAAAAGCCCCAAAATTAAAAATACTGGAGCTTCTATTTTTCTGTAAGATCTCATTCAGTTCAGCTCTTGGCTTCATGCTGTGAAGTACTTTTATCAATGACCAAAAAGAAATCATAAAATCATTACTGATGAAATTTGTAAATGGTCTGAAAATTGAGAGAGTAGTAAATAATAAAGAGGATATATTACTCTACAAATTTATCTGGATCACTTGACAAGCTGAACATAATCAAACAATATCTGGTTCAATATAGCAGAAAGGGAAGTCATGCATTTAGATGCAAATAAATTAAATTGTATTTACAAAGTGAAACACTCCAGTCTGGAAAACAGTGACACACAGCAAGAGCTGGGCTAAGATCCATCTAACTAAGCTAGAGATGAATCCTGGAAATTCAGCCTGAGTAGAATCAATCTTTAAATAAACACTCAAGACCTACTTTTCAATTGTGCCTTATATTCAGATACAGAAACTGCCAAGCCCTTTTACGGCTAAAGAGAGACCTGTTTTTTATATAGTAGCCTTCTCACTGAAACACTCACCCAGAACTGCAAACTTTATTTGAGGCTCTTTTTATTCCAAGGGGGTTTGAAGTTGTAGACCTGACCAAGGAGATCTTAAATAATATCGGACAAGATTATAGTTGCTAAAACTTAAAGAATTAGTTTCGTGGTTCCAGATCTCATGATTGGCTCTGCTTTTTTTTTTTTTTTTTTTTTTTTTTTTTTTTTTTTTTTTTTTGTTTGCACAATATATGTAATGCATTGAATTTCCAGGCAATAAATTTTAAAATCCAGTTCTTAAACTTATGGAATAAAGGTGTAAAGGTGGGTGCTTTCTTCTTCCTGTCTGGCATATGGGGGAAAATTGTCTAAGGACATAGAGGCCATGTTTTTTAGGTTTTTTTCTTTGCTCTTGCTAGTGAAATAGAAAGGATTGAGAAGTAATTAAGAGATTCTGTGGGTCAAAATCAGTTTACTGGACTGGTGTTGATAGCAGGGGATGGCTTCCACACTCATGGATCCATCTCTGAGTGTCAACTTAGAACAGGTGAGATTCAGTTGACAAAAGTGTAAATGGGTTTCCAAACTAACACAGCAACAGGGAGAAGGGCTAGTGATCAGTGTTTGCCTTTTCCTTAGAAAAAGAAATAGGCATAGGTTTTGGGAAAGTACAGATTCTGAAAGGTGTGCTGTTCCTGCCACACAGGAAATTTCACTAGATAACAAACTGCTTCCTCTCTTCAGAAAGTTGCTCACTCTATAGATTTTTCCCTGTGGTTTTCTAAGGCAGCTCCAGAAACATAAGTTGTTTGAATTAATTTGAAAAATGAACTTGAATTAACTCATTTTGCAAACATTTCCTCTATGTATGTGGGAGATGGAGTTTTCCAGAGAATGGCAATCTCAGAGTGAACATTTACCACAGAGGCACTTTAAAAGATTTCTCTTTCACTGTAAAGAAAAATGAATAGATATGAAATGCTTTTAATAGGTTAATTATATTAAATATTTTCTAGCAACTCAAATATTTAATGAAATTTTTTGAAAAGCAGGTCACTGCTTTACAAACTGCATATATATATATATAATATATATATATTATCTAAGATATATATATATATCATCTAAGAGACATCAAAGACCTTTTTTTATGTTCTTGTTTTAATTTGGTAATTATGAGTACAATATTAAACTATTTGAAAGAGGAAGCTTGGAGGTTTTGCCTTACCTAGCCTCCAAATCAACCTTCTGGTTGAATTCCAGTACATTAATTCAATCCTCACATTTTATTGTAATCTTTTCACAAGGGTAATTAGGACCTAAAATGGGATAATTTATTTAAACATAACCAATTCACTCCCACAGTTGGTAAACTGATATGTAGAAAATTTACACATTGTATTTGAAAAATATAAAGTTGTGACTTCAGATTGAAAATTAATATTATATTTATCATAATATACTGGTTTTTTTACTCTGAAAAAAAAATCTTTCTCTATTCTGTTTTGTAGTGTTTGCTTACTTGTGAGCAAACAAGTGAGGTAAATAAAAAACTAAAAGACAATAAACTTTCCTGTTATAGATCAGACACAAGTGTGTAAACCATTCACTATTATTTACCCAAAAGTACAATAAATCTTTTCCCTATCCAAGACTCAGGCTTATTATGTCATACAATAATGATAAAATATTTTATGAGGCATTGGGAGTAAAAACTTATGGCTGTTGCTGCAATTAGCATTGATTATGCTATACATTGTTTAGATTTGTATAAAGTTGAAGATAATCTAAATATTGAGATTCATATTACCATGATTTATTTTAAAATAATATTTTACTGATTTTCAGCTCTGTAAACTAGTGGATCTCGGTAGCTTTCAGTAAAACTTACTGAATTTTTCTACCTAAGACTGTGGTGTTTGTTCTTTGTGGAAGTCTGTAAAATTTCTTTTTAAAAAAACCCAAACCAACAGAATAATGCATCACACTGTCTTTTTTATGTTCTAACCTTCATAATTTTTCATGGGTTTCTATTGTTTCCTTTTTCTATATAACACCATTAAAAAAAATTAAATACATTCACTGCAAAATAAATTTTAAGTAGTTTGATTTTGTGAGAATTATACAGGAAAATATAAATATCATTAAAATATTTATAATAATATAAAAAGATAAAATTATTATTACTATTTTTAGACAAATATAATTTATTTTTTTATAACCCTGACTAGCTATCTATATAAATGGCAAACTGTTAATATTAAAATTAGATACCATACTCCCTCTGACTTTGTTATACTCCTTTGGACTGACATATTAACTACACTGGCTGTATCTTTTGCTTTTTCACCAAAAATAAATTTTTAAAAGTCATAACAGTGTAGATTTTATTTCTGCTTTTTTTTTTTTTTTTTTTTTTTTTTAATTTTTTTTGTTTTTTTAAATTTTTTTTATCTGAATTTTCTTGATGTTTTAAATGTTTGTATACGCCTAGGTACCTATTAGCAAGAGCATAATATTTTGGTGCTGAATGGACCTTAGCACAGGTCCATTGGATAGATATTAATAAGAACTATGCAGGTAACTAAAGATAGTGGTGCCTTTAAATTACTTGCCTCTGTATGCCACTGTAACAAGGGGGTCATTTTGCTACAATTTAAGCAAATGTTTAAATAAAATAAATTTATTTTAGGCCACATATTTAAAAACCATGAAAGTTAAAATACATTATTCTGGCAAACAGTACCTGTTTAGAAATTCAGTTACTTCTAAATAAATCTTGCTTAACTTACACACCTCAAGGTCAAATAGTGTTTGAAGATGGGGGCTGTGAGAGACTGCAGGGAAAGTAGTCAGATGTAAACTTTCACACCTGGGCACTTTGCTTAAACAGATTTTTTACTGCAGGTAGACTACAAGTTCTGTGAATAAAAGCATGAAATGGCCAGAGAGATAGAGATCAGGTTGTTAATATACTATTGCAAACTATATTCTGCAGAATAGTTATTTGAACTATTAGTATTGTTTTGATCTTTATACTGTTATTAGAAAAATTTTACTACATGGAACGACGGAAACTATCTGTGCATCTGATTGGAATTCATAATTTTAGCTAAAATTAATAATTTCAGCTAAAATATTAGCAATAATCGAGTTCAGGATTCAAAGCATGCTGACAAACTTCATTTCCAAAATCCTCTAATAGATGGTGTAGAATCTCCAATTTTTTTTCACCTTACAAAAATGTCAGGGATTTTTAAAAAAATATTTTTGATTCTCAAGTTCACTTACACTTCAGCAAAAACTATCCAAAACTGAGGAAAAGGAGTCTAAAAATTAAACAGACTTTCATATTGAGTAGGAAAATATATTCAAAGCACCTATTCTTGCATTTGTTTCTGTTTCTTTATTGTCCAAACCCTGATATATATCTATTTCAGTTCTCCTGGCAATTTTCCCTTAATTTGGCCTGAGCAGTGAATTTTGAATGAATCCATTGTTTACACCACTCTATCCTGGAACCCAAACATTCACTTTCAGACTTGCTGCTTGCCATAAATGTTTATTCCATGCTATTTTCTTTGCTACAGTCATATTTCATTTCCAAAGATTTATAGGAAGATTTCTTTTTTTAAGTATTCACAAATACTGCAGTTGTAATCACACCTGATTAGTTAGTTGAGTGCCAACTACTTTATGTGGGAACAACTGTATAATGTGAGAGCAATTATGTGATTAGTTTATTTCTTCTAAGCTTAAGCATTATCAAGAGGCCAAAAACTTCAGGTTATGAGGTAATTGTTTTTCAGCAATTTTATATGTTACCACCATGTGATATTAATTATTTTACCATATTGTTATGCAATTGTACTGGATTCTGAAATAGAAGTCCAATTTTTTTGAAATGTCATAATTTTTTTTCCTGATGTGTGCTGGTCTTATGGAAGATCTTATGGCTGTCTGTGCTGCAAGTGGTGCAGAGCTTTCCCAGTACATCAGAGAAAGAGTTAGCTGTAGACCTATAATGAGTACAGTCATTTTAGCAGAGCTGCAGCAAGCCAATTCCTCCTATCTTTGAGATGATTTCTTATGGTGTTGTATAAGGCTGACACTTCAATGTTGTTTCAGGATCTGAGCTAGCATCTCCCTATGACAGTGTGTCACTTCAGATAGAGGTTTAGGCTGGCTGAGAGCTGGTTAGGGGATTTCCTACACTGTGTTACATTACACAGTGTATTCATGACCATCAGTTTCATTAATATTTTATTTTGGCAGCATGCATACTGATACCCACTGGTGTCAGGGAAAGTTTTGGTAAAACTTTAAAGCAGATTATTGGCTTTAAGATCCCATATAACATTTCTGCTTTTTTTTTTTTTCTTTCTCTAGTGTTACCTTCATCATGCTACTTAACTAGGTAAATCAAGGGGGAAAAAAAACCCCAACAAAAACAAAAAAAAAAACCCAAAACAAAACAAAAAAACAAACAAAGAAAAAACCCAAAAACAACAAACCAAAAAAACACCAACAGAGTATCGCACAAATGAATCTCTGTGATTCCATGTCACTGTGTCTGAAAGTTATAACAAAAAAATAGGTGCAGCTCTAATTACAGTACTTTAAAAAGCAGACAGATTTTCAAAAGCTACTCATGTGGGATCCTCATTATAACTGAACTCTTGAAAAAACCACAACATTTAGTTTCTGAGATATGAGCTATTAAGAACTAGCTTAAATTTCCCAGTTCTCACTCGTAGTATCCATCTCAAAAAGCCTTTTGCATTATTGTGGATTGGTTGAGTCATGTTGCTCAGTTGAAAAAAACCCACCCCAACTAATTTTCTGTTCAGCTTTAGTGGCAAACACATATTTGAAGTACATATCAGACTGAAAATATGTTATTGATTTGAATTAACAAGGCTTGTGCTATTTTCCCAGAATTTATAAATAGCACAGAAGTGCTCTTTTGGGTCAATATAGAAACAATTTTGGTACAGTAAATGCTACAGCTACCATTCATAATGTGTTGCTGGGCTTGCAGTCGCATTATTTTCCATCTATGTTGCTGACATTAGCAATTTCATTAGATGTAACTGAACAAACTTTCATGAATGGGGAAGGAATTTAAGCTTCACTTAAGCCTGTAGCACTGCTATCACAAAAAAGATGAAACCTCCATAAGAAAAATCCTGTCCATTCAGTGAGTGTTCTACAACAATATGAAAAATTAGGCTGTTTGAAATACTGTTTGGTAGTCTTTACTTCACTAACACTTTTGAAACATTTTGACCGTTTCCTTGTCAGGGTAACTGGCGGCAGGTACAAATCTACTCAAGGTTCAATGAAATAAGGTTAATTGATACCAAAAGCTAAGGAAAACAGAGTTATCTATTGCAATTTGCAGCAAAATTCAATTTCCAGTGATCACATAATTTTACCCAATATATCAATTACCCTTTAATTAACATAGTAACAATCAACATAGTAATGATTCATCTCAGCTTTTGATTAGTCTATATATTTGTAGCAATTTATTTATGTATTGTGGAGAATTTTTTGGTTTTGCTTGTACTAAATTTGGTAACAGTAAATGGATTTAAAAACATAAATTATAATAAAACTGCTTGACTCTTAGTGGTTCCTCTATTCCATTTCTGGGGTTCAAAATTCATATTTAAGAATGAGTTAGTGGTCTAGAAGGTAATGATAAGCTATAAAAAGAAATACCTACAACAATTTTAAGATGATAATCTAAGGACACACAAATGCCATGGTTTAGTTGAGGTGCTGGGACATGGGTTGGACTCAATGATCTTGGAGGTCTCTTCCAACCTAGTGATTCTGTGAAATGTTTTCTTCATTTCTTTTTTTCTATATATTTTCAAAATATATGGAAAAAGCTGACAAAAGGAAAGGATACCTATAATTATTGCTTATTCAGAGTCACAGGGAGACCAGTGACTTCTTTCTCAGAAGTCTATATCAGATTACGAGCTATTTGGCGCCTCTGTTGGTGATGTGGACAGTGGGATTGAATGCAGCCTCATCAAGATTGTTGACAACACCAAGCTGTGCCATATTACTGAATTTTCCATCATCTCTTTTCCAGGACGGAGACAAACCAAGCATGCACGAGTCACTAGCTTTTCCCAGCTAGAGCTGAAATTCAGCAGTGTCTTGTCACTTGTTTTATCAGTAGTCAACAGAAATTAATGCTAATGTTGACATTTAAAAACTGACATTGTAAGAAAAAAAAAATCAAATGCCATTCCATTTATAGTTGTGTTCTTTGTTTCCATATGAGTGTATGTAATTGTTTTACACAACTGAAAAAACAGAATGGAGGGAATAAAATCCACCAAACAGCCTAAAGTCCATAGGTTTCATATAAAAGCTTTGTCCATGACAAATATTCACACATATAAAGTTTTCTTAAATTTATATTAATCATCAATGAGAATAATTCAGTAGTCAAAGAAGTTATATTGATACTTGGCTAAATAGAAAAAAAATAATTTCTCGTGTCAGTAACTCCTACACGCATTCATTGTATCAGCTGAAGACAGGCAACAGACTTGGTATATATTTAATAAACAAATGCTCTAGTGTTTGTGTGCTATTACATTTCTAGGGCAGTAGAGATAAGACAGAGCATGAAACAGTTTAATGCAAATATGTGACCAATCAGGTTTGCAATAAAGAAGGACTGAAACAAATAGTATTTCATTGTACCTTGTGTTTCATTGAACCTTCTTATAGTAACTTTAATGCAAAAATCTATAAATAATAAAAAATCTAAAGGACATGTACTGTGCTTGTCCTCAAATTAAGAGATATTGCCACCACTATAGAAGACTGTCAAAAAACAGTGGTCTCCTGCTACCAAACACTGTAAACACTGAGGTGAAGCCAAGAAATTAATTTTCTAACATTGATCTTATGACAAATTTCTATTGCAATGACTTTGTTTCTAATAAACCAAATAATAGATGCATATATAATAACTTTATGTGATGGATGTTGATGCTGTAAATTGACAGCAGCTTGCACAGCTATCACTGCCCTACTATGTATGGATTGACTACAACTCAAATAACAGGTACATGGTGCCTTTCATGCATTGAAAGACTGATGTACTAATAGAAGCATCTTTTTATTGCTATTATTATCCCTTGTATTGACAATTCATACAATTATTTTCCATTATATAAAGTAATTTTTTAATATTTCTGTTTAAAGGTTTAAGGGCATAGGTTAATCAGCTACCTCTTTCAAGATACCTTCCTTCTATCTTTATCAGCTGTTCAATAACTGAACATAGAGTGAGAAGGTGAGAAAACCACAAACTAAAATGCATGTTTTTTGGAACAAAAAAGCCTACAATGAGAAGAGGAAGGACAATTGTCTAGGTAGACTCCAAATCAACTCATTGCACATGTCCTTTTGTGCAGGATTACTGATAGGAAAGAACTTTATTATCTTGCATTACCAGAGTACAGGAATATCAGACTGTGATGTGGAGAAAAACAATTCTGTTTTTTTTCTCTTTGACTGCAGGTTCTGAGGCTAGTGTCTAGTGGAACAAAAGGTACTCACCATTTGTTTAATCTCAGTGTAATCATCACTGATTTCAGTGAGATTTTGCATTCATGAAAGAAATCCAAACCATGAAAACTGAACCAGAACTGGCAGGGGGAAGGGTGCTTCAGTTTTAGTCCTGCAGACTGCCAAAAGATGAAATAGAAAGTGATGGCATAACGCGTGATGACAGTAATTTTTAACTGAAGATTTTTAAGAAAAATATGAAGTTTTTTATAAAATACACATTCCATTCTTAGGAGTAGAAATTCAGGACAGACAGCACTGAAATGTTATGGTAAACTTGAGAATAATGAGAATTAAACACATTTTTTAATTTTTAGTGGTACTTAAGCCAGTATCCCATTTTCTAACAGGTGTTAATTAATTTATGATCACAATATTTTGTAAATATAAACTTTTGCACACATTTCATAAAAGGAAATGAACATCAGTTATTAATATCACTTAACTTCACCCATCTTAATACAATGACTAAGATAAAACTTTCAAATCAGAGATAAGTACCAGCAGTGACACAATAGCGGCTGTTTCTACTAGACAATTTAAACATCTAATATCCTCTTAGCAAACATTTCAGAAGTGTAGACTGAGTATCTTGGCACATGGCTTCTGGCAAATTTCATCATGGGAATCCCTTCCACAAGATTCACGGGATGTCTTATTTCATTTTTGGACATTGTAATTACCCAGAAAAAAAAGATGGTTTTTACCTGATTGTGTTTAAGTGTATGTATCCTTTTGTACATCTCCGTAGCTACAAATAGTGACTGTTCTCTACTCAACAATCTCCTGAAGCAAAAAAGAGAATTTTTTTTTTTTCCTCTTCTTGTCTCTGTGGGGGGCCCTTACTGTTAGGTTTTAGTCCCTAAGTTGGACAGACATAGATCAGCTTTGTTAGGCTCTATGGAATCCTAATTACTTTTATGAAAGGTTTACTTAATGGACCTCATAAAGAATGATAGCAAGAAATATACTTTTGACTGGTGTATGTAGTGTATGGTATCAATGTGGTGAATTTCTATATGGGGCACCTCATTGTTTATTTCCTGGTCTTACTACTTACAAATTGAATATGTTGAATACTATAAAGGCACTTAAAGCAAGCAGTGTAACCAAAAGAAATGTTAAGAAATAAAGGCATATTCAAAGGGATATATTGAAGTCTTTCAGAATATAAAACACCCACAGCGACTTCAACAGCAGTTGTCTGTGTTGAATAGCTGCTTGTTAAAAATCACAGAATTTCTCTGGCCTATAATCATTTTTCTTCCTGGCTATAGCAGTGGATGTTGAAAGCTCAGTTCTCCTACTTGTGTCATTTTCTGTTAATTTTAGTATGTAGTATATCTTATATTTAGACTCAGAACTACTATAATAAATATAACTGATGTGAGCAGTAAGTAGTTAGCACTTCTTCAACTAGTACACATATATATATTATTGCACCTATAACCAAGAAGAATGTTTTTAATATATTACTTTTAATTGTGTCTAGAATATTTGCTACCATAATCATCTCTGAGCCTATGTAGATGCAGTCTAGAAGAATTCGTGCCACACATGAGACTCCTTAAACACTGAGAACCTGCAAATAAAACTGGTTTATATGCAGAGAGCAGAGGATAGGTCAAGTAAACTTTGGCGCTGAGGTTTGGAAGGAAATGCATGGTAGGAACATGGATATGAGTGATGTGGGATGATAACTCAGAATTGACTGAAAGAAACAGTTTGGGGATTCAAAGGTGAAATGAAACTGGGGGTCAGAAGCCAGATTACTTTTTGCAAAATGTCCTGGCTGGGGACACTCTTGGATTTCTATGGATCTGAGGAACTGAATCTGTATGTTAACGAAGTCAATGATAACAACCACCATTGCATTCAGTGGATGCAGGAAAAAGTGTCATGAGAAGAAGCAAAATCTTGTCATTCACTTCAGCTGTAACTAGCACAGACGGACCAGGTAAGTATTCACAAGGAGACCTGTTCTATCTTTAAAAGACATAAATTTATAGGCAAAATTTCACAGTTAGCTCCATAGTTTATCTGCTGCAGCCATTTACAGCTCCATCCTGAAAGATACACTGAGCAAAACAATGACCAGAGTACTAATATTTTAGAGAAAATATTGCTCTTGAATGACCACATATTCTTAACAAGCTTGGTTTTTTTTTTACTCAACACTACTCAACCTACATGCTGTTGTCTTTTGCTGATTTCACAATCGGTAACAGAACTTTTAGAATTTGTTATGGAAATCCTATGAAAGAACACAAAAAAGAAATACCTAAAAGTTGGCTTCTTATAGTGGAATTCTATTTCAAGTTCCAATGTAGCTCTGAAATGTATTTAACTAAACATATATTGACCATTGATCACTTTAGACCCAAATAATTTAAAAAGGATGCATGAAATTTTAAAACAAAAAATCACAATATTTTGGTACAGTATAATGATTAATATACCACTCAGTGTGCCACCTAAAACTATAGATATGACAACCAAAAATCAGAGAAAGGAAGGATTAACACAGAGATATAAATACTTTAGTCTATATCTTGCCTGATTATTTCTCTGGATTGGTTTTAAGAATATTTCATACCTTATAAACAGATATTTAAAAATGCACACAAAAAACACAGCTACTATAATAACTGATTTAATTCACAAAAACTGTCATAAATTTTAAATATTCAGAGTGTTTTGTATTTTTGAAATAGATGTATTGAAGATGGATGTCAGATATCACTGCATCTGGGTATGCTGGGTGTTTGAACTAGAGTGGAAATGTAAGATGCTGATTCTGTAAAAGGACTTTGATATGCCATAAATCTGATAGCAAGTGCAATAAAAGTACAAGCTTATGTGAAATTTAATTATTAATTTAAAGGAGAAGAATGAGTAATGAATTCCAAATCTGTATTTTAAATCCAAAATTACACTAATTTTAAATAAGTTAACTATTTTTACTGGAATAATTTATTGCAATTGAAGGAGTGTGTGTGACTATCTTTTTATTAGAAATATAAAAATCATGATGTCAAATATGATCACCACTCGATACAGGTTGGACTACTGATTTTGAAGAATATCTCTTAATGGTAAGTGAGGTTGAAAGAGTAAGTGATCTTTCAATTAAACAACTGAAATTAATTATTAAAGACTTTCAGGAAAAAAAATTCTATTTTTTTCTATAAACAAACAGTAATTAACTCTCCACATGGAATCTTGCATATTGCCCATATTTGTTATTCAGAGTTAGTTATGGGAGAATAGGAAAGAAATAGCATACTAATTTCTGAAAAATTATGATTTCTGAAAAATTATTCACAAAAAAGTGAATATTGGGAAATCAAGGCAGTTCTATTACTTATGTAACAAGAACAGTTTTTCACATTTTTCGTGGAGGAGCAGATACAATTGGCAGAGGTAGTCAGAACTCTTTTTTTCCACCCTTTTTAGGTGGGTATTTGAATCTTCAAGCTAAAGAATATCTCCTATGTGCTTCCTCTCTGGATAAATTAGTATTTCAGCTTTTCTAATAACTGAAGTGAAGAAGTTCTATCATAAAGAAATGGTAATTCAAAATGCCCTTTTCTACATTAGTGAGCCAATTTTTGTGCAGATTGAGAAACCTAAAACTTAAAAAGACCTTTGCAGCTGAATCAAAGGCAGAAATTGGCTTATATTGTCTCATATCTCTGCAAAGCATCTTGTAGTGTACTCTGGACACAGTCTGAGTTGTTGGACAAAAGAAGCAGACCAACACAATAATTCCTTCCTCCAGCTCTGTGAATTCAATTTTGGAGTAGGATCAGAGAAATCCAGCTTAACCAAATTGAATTTGCTGAATTCAATTGGAATTAGAAAACAGTTTAAAGTTTGTACACACAACAGCAATTTCTACACATATTTGAAGTCTGGCATTGGTAGACCTTGCCTGCCCTTTCCAATTTTGCTTCCTCTTTCTGAAATGTCAAAGACAGCTCTGTGAAAGTCCTATGACTTAAGCATGCTCATGAAAGTAGTCTCAAATTAAAGTATATTTCCTTTGCAGTTGCAGCTGAAAATAATATTCTTTTTTGTTTGTTCTTTGACATTCTACAATGCTGTATGTTGTTATTAAAAATTAAAAAAAAAATATTATTTCCTCAAAACATTCATAGCTACATTTTTTTCAAAGAGCTTTAATTAGCAATACAGTACTAATGAAATAAAAATGTGACCCCTCCCGTAAGAAAGTGAAACCAAGACTTTTTTACTGTTCTTTTCCACAAGAAAAAAGTTTACTTTACAAAAAAACCCACAGTATAAAACAGTGCTTTTGTTGTTTGTACTCTATCCATCATTATATAGTAGTGCAAGTACATATAGATATTCAAAATATCAGTATTGAACTAGTTTTAATTAATGTTCTTGTTAAACAAAGCATCAAACAATAGCTCTTTTGCTTCACAAGCATTAGATTAGTTTCAAAGGGAATTACTAGTGTACATCTAATTTAAAGGTGAATTCACAGTTTACAGTGTATTAGTACAACTATTCAGTATGAGCATGGGTTTGTTTTTTCTCTGTAATGTAAATCTTTCTTCTCTTGGGCTGCATTTTGTTTTAATTAATAAAAAATAGAGGTTGCTCAACATAGACTTCCTCAGAAAACAAATAACATTGCAACCTTTGGATAATTCTTTATGTCCTTAGTGGGGTTTCATTTCCTTTGAAGTCTATTCAGTTCAAGTTTTGCTGCTGACAGTTAAAACATGGTACCACTCTGATCAGAACAGATTACCAGCCAACCTCTCACATTCTGTTCCCTTATTATCCTGATACTTGTCATCATGTTTTTCCCACATCCTTTTCACAGTTGCCTATTCTGTGCGCAGCTACGCACATTGTTACCTCACTGTGCTTCATTCAGCAGCCGAGCTGCAATAGTTTGGCCCTCAAAGGGAAAATAATGGTAGCAACATTTACGTCCATTTGGTTAAGCCATTTACTATTATGTTTTGTGGTTTAGAGAAGAGATGAAAGCCAGAGGAAAATGGTATTAAGACGAAATAGACAAAATGTCCATGTGCTGTGACAGGCCTTCAAAGGAAGGCTACAAACCAGAAGGATCATTTTGCTGATTATAGTGTACTCCAAATGTCAGTGTGGAACACCTCTAACCACTAAGTACAGTACCTTATACCTATCAAAGCGATAAAAATATCTCTTATTATAAGATTAGATAAAAGCACAGGAAGCAAAAGTACAGTATTTTATTAGGTTTATTAAGTTTACCTATACTAGAAGCTTTAAAAATTCTTTTCATAAAAGCTTATTAGTCTTCAGTTCCCATTTTCCCTTTCATTACAAGGAACAATGTCTCTTTGGAGAAAGAATTATTGCTCATGGCAGTGCACTGGCACATCCCATCTCATAGCACATGGTCCAATCCCGTACATGCAAGAAAACGTAAGTGAAAAGAAATCCAGGATTGCATGTGTTTAAATATGTGTGGGTAAGTAAAAAGGGCACCAATGTGACTAGTACTTAAAAATCTCAGAAAACACAACAATCTGTTGCTATCATGCAGCTATAAACATAAATTTCAATGAAATAAAACTATCTTTAAAAATATTTATTATAGAATAAATCAGAGGGAAAGTAATATCTATCCACTGTCTCCTAAAATTGAGAACTTCCCACAAATTTATAATCCATTTTCATTATCTGCTGGAGGTCTTTATGTTTCAAGAGATGGGATTAAAAACAGAAGAATGTTACAATGAGTAGAGGTGTTTTGTTTTTCACAGACACAAGTCTTTAATGACGTTTGTGGCCCTCTCCTGGACTCGCTCCTGCAGGTTCGCATTCTTCTTATCTTGGGGGGCTGCAGAGCTGAATGGCATAATCCAGATGGGATTTCATGAGAGCAGAGGGGAGGCAGGGAGAGACAATCATCTCCCTTTACCTGATGGTCTTTTTACTTTGGATACAGGACATTTTTGGCTCTCTGAGCTTTGAGCACATGTTGTCAGCTCTTATTGAGATTCTTGTTCACCAACAATCCCAAGTACTTCTCAGGGCTGCTCTCAGCCCATTCCTTTATTATCAAAACACATTAAGGTATAACTAGAAAGGTTACTTTACATCTGGAACCTCTGAGAGACAGTGAAACTATTTAAATTATATTATTCAGAGTATGCTGTGGTTTTTCTATGGTGTAATTCAGGACAGAATAGCAACAGTGGCTGGACCAAACAATAGCTTTGTTGAAGAAACAAGAGCATTACCAGGAGATTTTTAGACAAGTTTGTTTAGTTTCACAGCCCTTCTATAGGATGGTCTTTGATACTATTTCCATTGCAAGTCTAGATTTTAGGGTGTGTCTCTTCTGATTATATTTATTTGTGTAGAAATAGCTTACTTGTGCAACATGCAGAAACTAGGATTCATCCTTTTAAAGGAGATAAAGGTTAAATGCTTATGAATAGAAACTACTGAAAAAGTATCCTGAAGTGCTTCTTTTTTTGTATTGTGTTCCAAGCAATGATTTCAAACAGGGAAATATTATTTTCTTATGCTTGATATGTGGATAAGTAATGCAGCTAATATTTTAATACGTCTTAAGATCTTTATACTATAGAAATTATAGGAAAAGATACCATAAGGAAAAAAGTACAAGACTTTCCTTCACCTTGCCTTGTCTGCACATTGTTTTGCCTGGGTTTTTCTTCACAGTAGGTTTTCTGGGAATAAAAATCACCAATAACAGCAGAAACAAGCTGAACATCCCTGAAAAGACAAGAATGAAACCTTTTGAGTTGACTCAGATAATTATGTCAGCAACTACCCATTTTGCTTTTGCTTGAAATTATGTTTGTAGAGCTGTATGTTTACAGCAATCCAGTAAGTCTCCTAGCTACCACCTCTAAACATGCCCCTTGAAACAAAAGCAATTCTGTTTTAACTGAGTTCAGTGGGCTGCAGGTCATGCTAAATATCAATAGAAACCTGTTGAAACTTGTTCTTGCAAGAATGCTCAGCACATAGCAGAAGTGAGTTCTAACTTCCTGTCTGAAAAAATAAGGTACCAACTAAATAATACCATGGTGTTATTTGGCCTATCAAGCGCTTAAGGCAAGTACAGCAAAAATTTTTTTGGAGTGCAAAGATCCACGAGTCCAGCATTTTTGTTCTTTTGCTTTATTTAATTGCCTCCATCTTGCTAGTTGGTAAAGAATAAATGGCAATTAGAGAAAAATGGTTTATCTCCACAGGTTTTCTGGTAAGAATAATGGTCTCCAACCCACATCATGTGGCTTTGCACAAATTGTGTTATCCATTCCAAGAAATCCTATCGTTTGTGTCAGATGTGTAGCATTTCAGAAATATGCCTTCCTGTCCTGCAGTCTCTATGGAAACCTTGTCATTCAAACAAAGCCCCTGCTTAATAAATAAGATTATATCAAAATAAAAGCTAAATTAAACATTATGAAGAGTTGCAACAAGATATATGAAATGAAATAAATGTGTGTAATTTTCCCCATCTTTAAAGGATAACTCTGGAAGCAGGAGTTGTCAGTCTGCCAAAATCACTTCTAGTTTCCCTGCTATCCATTTGCACGGGTTTTATTTCTTCATAGAATCAATTAATGTGACATTATACAATGTGTATGTTGTGGTCTGAATTAAAAAATATTTATTCCTGTGCATACTTCAGAGAATATGAACTTGAGGAGAGTTGTCTTTTAACACCAACATGCCATTAACTATGCAAGAATCAGAATTATTTAGGATGGAAAAGACCTCTATGATCATGGAGGACAACCGTAAACCTAACACTGCCAAGTCCACCTCCAAACCATATCCTGAAGTGTCTAGTCTGCATGTCTGCTAAATCCCCTCAGCAATGATGAATCCACCACTGCCCTGGGCAGCCTGTTTTAAAGCTTGGCAACCCTTTCAATGACGAAATGTTTCTTGTGGCATATTTTGACCTTGGGATTCATCATAACTGATCAAAGGTATTCAGCAAGAAATACTAAGAAACTCATATTTTGTGACTAAATGCAATGAAGATGGGAATCACACCTGGAAGGCTGTGTCCTGCCCTGGGTTCCTTAGTACAAAAGAGACATGGACATACTGGATGCAGCTCAAAGAATGGCCACAAGGATGGTTGAGGGTTTGGAATAGCTGACTTATAAAGGAAGGCGAACAGTACTGGGACTGTTTAACCTGCAGGAGAGCAGGTTTAGCAAGGATTTCATCCACATAAATACCCTCAGGTAGTGTGCAATGATAGAGCCAGGCCCTTTACAGTAGTGTCCAATGACAGACAGGACCAGAGGCTCTGAGCACAGACTGGAACACAGGAAGCTCCTTCTGAATGTCAGGAAACATTGTGCGGGTGACTGATCACTGGCATGATCCAGAGTGTCCAGAGTGGCTGAACAAATTCATGCCTTGGAAATATACAAAACCTGTTTAGACATTGTCCTGAGCTTTCAGCTCTGCTTTAGCAGAGAAGCTAGAGCAGATGATCTCAGAAGTATCTTCAAAACTCAAACACTCTCTCTGTGAGAGCATCAAAGCTAGCTTTGTCCCTCCTGACATTCTGGAAGACATCTATTATTTTCACCTGTGTGATTTTAGTGTTTAAGGTTTGGTGCTCTTTAAATCCTTACAGATAGAGTCCTAAAAGATCAGAAAATCAGGATTGTGTAACATGTATCAAATTTGGGAGCATAAAACCAAAGCATGAAATGTGACTCACTATTGTGAACTGTAAAACATTCTATTATTGAATTAGAAAATGTCTGCCCCAATGAAAAATGTTTCTTGGTGAGAAATCTTTGAAGTGAAAGCCTCCCCCATCTATGTAATCTTTGAAATAATGTACCCACTTCAGCAAAATCTCTAATTATATAGTATGATTTCCTTCATCAAAAAGCCAAGCAATTAATCAAGTCTATTACGAACTCTTCAAGCCACTCCAGCTGTATGTGAAGGAGGTGTGAAAAATTAAAGTTCAGTAATCTAAAAAAAATACTCCAGCTTTATTTATTTCTTTGTTGGCTGTGAGTAGTTCTGGAGGATTCACAGTAGTATTCACTCTGTGGGTGATTTTTGAGATGGGTTTTCTGTTCTAAACCCAAATTATATTCTAAAATTAAAACACAGGTTGGATTTCACATTTTCTGTGCCAAGAATTTTCTGAGTCAGACATACTAAGTAAGCTCCAGTGATTTTCTGAGTCACTTGTTTTTTTAGTATTTTTTATAATTAAAGTTTTTGAGAGACACAGTTCTAAGCAGCTGCAGTAGACTAACTAGCAGGTGCTCAAGCCTCCACTTGAATTAGTTTCTGTCCTACTGTCATAGCTATATGGGCTGGAGCAAAAATAGCATCTGTGAGTGAACATGAGACAGATTATGATCTTTTATGATCCCTCTACCAAAGAATGTATAATCTCAATCAAAAATGAAATGTGTACTAGAAAAAAAAGAAGAAAGCAGAGATGTCAGAGGACACGCAAAATACGTTTACTTGTGGGAACTAAATATTTTATTTTAAAGTGTCCTGTTGTTTCTTTTTAAGTATACATAAAGTTCTGAGGTCTTAACCTGCCATAACAACTTTGGAAAATACCTCAAATATTCAAGGGAAAGCAGATAAGGGAGCAGTACAAAAAAATCCTGAAATACAAGCAACAAATAAAGTGCCGATAAGCAAGATAGTGATCTGAGGAAAAGCATTTGAGTAACAAAAAATGAAACAAAGGGATGACTGGAAAATAAAAGGGACAAAGAGTCCTTTGGAGTGCATTGTGTAAGTAAGAATATAATAATCTTAGCACTGATCAACTGATCCTGAGAAATAAAAGGATGAGGAGAAATGGATTTTAGAAGAATATTTAGACAAAAGTTAGGGAAAAAAAATTAACAGCAAAACTAATATTGGAAGAGATTGAACACCAAAATCATAAGAGGGCATATTCTGCATATGAGAGAAAAAATATATGAAGCAGATGAAAGTTAAGAAAAAGTTTAAGAGAGAAAACAGCACAGAAAAAAAGGGAATAAGAAACATGGATGAGAGTAATTATGAGAAAAATATGACATTTCTTTCAATATAACATTGAAAAAATATAGGTGTATAAATTAGGAAAATGTTGACTATAGTCTCTACATCATCTATTATTGCATTTAAGACATCCACCTTTTCATCCAGAATGAGCGTCCCTGATCATCTCTTTTGCTTGAAGTCTCATATCCCCAAGCTCTCAGAAGACAATTAATACTTGGGATCTGGTAAAGATGTTTCTCGTCATTATCTCTAATTTCTATTTTGCCTTTACTGAACAAATCTGTTGACCTAGATTGTAAGGAAAAATTTAGCACAACTGTCTTAGCTTCCTATTCTTTCTTTCTTCAATCAAATTGGTTCTTTCCCTCACCTACTCATGAAACTGATGATCATTCAAGCCTTTCTCAGAGCATGACCACTTTATACTTTTTTGTTGCAAAAGAGAATCTCATAATCATTGCTATTCTCTCTGCAACATATTATAAAAAAAGTATTTTCTATACACTTAATATATTGCATGTAGGCTGTTCTGTTTCATTTTTCCCTCATGTATTAGACAACTTTATAATAAATTGACTAATTAGAGCAAACAAAAAGAAGGAACCCATATGTCAAGCACCAGACAATTCATCACAGTTCATGAAAGTTTCTTCAACCATTTTTAAAGACTCCCACTGAGGAAAACTCCACAACTTCTGTAGGAACATACTGACTAAATTTAGAATATGAACATGAAAATAAGTTGGCTGAAGAATTGTATTTTGGGATTGTCTGCCCTCAGCAGTTTTGGAGAGCTTTGTTACTTGTTGCAATAGTGATTTTGGTGTGTAAACATTGAGGTGCTAAATTTGCAAGTCTGAATATTGTCAAAATTTCAGGAAATGGTCATACATCACAATGAAAAACTAAGACTCCCTTAAGTTATCTAAATTTTGGCATAGAGAACTGAAACAATAAAAATTGCCAATAATTTTGAATTAGTATTGACAGCATTGAAAATACATCCCCCCAAAAAGCAGAAAACAAACAAACAAATAAATTAAAATATATTCCAGGAGAAAATGGTTATTGATGACAAAGCTTTGGCCACCAAAATAATTTATCTACTCAGTGGAAACTCTAGTTATTAACTGTACAGCACACGTACATGGAAAACCCACACAATTAATCAAGCCTGTTTCTATAACCTCAAACTGTTCCAGCTGCATGTGAGGGAGTATCGCTACTTGTAACATTAAAATGTTTGTGCCTAACCAGACTCTTCCAGCAACTCCAGTTTCTATCTTCTTTCCTTAAATCCAAAACTTGAGAAACAAATTTCCTCCTTCCTCTCCATATCAGCTTTCTATGGATATGAACATGGTTCACCATGTCCTTTCTTGATTTTCTAGGGAAGATGATTCCAGTCCTTTCCACCTTTTTTTTGTACTTCATATTTTCTAGATCATTCCTGTGCTTTTCGGCGGTTTATATTTTCTTTATATCTCTTATAAAATACAATTATTAAAATGTTAGAAGTTTTACTCCTATGTTTTACATGTTAAAACACTGTTCATACTTCCCAAGAGATACCCTAGAATGTTTGCCTCTTTCTGCTAGCTACCTAATCAAAAGCCTGGCATGTGAATAGATAATTATTCTGTCTAAGCTTACAAAAATGTAGATGTCCCTACATAATTTTATCCCAATTTTCTTCAATTTATTGCAATAATTTGAAATGCAGTCCTGTTCTTTCAACATCTTAACTGTCTATCCACGTTTCATGTCATCTGCAATAAAATCCTACTCTCTAGTTTATCAGAAAGGTCATTACTGAAACATTGGATACTTTAGTATTATGTCTGTTAGGGCATCATTATTTATCATTATTTTGAAACTAGGGAAGGAATGTTTTATTAGTATTGCTCTTTCATACTTTCATGCCAGACTACTTCAGACAAAGCATATACTTGATGTGGATCTACAAATTAGAAAAGGTTACATGCATACCTGACAACTATCAAGGTTTCTTCTGTTACCTGAAACAACTGGTGTTCTTCAGAGGCCACAAAACTTGATGTAATATAATAGTATTTTAGTCTTCTCAGGAAAAAAAAAAAAAAAGAAAAAAAGAGAAGAATATATAATGATGAAAATATAACAACACATATTAGTTAGATTAGTTAGATAAAGAAAACCTTATGCTGGAAGTCTATTACATTGAACAGTCTGAGAATGAACCTGTAAATTTCCTAGAGCATCTCCTGTATTTATTGCTTTGTTTTACTGCAATATTTTCACAAAAAAATATTTGGTTGGGACAGACTGAGTAAAGAAAGAGGCTTATAATCAGTTTATTTTATTGAATATTTACATGTGGAAATTTTCCTGCAGTCTTTTACTCTAAAAAAAAAAATGTGGGTGCTTCAACCAACATACTGTACACTAACACCTCTTGGTCTTGGAGAAAATAATTTTGTCACATTAGATTTGATCATGCATTTTTTCTTCTATTCTTAGATATGTCTTAGACTCTTAGTCATTCAAACTAGTTGTACATATCTGTAAAGTCATGTATATATTTCAATTAGTCATCCTGAACTCTCTATTCAGTCAATGGAAAGAAAGAGATATTAACAGACTGAATCATAAAACTATTTTGATGTCTACCTTAAGACATTATGACTCTTTTTTCCTGTTTTTCTGGAAAATGAGTCCTTATTATTAGTTCTGTATCACAGATGTCTGCACTTCTTCTGATCAAATCCTTTCTTTTTCCATCAAGTTTCCTATTTTCAACCCCCTCCCCCTACCTTTATCTCCCCACCTTCATTGTCTCCTTCCCTCAACTCTAGAACCACCTCCTGGATGAGTATTCCCAGATGATGTCAGGGGAGAGAATATTTCTTCTCTCTTCTGGGACTTCACATGATCCAAAAAGATTCGGTCAGACAAAAAATCGAGTATGTTTTTTCTTGTCACCTTTTCTCTAACATTTACAGAATCCATACAGTAAACTTTCAGCAGATAAATAAAGCAAGCAGATACTTTGCCACAAGGCTCTTAACTAGAAATGACTACTACCTATTTTTTGCATTTTTTTTCCATTTGGAATATAAGAACAAAATGGGAACAAAACAAAATAAATTCAGAAATTAATTCATTTTAACTGAAGTAATTAAATTGGAGGAGAGTATCTAATAAAAATCATGACAGTGACTTTACAGTCATAATAGCTTACTTTTGCCACAGTAAATGATTTTATGCCTTTGCGTTTGGACACTGACAAGAGCATTCAAGATATCACTAGTTTCTGTAATGTATCACCTTATGGTGGTGATGTTCTTTTATTGGCAATCACAGGATTTAAACAACTCTCACTAATTTTATGATGATGACTTAAGCATATTGGTTTATGTCAGATATAGCTAATAAATGCAACAATAAGAATAAAATCTGTTATTTTTCTCCCTCTCAGAGTATGCTTTTTTACAGTGTCTTTTGAAACAAAGCGAAACCTTACAATATTAAGTAAAAAAGTTCAAAATAATAAGGAAAAGCAAACACCACCCAGTTCTACCAATACAGTATATTCTGGAAACATAAAGTTTCACTTCTCCTTTGTTTCTTTATCACATAGAAGGGTTACACAGGAAAGACAAGCAGTTTTGAAATATTTTTAGGCTGCAGACCATTATATTTTGCACTGCACAGACAGCTCAGCTAATGAAATTCCTTTTAAAATTAGTTTGTTTAACAAAAAAAAAAAAAAAAAACCAAAAAAAAAAAACCAAAACCCAAAATCAGTTCAGGATCCATGATCTATAGAAATTATCATAATAATTGGTAATGGCAGTAGCTGGTTCTTCAGCAATATAAAAAGTACAAAAAATGCTATTCACTCAGTCACCCAAAATTATAAAATCTGAACTCCTTATGTAATTGATCACGAGGAAGATAAAGTTGATGTACACAGAGTCCAGAGGAAGAGATGTTCTCAAGAAAATGTAAATTAAAATACTTGAACAGCATCCATTATCAGCAAGAAAAATTTATAAATATATCTTACTCAATGTAATTGATAGCACAAAGTTCAGCATTCAATCAAATTTTGAGAAGTGCCTCTAAAATTATGGAAAATCTTAACACACTCATAGCTCCAAACATGTCTGAAATGCAAGTTCAAGATATGTTTCAGGTGTAGTGCTCCTATTTCAAACATGAGTGGCTGATTACTCAGCTTCATTCATTGCAAGCTAGCTGTCAAAAAGAAGGATTGTTGAAGTCAGTTTAGAAATATCTTCGTTCTCTCAGCCAGATTGAATGTCAGCTGTTTTCCAAAGCAATGAAATTAATAAAAACTACTGCGTGGTGAAGGCAAGCAATGCAGTAAGCTTGGATGTCTTCTCATTCACCAATCACTCAGTGTCAAAGAGACAAATAAAGGTCTGTGTCATTGGGTGTCTACAGTCCAGCTGAACACTCGTACATAATTTGTACTTACCTAGCTTGGTTGTTTTTAGTTGCCTAAAGCTTATTAGAAAACTTTGTGCAGAACATGATTCCCAACACGTTAGCTCTTAGTAAAGCTAGTTATAATAAATTAACAATAAACACTCTTTTGTACTGAACTTAATTACATTCAGTTATTAAATCAAAACAAATTATTAAATATAATGTCAGTCCAGCATCTGAAGTAATTAGCCATGTTCAATTTATTATGGAACTTGCTTATACTGCTAGATGTGTCGTGTGAAAGATTGTAATTTTCAGATTTTGACAGAAACATGACAAATTTTACTGTATTATTTAGTTTCTTGAATATATCAGTGACGAATGAAGTTTTGGGAAATACTTCATAGGACACCACTGTTTGAGCCCTTTAAATACATTTTGTTTCCTGATTTCTTGCAAAGCCTATGATTGCCTCTGATACCTTAGTATTCCTATTTTTTTCTTTCTGGAACAAATGTATGGGACAGAGCTTTCTTTTCCATACTTCAGAATCCAAAGCATTCTTATATTTTTTCCCCATTTTCTGAATCCAACATTTTCAGCAGCTGCTGTTTACTGCTTTATATCTATTTGTTCTGATAATATATCTTTGATGTTTGATTCATCTATGATGTTTTGTTCCTTTTGCTTTGTGGTTTGTTATTTGTTTTCTTCATTCAAATGTTTTTTTGGTAATGCTCTTCCACAGTTTTTTTCCTCAGATCAAAATGTCATCTGTGCAGAAATCAGTAACCTATATGACATCAGAAATGTGTTGCATTTTTTTTTGCAAAACACTTTGTGTACTGAACACAGCCCAAATGGCAGTTTGAGAAATGGTGTTTCCCAAAGGGGCTGTTGAATGAGCACAAATATATCCTCTGTTTTTCTAAGGGCAGCTAGCATAACCCTGGTGATGTATGAAGCATAAAAAATAAACAAACTTGGCATCGTCCATCACCTCCTGAACACCTCCCCTTTGAAACAATAAGAAAATATTAGCAAACTAAGTTAATTTTAGGGGTGGGGAGGTGTGTTTACAAGCTGACAAGTCTGTCAAAGATGTTAATTCTGACAATTTTCCTACAATGGCCAGTAACTATATGTACTCTAGTAGACTGATATACAGTGATTTCAAGAGCAATAATCTCATTCTAACTTTATATAGCAGAACTGTGAAATGAAATGGGAGACATTTAGCCTTCTTCACTAATTTTCTAAATTTTGGTATTTCTCAGGTTTTAGAAGACCTATTCAGAGAACTTTTCAGGTTTGAAGTTACCTGATTTTTGTGATGAGTTTACTCTTGATTAGGCACAGGGGATAAGAAATTTTCATTTCAAGAAAAAAAAAAAAATCAATGAAAAAAAAAAGTCTAATATTGCCACATTAGGTCATACACATATATTTTCTCATATGTGTAATTCATAGTGAAATGAACCTCATAACTCTCAGTTCTTTCTCCTCCTCCCCTGCCATTCTGTCTATCACTGGTGATACACAGACCTCATTTTTCCCTTGGATTTACACATTAATATTATGAATGTTTAATTTACTTCGGTCAGTACCACATTCATCTTCTTCCTGTAGTATTGGTCTTAGTTCAAATTAAAAATTTCTCTAAGCTAATTAAACTGCTATATTATGAGATTGCTGGTCTTTGCAAATGTGTCATAATAATCTAATAAATTCTCATGCTTATGTTGTGTTTCACAATGTTTGTATTTAATTTCCAAATAATGAGTTATCATGTTAGGGATGATTAAGTAAGTGTCATTTCTTAGGATTTTTAAGTTCTTTTGTGGGCTTTACTTGCCTGACATCCTCTTTTCTTACATTATGTTCTTTATGGTTTCACATGAATGCATTTTATCAGAGCTAGGTTGCAACCTTTGGTTTAAAATGGGTGATCTTCAGTGATTGGGAAATCATCATTGTCCTCTGCAACACCTTTCTCCCTCTCTTTCTCACTGAGTTACCTGTGACAGAGAGAGTCATAGTTTGGTATCAACTTTTAATGTTATAGTATTAGTGTTACCTTTCTAATACATTCAGTGACAGATGTCACTGTCCACTGCTGACATTATTGTATAAAATAGTCCTCACAGGTCTCTTTGTTTCTGGAGTTGCAAAACTACTGGAGATTGTAGATAATCTGTATTTTCAATAAAGCTGGTTTTGTAATTGATCCTCTCAGTGCTCCAAATCAAGGAAAGCAGTTTCAGTTTCAGTTAGTGTTTGACTTTCAGCTTATTATTATAGCAACATCTTAGCTATGGTAGTACTGAAAACATTTCTATCTAGTTCATGCCAGAGATATCAAAATGATGCCACAAATTTTCTCACTGCTTCTTATTACTTTCAAATGCTGCTCTGATGCTGACAGCTGAAACAGCTTCCATTATTTCACACACAGGCAACATGCTGCTGTCACATAGGACACAATGTGAAGGAATTCACATGAAAGACATTCTCAGATATGTGAATTTTGTTTATATTTACAATAAATTTTGGTATTGTAATTAGAAACAAAGGAGTGGAGGGGTTTTTGTTTGTTTGTTTGTTTCCCACCCTTTGTTTATTTTCTCTGAAAACAAATTGAAAACAGATAATAATGAGTGACATGCTGGCAGCACATTGCCTAAAACAGTCCAGGACACCATTTTCATGCTTTACACCGACAGCACACTGTTGATCCTGATCACCTCTAAGCATACTAGACCCTACAGGTCTTCTGCCAAGAAATTTTCCAGCAGGACAATGCCCTGGTGTGTGTGTGTGGTATGTGTGACTTTTCCTTCCCACGTGCAAGACTTTTTATTTCTTCTTGGTGACCTTCATCAGCTTTCCATCAGCCCATTTCTCCTGCCTTTTGATGCTGCTCTGGGTGGCAGCACAACACTCCAGAGTATCAGCCACTTCTCCCATTTTTATGTCATCAGCAGGCTTGCTGGAAGTGCACTCTGCGTCATCATCTGGGTCATTAATGAGCATGCTGGGCAGGACTGGACCCACTATTGTCCCATGGGCTGCCCTGCTGCTTACTGGCCTCCAGCCAGACTCTGTGCCACTGAGCACCACCCTCTGGGCCTGGCCATTCAACCAGTTTTCAATCCAGTTTGCTGTCTGCCCATCTAGCCTATACATCAACTTTTCTACTGAGGACTTCAGAAGAGACAAGGTCAAGGGTTTTATTTTAAGTTGGTCAAGCACATCTTGCCCTTGGTGATTCTGTGCTTGCTGCTCATGATGATTTTTTCATCAGGTTTTCAGGATTAGCCACTCATGGGTTTTGCTTCCTCAGTGGTTTTTGAGGACCCTTATGGCTTAAGGCTATAAGATGCACCTTTCTGCATGCCCTACATGCCATTGGCCTTTCCCCTCCAGTATCTTATTTTCAGGACTGGCAAAAGGAGAGGGAGTATAGGGTGATCATAGAAACTGGATGATCTTCACTGCATAGTACCCCAGACTCTGGAATTGCTCTAATAAAGAGGGTAGAGCATTCTTCCTTGTTTAGCCATTTAGTAAACCTGTAAAACTGTTGCCCTGATTTTGTAAGACTTTGTTAAGCCTTCTGATGTTTACATTCTTTCAACAAACTTTCTCACACACAGTTCTGTAAATAACCTATGTTTTGCATTCTTTCATGGAGGTGGAGAGAATTGATGGACCCTTGGCCTGTCCAGTGGCATTGGAGAGGTGGCACTGTCACCCTTCAATCCACTGTCACCTTTGGAAAACTATAAATGTTGGAGTCAGAAAATAAAGCTTCTTCTTTTTGTTCCCCTCCAGAGCAGCAGTGTCTGTGTCACCATTTCGTGTCTTATCACAACATAAAACCTCAATTAAATTTTATTTAACCCTATGTTTGACCCGTTCCCAGATATTTTCCAGAGTATAGATAAAAAGGCTGTTCAAACACCAATGATATCTCCATGATGAAACTCTGTTGCTACAACTAAACACCAGAAAATATTGCCTGCTAGATGTGTGACACGGAGTTTGGATACTCCTGATGGCTTCCAGCTATGCAAAAAGCCATTACAGCATGAAAATTACCCAGAAATAAAGGTATCTCTAAAAGAGAGAAATCAGCACCAGTCTTTGGTTTAAGATTAGCTCCTCTGTATGTGAGAGAGATAGAGAGTCTCTCTTACTGAGAGTCTATGTATCAACTTAATACTGATATGAAAACATTTTTGCCTAGCATGGAAGATTTTCTGGAAATTCAAGTAATTCCAATAGAAAGTTAAGTTTGTGGATGAAGTGCAAAAGGTAAAGATTTTAATCTGTTTTGTTGTTATTTTCTCTATAAAAACAAACAAACCAAATAAAAAAAACAGAACTTTTTCTTCATGCTGTTCATCTTTGTCATTGTTTTCTTTCATGATTTTGGGGCATTTTTTCTTCCATTACAAAGTTCAAGGATAGAAGGTAGTAAGAACATTAATCTCTTATAAGTAGAGTTGTGGGGCCAAATTAGTCAATTAAATTTCTACTAATGTAAGCTCAGCATTTAACTGTGAATTTAGCATGTGAGATTTCTTCCCCCTTACATCACAGGTGAGAGAAGAATGCAGCTGAAGAAATTGCTTCTTTTTTATTTTCCCAAAATCCATCTTTTTAAACTTTTATTTATAACACCAAATAGAAAAAAAACCCCAGCATTGAAAAAATTGTAAAATATGGTGAAAAAGGTAAAACACAATATTTGAAATGGTAGGTCCTTTCTGAAATTTTAATCCCCAGTGGGGAATAAGTCAATAAATTAGCAAACCCATTGAATAATGAATCATCAATGAGACTAAAAAGAAGGAATCTTTATCACTTGAAAATGATAAAATAAAATCTTCTACTCAGTAATTTACAATTCATATGACACTACTGATGGTATCTGGTATAGAAGTTGTAATTAAAAGGCTTTTTCCTGAATTATTTATTCAATTAGTTATTAGTTCAAATTATGTTTTGAACTAATTTATTCTCTTTTAGAAACAAAATTAAAACATTGATTATTTATACGCAATTTTTCTCCTTACATTACAAAATAATTTCCTTTCCATATTCTGTTATATTACTTAATTACAAAAGGTGTGTTTTGAAAAAATATTTGGGGATATATTTAAAAATATTACTAGTAAAAATGTACAGTAATTTATTTCAGATATTGCTGTAAAATAATAATGGTTATTCTACTGATCTGTTGCTGAAAAAATAAGTCATGCTTAGTAGCTTTAGTGATGTGTTTATTCACTTAGAATTGTGTATTTCTCTTTCTATGTCAGCTCCATAATATTTATGGGAAAATTATGGGAACTTTTAGCATTCTAGTGGAAATCAGCCTGTGAAATCTCTAGGTTCCCTGGCAAGAACAGTTTATCTTAAATATTAGTGCCTTAGTGTCTTAAAGAAAGAAACTCTTATTAGCTCATGTAAAGAGGGCATTTTTTTCAGAGCAGCACATCTTATCAACCTTTTGCATTCTTCTATCACAGAATAAGTTTTTTTAAACTTTTTGCACATTTTTTCAAAGCGCCACCGCACTTTCTGATAGGACCTGTTGTTTCTAAGTGTCATTATCAAGAGATTAACTGTTTTACATCTTCTCTAAATGTTCTCTGAAGCTTTTAAGGCCATAAGAGGCCTCAGTTCCACTTGCAGAGCCTTGCCCATGCTGTGCCAGGGTGTCTAGGAAGGTGGGGTAGTCACAGAGATGTGCTTGCTGCGCCTT
This sequence comes from Onychostruthus taczanowskii, assembly GCF_017590055.1. Taxonomy (NCBI): domain Eukaryota; kingdom Metazoa; phylum Chordata; class Aves; order Passeriformes; family Passeridae; genus Onychostruthus; species Onychostruthus taczanowskii. The sequence goes on from NW_024499906.1 coordinate 2,134,217, forward strand.
GCAGGAACCCATCACCATTGCCCCCTATCCCTTAAGTCAACACATTCTGCTAGGTGGAGAGAGGACAGGGAATCCTCCATAGACCATGGCCTGTCTCCCTGACTCAGGAAAGTTAGGGAGCAATTCCCTTAGTGTCTCTCCCTGGTAACCCTCAGCCTATGTGGAGCAGTTCCTCCTGGGTGCAGCTCCCACGGGTTTGCTCACTGATGCTCTCTGGTACTGGCACAGGAGCAGGGCACGCCCTGCAGCCCAACACCTGGGTGGCAGTGTGTTCCCATCACAGCTCTGTTATGGGAAGCTGCATCAGAGTTTACACAGGATGAGGTTTTCTGCCAGTTTGATACCCTTACTCCCTGATTAAGCTGCTGAGTTTCAGCCAGCCCCTTCTGCACACACTTCCACACAACTGCAATGACATGTCCTTGCTGATGTGCCATTAAAAATACCACTCATTTTCTCAGATTTCTCAGGCTGAGGCTATTGTTGAAGGAGTTTTTAAACTTTGCTTCATGTGATGCGAGCTACTTCCCCTTACTCCCTCTTCCCAACTAGATCACACACTAGGGGCTCTTCGAGAAGTACAGAGGGAGAGAAGGGCACTGCAAGAATGAAGTGATACAGACAACCTGTTCTTCAAGGTTGTTCTGAGGTTTTACTGTAAAAAGCTATACACTTTTATGAAACTGAGACAATATCCATTTTCTTCCATTTTTCTTTACAGAATACTCTAGAACTAAAAGTCCCACACTTGTAATAGGAAGGAAGGTTTATTTTCCTGACATCTTTGATCCCTTAGTGCAGACTGGTGAACACTTACCTCCCATGTAGAAATGAATTCTGATAGTCAGAAATAGACTCTTAAAATTGCAGATAAGTTCAGTTAGATTACTGGAGTGTTTGCTCTTCAGCAGAAAAAATAGTTTCAGATTTTTTCACATACATAAGAAGTGTTCGACTTTGTTTCAGCATACACAAAGTAAAGATTTCTGTTTAAGATTAGCTGAAGAGAGCTAAAAATCTCCTAGCACTCCTAACATCCATATATTTTTTTTTAATTATCCACAAGTCTCCTATGAACAGTGAATTCTTAATTCTCATGATCTTTAAATTTACCTTTAAATGTACCTTGCCTTCTGTGAGGGCAGAATTGGAACTCAAGCAAATGAAATTAAGCGTCAATAATGTTACATTTATTACATAAAATTGATAACAGACTTCTAAATTCAAATCAAAGTTGTGCAATTCACCAGACCTGGTAGCTTGCAATACCATTGTACACTCAAAATATTACCCCATTTGAATTGATAAGACACCTTTAAATCAAAACAGTCATTTCTACAGAAAATATAGTAGAATATTTGGGGGTTTTTATTCTTCTTGGGTTCTTTTTGCTTTTAAAATTTTTGTAATGTTATAATTACAACCGTTGCAGATAACTTGCAGGCTGCTTAGACATTTAATCTTTTTCTTTCTTTTTTTTTTTTTTTCCCATGTAACTGCATTAGATAGCAAGCTTTCAAAGAGAACAGCTCTATGCAATTAAGCTGCAGCATAAGATAGAAATCTCATTAGCTATTACCCATAGTGAGACGCTGACGGAAGTTTATTCTACATTGGTTTAGCTAAACAGTAAGCTAACATTTATCATCATTTCCCTGTGGTTCACACTATTTATAACACTCAGGAAGAATTAATATTTTGATGTAAGTGGTGCCAGAAAATGAAGCAATTTATATTGGAAATCAGAAGCACAGAAGAAAAAAAGTTTTTAAACTGAAGGGGATCTGTTTTTAAAATAATTATACATGAATGGAATTTTAATGGAATACCTTCCTGTCAAAACAGAGTCTTTTCTTAATGAAGATAATAGGCAAACTTTCAAAATCCTGTAATATTGTATTCTATACTAAATAATCCCTGTTTTCAAAAGACAGCCTTTTTGGCAAAATTTTTCTAATTAGCTCTTATATAAGAGCCCAATTTTTCACAAAAGTTGAGACAATGATATGACTTGAAATTAATCATATAACACACTGAACTCGAAGGGACCCACAAAGATCGAGTCCAGCTCCTGGCCCTGGACAGGACCACTGTGGTTACAACACTACATGCTGGATTGCATTGCCTCATTCAGGAAGACTTTTCCCTTGTTGGTATAAGGAAGGGGAATCCCATAAAAAATTTTGCCTGATTCAATTACTTAGGCATATGCATCCAGTACCATGTCCTGCAACCTTGATGCCTCAGACACTTATTCATACGTCTGTCAAGCCAGTTTTTGGGAGCCAGTCCTCAAGGCAAATAAATGACATCAGTCTGTGTTTATGCTCCAGATTCAGGACATGTTAAGAAGGAATATCAGAATTAATGCATGCCTTCCTTATAGGATAGCCCTTAGCACCACTGCAATGATTATTCTCAACATGCAGCAGGAGATGACTTCAAAGAAGAAATAGAGTGACTCTTTTTTTTTTCTGCAATGTGGAACACAGACTACCAATTTAAACAACAAGCTGCAATTTTTTCCCCTGTTTTTTCTCCCTGTCAGATACCATTTGCTCTTTCAATTCTCAGCATGCATGCCCTTTACTTTTTCTAGCTGTGTGTGAGGACAAAACTTTAAGTTTTCCAGAAAGTAGGCATGATTTTGGTCTCTGTAGGATTTTACTCTATCCTCCATCTTCCTTCCAGTACTTACTGAAAAAAAGCATAGTTTTTTTTTACTTCTACTTAGCAGAAAATGCTTTGAACAACACAGTGCAAGGCCAGAGCCCCAGAGAATAAAATTTTACAATACCTTAAATGTCAGCATGTGTAATCTGTAAGATCTTCATTGTTTCCTTTCATCTGCTTTTGCAGGCATGTTGCTTTATGCAGGAGAGAAAGCTTATTAATAATGATATACAAGAAAGTAAATGAGACAAGAAAATAAATGAGTATTTACCAGTGAGGGAGGGGAACAGCACAATCCTTACTAATTGGTTATGATTTAAGTTTAATAAACCATTCAAATAACTGCATGCCTTGGATTTGCCTTGTCAGCTGAGCTCTAGAAGTTGAGTGGCTCTTCAATTCCCAGGATGGACTAATGTTTAAAATGCAGTAGAATTGCTCAGAAATGTATAAACTTCTTTATAGCAATATAAGTGCAACACAGCAAATGAGCTATTACAAAGTACACTGAATACATGGACTGATTATAGTTATTTTAGCTTTTAAAGTATGCCATGCAAAGGCTCAGCCAGTCCTTTAAATAGCTGGAGTGAAATAAATATGTCTGTGCAGTACAGCTTCTTAATACTCTAAAATAATGCCCTCACTCTCCTATTTCATCTGCAACTTAAGTTATAAGTGAGAATATTAATAATACCACCAAGAAATGGTAGAAGTTAGATTTCATTTTCTGTGTCTTCATAAGCTGGAAGGTCTTTCTGAATCAGCATGTGTCCTTTATGCAGCTTTACTTTTCAACATGCACAAACCACACCATCTCACTGACTACTGTGAGTTTGTGGAATCTCAGATTAGTTACCCTAACTGGAATAAAGATTTTCGAACTTACAGAAATGCATCAATATTAAATGTCTAGAAAAAATTTTTACAAATCGTATACTAGAACTGATATTCTTAAATCTATCAATTTATGATATGTATTATAAAAACACCCAAGACAATGAACTAACAGGAGATCAAAAGTCTCCTCTCTGAATGCTATTTTGCAGATTACTGTCTGTGGGTCTTAAGAAGAGGATGGATTCCAGCCAGTGCTAACCCTGTGATGCAAAGAGCAAAGATTGTTACCATCATTACATCTTAATGTTAAATACTATCTTAATGTGTTCCAAAATAAGGATTCTTTCTGTTTTGCATAACTGACTCATAACTGGTTTCAAATCTATTATAAGGTCAACATCCATGTTTGCCTTTAAAAATAAAAAAAGTTCTGGTCAGCTAGCTCTCATTAGCACCTTAGTTTTGATTTAACCACTGAATTTCTGTGTATTCTCTGATTGAAATTCTCTGAATGTTAACTCACTCATAGCAGACACTGAAACAATTAGTTTTGTGCATATTAAAAAGTAAAATAAAACTTGAAATTCTCTGAATTTAGATTTGTAGAATTTTGTAAGAATTTTTCAAGTCATATTATAGTCTCAAACTGTCCTTGACAATGCCTGCCATCTCTTCTACTACAATGTAATCAACTCAGGAAGGACACTGAAGTGCTGGGACATGTCCAGAGAAGGGCAATGGAAATGGGGAAGAGTCTGAAACACAAATCCTACGAGGAGCGGCTGAAGGAGCCGGGGAGAAAATGGGGGTCAGGAAGGACAACTGCCTGAAAGGAGGTTGTAGCCAGGTGGGACTCAGTCTCTTCTCCCAGGCAACAAGTGACAGGGCAAGAGGATGTCATTTTAAACCAACTCAGGAGAGGTTTAGGTTGGATATTAGGAAGAATTTCTTCACAGAAAGCATGATTAGATATCGCAGCGGGCTGCCCAGGGGGGTGATGGAGGTGTTTAAGGAAAAAATGGATGTAGCACTGAGTGCCATGGTCTAGTTGACAGAGTGGTGTTGGGTGATTGGTTGGATCGGTGATCTCAGAAGTCTTTTCCAACTTAACTGATTCTGTGATTCTGTGGATGTCTTTAAATATTTTATCCATTCCAACTATTAATGAAAACAAGGCATGGGTAGGTAGATCCAGGAGGAATGACACTTGAAACACCTTCCTAGGATACGGAAGCCTTTATTAACTACTTCTCCAGAGTAAATTTTAAGTGCGTGATTATAACTTAACTTCATTTTCTTAGCTTGCTTATACGAATGTAATGCATTGCAGTGTCAAAAAAAACATGATAAAGTCAAGCTATACCTAACCTCCTGCTTCTTTATTCACTTGGCCTGTTAGACTGTCAGGGAAAGAAATTAGATTAGTTTGACATGATCAGTTCTTGACAAACTCACGCTGTCCTTTTTTTATCACCTTATTATTTTTGATGTACTTATAAATTGACTTCTTAATAATTTTTTTTTACAGAATGCTGCCAAAAATTTGAGACTAACACAACTGCAATGCTCTGGGCTCCTTTCCCCCCCTCCCTTTTTTCTTATTTTTGTTCAATATATTTAAGATTCAATGTTAAGCTTATTCATATTAGAACTCTGGATACCAGAACCCCAAAACATTATTTTCCAGGAGCCTGAACATTTTTAAAAATTAAATCCTTATGTAAAAAGATTAATTTAAGATTAATTTAGTCAAGATGCACAAATCAAATTTTACCACTCTACTGTATAAAAGATAGTGTGTTCTTTCTTTTTTTTTGGTATAAAAATGAATAAATTTTATTTCTTTGTATCTACAAGTAAAGAAAAGATGTGGAGTTGTTTATTTATTTGGGGTTTTTTTAAAAGCAAAGAAGGTATCATTTGTCTTTACCTAATCCAGATTTTTTTATGTATCTTTGCTTCTTTTTTACTTTTTAAAAATTTCCTTCTCCTGGGGTTCATCTAATCAGTTCTTTGCTAATGGAAAATCTTTTTTGCACCTCAGTTACTTTGATTTTATCTGATTTTTTTCCCTTATTCTTAGAAATTTACCTTTGTTTCTATTTTTTATTTATTTATCTATTATTTATTTTTATGTCATTGAAGAATTTCTGGTCCTGTATTGCTTTCTTAATAATTGGCTTCTTATCTCAGCTGTGGGATGGTATATTCCGCCATTATGAGTATAATCTCAGCTTTTCCATTTCTGCCACATCCATCACATTTCTTCGTGCATTGCACTCTCTCTCTTTCTCTGAAGCACCTTGTCTCTTAGTTTCCTGAGTTGCCCATGTTGGATTTTCTGAATTGTATTATCTTTACTCCTTTTCTTCTACCATCAATTCCTTAGAGAATTAATCAGTATTCACCTTTAAGTACTTTTTATTCCACTCACGTTATACCTGTAGTATCTGAGTCAGTATTTCTGCACGGGTTAGAACAAATTCTAAAATAGCATATTCCCTTCCAGCTTTACAAAGCAAAAGGAACTTTTAATAGAATACGGTTGTGACCAAGAAATCTGAAATTGTTAGTGCTGTCTTTTACTGCAGTACATTTGTTCCCTGTTCATTAGTATCTGGGTGAGTATCTGGGTGAGCCTAAACTTTCAGCTGAGAGATGTGAGAGCAGCCAAGAACTGATACTCTTTCCCTTATTACCCTGAGCCTTATGGCATCTTCTGATCAGACTATGGCATGGTGAATTGTCAATATCCGCATGGGAAAACAGCAGGAAAACTGTCAGGCCCTTGGATGAGACTCACACACCTATATGTAAACCCAGATTTTGTCCCTGGAAAGTAAATCAGTGCAGATTAGTACTTTTTTCCTCATAAGAAATCTTCTGACAGCCAAGACATTTTGTGTTCTATTCTGGGAAATATGTGCTGTTAGATTTCCTAGATCGGAATTCAAGTAAACCCTTGTGGTGTGTTGCTTAGTTCCATTAGAGTAGGTTCGTCCTGTAACCCCTACCTGTTAAATGGTTTGGTCCTGGAATTCCCCTTCCTCCCCTGGCAACCCCTCCCCCTGTGAGAGCTGTCAGTTTGTGGTCTCCTCCCATGTTTCCCTGGATACCTTCTGTTAATCCCTCCCTGAGCTCCTGTCCGTCACCCACTGACCTCTTCCCTTTTTCCAGAAAGTTCTCTCCTCTGCAGTGGGTGATTGGATCAGGAACAAGAGTCCCTCCCTACTACCTTTCCTAATTGCTAGCTGGTGTGTCCCTCACAAGTATGCCCCCCCCCCCCCCCCAAGTTCTCCCTCATTGGTTACCGTATTGTCCCCACCCAATTGTTCCACCCTCTTTATATACTGTTGTATCGCTCTTGCTCCTCATCTTTTCTTGTCTGGCTCCCCTGGAGATAATAAATCTTTGGACTTGCCCCTGAGAAGAGTCCCTCTTTTCATTTCTTGCTTCGCTTTCCTGCTGCCCACCGCTGCCTGCTACTGAGGCACTCCCCGGACGCCCCCAGTGCATTTGGGAAGTGCCCCCCCCCCACCCTGCTGTCAGCTGCTGTGCCACAGGTGGGCTGGTGTGATCTCCTCCCCTGTCTGGGGGAGTAGAGAATTTGGATAGCAGCGCGGCAGTAAACTTTCCTCTATTGGCTTTTTTTGGTGTTTTTTTGTTCGTTATTTTTTGTTTGTTTGTTTGTTTTTTGGTTTTTTTTCTGTAACAATTGCCATGTAGTGCATATTAGCAAAAAGGTAAAATTTCAGCATTAGTTTGACTCTGTAGTATTTTGGAACCAAAACCAGATGACACTTGTTCAGCTTCTATTTATATTCTCCAGAGATTCGGTGAAAAAGGTCAGATTACCACAAAACAAAACTGATGCTTTCCATATGGTGGCAAAATCTGATTAGGGTAGCTCAAAGATTTGCCATCACAAAATCTTAAAATATAAACCCTTTTTGGAACTGCCTCTTCACCCATTTCTAAAGTATAAGTGTAGTTAGTATGTGAGCAGCCTAGTTTGCTGTTACGTATTCTAATGTTACATTCTAAGAAAATAAGTTTGTAATTTCATGTGATGATTTCAATGAGTCAGCTCAGATTTGTACTTTGAGACAGACTGCCTTAGAGTGAGCATACAGCTATTATCTCTCATATCTCTGGGTTAAAAATAATTACAGATGAAAGTAGAATGAACAGGGAATCAATTGCAAGCCATGCAAATTATTTCATTGTCTGAGTCTAATTATATTAATTATGGACAAATGCAAAACTGAAAAGTGTTATTTTCAATAATCAAATGACATTTGTTTTCTAAAAAACGCAGTTAAGATAGTTAAGCATGTATACTTTTTGAGAAGTTAGTTATAAAGTCAGAGTTCAAAACACAATTGTCACTTGTTGACTACTTCAAATTTTTACTTGTTTCATTATTAGTTATAGATCCATAATTTCTTTAACATAACCCAATTTATTAGAAGGAGCTATTTTCAACTTGCTATAAATACAACTACGTGGCTGCTTGTACCCCATTTCGGTCTATCAGTTTATAGATTTTTGTGAATTTAGTAGCATGGGCCTAACTTTAAAACTGCAAATAAGAGATTATTGACTCCAAATCATCGACTTCATATAAGACATGTTCACAAAGACAAGCCTTTGAGGAAGACAGAGAGAGTGTAGAAAGAGTAGACTCATGCTCATATTCTCATATATGTGTTTTTGTACTTTTATGTTATACTAATGTGACAGAAAGCTTGCGCACTTCTACTGTAAAAAGAAAATGATCCTCAAAATGCTCCTAATCTTCAAAATAATATGTGCACAAGTGTATGTATGTGGATGCAAGGTTGATGTAAAATGGTTTGTGAATATTGCTTATATGTTTTACATATCAGACTAGACAAACTAATTTGTATTTATTTGCTTGTGACACAAACAGTCTGTGATTATAGATTTTCCAGACTCTGACAAATATGGCAGATTTCTTTCATCAAGTCAACAACTTATTCTAAAAAATAACAAGGAAAAAAACCAAAAACAACACAGAAATGAAAAAAAAATTTGAAATCTGTAAGAAATGTGCAAGAATTGCAAGCATTGAAGACAGCCAGTTTACAGAGAGATAAAGTCTCCCTTTTATGGTTGAAATAGGCCTAAAAATTCAATCTTTCTGTCAAAGATTGACAAAATTCAATCTTTCTTTTTTACTGTCAAAGGGCTTGAATCAAACACAAGAAGGGCCCTTTTGGATAACGTAAGACATCATATATTCTGTATCAAAACCAGAACCTTTACAGTTTACCAATTTGACAGCAATCAGCATGTCTGTTTTCTTATGACTAACGGCATAAAGAGTCAGCTTTAAATATGGATCAGCTGTATATTCCACAGTGCAGATCATTTTGTGCAAATCTGCTGGTCATGTGTGCTCTGTGTACATACATATTATAGATCACTACTGCTTTATAGCCCCTCTGCTGAGAAAAAAACAGACACAACCAAAAAAAAAATTGCACAACCAAAAACTGCAACATTTTTTAAGAAGATTATGCAGTAGCTTTAAATTGTTGCAGTTTATCACTGAAACCTACTTGAAGAATATACATATCAATTATATTAATTTGGGTTTCCTTGAATGTATAACCATGTATCTGAACTCACAATATTAATGTGCATTGCATCATATTCTGCGCAATTTACCTGACAAACTCAGTGCACCTCCTTCCAAAAAAAGATGTGGATTCCAAATTCTAATCCAAGTAGAGATACTACACACTATTCCAAGAGGCAGCAAAATTAACTAGCAGTAATGCCATGGATAATTTAGGTCAGGTGATTTTGCAAACCTTAGTTATATTAACTAATAAAATCGATAGGTTTTATTTATCCACAGTGGAGTTAACTCTAAGGGAGAAAAAATATATATAATGAGAAGCAATTGAGCTGGGATAATCTGTGTGCTTCAAAATTGTTCCATTCTTACAAATTCTTCCCTCTACAAAATATAAAATATTGAAACTAATGAAAAATGTTGTGTGCCACTTTGGTCATTAGTTGCTTTCTGTTCTCCTGCTATATTTTAACTAATGGAAATCCCCCAAAACTCCCAACTAAAAGCAAGCAACATTTGTTATATAAAAATATACATCTATTGTGTATATATAATTGTACATTTATTCATATTTATGTGTATATGGGTGTGTATGAATATATACATTTACAAGTAACCTGCAAGGGAATCTTTCTAAGGAAACAGAGTTTGGTGTTACGAAGGTACAGACATGCTGGCCCAGATTTTCTTTCTGTGCAAACACCTTCATGACGGATAAAATGCATTTTAGAAAATAAACAAAAAAGCTTAAAATATTTAAATTTGTGTTGGCTCTACATTTTTTTTAAAGTAGGATTTTCCCAGGCAGGAACCTAGGTCAGCTGTATAATGGGACTCCAAGAAGAGTGAGTCATTAACATGATTAGCTTGCTTTGTTTGAGGTGTTATCATGGTGCTGTGTTTTAAATTTGTGTCAAGGCTTTATGTTTTTCTCACTCTGATCCCACCACTAAGACAGACTGGGAGTACACAAGAAATTGCTAGGTGACACAGGCAGGGCAGCAGCCCCCATCTGGCCAGAGGGAAAATGCCCAGCATATGAAATAGTGCTGAGAAATAAAAGCCCAGGTAAAGGTGGAGGGAGAGATGTTTGTGGTTACAGTGTGTGTCTTCCCAAGAACTTCTGTGCATACTGAAGCCAGGCGTTTCAGCAAGCGGCTAAACTTCTACCTGATGAAGGGAAGTAGCAAATTAATTCCTTATTTTGTCTTGCTTGCATGAGAAACTTTTCTTCACCTATTTAACTGCCTTAATCTTGACCCATATTCTTTTTAGCTTTTGCTCTTCCATTTCTCTCTTCCATCTCTCTGGGGCAGCAGTCTGAGCAAGTTGCCAGGTGAGTGCTCTAGCTGTTGGTTGGGCTCAACTGCCCACACACAGATAGTGTGGATACCTAGGGAGAGAGAATGAAAACATTTTTGAAATTATTTGCTCCAGGAATTACATGCTTCACGACACAATCCATCAACAAATTGAAAATCACTAAGATGTTTAAGCAATTAATTTGTAATAGTATTTCATAAAACTCATAATGCATGGTTGTAATGAATTTGTGAGGAGTTTTTCTTGGAGAAGAGACTGCTGAAGTACCTGCAAGGAGAGGGTTCATTTTACTCTGTTTTAGCACTTTTAGCATACACGCTACTTTGAGCAAAAGTTGTGGAAATACAGACAACATGTCAGTAAAAGATTTTTGGTTAAGGAGAAGGTGCACATCCCCAGGGAAGAAATTCTGCCACATTTTGAGATACACGTCACAGTACCCGTATACTTCTATGCATTGCTCCTTTTTCTCCAACAGCTCTTCAGATTAATAATGAAGATGTATACTCAAGAAGAAAATGGGGAAGTCAAATTCTACCATTGTTATCATTGAAAATCTGTTTTGATGGTTTTTTCTTACTAGGATGAAGATGGAGAAGAGCACATTCAAAATACATTAACACATAGTAATTCTTAAAAGAATAAAAGGAATTGAAAACATCTTTGTGTAGCAACATTCTGCAACACAGCCATATGGCACATGGATAGTGTTCTCATTCCTTGTGCTCAGGCAGTTCACAGATGCAAACCCATTATTTCTGGAAAAGTGTTTGGACAGGTCTCTGTTGTACAGATTTTGGATATCCCCTATGAGTTGTCTCAAACCGACAACATTCTGAGGGACAATTTTTAATGAATTCTACTGTTGTGCTTCATTCTTCCAATCTTAGGAAAAATTCTCCCAGCATGGCTACAGAAAGATTGCTCTACTGAAAGAACAGGAGATTACATGAGATTATGAAGTGATATATTTTAAATATCTTGATTTCTCCAGATCAAATCTCTTAATTGTGAAATTCAACACCTTGCATTCACATGTAGAACTGTACATTAGGAAAATATTGCTATTTTTTATTAAAAACATAACCCAAGATTAAAAATTAGGTGTTAGAAATTTAAAGCTGTGTTAGAAATGTTTGAGTTTAAATGATTTGGTTTTAAAATTAAATTTGACGGGTAATAATTTTTAAAGAATAATAGCCACTCTAATTACTTTTTTTGTTTTGGAAAAAGAAAAAAAAAAGACACACCCTGGAACACAATGAGCTATTTCTTTTTAAAAAGATGTTGAATATTAATTGTGTACTATCGTCACCAAAACAGCCGGGGGAAGTTTTATATTTGAATTTGCTTGAGGAAAGTAGATGGCTTTACAACAGTTGTGACTATGGAGCAATGTGTCAACATTACTGTTGAGATACATTAGTAATTAGCATTTCACATCAATGTATTGTCTCAACAGTTAATAGTTTAATAGGTAATTTATTCTCTAGAGTAAGAAAGAGTGACTTAATATATTGTACATATTTCTGTTACCATCATTGACACAAATTAACTTAATTGGAAAACTCAAATATACTATTGCAGGACATCTTTTACATCTGGCCGTGTCAAGTAAACCCATGGCAGGAGTTAGATATATACATGAAAGATACATTTTCTTATGGTACTTAAGAAGGAGCTGAAACACTTCAAGGACGTGTAAAATGATGGCTGCAATAAACTCTACCACCGAGTCTGCAATGCACAGAATAAAGCCTATGTATCAAGAAATTGATGTAAAAAGACCATAAATGCCACACAGGGCTATTAAATCCTCAGGGTGAAAATCATTGGCAGTATATACTATGAAAATCCAAGAGCTTTTTACAGTATACTCAGTAAAACCAAAATTCTGCAGCTCTTACTGTGACAGAACTAATATTGCCCTCTAAATGTGTCTTTTAAAACACATTTTGGCCAAGAATTTAGAAGTTTTTTAACATACATTCAGATTAATTCAGGATCTAGTAAAGTATTTTATTTAAATATACTAATATAAAGTATTTTATTTAAATATACTAATATAAAGTATTTTATTTAAATATACTAGTAAAGAACATTATTTAAATGCTGAGAAATTTGTGAAAATTGACTTTTTTCAAAAAATGCAATATTACACTATAATATTGTTCACATTTATAATTACATAATATAAATATGTTTATAATGGATTATATTAATATAATTGTAAATATATTTTTTCTATAATTGTAAATAATTGTGAATATGCATAAAGATAAGTAAAGATTTTACATAAACCAAATAATTGTTAATTGCTTGCACTTCAGTATTCCATAGGAAGTTTTCCCAGTATTGAAAAATTTTCTTTAGTTTACATTTTTGACTAAGCAATTAATTAGTCCTCTAGGATCACTTTTCTCCTCTAGGATCACTTTTCTCCATTCAAAATACAAAATTAAAAATAAGAGCAGGGCTAAATCCCTCTTTTTACTGCTACTTTGTCTTATTGTAAAATCCTGCAGGAAAATTAGGTGAGCTTGATGTCTCCTAAATCTACCCTGACTTCCAGAAAAATTTGTTTTGACAGCATTTTTAGAGCAAGTTGCCAACAGAGGAGGCATCACTGCTCTAATGAAACTTCGTATTTAATGAAAAAATACAAAACAAATAAATAGGCAAATATCTAGCAAATTAAAAGCTCTTCATTGCAAGTAGATTTTTTTTTTTAATTCAGTCAATAAACTTTTGCTAACTTTAGAAATTTTTATTGTTCCTTCTTAGGCGATGCTCTTTCTTTGCCTCTTTAAAAAGCGGGTGGTCCATTTCCTCCTCAGCTTGATGTGTTTTAGAGACACATAAGCTAACCCCAAAACAAGGGGTGTTCTTGGTTTTGTGAAAAAAGTGTTCAGTGGAATTATAGGTAAAAAGGTCTAATTGGGAGTAACCTCTTCAGTCAAGACTACAGAATATTTAGCTGCTAACTTCATCTAAGTCAAGGATAGTGCTGTTCAGAGGCTTCAAATAATCTCAAAACACAGCAAAACTTCCAACTTCAAAGTTTTAAGTCTGGTTTTCAGCCCTACTCCAATTCCTGCTCAAGTGTCACTCCAGTGACCAAGCTAGGATATACAAATGTGAAATAATAGTGGGCAAGTGGTCCTTCTGATATCACAGCACTGGTATTTCTTGTGTTGGATTTCCTTTAGCCTGATGATCTCAATATCTTGTTTTGCACAATGAAGATGCATTCCTGTTGAGCAACAGACTTTAAAACAGCTGTTACCCCATCAGGAATATTGGTGATATTGGAGTCCACATAGATGTGCAATGATGAGCATGATCTATGGATCATCCTCCAGAAGTCTGTTCTGTACTCACATAAAACAAAGGAAAAACAATATCAGAGTTATTAACCAAGGCTCTGGAGCAAGTAGGAAACTTCATTACACTGCATTATAAGCCCAAAGCTTTAATGATACATTTTTTTATGATCATCCCAACTTAAATGTACTTAGCTGGATTACAAAAGTATCAGAGTAAGTGAATCAGATGGGCAGTTTTCCAGAATCCACAAATGTTTTGATTTCTATGTGGTTCTTTGCAATAAGGTCACTCCTCCCATTGTGACTGCCCTTATGTCACTTTTAATTTCAATCTTCATTTAAAACATGAATGGCATCCATCCTGATCTCTTCCCCCTGCCATTTTTAGGTACTGGTCTCTGTATAGAGAAACATTAAGCAGCCTGGGAACTCTTTAGTTTGAAAAAGGTATGACTAAGGAGAGCTATGAGAAGGGCCTATATAATCATTATTGGAATGGTACAGATTATGAATAAGAGATGATTTTTCAGCATTTGTCATTAAAAAAAAACGAACAAGAGAATATCTAGTCATAGGAATAGTCAAAATATTTTAAATAATGCATGATTAAATTATGGAACCTGCTTCCAGAGTATTATTAAGATCGATAGATTTGAAAAGAAAATTGATAGAAAATAGTTACATTAATGTTGGTTAAATATGGTTATTTGAACCCAATCTCCCAGAGACATGCTGAAGAAAATCTGGTTTTAATCTTACATTCAGAGATGCCTAAATATTATCTCTACTGTAGCCTATTCATTAACAGTGTGTTTCCCAAGGGTGTTTCAGCTAAATGCAGTACAGAATAAGGTGAATTTCTAAGGAACGGGCCCACCACAAGCTCCAATATAATTTATATATACAAAATGACATAACTGATTATTTTCAAAGAATTGCAATATGTCTAGTTTTTAAAAAGGAGACTCCATTTTCGTTTAGTTTTTCTTTCTTTAAAAATTTTCTCTTTTTTTAAATTCCTTTTTTTTCCTTTTTTTTTTTTTTATTTTTGGTAGAATACACTGCCTTCCTTCCCTTTGTACAGTTTTGCCTGTAATGCATTTTGAGTTTGCTGTCTTTCCTATTAACAGCAATGAATATTTTCTCTTACATTCAATGGTTTTCTATAAAGAACTTACTAAGAGTGTAAGATTTTTTTTTAATTATTTATTTTGTTTTCAGAATCCCAGAATAATGAAATGATCTTCCAGTTCTTATCTGCTACTACTGAAAATTTTGGGTTGTTCACCAATCAATGAATAAATAATGTCTCTGAAAGCAGGAAAAGTAATATGTGGTACTTGGCATGCATCTAAGTTAGGAACAGATATAGTCATACATTCAGTGCGTAAACTAAATAGAAAATATATGCAAACATTAATTTAAGGACCCTGGCTAATGTTTATTCAAGCTGTAAAAATATTTGTCGTTGAGAAACAATACAAAAATAAAGAGAAGGAAAAATGTTTAAATATTAATTACATGCTGAATGGAATGTAGAGAGATGGAAACTGGTTGCTTAATAAATCATACATTAATTTTCCAGAAAGGCTTTATACATACCAATGAAATAGTAATAGCCTTGACAAAGGCAGGTATCTTAGAGATTATTTTTTCAAACTCACCTCACAGTAGTAATAACAACCTTCAGGCATTTCTAAGATGCTTATCATCATCCTGATATGCATGTACTTGTTATCCAACCTTGTCATAAATCATTTACAAGTGTGTAGAAAAGAAAAAAAATCATAGAACAGTTTCCTGATAATAAAGACTAGCTGCATTTGTTTCCTTCCTTGTGATCAGTGAGCCCCAGGAAATACCTTGTTACTCAATTACTATTGTTTAATTTGCAAATGAATTTACTCTATCCTCTCTCCCACCAAGACCCTGATGTCCTAGAGGGACCGTTGTTGTATCAAGTAGCTATATTAAATTTTAATGGAGCCATAAGAAAAATCCTGGGTTTGTCCCTGGACAATTAGTCTCAGATAATGATCCACCCTTTCTGCCAGATTGACAAACACATGCTGACCTGGTCCTGGACCTTATATAGCTTGTAGGTACAGAACTCTTCTTCCTTCTCTCAATTACTCCACTTGTTCAACAGATATGTGTCATCCAGAATTACAGAGTAGGTCCATGTGTTACAGCTGTACATGATATAATACAGTGAATTTAGCAGAAGAAAATTCCCTGCTGTGAACTGGTATGTTTCTGTTCAGCTGGTGTTTTGTGTGTGCAGATGTGCCAAGAATGCTGTGCCAAGTATTTGGGATCCATAAATACACATGTGCTTATGAACCTGGCCAGTGAGGGGTGTGTGCATTTGTCACCCTCTGCCTCTGCAGCCCAAGAGGAGGAGGGGATGTGTCCCTGTGTGCCTGTGTCTGCTGTGAGTCCTGAATGTGGGGCCAGAGCCTTGCCTGTGGCTCTCCTGTGGCTTTGTCTGTGGCCCTCCATGTCCTCTGTGTGTGTGTGAGATACACATTCAGCCTCACTGCTGGCTGACCTGACATGCAGGAAAGTATCAGCTGCATCCATTGGCCTTGGATGGAGACCTCGAGGTCTCAGGGCTGGACACAGAGGCAGGAGAAATTCCAGGAACGAGAGCTGTTGGAGGCAGAAGATACTTCTAACATCCACTAACACATACTTATTGAAAATACAACATGTATATTTATTATTACCTTATCCTGGATTGACACATACTGTGTGTTAGTGTCATTGGTTATAAGTTTGCTGATTGCACCTAGAAGTTGTAGGATATATGTACTGCATATTGAAAACTTCAGAAAACATTCTACCTATGCAAAACTAGATTACAAATTTAGTAAAGACTATATGCAATTATAGATTGCAAACCAAGAGATTTTTTTTTAGATTATATTTAATGGAAAATTCCATTTGAAGTGATCAGAAGATTTTTATTACACAATAATTTGATCAGGAACTGCAATGTTATCTGTCTTACAGAGAGTTAAAAGAGAGTTTATAAATTATGACTTTCATCTCCTTTCTAAGCTATTGTTAACAATTTCAATGTTAATATTTCTTTTTTCTCTTGTTTTATGTTCATCTGAAATATACACTTATCATTCCACAATCTAAAACAGGCAGCTTTTTGGTATGTTTGGTTAACTGGAATCAAATATTTTGTATAAAGCAAATATGTCGTATTGATACTCATCTCCACAAGCTTTTTTTATTTCTTTGTGAGACTTTGCGAAGTAGCAATCATTTTCTCTACCAGTCAACTATTTATTGCTACAAGTCTAAAAAATTAGCAAATAGATTTGACTACTTTACTACAGTAGACTAATTGAGTTATATTAGGTTCAGTCTAATGAGGATAAAATAATTTAGCTCTTTCTCTTCTGTCTGTGTAAGCACTTGATACAGACACTTCTATATTGATAAAAATTGACACATTGCTCTTTCAAAACTCAAATGATTTAACACAAGATAAGCAGTATTCATTATCTGAAAATGCTATTTCTAAGTACAGAGTGCATAAATAAACTTGAAAATTAAATTTTAATAATGTATCCACCCTGAAATTACCTTAGGTAAATCACATATGCTGCTTGTGAAGAAAATAACATTTTACTTTCTGAGGTGGCAAACATTTGCCAGACATTGGTGTTGAATTCACACTATCATGGGAAGCAGAAACAAGGACTGTTCCTCATTTGTACATGAAGGACAAGTGTCCTGCTGCACCTGCACTGGTTGTCATGCATTGTATCCTTCCCAAGAGGAACCCTCTTGATACATACTCATTCTACTAAAATGCCATTTGCAAAGGGCATATTTCTCTGCCAACACAGCATTTTCACCTTCACCTTCCTAAATTCCTACCCTGCTCTTTACATGAGTGCAGATAAACTTCATCTTATGTAATTGATTTTATGCTACAAGAAGATCCAAGAATGGACTTATATAAATAACCTTAAGATAAATATAATAACTAGTCAATTAATTTTTTGGTTTTGATTTGTAATGTGAAAAGCTGTCTATACATACTCTGAAAGATGTAGAGTTATGTTTTGTGGTGCGTGTACAATTGACTTTACCTGAATCTAAAATAGTCTTCTTTTTTTTTTTTTCTTTTATTGGGTGAAATTTGTTTCACCTTTTAAGAGAGAGTTAAGCAATGAATCTTAGGAAAGCATTTTAAAAAGTGGAGGGATACTGGCAATCAGAAATAGCAATTAATCCTACTCAGATATATATTTTTCTTTGATAAATGATCCACTTGGAATTATATGATATTTATGATGCTGCAATCACTCGTACAGAGATTCTGATCCAGGCACTGGTGTTTACCTCATTGCAAATGTAGCATGGTAAAAAGTAGGGGATTGTTTAGGTGTCAGTGAAAGAGAAACTGGTTACCTCAAGTTGCTCTGCTTGTGTGTTGCACCCCTGCTGGCAATGCCAAATCCTTTACAACATACCAGAATTATCCTTTACTCATACCAAATCCTTTACAAAATATCAGAATTATCCATTGCTCTCATGTAGTTTGTTAGGCACAGAACTGTAAAAAAATACCCCAAAGATTCAACCATGAAGAGCTGTGAAAAGTTGAGGAAAATAAAGAAAATTAGGCTTTTGTTTAGAATACTTTTCTCTTTTGTACTCTGAAAATTAATAGAGTCATTTTACAATTTTCTTGCATGTGGGTAAATGCAATAACTATTGTAAATGGTGACTGCTCATTTTGGTGTTCGAATCAGTATCTGTCTGAAAAGATTTCAATGTATTGTAAGTCATTTTTCAAGCAGTGTAGATCACTAATTTCCTTTGTAAGAGAATCAGCCAATATGTTATGCAGGACACACCTGGAGGGCAATTTGCTTGACTCAAGTTTTGTGAAACGGAAATGACACAACGTTAATTTGCTTTTAAACTCCTTGCCATTTATAGGAATTAAATAAGCAATTGGATGAGACCAAACTGAATGCATTGAGTTATCAGCCATGCAGTCTGCTTATTTTGCCTGATTGTGATGGAAAAGTCTTTTATATCAGCAGTTGACATGTTCATATTTTCCACACTGAATATTTTTAGAAAACCAGTGACAAATTCTTTGCAGATTTATATTCTGCTTACATTTCAAGAAAATATCTCCCTGCAGTTACCTCTAAATGTTTCTCATTTTTTGTCTATGTATTGTAATTGTTTTTACTACTTTACATCTTGACTTTTTCTGTATGAGGTATTGTAAGAATATGCAGTTTTATAGAGGTATATTTGCCAAAAAAGCCTATAAGAACACTCAGGCTCAGGATTTGATTAATTTATGTGTTTACAAACATTTCTATTCAAATATTAATATGCAATTTATGCTATTAATTTATTAATTGATCAATTACTACATTGCAGCTATTTGCATAAATAGGATCTCAGTCTCTATCACCAGTAATGTTAGCAACAGCTGTAATCATAATATTTAATTCACATTTTGGTTCAGCTTACCGCTGATTGATTCAGGTGTTCGGAAGAACCTCTGGAATCCTGGCTTTTATCATAGGAGGTTTCAGTGCAAAAGTTAGTAGTTAAATTTAACTGAGATGCCCCCATACCAGATTATCTTTCACAAACTAGTATCTTAATGCTAAAGGATTTTTGGCTACCACCACCAGCAGATTCAGGCCAGAACTCTTTCTCCACACTCCTGCTCACTCTTGCTGCCTGGAGACCTCTAGACTCTGGTCAGACCAGGGATGTGTCTGCTGTTATCACTTCAGCGAGTGGTGAGCCTCACCCAAACACAGAGAGGACACAGACACAGCTGGTCACACAGAGAGCCACAGACGAGGCACAGCCCCCAGCAGCCCCCCATTCAGGACTCGCACCAGACACAGACAAGGGACATGGCCTCTCCTCCTCTTGCACTGCAGAGGCAGAGGGTGACAAAGTGCACACACCCCACACTCCCCAGGTTCACAATCACACACACACTGGCAGATCCCCTGAGCACCAGCACTGTCCCTCTGCCCACCCTGCAGCCCTGTCGAGATCCTGGCCCTCCTCACTCATCCCATGGGTCCTTGACTCATGGGCTGGTCTTGCTGGGTGCTCACTACACAGACAGAACCCACAAACCCTGGGCACCCTGTCTGTGGGTGTTCCTGAAAGCCTGCAGAGACTCTCCAGTTCCTGACAGTCCTGCTTACACCTAAGGCCCCTACTCTGCAGCTGGTCTCAGCTTGGAGTTTGTCAGCAACTCCACCCTCACAATCCCACACAGAGCAAGTTTGAGGAAGGAACAGACACACCCCCAGAAGCTGGCACCTGGCCCACATACTGTAACTCACAACCCCGGTACAGCTGCCACTGCTAAGCCACTCACTCTCCTCACTCATCCCCACCTCTCCTCACTCATCCCCACCTCAGCAGATGGTTTTGGGACACACATCACACCCACCTCAGTGGCTGGAGGTTAATGACCCCACTGACTCCAGCATCTGACATCACAGGCCAAGGGCATCCACTGTCAGACCAGGGTATCTGTCTGCAGAGGTTGGCACTCAGTCACCTCTTATCTGTCCCCCTAGCACCTGGCACTGACACACATGAGTCTTGGTAGACTTTGCCTCCATTATCCCTTGTCTACTGCTTGTCTATCTTTTTGTGTTATTTATCACCTCCTCCATTACTTACTATCTCTCTTTAAATGGAAATGTCTTTTATCAGATAACCTGATTGGAGCTGATGCTCACAAATTCCCTACACCCTTACAGTATTAATTAAATATTTTATTCAAGGCAGGAAAAATCTATCCCTAAATATAGAAAAATAATCCAATACCATCAAGAATATATGTATTTATGAAATATTTTGCCACACATATCATGGGGCAATATATTTTCCATTGTCCAGATCACTAGTTACGTGCTGCTTCTGTCAGTAAAAACTCTGTTTATACAACCTGAGAAAATGTTATAGAATACATCTAAAGTAGAAAATGGTAAGTCAATATACTTCACCTATTGTTTCATTTAAGGTCACTTTGACTTTCTCATTATAGCAGGTAGGTGGTTAACTTAATGGATCTGAAAATGAGTAACTTTATTACTGCTGCAGTATAAGACCTGTCAGATTAAATTTGTAATTATACTGTGTCAAAAGCATTTAGGAAATAATTATTTAAAACATATATATAATAGAAACATACTATTATGCTATATTTCTTATTATTACATGTTTTACTGAGTTTCCTGATTGAAAATTTTTAAGTTGAAGAAAATTTGTAGAAGTAGTACTTCTGGTTATACATTATACCAGCCTTTAGTAGGACAATGTAAAGTGCTGTGACATAATGCAATTTAACATTTGACATAGTGCTGTATCACTAAAAGGTAGTCTAAGTGTAATATATTGTAATGTTACCAGCAATCTGCAGGCGAAAAAAACAGGCTGTAAAAAAATTACACACCCACAAGTCCTGCCAGAAGATAAACCACTTAAAATTATAGACTACATCTTCTGGTTGAACCTCATTAATTAATCCTGGCTACACCCTCTGTATATTTAAAAATCTTCTCAAGACGTTATTTAAATAACATTCAGCTTTATGTAGATTTTAAGTTACTTACATAAAACTAAGAATTTATCAGCACACCAGTATGCTTGGTTTCTCTGAGGCAGACATATCTAACATGATGGTGGGTTTTAAACTTTGTTAATGTGGTGTCTCTAGATATCTGACCAGCTCTTATTTGCACAGTGATTGGTTCAACACTCTATCTTTAATTCCTATTTTTATTTGCATTCATTATAAAAGATCTGAAGTCATTAAGATAAACTTTTGGTTTAACACTTCTAATTCTATTGCATCCTATATTGCCACTACTGAAAATAAACACTATGGTTTTCTAACACAGGATTTATAGTACTGGGAAATTTTATAGACAACAGGAAAATAATTTATTTTATAAATATGAGACAAGTTCATGGAGGGAGAAATGCTTCATTCACATATTGTAATGTGGTATTAGATTATTGAAGTAAATTCAGATAGATTTCCCATGCAAAGGTATGAGAATGCAAATCAATGTATCATGATATTGGGAAAAATGAATTCCAGTCTACTACCTAAGTACCTGCACAGCAGTTAAATAAGACAAAAGACCAGCTGTAATAAAATATATGCATATCATAAATACATGTTTATTTGAGATAATAATAAATAATTACTTAGTTACACAGCTGCATTCAGTAGCATGGCAAGATAGAGAGAGCTATAGTTCATTATTAGATGAAACTACAATCAGGGCCAACCCTGCTTATGTCTTCCTAGAACAAGACATACATTTACAAATATCTTAGCTTTGAACAAAGTCAAAGCAATGAATGTAAGAAAACAAAATTCTTTCCAGTGAATGTCCTGGAAAGTTGTGTAGAAAGAACCAATCTGTATGTCCCAGGAAAAAAAGGTATATAATGTACGATTATTTGTGAGTAAAATATTTAAATGTATGTGAACATATATATGTGT
The DNA here is from genome assembly GCF_017590055.1 of Onychostruthus taczanowskii. Lineage (NCBI taxonomy): Eukaryota > Metazoa > Chordata > Aves > Passeriformes > Passeridae > Onychostruthus > Onychostruthus taczanowskii. The sequence goes on from NW_024499906.1 coordinate 2,156,532, forward strand.
ATATTTATATAAGGATCATGTATGTAATATGTATACAGGGAACAAATAATACATAATTTGTGTTTTAGTGTATAATGAAAAGATAGAGAGATAGACACATACATACATACATGCATACATACATAGGCAGGTAGTAGTTAGGTGGATAGATACATAGCTAGATATAAAGATAGAGGTATTTACAGTTATAAGGTTCAGTAATTGATAGAATCTCAACTGGGGATCCAAATATGGTAATTTCGGCATTATACAGGTCTTGAAAGAAAGACTATGTTTCTTCCAGCGTGCATCATTGCAAAGAGAGGAAATGATGTCTAGCAATACTTGTCATGTTATTCCTTTTTTGAATCTCTGGTTACTCAGCATGCTACTTATCCTGCTCAGTAACTGTAATCTTAAAGAAGAGGAGACTTTTAGCGTTGCAATAGAAAGAGAAATTAACGTATGAATATATATGGCTAGAAGAAGACCAAGAGAGAAAAAAAGGAAGCCCAGGAAGGAATTTTTTTTTTGTTTAAGGAATTGTGAAATGCAATAGATAGAACAGCCACAATTCCTCAGCAAGTACTACACAGAGAACAGGTAGATTATTAGAAGAGTAAGCCTAAGTTCTTTATTGTAAAGGGAACAATTTCCTGACAGCTTATATCTGAACTGGCATTTCTCTTGAGGATTAGTGGCACATCATTTTCTTTTTCTATTCAGTCTAGCTGTCTCATATACTGAACATAAACATAGACAAAATTTTTATTATTCTCTCTACATCCAGTCTGTCAGCCTGCTGTGAGCAAGAACAGTAACATTCTGAGAAGAAATGTACTTCTTGAATGACCACAGTAATATTACCTATAATCTACTTGTAACTGCTTTTTCTTACTTCTAAAAACCTTAATTTCTAATTCGACTTGACAATGTCATTTAATTAGCAGCTTTTTCCTGCTGGTAAAAACACAACAAGTTCCTGCTGAGTCTTATACACACCCATTTAGGTTAAAGTTAAAGAAGCAAAAATATATAAGCCACATTAACTTCTGTTTCGGTTTCCCATAGCAGGAAGCCAATTAAAAACACTTATTGCAACCAGAGTACAACAAAACAAAAAAACAAAAAACAAAAAAAAATCCCAAAAAATTATTACTCTTCCATCAAAAATAGATGCAATAACAACAAAGTAGATTTTCTGTTAACAGAAGAATTGAATAGGAGACTCTGAACTGTCATCTTCTTCTCCACTTATCCAGTTTACATGGGTAATCAGATGGACAGTTATGCTATTTTTCTTTTTTTAATTTTCCAATGTGGAGGCTAAAGAAAAAAAAATCACCTGAAACACTTATTTTCCTACTTACCCTCTTGGTAAACTGGACTAGTGGTCACCCTGAACCCCAAACACTGGGTTTTTTTTTAATCCATTGTATGCTTTGCCTTATTTCTTATTTACATTTAAGATGAAAAAAAGAGGGAGGAAGAAAGGAGAAAAACTTCAGATGTTACATTTCCCCTAAATGTATTGCAAACTGAACTGGCTGAAATAATTATCCTTTGGACCTCAGGAAGAACATGCATGTATCAGAGACAGTTCAGCAGTGTCTTGTGATCTTCATATCAGCTAGTTTTGTGATATCTCAGGTCAGAAAGGTTCCTCAGATTTCACCAGCCATTTTTTTATAAGCAAATTACCTAGACGTTGGCTTTTTTTATCTCATTATCTATATTAGACTTTTCTTTTTTTCCATACTTTACCTGTTTATGTATTTATACATATAAAATATCTATATTACAGTTAGAGTTTTACCCGACCTCATCAAATGTGTGCTCTAATCCATATAATAATTTTTAGTTATTTATGGTAGCTGAATTTACTAATATGAAGGAAATTTGGAAGAAAAACCTCTCAATACCACTCTTGTTCCAATTCTTTTCTAAAGGAAGACAAAAATCTCAGTGAGAGCTTGATGTTTCAAGCTGCCTGGAGAGACAAAACAGGTGATGGGCCAAGGCTAGAGTCAAATCAGCTATCTGTTTTGACCCTATCAGACATTTTAAAGATTCTTGGAATTTGCTGCAGCTGGGCAGCTGAGCATTTTGACTTCTGTCAGGAAAAAGAAAGAGGCAAAACAGTAAGAAAAAGTAAATAACACCAAGGGACAGAAACTAGATTTAAGATAAATAAAGGAACAAAACAGTAGTGACAGGTATTCCTGTTGCAGTACAGATAACTGTGGAAAATAGTAGAAAAACACACAAAATGAATGAACTTAAGTTTTATATCCCTGAAAACAGTCAGTAATACAGCTACCAAGATAAAGGGGAAACATAAATTTATCGCTAAAAAGTCCAGATTATCCTTTAAATAAGAAAGAGGAAAAAATAGAGTGGTTTCCTGAATCCATGTGTTGTCACTGACTATGAAATGGCACATTTAGTTTGCCTTTAAAAACAATTTATTTTAAGTAACTGAATGGAACCAAAGGCTCAAAATTAGTTAATTTCATTTTCATGGAATCATAGAATTATTTGGGCTGGAAGGGACCTTAAAGACTATTTCCCAATCCCCTACCATTTACAGGGACACCTCTGATTCATCTCAGTTTCTCAGAGGCCAACCCAGCCTGGCCTTGAACACTGCCAGGGGTGGGGCATCCACAGATTCTCTGGGCAACCTGTTCCAGTGACTTACCACTCTGACTTAAAATAATACCTTCCTAACATCTAAACCAAAGCTACTTTCTTTCGATTTCACTGTGGGGATGAGTAAGGAGGTTGAGGTTTTTATATCAAAGAAAAAGTGTTTTATGTTATTACAAGTTATGAAAATGAGAAGAAGAAGAAGAATTTAAAAAGGGTAAATACTTCATTCTTCTACTAAATAACTTTGGAAATTAAGGAACAGAAATAATCTTTCTAACTCATATTGTAAGTTTCCAACCAGCTCTTAAATAATATTTCCACAATACTGTCTGATACATATTTACCATTTTCCTTATAAAAGAGTCATTTGAGAATATCTATTTAAAAAAAAAAAAACAACTTAAAAAACATATGTCACATTTACTTCTTCCCTTATCCATTGTACTTGTTGCCCTTGAAAAGATGGTAAGCTAGTTTTATACAGGCTGTTCTTCACAAATCCACATCAGATGGTTTTGTATATTTTATAGATGCTATATAGATGTTTACAACAGTCTCTTACTTAATAATTTCCTGTACTATTCTTTTGGAAATCAGAGTTAGACTCTGTGTTTTACACCCTTCTAAGTCCTTTCTCCTGCTCTTTCCATAGATGGATATTATGTTTGCCTTTTATTTTTCTGTGACTTCTTCCATCTTCAACACTCTTAATCACTAGATGCTGCTTCAACTTTTTTCCTAAATACTTTGGGAAAATTTCTCTCAACTTTTACAGCAAATTTCTAATGCTTGTTTAGATCATATTTTTCCTGCCAGAGAATTCCTTGAGTCTCTTTTGACTTATGCACCCACTCTGTACTGGTCTTCCTTTTTAACACTTTGCAAATATAATTATTTTATTATCTATCATAACTACTATTTTTAGGTTAAGAAAATGTAAAGTGTCCATATGAACATGATTTTATAATTTTGACTATGTTGTCCTCAATATATTTATAGAACCATTATGTATTCAATTATCCTGTTTCATATTTGTAATTCTTGCCTTTATTGTGATGATTTTACATCTAAGCTTTCTGTCATTTCTACTAGTGTGTACAGATCCTCTTTTTAATTTTTTTTTTTTTGGCTTCTCACTTAGTAAAGTTGTCCAACTGTAGTTTTCTTCTATTTCTGTCTTTTTCTGTCCTTACAAAGTGCCAGGACAACTGTTCCTGTGCTTTTAGTATAGTCTCTTTTAGGAGTTGGTAGGTCTTTTTTCCACTTAAAAATAGTTTTCAATGGTCGTTGCTTGTCAATGCATTGAATTGCTTGAAACTTGCATTTTGGGCCCGTTCTCATGAATATGTACTTTTCTTTCCTCCTTTCTTTTAGATAATTTAATTTACTGGCTTGTAAATGATTCTCTCTAACTTGTTTTCTGTATGCAAAATCTGAAATAATTATGTGACTCAAATTCAGTCTGGTCAAACCTCCACTTGTGTGCTTCTGTTTCCTTCGAAAGAGAGTCTGGCTATTTCGCCATCAACCATCTGTTTCTTCTGGGTATTTTAATTGTGGGCATCTAAGTCCTTGTGATATTCCTTCCCAGATACTGAGATCTGATTTACTCCCTTGGTTCGGGAACAGGCCAATGTAATAGATACAGGTAGTATTCAGAACTGAAACTACTATGTAGGCAGCAATTGTTTCTTTAAAGTATACATGCTAAGTCAATGAATACCTATGCATGTATATATATACATACGTTTATTAAATGCCTGAAAACTAAACAAGAACATAGGCTACTTAGTATGGAATAATATCTGGTGTCCTGGTTTGCGGGGACCGGTGGGCAGGAGTTTAGTACCATCTTTATTCTATGCCACCCAGTCATCACTGGGGCAGGAGTGCCAGGAGAAATATCCAAATGTCAGACTTTTTTCTTTTTTAGCTGGAGGTTGTTGGGATAGCATCTGCAGACTCATCCCCTGCACCCTGTCCTTTTTTCTCCCTGTCCCTTCTCTGTGATGCCTTTGTGGGACATGTTGCTGAGAAGAGGTGGCGATGTGCCTTTGGGGCGTGGTGCTGAAGGGTGGGGCGGGAAGAGGAGTGGCTTATTTGGCTTATTTGGCTTTTTCTGTCTTTCATCTTCCTTTCTTTCTTTTTTCTTGCTTTCTTTTTTCCCCTTTCTTTCTCATTCTCAAAGAATAATAAGGACTTTGAGCCTTTAAGTATCATTCTTACAACAAAACAGTGTAAAGGAAACAGAGGTGTGTAGGTATAGGCAGACTAGGAGTTCTTCAGTTGTCAGTAATGGCAACTTCTTTTATGTGAAAGCAGTGCAAGCATTATATCTCAGAACTTTAGCAGATAGCACCTGATAAATCTAGCCATGGCATTTCAATACATTGATCTCTAAGATATTGCCATCCTTTTAGAACAGTTAACAGACCAAGGACACATACTTAATTTATTTCTGTTCCTTACTCTCAGTGAAAATATACTTTTATAGTTCAGTTCATATTCTAGAATATTAAAATTCATATTTCAAACTATCAAGTGCAAAGATTAATAACAGCTTATGATTTAATTTTTGTATTTTTCATCTGTCTGTCATATTTTGGAAGTGTGATCATGAAACTTGGTGTAGTCAATAGCAACCATATAAAAAGCTGTGTCATCAGAAGCAATTTTTAAAAATTATTACTTTTATTCTATTACTATTTAGTTGAATGGCAAAGTTAAGGATAATTTTTAAATTTTCATTATTAATAGGTGTTTTACTTTTTCAGACTGTTCTACTAATTAGAATACAATGGGCTATATAACTACACTTAAAAATGCATTTTAAAGTATAAGAATATATGGTCATGTTTTGTGGTTAATCTAGTAACTTAGAAGTCAAAATACTAAATTAAAACCCCAGAATATTCTGGAAAACATTTATTTTGATGTTAATTTATGTTAACATTAAAGATTATATAAAGAGTATAATAAGGGGTGTTCTCAACAATTTCATCTCCTCACCTTTCCCTTTCTTCTTTTTGGTCCTCCTACATACCAGTTAGAAGATCATTATTGAGAGCACTGAATATTTCATCTTCTGCCTGTCAGATGTGGCATTCATCGTTAGTCTACTCCGTAAAGATAGAAACTACACTTTAAAGAAAAGATTATTTACCCTCACAAGTAGTGCAGAGTCAGTGCACCTTATGCTTTAAATAATGTTCCAGTAAGCCAACAAGAACTGATTACTATAATAATAATTATTTGTCTGATCATAGTCAGTTCAAATTCTAACTGGCAGAATTCAGTTTAGTACCATTTTGCTGAAATGCCAAGGAAATAAATGTAGTTTGATCATTCATCTAATACCTAGCAACTATTTACAACATAAAAACTTTACTGTGTGTCTGAGACTTTTGGCTTTAGTTTCATTCCCTCTAAGTTTAAAAATTTACTATGGCTCCTAAATTGAGGAGCAATGTTAGACTTACCGTGTTAGACTTTCCCTTCTATCACTAGATATAAAAGATTTTATTAGAAGATTTGGACTGGAAAAAATATATTTGTCAACAAATTCCATAGGATTTTACATTACTTTAAATTTGCAGAAATCAGACAAAAAATCCACACTCAGCATGAAGTCATCTTTGTTAGGAAATGCCAAACAATATTAAGCAACTGAAAAACATTCTTGAGAATCTCTTAGTGCATAGAATTCAAAGATCTTAAGAACAGCTGAGAAGTATAAATAGCTGAAAGAGCAGAAAGATAATCCTCCTCAGAAACACTGGGTAATGTTAGTGAGGGTCTGTTATCACTTTAGCAATGCAACATGAATCTTAAGGTTAATACAGCAAATGCCACATATTGTTATATATTATCTGCCTGAAAATCAAAAATTACTTCTCATAAGAAGTCATAAGCATCTCAAAATTATGTTCACTTCCATTACATTTTATCTTATTAAGGTAGTAAAACCAGAAAGACAACAGGCAAAACCCTACTGATACAACTGTGTATGTTAATTAATAAATATTACTAAAAATAACCAAACTATCAATTTTATAAGCATAATGTAATGTTACTTAGAGAAATTTAATGTGTTCTACCAAAATATTTGAGAATAAAGTATTTTGTAGAACCAGAAGAACAGACAATTCTCTTGTCAGTAAGAATAAAGTGTGTTACGTGTCTCTTATTTTTTATCAGTGACAATGTTTTATTAGCATTCCTCATCTTTTGCTCTACCTAATAGAGAAGATTCACGTAAAAATGAGCATTTACTACTAACATAGGAACATTGCTAAGTTACCTTGCTCTGTGTATTACTGAGAACATCCAGATGCATTGCTCAAGGACACAGATCCCATTCCAGGTCAGGCCACTGGAAATGAAAACTGGTAAGATGAAATATGTCTCACTTGTATAACATAAAAAAAAAATCTCTGTATTTCTCTGGAATTTAGTATTTTACTTTATTATTCAAAGTGCGTGAGAAATTGAGAAGGTTTTTTCCTCTTGGATTGCATTATAGTGACCCAATACATCCACAGTTTTTAGCCATCAGACTAATGAGAACTTCTTGCGATTTTAATTTTTCGCTTCTCCTATTTCCCTTATGTTCAAGGAATCATGTCATACTGATTAATATTGTGCCAGTTTCTGTTCTCATTAAAATCTGTGTCCAAAAATGAGGTATTGGAATTTTTCAATGCCTAGTCCATTATGTTAAATCAGGTACTATGTTCATGTATTGCACTACTGTGAGCTATTTTGAATTTTAATTGCTTAGCCAGTTTTGGTTTTTCCCCCAACAGGTTACCGAAGTATAAGCAAGAATTGTCCAGGTAATGAAAATGTATCCAGTTACCAGGGATGGTGTACACTTGTGGGTCACAGCAATTTAGTTTAAATATTATGCAAAAGTGGAAATGCTACCTATTTCATATGAAGGGCTTCTAATGAGAATTGATAGCAGGACACAGTTATTTTCTTCTTATGCAAAATTCTGAAATAATAAAGATTAGTTAAAATCTAGCAATATCATTATGGTCTTCTTCTGGAATTATGTGAGGGATTTTAGTATTTTGTTTTCCTGATTGTTAAATGAAAAAAATCGTTCCACACATAAAAAAAGGACAGACAATACTCTGAATTTAATTACTGTCCATTTCAATGAAGATATCTGACAGAATTTTGAAATGAGGCGATGAAAAGATATATTTTAAGGGTGAAATTTTAATAATAAAATGACACATATATTCCTTTATGTCTAGACTCTTAAATTCAAATTGTATTACTCATAACAATATTTTACAGTAAATTTACATAATCTCCTTCATGCTAACACAAAGTGGATAGAAATATTTTGTATTTATTATTGCCACAAAAAAATTGTGTTTAGGGCTAAAAGGGACCTCTGGAGGTCATCTTATCCAGCCCCCCTGCTCAAGCAAGGTTAACTAGAACTGTATGTCCAGGACCATGTCTAAATTGCTTCTGAATATCTCCAAGGTGGAGTGAATATCTCCACAGTCTCTCTGGGCTCCCTATGCCAATGATCAGTCACCTTCACAGGAAACACATTTCTGATGTTCAGGTGGGACCTTCTGTCCTTCACTGTGTGCCTTCTGGTTCCGTCAACAGGTATTACTGGAAGAAAGCTTGGCTACTTCTTTAGAACTTCTCTTTGGATATTCTCACATTAATGAAATTCCCCCAAAGCCTTCTTTTCTTCCGACTGAAGAAAAGAGACTGTTCTTGTTTCTTCCATCCATATAGTCTTTGTTGGACACTCTCCACCATATCCATGTTTTATCCATTTGTCTTGTACTGAGAATCCCAAAACTGCACACAGGCTCCATGTGTGTCCTGACAAATTCTGATTAAAGAAGAACCACCTACCTCAATCTGCTGGCAACAATTTGCCTACTGCAGCCCAGGATTCCTTTCGCATTCTTTGAGGTAAGGGCACATTGCTGGTTCCTCTTTCAGTTGGTATTCCCCAACTTTTCTCCAGGGCATAGTCTGCCAAGATCTTTCTCTCTAGGCAGCCCCAAGCATGTATTATTGCATGAGGTTGTTCCTTGCCAAGTGTAGGACTTTGCAATTCCCTTTATTGAACTCCATGAACTACTTGCTGGCTAATTTCTCCAGTCTTTTGAGGTTCTTCTGGACATAATCATGACCATTTGGCGTATTAACCATTCCTCAGAGTTTTATGTCATCAGGAAACTTGCTGAGGGGTCCACTCTGCCCCGTTATCTGAATCATTAATCAAAATATTAAACAGGACTTGACCCAGTACTGACCCATGGGTACACTGCTACTTACCAGACTCTGACTAGTCTTCAGGACTTTAATCTTTAATTAACATACTCGTTTGTGAGGATCTTATAGGAGACAATGCCAATGGCCTTCCATTGGCATTGTCTGGGTAAGCAATATTCACTGCTCTTCCCCCTCTTGCCCCTCTTCATCATAGAGGTCTATCCAGACAATCAAGTATGATTTCCCCTGGTTGGATCTGTGATGATTACTCCTGATGACTAATTTGTCTTTTACGAGCTTGTGCTCAATCTAATCTGTGGAAGGTCTGTTGAAGTGAATAAAACCACTTCCATTGACTTAAAAAAGCCAATAAGACCCAATCATCAAGGGAAAATTTGGCATAAAATGAAATTGTACATATATGATATCCAGATAGCAAGCAATATCAGGGAAAGTAGACCTTCACATACATGAAAGATTAGGGCTACCCTGAGGGACAGTTACATTTCATGGTATTAAAGCCTATGATTACTTCGCTGGTTGCCTTTTGTTCTTTTTACTTTCCAAAGGCACCTTACAAAAGTGCAATTAGAGTATTAAAATCTGGATACCTTTTTTTATGATAAAGATATAACTGTTACAGCTGAACCCCGAATGAATGGATGGTTCTTGAAGTGGGCAGCTTGGCAAAACTGCTGTCTGTTTCACTGGGGCTGATTCATAATTAATTTAGTTACACAAAGAAAGAAGTAGCTAGACAGTGCATTTAAGTTATTTTCAATATGTCCTTAATATTCAGGCCATATATGAAAATCATTGTGGCTGATATAAAGTACTTTGCCAATAACTCTGTACTTCAAAAAAGGGAGCAGGGTAGACCTTACGCAGGCCTGTTGAGCACAAGAGATAAATTGCTAGACATGAAACCTGGCTAATTTCTGCAACCTAAAAGCAGTATTTTGGATCCTTCATCTTGAAACATCACTGTATATTACAACATCATCATGTTACAACTTTTCATGCTACAGCATGCAACTCTATCACCATGTCTCATATTTCATGAATCTTGGCATGTGAGAAGAGATAATGCCTTTAGGAAAACAAACAAGAAAAACAAAGAAAACGAAACAAATAAACCAAACAAAACAAACAATCTTTCTCTGTACCAAGACAAGATCAACATACTGAAAAGGCAAACACCAAACATGAATAAGAAATAGATTATGAAAAAGTCCAATTTTTCCCACTCATAACATTTTCCTAATAAAGCAAATCTTTCTGTACAGACCTTGTTTCACATCCTTCAGCTGTCTTGCTTACAGCAGTGTTAACATTTGCATTTGAGGGAATACATCATAGCAGCTAATATATGAATATTTTATGGTTTCAAGCTCAGAATCCATTAAAAAAAATATTTTCAGGCTTATAATATTATCTGGATGTAGAAAATCCTGACTCAGTTATATGATGAAAATTTTCAAAGCTAGCCATCAAGAAGACTCTTAAACTCACTGAAATTGCATATTCTACTAGTAGATGGTGACATGAACTTCTTATATAATGGCCTTATCTAATGAAGAGTCCAAAGAAGAGAGTAATCAATTCAGTTGAAATGTTTGACAGCAGTCAAACTTATGTCATCAGATGAATCTTAAATCATAGACTCATAGAATGCTTTGGGTTGAAAGGGACCTTTGAAGGTCAGCTAGTCCAACATCTCTGCAATGAGCAGGGATGTCTTCAACTAGATCAGGTTCCTCAGAGCCACATCTGACCTGACCTTGAATATTGACCATCTCTCTGAGCAACCTGTGCCAATGTTTCACCACTCTCATATTAAAGATTTTTTATTTTAATATATCTAGTGTGAATCATCACTCTTTAGTCCCTTTTTCCATCACAACGGGCACTGCTAAAATCTTTATTCCTATCTTTCTTTTAGGTGTACTTGACCCAATGCTAGTCAGGAAAGAGTGAGTCAGCATATATAGGAGTGTATCTTTTACATATCAGGTGAATAAAACAAAGGATAAGTATGTGATGTTTAATAAATTAGGGAGTATTAATTAATTTTTCTGGAGGTATTAGCAAGGTCAGAATATAATACCAGCTCATCAGAAAATAAAAACTTCTAGATAAAATTTCCATAAATTAAGTCTTTCAGGATCCCTTCAGGTTATAAAGTTACAAAAAGTAGTGCAAGACAACAACTAGTCACTTAGTTATTTATGTCAAATGCAATTAATTGTTGCAGTGAGAATTTTCAAAGCACTCAAAGTGTCTTGCAGGCATCAGATGTCTTTCTTTTTAAGCTCGTGTGTGTCCCTATTGATGATAATTCATGACCCCATAAGAACAGTTTAAAAACCAACTCAAAACCTACTTTAGAGCAACCAGAATTTATCCTCAGTAGAACTAAAAGACAGTTTACAATCAAGTAGCTCAGTGCCCTAGGCCAACAAGTGGACTCCAGAGAACCCAAAAAAGCATGCTGACCTTTGATGCATGCTCTCTAGACCAGTACGCTTGCTGAACTCAAAAAGAATAACATGATTAATTCAGTTCAGCTAACTCTACTAGCTGAAGGATAGCTATCATTATTTAATCAATTCCTCTCCATATATACTCCCTGATCAGCCGTTTAGGAATGATTACAAAGAAAATTTGTTGAATGTCATTATCTGCAATATAATGTGCTTTGGTTTAACTATCCCACTCTCTAAGAACTTGTTTTATTTTCTAAGAGAGAAGCTCTTTGGAGTAAGGAACAGGAGGGAGCTAAGACTGAAAGAGTTGTTTCACAAAGCATGAAAAAGGAACATTTTAAGAGGTGTGACAGTTAAATTCTCCATTTCACACTTTTGGTTTATATTTAAAAGAAATATGTAAACAAGTAAGGGTTTTTAGATTTAAAAAGAGAGAATATACAGACAATACTCACCAAACAGATCTGGAACAGATCACAGACAAATAGGCTTACTAGCATGGTGTTGGGCCATTTTAACAAGCCTTGCCAGTTTAGCATGGACATGTGAATTCAGAAACAGAGAAGTGTCTCATCCTGAAGTGTTGTAATAGTGATTGAGCAAACACATAATCAAGGATGACTCAAAAATTTGCTGCTATTACAGCATGAATGATTATTTATTCTATTTTGATTTTGCTCTCTGAAATTTAGGTTTCTAAGTTTAAGGTAGCTATGTATTTATCCTTTGTAGTCATAAGAGAGAATCCTGTCACAGGTCACTTCCTCACATTAAATCTGTCTTTGGTTGGGGTGAATTGGCACCTCAAAAAGATTTCTTAATTGACTGTATATACAAGAAGCTTGACATAAGCATTTTATGCTGGACTATGTGCCTTAAAGCAGCTCTCCTTGGCCACCAATTTCCTCTCCAGAGCATGTAACTTATGCAGACTGTGTCATATGTGTCATCAACTGGTCTCCAAATCTCCATTTTCCTACATCCTAGGGCATATAATATCAAGAGCTGGAGGAAGGCAGGACGTTAATTTGTACATGAACAGCACTACATTTCAGTACCTTATGGCTCAAAGTATGACATTGACACTGCTAGTAACAGGGCACATGTTTTGCACAAAGCCTCAGGACTCAGGCTTGTTGGACCTTCTCTCTCTGATCCTTTATTAACCTGCCTGCAGCTCTGTTTCACTTGGTTTAACTGAGACAGTTAAATTTTTCGAGTTAACCAGCCAATTTGGTTTGCTTTTGAATAACTTATGAACAGTGTCATCAACGTTTTAGGATGAGAACTTAATGATAGCATAGAGAAAGAGGTTTCTGGTACCAGAGTACAGGCCTTGTGTCCATGGGGGCACAGGATGTGGGCTAGAGATGCATAAATGTGGGATAAAAAGGGATGGAATATAAGCTAAGACTGAAACCCCATAACTGTAAACCATGTGCATTTATTATGACTTTTTCCTCTGTAGAACTATTCCTTCTTTTTCAATCGGATCTGAACTAATAATGATTATTGGGTTAAACTGCTAAAATTTCAACTATATTAATGACAAATTATTGATTGTGTATATAAGGTGATACCTCCTTGCCTGTGAAGAAGATTTTGGTCGTTAATGGTTTTTAAAGTTAAATTGTTTTCCTGTGGACAACCAAGATCAGGTGCCTGACTGCAGATGGTAATTTTTGGGTAAAACAGACTGTTTCCTATGCAGATTGATTTACAGATATTTACAGAGATCTATAATGTGGGGCTGGCAAACATGGTAAGTGTGAATTAAATAAGTCTGCAGATTTCAAAAGCAGCAGCTGGAAGCCACAAGAATTTCTAAGCAGTCATTAATAACCCTACAAAAATATGACTGAAAAGAGCCCACCTGGTATTCACTGTGACAACTAGGCTAAAAATATTGTGGGGATTAGAGATGAACAAACCAGCACCAAGGTTTTCTCTTTTCCACAGCATTTTCTAATATAATGAATGAAATTCTCAAACATTTGGAGGCAAGTCAGACTCTGAATTAAAGTTTCATTTTCTACTGATAGTTTTATATTCCTTTTTTCCTTGAAACTTTAAAAGGTTGCTTCTGTATAAATCATGTTTCAAAGTTTTTGATATCCACACTGAGTGGTTAATCAATGGTTCTTTACTATTCTAGTACACTCAAATATCATGGTGATATCTTCTAGATTGACATAGACTCTGAGAAAAATATTATCTAGATAACAGAAGAGAAAAAAAAAACAAACACTGATACCTGACCAGTTAATCAAATAAGTCAGTTCTTTGGAAAATGTGGCATACCAAGTGTTCTTGGAGTATCTGTTGAAATCAGTATTACTTTGTCTGTTGTAAATGTGAATTAGGTTATGTGACTAAGCATATGACATACTCTTATGCTAGTGTTGTGGACGCAACTCTGTAAGTTTAAACTGCCATTTTATTCAGTCTGAGATACTGTATAAGTGTTAAATAAATATTAATTTGATTAACTATCATATTGTCATATTTGCCTTTTCACAAAGTCTGAGTGTATGTGTGAATGTGTTTGTGTGATTTCTTTCAATTTTTGAGATTTTCTAGAGACAGGCAAACAGCTTTGCTAGCTTCATTAAGATTTGTTCCTTTAGGTCTGTTCATCTCCACTGAAATCTTTCCATCTTGTTACTACTTTTAAACATTCTTGAAAATAGGATCTGACTAGATATGTGGAAAACAGTGCAAATGTATTACAGAAATTTGATGAGTTATATGGAACATCCACATTGCAGACATTGGCATGAGACAGTCTTATGTATGTGCCCTTTCTAACTAGTGGGAAAAAGAACACTCTTTTAGGGCCCTCAGTCAGGTCTTACAGCTGACCTGACTGATCTCAGGCATTTCATTTAGGATGAAATAAATCATCCCTGGAAATGTTTATTTCTCTTCATTGTCTTTGAACAGAGTAACAGGTTCTATCAGGATAAACTCAGGCCTAGCCAACCACTAAAATTATTTTCTTTTTTTTTTCCTTTTTTTTTTTTTTCCTTTTTATCAGATCAGTGTCACCCTTTTACATGATTTTTTGGGTAGATTATTATGTTGCACTATTGCACTATTATTTCCTTATTTCTTTCTTGAAGGAAAAATTCATCTTTCTTACATTTTTTCAGCTGCAATATGGTTAGCACAGAGACTAACTTTCATTTAACTTTATCTGTGATTGCTTAGATATAGTTACTTTACTTATTTATTTATTGTAGTTAATGTTTTAGGGAAAGAGAGATGAAAGATTTTCAAGAAATTCAGTATTTATTTCCTGTGGTTTGGATGTCATAAATGACACAATTTGGGCATGGGGCCTTCTAAAGTTACAAGATAAGCTGGATTTCAAATATAAGTAATAGTTTTATTCTGAAAAGTCTATCTTAATTATTCACCCTGAAATTCATAAGGATGTTCTTAGTCATGTTGCAGAAAGCTAAAATTATGCTTCAATTATAGAAAATAGGTAATTCTCATAGAATATATTTAAGAAAATTATTTTTAAAAAATCACTGGTTGAGACTGTTATCTGGGTTTTCCACAGAATTAATATTCCCTGAAAGTACCTGGTGTTAATATTCATAATCAATAATGAGTGCATCTTTCCAGGTTTGCAAAATATGGTTAGTGTGACTTAAAATGTATTCAACTAAAAATAATAATATGCTCCTTATAGAGAGAAATCTAAGCCTAGGATCTGTAGAATTGCAACTAATACACCCAGTGCTACAAAGAAAAGAAAATGTGAGAATCATAAAAGGCCCTTGAACTTGAAAAAGCTGGACTACAAAAATCTTGAGGAAATACCTTGTGTGAGGTTTTTTTTTTTTTTTTGCAACGAGGTTTTGACAATAATGAAAACAACATTTTTAGAAGAATATACAAATATTTATGTGGTAAGTGGGACTAGGTGTGAAAGTATAATACCAGATTTCACATACACACATGCAAAATATATATTTGTGTAGACTGATATAAATATACATATATATATAGATATATATGTGCGCATATATCTGTATATACATATACATACATATATGTTCATATGAAAGTATACTTGGATGAAGAGAAGTTTAAGATACCCGATATAGTTCATATCAGGTATTACACACAACATACCTATACATGTCACAAGTACTAATCTTTGTTTTAAAGACCATGACAGCATGATCTAGATTTCTTCTGGGAAGATGGCAAAACAAAGAGTCTCAGTCAGTACTTGCTTTTCAGAAAACCTTGTGTTGAACAAGAATAAAACACGAATAAGCACCACCATATAATTTACTGAAACTGGACTTCTGTAAATATTTCAGATTAAACAAATAAATGCAGAATAAAAATTAATTTGTTGGAGTAATTTTGACCAAAATATTTTTTTATGGACAAAGATGTCCATAAAACATACATACTACCTGCTACCATACATACAACATACATGCTACCAATCCATATACATACAACATAAACATAAAATTAAAAATTTATTAGTAGGACAATTTGAATTTTATATTTGATAATGATCAATAGTGTCAGGTTGATCTTGAGTTTTGATTGTTTATGGCTGTGGAGAAGACATTTATCATTTTTATCATTATTGCATGACTTTTATTTTTTCTTTGATGAAACTATGTTGTATGTGGAGGATTATCAATCTGAAAATAATATTCTTGAATGTTTGAATATGAAAAAATTTAAAGACTTTTCTAAAACCTCTTTCTAAAGACTGAGGTTTTGTAACAGCAAATATGATCTGTTAATAATTTTTTTTTTATTCTCTGCTTCTGCATTGGGATTTTTTAAATGTTTTCCTTATATATTAGTCCTCTTAGACACTTTTTACTATTTCTTACTCTTAGAGAGACTACAGATTTTCCCTGTTCAATCATGTATTATGTGATATAATGATAGTAATTTTTATAGTGCTTTTCATGATATATCTGTAAAAAATACAAAATCTAAGAATCCTATTCTGTAACCTACACTCAAATGGGAATTGCCTAAATAATTTAATTTAAGTAAGACTGAGATGCCAAGGAAAATGTTGATAACTGTAAGACTGTAAGACTTCTGTTCCTTACAGTTGGGAGTCCTGATCTTTTCTTATTCTTAAAAAAAAAAAAAAAAAAAAAAAAAAAAAAAAAAAAAAAAATTACAGATAACTATAATACTCAGTTAATGAAGATAAGGAATATTAAGTCAGCCTTCTCTTAGAGGTTCTGGAAATGCACAAATATATCAACTGCAAATTCTTGTCTTAAAGAGGACAAGGAAAGGACAATATAACAGTCATAACAGAAAATTCCAGGAGCTCTAAATTTTAAATAGAGGACAGGAAATGCGTGTTGAAATCAGAAATCCTTGCAATTTTTCCTCTTCTTAAGGAATAATTATTACAATAATAATTCTGATCAAATCCTGCCAGATTTCAGGAAAGGAGACCACATCTGGATTACTGTGTCCATCTGTGGAATCTCCACCCCTGCAGATATTTAAGAATTGTCTGTGTGCAATCCTGTGCAATGTGCTCCAGGATGACCCTGCTTGAGCAACAAGTTTAGACCAGGTGGATCACTGTGGTCACTTCTAACCTGACACATTCAGTGAGTCTCTGAAAGACACATTGATTTTATTTGTTTGTTTTTACTAAAACACACATTAATAAGAAAAACTGGGCAAGAAACATAAAAAAGAAGGCAAGGGTAATTTCAGCCTCTTTCCTGCAATTTTATTTTTTGACATCTAGGCATCTGGCAGGACGAATACAGAAACTCTTAGGCTTCATGTGCTATTTGTGTATTCTTTTACCACTGTGTAGGAGGTGAATATTCCAATTTGTCCCAGGAAAGGGCATTTAACAAACATATTTACCATATCATTTAACATTCATTAGTTAAGTATTAGTCACCAACTAAATATCAGAACTGCTAAATGTGTGTTTAATTTGTATAATTATGTGCTATGTTTGATAGATATTGCTTGAGATGGCAATATATCTACTACAAATTAGAATACTAGCACAAAACAATAATAAGCAAGCTGAGGAAATCTACTTTAGCCTCCCTAATATTAATGGTTACAATTTTGTTCTTCCTTTTGCATAAATGACAGTAGTTTCTATTTCTAGAGATAAACACAATTTCATTCTGCATCTCTAGTTACCTTAGTGACTAAGAAATTTTTAATTCAGGACCAATAAGGACCACAGTAGAAGAGTCCATTTTAATCTGCGGCCACGTAAATTATTTGGTTTTTTGGTTTCTTGTTTTTTTTGTTTGGGGTAATTGATAAGATACTGTTATTATAATGTTTAAATGACCCACTTATGCTGTTCTTAAAGCCTGTTGTATTTTCAGCAAAATTAAGACTCTTTTGGCTTACTGAAAGCATCAAAAGGATAAATTGTTGATGACAATAGCTAGTACAGAAAAAAGACAAACTTTGAAATGCATGCATTAAAAAAATATATATGTATCAATATGATTCCTTTCAGATTCACAGTAGTGGTAGAACAAAAAGACAGAAATTAATTATTTAACTAGGGAGCAGATGAGGATAGTCATTTGAATTTTGTTTGATAATGAGATCCATATTCTGGTCTCTAGGCAGAATCAGTGTAGTTGGATGTTAGCTTAAGTACAGATTTTTCGAAGATCATGAAAGTTAAGATTCAGAGAGTATAGGAGGGAGTTAAAGAACTACATACTAAGTCTCAAGTTATGAGCGGGTGCTCAGAATTTACCTCCTGTAGTGTAAAAATGCATAAAGATTCAATAAATTTCTTATACAATTTAGATCGTAAGATCATTAGTTTCTTTCTGAAATGGCTTCTAATTCTTGTCAAAACAGGAAAACATGGCTTTTTCACCTATTTTTTCCTATTGCCACACAATTTTTAATGCTGTCATTTTATATTCAATCCCAGAGATACATTAGTAGTTTATGTAGGTGTTTGGAAAATTAGCCTCTGAAAAATTTCTGAACTTGATTTTGGCTTGATTCCCATTCAGTTCATAGTCATGTAAAATGAATAGCTCTTAAAAGAGATTTTATTCCTTTAAAATTCAATATATACTCTAAAGAACTGGAAAAGTATCAGAGAAGTTCATGAAGGGTCTTTGCAAAGAGATGAAACAGTAGATCTTGCTGCCATGAAACTTGAGTTCCATTGGCAGCATATACCAAATATAGTTAAACATTAAAATTCATTTTTAACATTAAATATCTTGTATGTCTGGAACTTATGCACTTTACATATAAAACATTTTAAAGGTCAGGAAATCAATCACCTGTGTTTTACTTGTCATCTTTATTAGTTTAAGCCAATATAAAATAATGAATACTTCTTTGTTTTACAGTTCTGTCTTGGCCTGATTGATCCTCTATAAAGCTATTATAAAGGTCACATTATGATAAGTCAAAGACTACTGAGGAATAGGAGGGCATGAGGCAAGATAAACATGTCACCTCTTCAGGAAGAGAGTCAGGTTATTTTCCTATATTTGGAGGTAAATGTTAGCTAAACCCAAACCACTTTGGTGTTAAAGGTCTTCCTGTATTTCCATTGTGTAACTTTATTTTTCATGATTTAAACATGTGTATAGCAATATTATCATTGGGTTGGTCCTTCTAAAATGTTAGATAGATTTTTAAAAGTTAATATTCTTTCTTGCAAAATTACTTACACAATATTACTTCATATTAAATGCTTATGCAATCACTCGTCTTAAGTTCATAGTAGGTTTTTTTAATCATTTGGAATAAGAGTAATTTTAATTTAATTTTAAATCAAATACTTTCATTATTTACAGTGCACAAGAGCTAAGTCCAATATACTGAATTTTTTTAAAAAGTTACATACATACACACACATGTTTCTGTAAAGACAGTATATAAACACATGAACATATTATTTACATTAGTTATATATGAAAAAGAGATTGGGTAAAGAGATGGAGTGAGAGTAACAGATATATTATAAATGGGATTGCAACATAAAGAAAGTAGAAAAAAGTTAGACTTTATGGTGTTACTTTAAAATTGCTAATTAAATTTATGTCAATAACCACAAGTTATGTCAGTAATCACAGAAAACTTTTACTATTTTTCATTGCACTCCCTATGAATTAGTTTAGCAATCTATTAATGCAGTTGTTTCATGTAATTAATTGCTATGAATTATGCTATAATATAACAGGTGGGGATTTTTTCCCCTGAGACTTATAATGTGATCAAAGTTGTGTACTCAATAATAAATATAAAAATAATTTATTAGCATTGTAGCTGACTGTGCAATGACAAAATTTCATTTCAGGTCACATCTATTCCAAAAATTAATATAAAAAATGATTTTATGACCAAAATGAAATACCAAAGAAAAAATAGATTATAAGAAAATTACATTTTGAAATTTTTTTCAGAGGTTTTTTGGATGCTGTGAATGAAGAAGATGGACATAAATAAGCATGCACACTTGAGTGTCATTGTGTGGTTTTACTGAGCAGTTTAAAGTTTTAATACTCTCATCAAAAAATAATCAAAATAATCTTAGAGCAGAGGGAGCAAGAGGAAAGGAGAGATAGAGAGAGAGATTTGTACAAAGAAGTTTGTTAGAAAACTGCTTGGATTTTTAATTAACTGAATTTTTTCATGTCCCAATTGAACTTATCATCTTCAATACAACTTAGGTTCGAGTGAAAGCAAAGCTTTGTTTTGTGAATGAACACCTTAAAATAATTTTATGTAAGAAAATAATAAACTGAAAGTACTGAAATCTGAAATATGGACCTATTCTGAAATGCTGTGTTATCTTTTAAATTATATACAAAATTAGAAACTATGTGAGAAAGTTCAAAAATAATTTTAAAAAAGTTATTACTTTAATTTCTGAGTTGTTATTTCCTCAGTTCTATGGAAAATGTCATTAATACATACAATGAATACCATAAAATATTTTAGAACAAAACAAAACACCCTACAGCTCAAACCTCATCAAATCAAATAAAAATGTCTCCTGGAATTAAAGTAAAACTGAAGAGCTCTGGCGGAGGTAAAGTTGTTAACCCTTTATTATTAACATACACAGTTACAACTGCTCTCTTGTTTCAACTGGAAAAGGCGCTAGACAAAAGAATTGCTACAAATTTTACTTTCTAATGTCAGAGGTGTGAAAAAAAGTAGGCAGGTACAAACTGAAATTTCAAAAGGCTGTTTAATAATAATGGTCTCTCCATAAAACGCACTAAGTATACATGAACATGTGACACAAACTAGAAGAAGAAAAGCTTAATAGTTTTTTCCTCCTTGAGTTAGGTTTTTTTATCTCTTAGAGGACCTTAACTATATAAAATGTCTCTTTCTTGATTTATACAATAAAGAGAAAATGTTTTGTTTTGCATGTGTGTATTCCAGGTATTTTTCAATGTTTGTAGAAATTTATTGGAAAAAACTTATATTTCATTTACACTTTAAAATGCTTGATTTCACTATTTATTATATGAGTTATTATATTAGTTGAGCAATTTTTTGCATAGTTTTTATGTTTTAATGGTTTTCTGAGGGATTTAGTTTTGTCAGATTCTTTCTCTAAGGGGAAGAGATACATTTTTTACTGAAGAATATCTAGTTTGGTTTTGGACAAAAAATCTAGAACCCCTCCATATTTGTTGCAATTGGTTTATAATACATTTTACTATTATAAGTTTTCACTACTTCCATTATCATTTATTTCAAATTAATGAATATCTGGGCATGAATAAAATAGGAAGAACTAGGCCACTTTACAAAGAAAAGTAATATAGATACATTTTTTTTTTCTCATAAAGGTCCTTCTTTGCAGTGTTCATAAGGCTTCCAGAACGCCTTCCCTACATTTTGAATAAAATGCCATGTGGAGAGTTGACATTTTAATTGTATCAATGTTATTACTAGGTACTAAGAGAAGACAGCTTGAGAACTCGCTTGGACACTGTCATGGGCAAAATGGACGTGAGTAACTTGTGGACAGAAGCAGTAGAACAGTATGAGAAACAGTTTTACCCCCACATTCTCAGCATGCTGCAATTATATCTTGGTATTTTACAGCCAGACTTGTGGGAATCTGCTCATGCCTGTGAAAGCAGAGCAGAGGTAACAGACATAAAAACTGAAGGGAATGTATTCCTGAGGTTCTGAGTACTTAATCAAAATCAAACAGGCAAATCCAAAAACATACCCAGAGGAATACCTTGAAAATCTTAGGGGGATACATGGATGCAGAATACAACTATGCTATTGTTATTACTCAGTGCTTGGTGTTTTGGCACTCCTCTTATTCTACAAACAAATAAACTGCCAGAGGACCTGATAATAATTCAAAACAGATTGAGACTTTAAACTAGCAATATAACTTTTTTAAGGAGATATTAATCACTCGATTAAATAATTTTCTAGTCTATTAAACAATCAAAATTACATCTTTAGAATTATGGTGTTAAATAATAATTAATATAACATATACAAATATGTTAATTTTGGCAAAAGTATGATCGAACAGTACTATATGCATGAAATACAGAGTTTTCCACAGTATAAGGAGATTTCTTATAGTCCTTTAGAAGACAAAAAAATTACTTCAATTGTATGGGTATCACAGTTATGAGATGAAATACTGACTCTGGGATACTACAAAGGAAAGGCAGATCAAAACAGGACACTGCAGTGTGTAGACTGCATCACAGAATCCAGAGCTTCACCATTTTTTGAAGGTTAAAATCTCGTTAGTTCCAGGTCACAAATCCCTACAGGTTAAAAGAAATATGTCTGTATAATAGAGCCATTTTTATTACGTATCTCTGAACCATAAGAATATAGAATTAATTACACTGTGAAGTACTTCAAATTCCATAGTTACCCACAACCCGTGCCTCAATATATTTTTTTCTTACATAATAAATACAATGTAATATAAATTTGCAACTTAAAAGTGTGTTTTCAAAAATGGAAACATCTAAGAAGCATATGATTAGAAAGAGCACTCCAAATCAATGAACATAATGAAATTTAAAAAAAACCCACCTAAATTCTTAACTAAAAATCATGCCAGTTATTTCTTGAATGATTATTTTGAATGCATGAATGAATTCAGGTTGAATTAGTGTCGTAGCTGAAGCCTGCAGTAAAACACTCTCCCTGAAAAAGACCATGATTACATTCTCCCAGCACTACCCGAGTAATATGACCTGGAAAACAACTCACAGATGGACTTGGTTTTGCCAAGTCCAAACACTGCAATTAAGCCATGTTAATCAGCAGGTACATATAGGTTTAGATCTTGTTTATTACAAGTAGATAGTCTGGGGGGAAATCGTTGAGTCATTTAGGTTGAAAAAGACCTCTAATACTATGGAGTCCAACTGTAAACCTCGCACTGCCAAGGCTAACACTGAGCCATGTCCCTATACACCACGCCTACACAGATGAGGACAAATATATTGAGATTAGGACAAATATATGATGATAATGCTCAGAATGTTCTCTAAGATCAGACAGCTTCTGGCTCAAGAACTTCGTAATATGATTTTTATGTAAGTAATCATGTTCCTTGAATTATTTTTTATGAACTTTTCTACTTTCATTTGAAAGCAAGTTTTGGTTTTGTTTTTTTTTGTTTTTTTTTTTTTAATTTTAAATATCTTTTAGTAAGAGCTACCCATTAGAAAAGGATCAAATCTGTGTTTTAAGTCTTCAATTAGATAGGTTCATTTCAATGACCACAGATTTTGTGAAGAGGGTTGTTAAATTGCACCACACATCCTTCAATTACCTCTTTCTCTGGGAAATTTTTTGCGTCCTTTTAAATAAATGGTTTCACTTCTGAGAATTAATTTCTGTCTTCTGTTTCAATTCTGTCTTCCCATTTCAATTCCCATATCTTCTGCACATAATACCAGATAGGACCCTGAGATTAGCTCAGTTGGTTATAGCATGGTGCTAATACCACCAAGGTGGTGGCGTTGATCTCCATATGGGCCAGTTACTTAAGAGCTGAATTTGGTGGTTGGACCTTGTGGGGACCTTCCAACTCAGAATATCCTGTGATGTTTGTGAAATCTAGTCCATATAATTTGCTTCTCAGTTTTATTTACATACTGAATAGAGTCTTCCTAAAATACTAACCTAACTTCTACTCCTCAATGAAGGTGGCCTGTAGAAAAAAGATTCAATCAATATCAAACATTTGTTTTGGTTTTAGCTCAAAATTAAGATTTCAACTTTTTTTTTTTTTTTTTTGTAGCATTTACTAAGAAAACTAATTTCGATACTTATAAACTTGAAATACTGTGTTACATACACTACTTGCGGGTTTTCCTTACAGATTATTATATTTGAAGTTGACAGAGGTATTTCAAGAGAAAATTTAATACAATTTTGACAAGCATTATAAGAGTTAAAAGAAGGAATATAATTTATCACATGATAATATTCTAAGATTCAGTGAAGTGTTTTTATCTATTAAGTACTTCACTCATTTTTAGTCATATGACTAAGTTCAACACATGAATTTAAAGACATCAATCACTAAAATGATTGTATTGTAGTTAAGGACAAAAAACGGAGAGAACAGAAAGATGATAAATGTTTTTAATTAGTCACATTTTATATCACTTTTCTCACTGAGGAAAGATGTGATCATGATGGTGATTATTTCTCACTTTTTTCCAAGTGTTTCTTTTGACTCTCAAATGGTCATTTGAAAACCAAGGTCAGATGTCTGTGAGTGCCTTGAAAGTGAACAGTAATACTACTGTGAAGCAATCAATACACATGTTATTGGTGGTAGTTAATAAGCTCTTAATCTCTGGAACTTCATCTACTATGCATAACGATTCTTGGGGATATTTCTTTTCTGAATGGTTTTTTTGGGGTGGGGGATGTGCTAAGATTATTTTTTTAATAGTTGCTGTTTTCTATCTTGCACCTTTCTTCATTTCATAAAAGTGATTAGAAATTTGAAAAGTGATAGCCAGCCAACATGACCTAAATCTTTTTTCCCTGGTCTGGGCTCATGATTCAGTGGAAGTTAAAATTCTATGTATATGAAATTCTGTTCCAAAGAAATTGCAGAAAATTTAGTCTAATGTACATGCGTGTTCATGCTGAAATATTGTGTTTCTATTGCCCTCTGTGTAGTTTTTTTGTTTGTGCGGTCTTTTACTCAAGTGTCTGTTTTTCAAGAAGTTTCCTGTCCAAGACTGTTGGAAAACTGTGAAAGGCCTTTTTACTATGGCAGTTTAAAGCTCCTTTAGGATGCTGACATGTGATTTTTGAGTTATTTTAATTGGAACCAGAATCAATATAGTGTGGCAAAATAGTTCTATTGAGTTAATTTGGGAATGTTTAAATTACAATACAGTCTCTTTTAACCTTGGACTTGAGAAACGTGTTTCTGTTAAAAGAATAAACTGTTTTTCAAGGATTTATGAATTTGGTTTTTTTTGGGGGGGGGAGGGGTATTTGTCAAATTAAAAGTTCTGTTTTAAAATAAAAGTCTGTCTCCTTCACAAGGAAATTTTCACAAACCTGGTCAATGCTCATGTCTTCGTAGCAATTTATTCCTTAGTGTGGCTGGGCACCCTCCTCACCTTTCTGTATAGCATGAGCCAAAGAAATAAAACCATAAGTTTCTTACACTTTTACCTTAAGTGGAAGTATTACATTTCTATTTTTACAAAAACCTGAAAAAACAGCAGCTTCATATCTTATTTTCTTAACCAATATTCAAATTTTTGTCTCAATGGAATTCTAACTTGAATTCGATTTCTGTCATCTTTTTTTTTTTCTAAACTGCAGCATTGAACAATACTAACAATATTCAGTTTAAGATGTCTTACATTAATTTCTCTATTACTATATAGGATTTCACTATAGCAGTTAAAGATAAGCTGGAGCACTGATCCAACATTCATGGAAATAATATTCTCAAGTTTTACTCTGAATTTACATACACAGAGAGCATCATAAACAGCACAGACTTCCCCTTACTTGCCCTTCTATGTCAACATATATACAGATATACAAATGCAGTTGGACATACAAAAAAGTCACAAAATTACAGGAGCTTCTTCATTCTTAGTACGTACAATGGACAATATCAACATCCATAGCATTGAATCACTGTCAGGACCTACACTTTGTAAGACAGAAGGCAGTGATGGATTGGGATAGAGCCTTTTATCCCAAACACTTGAAATGATCAAGGTCTTAATTCCCACCCACATATTAGGGAATGGGAAAATTTGGGGGGGTTTGTCCATGGTCCTATAGATTGGACAGCATAACTGCACACTGTATTTCATTGTCTAGTAATGACATAATCTAGAGGATGGATTCTTGCATATTTTTCCTCAGGAGGAAAAGTTTTCTGAAATTTTCTATGTAACGAATCATTCTATTATCAAGTTGAAAACAAACAAACCAACCAACTTATTTTCTTTATGAAGGCAATGTTAATACATGTCTTTTAAAATCTGACAAACCTGCATAATGCCACGATTCAAATCAGAAAAAATGTAATAACAAACAGAGTAAACAAGCTTTCTATTGCTAATGCTTATCTTTTCATGTGAAATATCTTGAAGCATAATTAAAAGCTATTTTCAAAAACACTAAGGACCAAATGACAAAAAAATTGTTAATTTCTGTGTATTTTTATTGTTGCTAGTCAGTTGAGTCACTTTCAAAGCACTGTAATTCACAGCACTTTTCTAAGTGCTTCATGTCAAAATTTGAGAGGATGCAATGTATTAATAACTGCTCTAAGCAATGCTTTTCTTCATATTCAAATCTTTTCATATTCATATTTGCAGTCTTCCCTTGCTTTCTAAGATTTCTGGTCTGTGAAATACAAAGTACTGCTATATGCATCAAAGTATTACAAATTTTCTTATCAATCTATAACCATCAAGAATTTCAGCACTTTGGTTGCCCACATGTAGTTATCTATGACACAAATTCAACAGAGTGCTGATATCCATCTG
Organism: Onychostruthus taczanowskii; assembly: GCF_017590055.1. Lineage (NCBI taxonomy): Eukaryota > Metazoa > Chordata > Aves > Passeriformes > Passeridae > Onychostruthus > Onychostruthus taczanowskii. Next base: position 2,182,948 of record NW_024499906.1, read on the forward strand.
GAGCAGCAGAGAAAGTTCATCATCTTACATAGCTTTAAACACCTATATGTGATCACCTGAATTGGGTCGCTTTGTTGTCCAAACTTTTGTTTACACATATTTGTCACATAAGCATTTGAAAATATCTCCTCTTAAGCTCTGGTAAAGATGGATAGTTCTTCTGGGAAACAAAATTAATTTTGAAAATGTGGAACTTAACAATTATGCAAAAATATGCCATCTAACAAATACGGTGTAAATATTTGCAAATCAAATAATTTGAAAACCAAATCCCTTGCTTTTTGAAAACCAAATCCCTTTCTTTTGCTAAGAAGCACAAAGGAAATAATTTCTTGAAAAAAAAATTCTAAATATTTTTTGAAGTGGAATCATTCATTATAATAATAATTTAAAATCTCAGATTCAGTTTTTTACAGAGATAAAAGACATCTTCTACTATTAGGTAAAATATTTTTGTCACTATTGTTTCTTCAATGATCTCTAACTTCTTGTAAGCTTTTAAAATAATCTAGGCAAATTTCTAAAATATTGGTGCTGAAAACAACAAAAATGTGTTAGAAATACATATACTATTTAAAATTATATGAAACTATGGCCTAAACATGTTATTTGAGGAAGATGATATCTAATAATGCTTTTAAATATAGTAGAGAAAACATCAGGAGAAAACAGCATTGGCAGCTGAAACAGAAGAAAATTAAATAAAACAAAATTAATACAATAGTTGTAGAATAGTTTTTAAGTTGGATAATTAGTCATTACAGCAGATTGTGGAGAAACAAGACATAAGCTTGATGTCCAGTAGATATATCATATTTCAAAAAAAGAGCATGTTGCACTTATTGCAAGAAAGCTGTCTGCCACAAGAAAAATCAAATTTTTTTTATTACCCAGTCCTTTTAGCCATAAAATGTATGAAGACTTGAAAATTATATATAGTGTTTAAAAACTTTTTCAAAGACAAATTTGGTAAAACATAGAACCAAATGCTACCTGAATTTATAAATGTTGTTTTAAACTTAACTGAATTATATTGTAAACAAATAATAATTTGTCTTTTTTATGTTACCTTCATAGCCTACATACTTTTCTTTTTTTGCAAATCTATTTTTTCACATTTTTTACATGCGTGCCCCTCACATAACTGAGAATATCCCATCATTTTTCAATGAAGTTAATAACCAGGGCTTAAACAGATCGCAAATGATTCACTACTAGTGCATTCCTTTTAATGTCTACATTAAGGTTTTGATTCTTCTTAGGAGTTAATTAGAAAGAGCTCCACTGTAATAAGCAGATTTATATAAGCCTGATAGGAAGAGATGTCTCTAAATAGGCATGTTTCAGGTATTGATCTTTATGAAGTACTTAGATAATGTGTGTTCCCTATGTATACTAAATCTGTTTGATGTGTTCTGGAGAGCAATCAGGCAGAAAAAAATTGAGTTTAGATGTCTTGGAATTTTGCATAAATATGTAACTTGATAGTGCTGCTCAGACACATTTGGTGGTTTGCCAAGTAAATCACAAACATTCCATTAATATCAGGCTGACCCAGCTTCATAGGCTGGGAAAACTCTTCCTAAGAACACACCTGGTACTATAAATAGCTCATTAATAAATCTTATAAAATAAGTCCGTAGCATTGGACTTCTTTAATCACAAGATGGCTTGGCTTAGTGGAAATAAGTAATTAGATTTTAGCAATTGCCAAATTTGCACGAAAATTGCAAATAAAAATCCTACAAGTGTTTGTGAGTTTCCATGTAACATGAAAGATCCATTAGATGTTAACTAATTAAGTAATTAGATGTTATCTAATTAACACTGGATGTTAATTAAGACTTCTGTAATTTGAAAAAACACTGTATACATGGTTGAGCATAAAACACATTGAAGCAAATGGATGCATTGAATCACATCTTTGGTAGTTTTGTCCTCAATCCCTCTTAATGTTTGTAGCCTCTATACCTGCTAAATAGATCTTTTGTTGGATACATAGAAACACCCGCAGGTCTTTCATAAAAAACGCGAATGGAATACAGCTAAAATGTTGGCTTTATGAGGGGCTTGCCTGCATAAGGAAAGTGACCTTCTGGTGCTTTGCATGTCAGGCTGAAGTGGAGTGTTCTGTACCACACAGGAATAGCACATGTCTATAGATTCCTTTTCTAATATTGTGCTATCACTCCTCAGCAACATTTCAGGCTAAATATAAAAGATAGGCATTTTTACCTGTACTAAAACAGAATAACAGGCAGTCCCCTACACTATTCAGTTGATTTTACCACATATAGAATTATAAATTGGTTTATAGATTAAGGCTACATTGTTACAGTGTCTGCATTAATGACAACAGAAAAAAAAAAAAGGAAAAATATGGATTTTGGTTTTGTCAAAGATTAGAACTGTCAATATCCATGTGCTTAAGAAAACCCTAATAATACAGAAGCATCATTTCATTATGGAAAGGCATGCAAACTATTTCTCACTAAATCAAAAGTATGCAACATTTATGCATTTGACAAATTAAGAAAAATTTTGACTTCAGTGAAGAAACATAAGATCAAGGGGTTGAAAGTGAGTTTCACGTGACCTAATACTGGAATTATTTAGATGTGGAGATCTTCCTCTGAGACAATAATTTAATCTTTTATAGAAAATAAATGAAGAAACGAACAAGCAGGTTACACTAAAGCATGGTTTATCTGTTTTAGTTTGGCCAATTATTTTTGAATAACATGAACTGCAATCTAGAATGACCTGTTCCTCTTCATTTATTGTAAGAAGAGGCTACGAACCAAAAGTTTTGCTCAGTTTGTCAGAGCATGGTGCTAACACCAAGGTTTTGGGTTCAATCCCTGCATGGGACATCTACTTAAGAGTTGGACCTGATGATCCTTGTGGGTCACTTCTAACTCAGAATACTCTGTGATCTGGAAATGAAGATTAAACATTTATGCAATTACATACAGTCTCCATAAAGTAGGTGCTGAAATTTCAGCAAGATGAATTCCATATAATGTGTACTAGCAGTAAGAGCTTACTCTGGGAATATTCCTCTGAATAAAAAGAGGTGCTAAACTTGCCTCTACCTTGACCTGGACATGTGAAAGAATATAATTTCACTTAATTCTTATTTCAGCTGTAGTGAATGGAGAGAAAACCAGGACATCACATGATTTTCTGTATCCCATACCTGAAAATGGAGTGCGTGAAAATTATTAAAAAAGGTAAGGAAGGCCCTTAATCCTCTGAAACAAAGGAAACTGGAATAGGGAAATTGACTGTGCAGATGCCACAGTCTTGCTGAATTAAGGCACTTTCAAACTGAGCAAGAAAAAAGTCTGATCTCTTGTCAGACAAAAGTGCAGCACTATTTTGTATATTCTAAATGTTAGAGATGTCATGATGAAGCCAATGTTGCAGTGACATATTTAATGGTCGCTAACTTTTTTGGACCACTGAGAGTGAATAATAGATGTACAGACACTAGTTATTCTGTACAATGCAATATAGTCCCATCAAAAATTTTTTTGAAATCGGATTAATCCAAACAGCAAAGAAAAAACCCAAAGGGTAGTGCTGGGAACCCAAAATCAACAACATTAAACTTAAAAAAGTTTTTATCTCTCCTAACTCAGTCAACATTCTCAGGTGCATGGTGTGATTCTTGGGCTGTCCTGTGCAGAGCCAGGAACTGGAATTCAATGGTCCCCGTGGATCCTTTCCAGCTCAGGATATTCTGTGACTCTCTGCACTAAGTATTCACCATGACTGATCTAATTTCTCTCTGCAGTGAAGCTTCTTACATTTATGAGTTTCAAATTAATATCTTGATATCTAGATATTCTATCATCTTTAATTCAATTGGAGATTTGTGTAAATAACATCATCCAAATCAAAACCAAATCCAATATCTGCCTTCTGGCATGATCAAGAACTGATTGCAACTGATCCAAAAACTTATCTAAGATTATTCATGCCTATCTGTGTTATGGAATAAATATCCAGTTTCAATCCAATGCTAGGTTCCCATGCCTGTGGTTTAAATTCAGTGGTTTAAAAGTGATACAGATTGTACTCAGAATTAAATTCAAAAGGATGCCTCTATGCTCCCCTTATTTAGTTCTTCTATCTTAATGTGCAATAATGAGGTAACTGATATGCTTTTTGCCTTGGGCACTATAACTGGTGTTTTGTTTAGAACCAGTCTGAATACTATTACTTTAACTAAATACATGTCAAACTTAAAAGTAATCATAGTTATTTTTTTTAAAACACATCTGTACATTTTTTTTTTTCAGAGACTCCCTCTCTTTTACTTTTTTCCACCACCTAATCTTTAAATTATGCCAGTCAGGATACACAACATAGCAAAAAATGAGAATTCAAGCCAAGCTTTTGCAAATGTCTTCTGACATCATGAGAATATGAAATAAAATCAAAAGTAAAAATAAATGTTGTATTCCAGGCACTGGACTGGGGGCAGTTAGTTGCATTACTGAGGTGACACTAAAGGTCCCTGTGGGAAGATGTTCAGTGAAGAGCAATAAAGCAGCCTTTGTAAGTGAACTCCCAGAGCAGCAACAGCCTGACACTGCCCAACAGCAAAGGCAAAGGAGGGGATAAAAGGAGAATAAGAGAATCAGTACATTCTTACTATGCCATAGAAACAAGAGGGCTTTTTAATAGGAGTTGTAAGTGAGATCATGACAATAATAATTTATATTAATTTTGGGGTTTTTTCTTCCTGTTTTTATATCAGTTTTAGGGGAAATGGTAATAGAAACCCCACATGATGAAAACGGGAATTACAGGGACATGTTCATTTAGCAGTGTCATTCTTAATGATATTTGCTGTCATGCTCTTGAAGACTCACAAAAGAGTAGAGATGACTTACTATGTATGCATGTCTACCTCTTGTCTAAGTGCTATTTTTTTCTTGTTTGGCCCATCTCAGTTGTGCATGCCAAATGTTTTGATCTATAGCCTCTTAGTACAGCACTCTTTCAGTCAATTAGAATTGAATGTTTTGCACTAGGTTTTTTTTCAATAAGACTTAATCATTTTCATGAAAGATTTAATTATCCATCTTCCTTCCAGGAAAATAAATCTATTTTCCTGACATTTAGTTAAATTAAGGCATTGTGTTTTCAATTTAAAAAAAAAAAAAGTGTAATGCAATTTGCATACTAATCTGAGACTGAATGGAGAACAACCTTTGTTAAGAATGAAATAATGTGTTTTAAAAATTAATTAAGGCCACACACAGAACCCATTCTCTTTGGTTTCCGTATTGGTCTTGTGTGTCTGGGTTTTGGTGGCAGGGAGGGAAAAGGTTTGTTTTCTGTGAGAAGTTGCCAGATGCTTTCACCCATGTCCAGCAGAGCCAATGCCAGCCGGCTCCAGTATGGACACACTGCTGGACAATACCAAGACAGTAAGGAATGGCAGTAACACTTCTGTGACAGCATATTTAAGAAGGAAAAAAATTATGATGTAGTTATAATTTTTAATTGCAGTCGAGAAGGTCAGGCTGAGAATGTGTGACAGGAGCAGCCCTGCAGACACCAAGGTCAGCACAGAAGGAGGAGGAGAAGGTGCTCCAGCTGCCAGAGATGAAATTCCTCTGCAGCCCATGGTGAAGCCCATGGAGAAGCAGGCAGTCTCCCTGACACATTCATGGAAGTGCAGAGATCCACCTGCACGCTGTGGAGGAGACCCATGCCTGAAAGTATGCTGTGAACGCATGGGAAGCCTGTGCTGGAGAAGGGTCTTGGCAGGGACCTGCATACTGATGGGGAGAAGAGTCCACATTGAACCAGGTTTATTGGTAGGACCTGTGGCCCCATGGGGTACCCTCACTGAAGCACGCTGTGCCTGAAGGACTACACCTCATGGAAAAGTGACTGACACTGGAGCAGTTCATGGAGAATTGTTGCCTGTGGGATGGACTCACATTAAAGGAGTTTCTGGAAGACTGCCTCCAATGGGAGGAACAGCACATTGGCTCTCCCTGAGCAGCTGAGGGGGAGAAGGTAGAACTTGGGAAGGAGGGAGGAGTGAAGGAAAAAAAAATTAAGATTTTTTTTACTACTCATTATCCTCCACTGATTTTGCTTGGTAATAAATTCAGCTGATTTCCCCAATTTGAGTCTGTTTTGCTTTTAATGGTGAGTGATGCCTCTCAGTCCTTATCTCAGCCCCTGAACCATTGTTATATTTTCTCTTCCAGCTGAGAAGGGGAGTGATGGAACAGCTTTGGCAGGTGCCTGTTATCCAGTCAGGGTCAACCCACTACAGTGCCCTATTCACTATAACTGAATGTGTGCCAGTAATATGAAGAACTCCTGATGCAAAAAAAAAAAAAAAAAAAAAAACAACAACAACAATAAACAACACAATAAACAAAAACATTGTTGAAATTTTTGAACTACCAAGTCAAAGCTTTGCATCTTCTATTATATGGATCTTTTTACATACAATTCAGATAGCATGTTAATTACTATTTTTATATATTGTTTTAAATTTTATTTATGGTGGAAAACTACTCCAGAGGCTTACACTGATCTCATAGTGACCTTGTCTTTTGTAGCCAAAAAATAACTATAAAAAAAGCTTTTCCCCGAGTCAGTTCCTTTAAATGTTTATACAACAAGCCTCTTAAGAGTTCATATTCACTCGCCACCTACCTTACTTATTCTCCTTCTTTGCATGAAAAGTTATCCATTCCCTGATCACCATTGTATCCCTGCCTTTATACTTCAAGTTTCAACTGAAAAGGAAGCAGAACCTTATTTTTCACCTCCTGATAAACATTTTTTCACTGCAGTTTTAGAATAAGTATTGAATGTAAGGCAGGATTTTTTCAGTATATTGTGAAGTTGCAAATGTATTTTGAGGACCTTGCTGTTCAGCAAAGTATGAATCATTTTGTTTTGTATAGTGAGTATACACTTTCAGCACAGGGATAATTTGTGCAATTATTACTAACTTGAAAGTAATAAAGTAATCCCAGACTGCTAAGTTCAGAAAAATATATCTTTATATACAGTTATCAAAAAAAGAGCTTGGAAACCAGTTTTGTTTTAGATTTAGTGTTGTGCTGTCAGTTTCCTATAAGTGTAAGGTTATCAGATTCTTCTAAAGCTGTTCTAAAACTGTAAATGTTTGCAATTTACATTTATCTAATGCTGTAAGTTTTCTATTTAGAATTAATTTTGAAGAAGTATCATAACTTGCAAATGAGTAAAAACAGCATAAAAGGAAAGTTTGTCTATATGAATTAAAACAATAGCTAAGTGTAAAAGAAAAGTAAGGGATGACATGCATTCCTTTTTTACAACGTGTGAAAAAGTAAGCACAAAGAACTGTGGCAGAACTCTTCATTAAGAGCCAAAGTCCCACCAGCATTTTTCCCTTTCTTAAATACATTTTCTCCAAGGAACACCTGTCTTGGCCAAAGACCTCAGCTGTGTCCTGCAGTGGGTCCATTAGAGCCAGTTGGAATACGTTTTATCCATCCAAGCACACCTAGGCAGCTGCTACAAAAATTTATGCTTGATCTTTTCTGATGGAAATTCAATTTCTAGCACAAAATGTAGCTACCAATAAAGGAGTGTACCTTTTCAGAGGTACAAGATGGCATAAATTAAAATGGCTTAATATAATTGATTCAAGGTGTATATTACTAAAATAACCAAGTAGTTCCAATTGTTTTTCACGAAATGATTAATGTTCAACAACATTATCAAATTTGATTGTAAGCTTGTCTTAAAACTGCCATATACTTAAAGAATGAACTTTAAGCATAAATTTAAGTGGGATGTACATAAGTATCACTTCTTCCTACATGGAAATCTACAGAAGTTCACACAATAGAAGTGGAAACTTGATGACCATGCATGAAAAATTCTTCAGGTTTAGCCCACATGTCTCTGTCTCTTTGTGTTTCCTGCCTTTTTTTTTTTTTTTTTTGGACAGATAACCCTAAATTTACTGGAAAATGCATGCAGTCTCTTGAAGAAGGTGAAGTTATTTCTTGGAGTGAGCACACAAAATTGAAATTGAAAATTTGTCAGGAATTCAGAGTATTAAATCCCTGCCTATTAAGATACTACTGCATTGAAATTTTACCATGTTTCTAAAAGTTTATGTGCCTGACCACCAAAAAAGTAATCAAAATAAATTTCGTGTCTCTGAGGACTGACAGAGAACAATGCTATCTGCTTAATTTAGGATTTAGTTTGAGATTTTTTTCATTTGTGTTTATTCATCAGTCTTGTGTTATCTTACCTGGACTACTCTTTAATTCTAGCTTTGCTCCTTCAGTTGTAAAGATACAAAAAAAAGCGAAATATTTAGCCATATAGCTTCATTACTTCCCGACTGAATCACCTCCCCTGACTGTTTTGATGCACAAATTCCTCTCAGCCATTTCACAAGCTAACTGAATGGCTCTTCTCTGGAAATGACTGATGAGTAGTACAAGAAAAAGGCTGCTTTAAAGTTTTTAATTTGTCAGAGAAAGAGAAAGAATGATCAGCTCCCTTTGCACATCTGCTGAATGTCATAAGCATCATGTCCTGCAGATTTCTATTGACTATAAAGTAAATTAATATGAAATGAGAGGTGCCTTTATCCACTTTGCATTTGGTCTGGCTATTGTCTGCCAGAAAGAGGAGCATACTAATAAGCTTTTTGCATAAATGAGTACTGATTTATGGGGATTGCAAGATGGGCATAGAAAAGGTTAAAGCCACATTTGAGGAGAGTATTTCTAAATAAAGATACACCTTGGACAAATCTAATACCAGCTTTCCTCTTGAGACTATATAGCAAGACATATCAGAATAACAGAATAAAATGAGGATTTAGCAACAGGAAATCTGTCTCGGGCAAAAAGAGTACATCTTAGGCTTTGGACATGGCTAAATGTTAGGTTATTGCTAGACTTAAAAACAGGAACAATAAAATTAACTCTGAGGCGATAGATTAGAATCTCACAGCTCCACCCACTACCTTCTGGAGAGATTTAGTCTGGCTGACTAGCTTGCTGTCATGACAGATATAGCTCACCTTCATCTGAAAGGTAAAAAAGCTTTCTATGCAAGGCATTTCATGACATGACAGGCAAGATATATTTTGCCAATGGGGAGGTGATTTCAAATCTGCACAGATTTGGATATAATTCTTTGAGTTTTGTATGAGCAACCTGCCTAGAGTTCAGATTGTGAGATTTCTGCTTCATGGAAAAACTCTAGAAATTGTAAATGGCCTAGAAAATGTGCAAATGCTTGGACAAGTCTTCTCTCTTGCAGTTCTTCTTAGAGAGAAGTTGAGCACACTGAAAAAAGAAAATGTACTATTGTCATTTTGTTGCCAATAGACTCAGTGTGAGAGATTCAGCTAATTAGAACAGATAACAAGGACTAACTTTCCTCTATAGACAGTGGACAAAAATATCTAACATAAGCATGTGATCCATAGCTGCCTACCTTTTTATTTTAGAAAATTTTAACTGCTTTTAGAAATAAATGCCTGCAATTAATATCCTAAATTAGCATTTACAAATTTAAAGTGATGGCCTGATGTTGTATTCCATTTTATTTAAATGGTATGCTCTGTCTCACCCCTCCGAAATGTATGGTACATTCTAAACCTGTGGTCCTGCCCTGAACCCTCCTGTATCTGCAATCCCATTGGCCCAAGTCTGATTCCGCGCCCACTTCAATTCCCCTCTTAAGCTGTGCTAGGGGATCAGTCTGGCTTTTAGCCTTCCTCTCTCTCAGCCTCTTCCCCCCTCTTGCCCCTTCCCTCCCCGAGGCTCCCCCTTCCTCCCCCTTCCCCCCTTTTCCTCAGTAACTATGCTGTTCCCGGGGTTGGGACCCCAAATAAACCTTCATCTGCTCAGCACCCTCAGAAGCCGTGTGGAGTCTCCTTGCCTGCCCGCTGCTGCCAGCCAGCTCACAGCCTAGGGGGCCCTCCGGGGACATCCCCGGGGTGCCCCCACCTCAAAACGCACCTCAGCAGCCTGAAATCCAAAAATGCTAAACAACAAAATGAATTAATTGCAAGGTTTTAGCAGCTGAAAGTCTTGGTTTATTATACACAAACAGACAGAAGAAACTCATATCTAAATGTGAAGCTCCCATCTTTGAGAGATAGGATTATAAAATTCCCTTTGGAAAAAAAACAAAGCCCCAGACAAAGAAACAAGTGCAAAACAAACTTCATTCACTCAAAATATAGTCTTATTTCTCTAAATATACGTATATTGTATTCTGCTACATGACCAAAAAATTATTTATATTTCATATTACACAAAATCCCAGAATAAACAAGGTGGGAAGGGATCTTCAATATCATCTAGTCCAATTGCCAACCTCACACCACCATAATCACCCCTAACCCATGTCCCTAAGTGTCACATTCACACATATTCTGAACACTTCCAGAGACTCAATGACTTCTCTGGGCAACTTCTCTATATAACCAGGACTGTTGATAAATGCCAGTTCCTTCATTACTCTTGGGTTCGACCCATTCAGGCCCATAGTTGGATGGTTGTCTAATTTGCATAGCAGATTAGCACTAGCCATTTCCTCCCGGATTGTGGGGCCACTAACTTCCAGCTCTGGGAGCTGGGTATCCTGAGGACAACTGGTTCTGATATTTTTGACAGAGACAAAGATTGCAGTAAGTACCTCAGCTTTTTTCACTTCTCCTGGCACTATGTGACCCTGTGGATCCAGCAAAGGACAGTGAGTCTTCTAGTATATTGATAGAATCTATTTATATATAAAATTTTTGGAACATATATGTCTACTAAAAGTAATTACAAAATATCCTGAATTAGATGAGACCCACAACTCTGAAGAAAGTGAGCAATTTTCTCCTGAAAATGTTAGGAAGAGAATTATAAAAAGGCAATTAAGACCAGAAGGATTATATTTGATCAATAACCTTGTGTAAAGAACAAAGTTTCTCTCTTTGGATATCTCTTATCCTTAAGAGATTTGTTATGAAGAGATTATACATATGTAGATCAAATTCAACTAAAGAACATCAGATTCAATGTAGAAATATCAAAGGATTTATCAAAAAAATAGATGAGATTTTGCTTATTGTACAATAATTTGTGCAATAAATTAACAAATAATTTGTACCAAATAAAATTGAGAACATATTATAAAATCTGTTTTCCTCTGTCTCTTGTTTAGGTGCAAAATATGTGGGAAATAAAAATCATCCAGGCATTTAGATTTTAAATTTCTAAACAACACATTAATCGTTTTTATAAGGAACTTGAGTTACTTGTGTAATTTGCATTAAAAAGGGTTTTCTTATTTTTATATAATAGTTTCTGGTCTTTTTCTTTGACGTGTCAATAAAATATCATATGTATGATACAAAAAATGTAATGTTTCGTATTTAATGATTTACATATTTCTTTTGAGCCTGAAAATCATCAGGTTGCTCTACATTCCAGCAATTTGAATCACTTTTTACATATTTTATACCACATGTTTAAATTTCAACAATGAAAGACTGATTCTACACAATTACTAGAATCATGCATTATTCAAGTGGTAGTTGCTTCCACTTAAACTTTCACTTAAAGTAATTATTTTTACTAAAAGCCTTGCTGAGTGTACTTGTTGGTGTTACCTGAAATAGCTACAATGATTTTCATTTTCATAGTAGTTTATATTTCCATGGTTAGGGCATTTTCAGACACTGATCACTTTGACATGTCTTGGAAATCTGTATCTAAACTCAAGACTGCTCAACATAAATCCTTACTTAGGGTTTTATTACTTATGAGTGTAAGTGCTATTTTATTTCAGTGGAAATTTCTTAAGGGCTTGGCCAATATCTGCTATCAAGGGGAGGAATGTTCCTCAGCTCCTGACAATTTTTGCTGGGTTGTACTGAGTACAAGTGAAGTGTCAGTTTCCAAATAAGTTTATATGTTCCGGAGGCCTTTTAGTCATATTTTATGCTTTTTTTTTATTTTTCCTATTTAAGCTTCATTGACTTCTATGATACGTGCAGTGGAAAGAACAACCTCATGGTTGCGAAAAAAGTAATGAGAATGGTTGCGGGTAGACTGTTTTCTCAGAACCAGTCCTTAGAGGAGGAGGGGATGTATTTTTTCACATGAATTTACATGTATACAAGGGCCACACACCTCACATGTCAGTATTGTTGCCAACTGAAAACAAATCATTCCAACACTGCATTCCAACAGATCTTACTGCCATACAGATCAATGTATATCCAGATCCTGTTTTGAACATTTTATATTCTTAGTTTCAGTTCTCTTGAGCAAGGCTTAATAGAGCTGTTTAGTAATGAAAGAATGGCATGGAAGACTTAAAAATATTTAAATCATCTTCTGGTAGATTTAATTTAAATTGATAATATTAATAAGATTTTTGAATGTTTCTCCTTGGCAAGACCTTCCTCTATGAAATTTCCACATGTGTTTTCTCTTCTCTTTTTTTTTTTATGATTTTGACAAAAAATTGAAAAGAGAAGGAAAGCAGGGGATGAAATTACAGTGTAACAGAGATATATTTTTCTAATTCAATCGAGAAATGGTCCTTCTGTGCTCCAGAATATGCTGTTTTACATTTCTGATCAATTTATTTTGAATGCACAAGCTAAAAAAGAAACATTGATGTTCTCAGTTTCAGTATGAATGACTTAATAACAGACCAGTTTATGACCAAGTTACTACACAGCAGCTGGAGATTTAGCCATGAACCTAAAAACTGTGATGATCTTAACCCCTTTCTAATGGTACTAGGGAAAATTTTAATCCAAGTGGAAGAATTTATAGTCCTTCAGTGTGATGCTGCAACAGAGAGTGTAAACAGTCTCTAGGTATTAAAGACCACTAAAAATGCATTTTAAATTTTTCCACAGAAAGCTTGAGGAATGATGCAATCATTGCAAACACTCATTGCCTAATGTCAGATGAAGACCAGAAAGAAAATGTGTGGGTTTACCTTTGCAAATAAGAAAAGAGAGCCAAAATTAGTCATAATTGAACATGTAAGTATGTCATGTCACAACGAGGAAGAGTTTTTAAACTTGAGGTTAGCTGGTAAGTCATGTCAAGGAGGTGATGCCTTGTCTAAAAAAGAAATACTTTTCTTTCTAAGAGAGTTTGAAAGTGAGACAGATTTGAGTTAAGGTAAATGGGTGGGCTCTCTCAGAAATGCAAGAAGAAAACTTGCTTTGGAGAAAAATGTTGAATAAATGCAGACAAATGGAAGGACTGAATGGGAGACTTTCTCCCTCAGAATGGTGTTTTCTCTGAGATGAACATATAAGAAAAAGATATTTGTGATTTTTTTTCAGAAATTTTGCAAGTGAAAACTTCCTTATTCATCTAACTCTAGTAAATTAATAGTGGTTTTCCTTCCTTTTCTCACCTATTTTATTACCATGATGTGTAGCGAAACATCACAGGTGATTTTGTGAATAAATATGTTTGTTTATCTGTTGTCTTGTTTTCTTCAGCCTGGTCTGCATTAGGAATTACTAGATTCTTTACAAAATGTGTTGTCTAAGTGCAAAATTCCCTATTACAAGACAGTGAATTTTTTATGCATTTTGAGAGAGACTGAACAAGTTCATACAAAAGAAACTAACGGAGGATTAATGGAAACATGAAAACAACTTTTGGGTCCAGGAGTTCTTGCATTGCAGAGACTTGAACACTGGAAAAATATGTGGAAGTATCATCCCAGATTTCCAAGTGCTCTTTATTCATCTGCTTTTGATTGCAGGGATAGGCATGGCAGTGGGTTTTATATTCCCAGATAAGTCCTTCTAGTGCTTTTTTAATAACTAACTGGTCCTTACCCAAGAGTTTGACAAATAATCAAACAGAGAGGGTGGAGCCTTTACAAATTTCCAGCTCCCTAGGACCTATCTCAGGTTCTTGAAGCGTACTGTCTACCTGGACTGTGAAGATCCCTCTGAATCTCCAAAGCCAGGAGGACAGTTGATACCCAAGGCATCAAAGAAGTGTTTTCTAGTAATCAGTGTAATAAGTAAGGCATTACAGGAGCATTGCTGAAACCCTAGAATCTTCAAAAATTTGTTACTTATGGATGTGGTCAGCTTGAATATTGATTGCTTGACTCCTCAGCAGCAATATGTTCTGGTGAAGGTCTAGTGGCAATGTTGTGCTTATTCTAGTTTCAAAATAGCCTCTCTTCCCCAGTGCTTCAGAAAGTGTTGCCAGTAGATTCATGGTGCTCTGAGCTCTTAGCCCTGCTATATCCCAAGAGCCTCGTCTTAAAAAGATATTTGAGAGTTATTCTGGCTATATAATGAAGTTTAAACACTCATAAGTTTTTCTCAATCATTGCAACAAAGTAAAATTATTTTGGGATAATTTCTACAGTAATCCTGTGAAGGAGGTGTTTTTTTTTTTTACCAAATGCAGTCTGAGCTGTATGCTCAGAAGTGAAGTCTCAAAACTAGAAGATATTTTCTCCTTATGAAAAATGCTCTTATCAGTAGAAATAGTATTGTTGTTGAATAAAAAGTATGAACGTTTCAGTCATATACAGGGTTTATATTCCATTAAATACCCCTAAAACCTTGATAATACTGATAGCTAACCCTGACAAGACCAAGCAGCTTGAGGAAGTGCTCTCATAACCAAATTCTTTTATATGAATACTTAAACTTCCCTCTCTCAGCTCCAAAGTAATTTCCTTAACCAAGACTTTCATCAGATCTTTGGCTTTATGTGGGCACAGGAGTCCAACTCAGTGAAATTTCTTGCAGAATGGAGACATGAAACTTCATTTATCTCAAGAGAGTGGTACTTATATCATAGAAGAATGAAGTGTGAAGCAGTAATGTAGCAGATTTGACTCAAAAGCTCACAGTTGTGTCACACAGAAGCATATACTTTTTAAAAACTTGTTCAACTGGCGTACTTTAGTTAATGTTTTACAGTTATGTATTCAAATCTTTAAGAAAGCAAGAAAAAACTAAAGTAATAAAGAATGTTCAAATGCTCATTTGCAATATCACCCATTCCCAATAGCCCCCAAACTCTGAGTCAGTAGCTCAGAGTTTTAAAATGTCTTCTACTAGTGTCTAGATAGAGAAGAATAGTGTAAACATTTAAACTGTGATTAAGTATTAATTTGTAACTATGCCAGAGAGTACTAGCCTTGTAAAGTTAATACAAATCACATGAAACAGAACACATTAAAGCTTTCTTTGCTTCTTCTGAGGTCATCACTGGTATTACAAATGAGAATCTTAGGTTAGATGTTTATCATCTCATGTTTGTTCCTTAAATTTCTTTTGTCCTGATCTCTCCTGTATGGCTTTTCTACCATGCTTGCCTACAGGGCAATCATTCATGTCTTTCTTCTCATCTCCTGATTCCATTTATACCTCAATTCCTGCTGTTTCTGAAGCAGCCTTCTGATGCACTATTTTGCACACTTGTTTAGTAGCAAGGGACAGAGAATTTTGTAATTTCTTTCCCTCGGAACACACACAAATGAATTCTCCTAATATTTATTTTATCATTTTCCCACTCCTCACACATTGGTCATTAAGATACCAAGATGCTTCTCTCCCCCACAAAAATGAAAATAATTTGTATATTAATTATACCTTATCTAGTAAAAATTAAACAAACACCTGCAATTATTCAGAAGCACCACAATTTATACATTGCTAAATCACTGATGAATGGAAAAGAAAGTTCCTGAAAATGAATTTGCAGTATACACATGCGGTATTGAACAGCATGTATGAAGAAACCTTTATACTAATCATACTATTGGTAGATGCTTTTGACTATACCTTCTGTGCAACTAGGTCCTGAGAATTAGAAATTAAATCGATTTGGTATTTGAACAATGAGCCAAAATTTCAACATCTCTCTGTTTCTTAATTTCTCTACAGCAAACTCAGGCTCTCAAAAAATACTTTAAAATGAGACATACAAAATACAACATAAAGAAGCATAAGGCATTTTATGCAAAAAGTATGGAGTGCTGATGGAAATGCATTTTAATTTATAAAGCTCTTTGGTGTTCTACAAGTTCCACTAGCCTTGAATATTACTCTGGAATTAGATAGTTAAAACACTTTCTCTTCTAAACTGTGACAGAAGAGAAAGCTTTACCTTCCTCTGCTCTCATAGCCTAGCAGACAAGAGTTTCAGAAATTATGTTGTTTATTCATATTGGAGTTCCCTTGTTGTTTGAAAATACTTTAGCTACATCTCCAAAAGGAAATCTTAATAAATATAATATGTAGAGAGGAACGTGAACATATTCTTTCTCTAGTTAACACTTGAGAAAAAAACTTGTCTACTTGGAACAGACATGAGATATGGAAGAAAAAAATGAGCGCTGTTCTACAGTCCATTATGAAGAGTATTTTCTTTCAGGACTTTGCATTTTTCAAAAAACATATGTGTCTTTCTTTACCTAAATAAATTCTGGACACTGCAAAAGGAAAATGACACTACTGTTCTCACTATATTTTAAATAAACTCAAATAAGAAAGTTTCCACCTGGACCAAGTAGTGATTATTACCAAACCAATTAATTTGTGAGTCTCTTTGTGCAATGAACATGAGATGGCCATCTAGAATTGAATTTACAGAATTTTGAAAGAACAAAATCTTAATGAATTTAGACTTCAGCACTCAAATAATTTTGAAAACATGGGCACTGAAGGACAGCATACTCATACTGAGTATGAAAGAGATTGAAAAAGTTTGCACATCAGGGAGGTTTTACTTCAGAAATTAGAAAGAAATTAAGCACCTTGAGAGGTACAACTGTCACCCAAAACTATCTACAAATAAAAAAGAGCATTCTTTTATTCTGACATAATTTCTGAAGAGCTTCTCATTTCCTTTATGTTTACACTTCCCTCGTGGATTTAATTTTTGGCCAAATTTTCTACAGCACATCGCTCTGGACTTTCCTTCTGCTGCATGTTACTAACCTGTAGAAAATACAGAGTGACGGGAACTGTTTATTTGGTAGTTTGGTACATCACCAAGTATAATCTAAGGCCCAGTATCCTCTGCATCAGTTCCAATATTTCATGAACGACCAGTGTGAGGCCACTTTTTTTTGTGCAGACATCCTCCTAGAACTGCAGTGACTTGGTACTTTTGCTTCATCTTTCTCTCAGTCTCTTCACATCAACTACATTGTCTTATCTTTCTTCTTTTCCACAGAGTCCTTACTTTCCATTTTCTTCCAGAGTGTTTTGGTTTTTGCCTTTTCTTTTGTTTTTCAATCTATATATTCATCCCATATTAGGAGAAGAAAAAACTCTGTATTTTTGCTGTTTTCACATAATTTATTTCTCCTAACTTATATTTTCTTCTCCATCAGTGTGCTCAGACTGGAAGCTCTTCCGATCCCCAGACAACAAAGAAATGTGTGCTTGTATTTATTGTCTACTGAATCATTTCTGTACTTAATAGAGTGGCTGCTACTTCTACTACTGAAGTATTCAGTCCTTTTCTACAAAATGCATTTTCTTATGTTTTAAAGAATGTGTCAAGCTGAAAACATGTCATATAATGTCAGTTAATAAAATATGTGTTGTTTAATACCTGAAAATGCATGTGTTTTGGTAGAAACAGATGGAAGAACAGCTTTAAGCAAAAGCAAAAAGCAAGTGTAGCAAAAGGAAGTCTGAGAAATTCCAGGAATCTGAGCCCACTGTTTTGCAAGTACTAAAATGATACCTCTGATAATTGTATTAATAAATTAAATAAGTTTAATGACCAAAAATCATTTATGAGGACAATATGGATCACAAATGTGACCACAACTATGGCAGCAGAAAACATCACCTAATAAGAATCAGCAAGATCTGAATAAAAGTGGCTTTGAACTGACATAGCACAATTGCTAGTTAACAGTTCATAATTATGAGAAAGCAAATTTGTAATACATCTGCAGAATCAGGGTGTTGTATCTGAAAATTTAAGCAGAAGATCTGAAAAAATAATAGATTTTTTCTTATAATTTATATTCTGATATTATGCTGTTCAGATTTTTGTCTCTTTTCACAAATTAGCTTGTGAAATTTGCTGAGAAAATTTCCATAGAAGCTAGCAAAGTTGTCAGGCAAAGTCATATGTGAAAGAGAAAGAAAAATTAGACTCTCATGTTTTGTGCAATTACATGAACATTTTGTAGGTATAACCTTCTGTGACTGTTAAAAAAGCAGAAGATTGTTTTCAGTCTTTTTCCCTGGAGACATTTCATTCATAGAGCAGATTGGTAGAAGCCGCTGTCTTACTAATGTTCTAGTCCACATTAAAAAGCAATGGATTACAGACAGAAATGGCTGTTTGCCTAAACTGCTTAATAAAAGTGAGTCAAAGACCAGCCTCTCTCCTTGAGGCCAAGTAGTTATCAACTAGTTTATATCCAGACTTGTCTAGCTGACGGCTTGGCCTTTAGAGGGAGAGAAACAGAATGTTACGGAAATTCACAACATTGCCATGAAATGAGATAACAGAAACCAATGTATACGGTGAGGTGTCAAGGACTTCAGTTTCCTCTCCAGTTTTCTCTTGTCAGCTCTGAAGAGGTATGTCCTTAAGGAACATAACTTCTTAAGTCACTTTGTGACACCTGGCATGAGGAGCAGAGATAGATGGCTCCCTGGCTTTTTATTTAGCAGTCTCAGACATCATCAATTCTGCCTCTGGTCGACTGAGCGAGACATAGCCAATTATTCCTTGCTTTGTGCTTGTCTTCCAGTTCTATGTATAACAGAGATTTTAGCAGCCAAAGCTTTGAGGCATAGTAATTTCAAACTAGGACTCTAATTTCAGTGAAAAAATAATTGCTGTTGAATTGAGCATTCAGACCCACAATTGACATAGGCATGTACTCTCTTGAGCATTAAAAGACTAGGACTGAGGCATATATATATATATATATATATATATATATATATATATATATATATATATATATATATATATATATATATATATATATATATATATATATATCACTGAAGAGTAAAATATTTTTGTAGCTGGGATCCATCTCTTATATGTCTACACATCGGTTGGTCACCTTATCAATGTAGTCAAATTATAAGAGCCAGATCTTCTAAGACACAGGCCTTAGTTTAGACACTTCTGTTGATAAGATGAATTGCACCTTAAATTACTTATTGGCACTATTGTGACTAGCTGGCATGCAGATGTCTACAATTTTATTATCTGAAGTAGTGCAATGAATCCCAGCACACAGGATAACTAGTCCAAGATAAGTCATATGGTGTTAGCACTTGACAAAGCTGGCATGGCTGATACAGATCAGTACAATTTCTTTGAGGATATTGTGCAGAAAATCTAATAATGCTGTGAGGCCTACCAAGCTGTAAGGGGTGAGATTCTGTTCCAGGCTGTAGAACCCCTATTTAGGTACCAAAATATTATTTCTTCAAGGGACTGTGATATCCAACTATATCACTCTGGAGCAACAGTCAGGATGCAATACTCCATTGTATCTCAAACAGCATTTGATACTTTTCTGTGGCAACTGAATCAAACTTTATTTATCAGGTATTGGTTTATTACAATAGTACTCAGTCACTGAACTGTAGGTAGGTATTTTATTGCTCCTATGGTCTTTAGCTGAGCCTACCACAACATATCAGGCCTTGGAAAAGAAACTGAGTTTAAGATCATCGTGATAAATAGCTTTAAATCTATGTTTCTGAATAATAATGCCAGATTCTCAGTTCATCTGTCTGCTGAAGGATTAAAATAATAGGCCAGAAAAAAAGGTACTTAGCATAGTGATTTCACTTGTAGAAGTGTTAAAATGTAAACACCTCACTTGAGAACATTTATTTTTGAGTATTTTGTAGAATTTAATCTAGAATAATGATAACTCACTAATAATATTGAACACTCATGCATTTACTGGCCTGTCAAGATCTTTTAAATTTATATGTGTGCATACATATATCTCCACGTCCCTGTATTAGGATTAGGACACCCAAAATCTTATAAATACCCCTTCTGGATTTTTCCTTTATGGCAGAGAAGGAGATTTCACATTTTCCCTGGTTTGATTTGAAATGAAACTTCTTCTACTCAATTAATTTTTTCCAGAATAGTACCAGTGTTGAAAAATAATCAAATTAAATTCCTTTATAATATCATATATCTTTTATTATGTTGAACTGCCATTCAAGGCCAAGTGAAGAATCTATTGTAAGAGTCATAACTTATTAATTTGCTTAATTCAACCTTTTTTTGGGGGGCTTTTTGTATTTTTTTTTTTTTTTTTAATCTGACATAAGTCTATTGCATTAGATATTATATTGCAAGGGCTTTCATGTTTGGCTTGTTGCTTACAAACATCGTACAATCAGATCATGACCTTGTGGCAGAAAAAACAAGTAAACAAGAGAAAGCCAAGAAAAATGCGAAGGAAATTGTGCAGATCGGTATTTGGTAAAGTTGCTCTTTTCTGGAATAATTTCTTTCCATGAATAAATATTATAATAGTAAAAATAGAAATTAAAAAGCCACCACACTCACATGTGACACTGAAGTAATAGAGAAATCCTGGAATCCAATTTGGAAGTCATAAAAAATTCAGCTTCAAGTTTTGTCTTGACATGTGCATGCATGCAGCTACAGGTTTGTATAAATTATTCTCATATATGCACACTTTTACTGCACATATATTTATTTTGTTGTAAAACTGAGAATGAAGCATTTAACAGACTATAGTCACCAGAGTATTGCAAATGTTGAATTGCTTATAGAACAGTGTTCACAAAAGCTATAAAAAGATTGCTTTGTGGTCATGATACTAATGAAGTGTTTGTTGTTTTTTCAGATTTGTCGCCTGTAATCAGTAAGTGTTGCTCTATTTAGTGACTGGGTATTTTTAAATATATGTTCTCTGTGGTTTAATAGAAGCTGTAGAACTCATGATCTTCTTTTCTTTGCTCCACTGCTTGTTTTCACAAAACTTCGTTATATTTATGTGCTTTTTTCTTTATTGATTCAAATCTACCAGTGAGCTCAAAAACATTTTTCAGAAATTATATACAGTGGGACAGACAGGCACATGTAAACACAAAAAGACATATCATTACATGAACTTGTACTCTCAGGAAATGCAGGTAAAAACAGTTTAGCAGATATATATCTCTGTTTACAGTATCTTTGTTGAAAAAATGTGAGCATATGTCATTTAGAATGCTTTCAATATGCTGTAATTGGTAATTGACATAACACTGACATCGAGTGCTTTCAAATTATCTCTCATATTTACGTCCTCTATATCCTCTTGATAGACAGTGCTGTATAAAACAGTTTCTCAAAACAAAATTAGACTAAAAAATAGTAGTGTTTTGTCAGTATGTACTTCTAGAAATGACAGTTCTAATCTTTCTGTGTCTGTAAATAGTGGATGTTCAAAGATCCTTTCTTCCTGAGTGACCTGTAGGACTCTGTTCTAAACAGAGAAAGACTTCAAAATAAAGAACAGCCCTCTAAGATGAATAAAATAATGAAAATAGTAACCATTAGGTCAATTTAATTAAAGGAGAAAAAAATAAAAGAAAAAAAAAAAGCAAAAGAAAGTATATATATATATATATATGTGTATTTTTTTTTCCTTAGTTTGAGATGTCAAACTCAGTTTTATCTTTCAAAGAAACTCATTATCTCATCAGGTAGAATTTTATTGGAGTTCTTTTTTTCTAAAGAAATATCCACTTTGTTAGCAATACCATTTTACAAAGCTTACAGATTCATACAATCAGCCATATATTAATGGGATAATTTTATCAATATTTATAGTCAATCAAATATTTAGATGCAGTTTATGGTGAATTTTTAACAAACTTTCTTTTCAACAAAATTGATTTTATTCTTATTTTTTGGTCATCTTTTTCTGAGGCTTTAGCTTAAAAATGGCAGTTTTTGTAAAATCTGAAATTAACAGTATTTTTCCATTAGTAGCTTTTACCTGAAAATTCATATGTCCAGATGCTGCCATTCTCTGGTATCTGGTCTAATAAGTTGCATTCTTATATTAGGACAAGCAAATAGTACCTTCTGATTTATAAACAGTGCATAATCATAGTTCAAACAAATGATTATCAAATAATAATTTATGTATAATATATGTGAACACTGAAACAGAATATCTTATATATTTGTTCACAACAGATAAAAAAGATTTTTTTTTGCAAAACTTGATTTATGAACAGTTCTTGTCTTTAAAATGTGTATTATTTGTAATTGGACTGACATTTCAGTGAAATTGTTTTGTGATTCACACTAGAGTACTGAAAGCATGATTTAGAATCTCATGAATTTATGTAGGCCTTATGGACAAAGAAACCTGAGAGCACTGTTACAGAATGTTTTTGTAACGTGATTTCTATAGGATAGAATTGATAGAAATTCTGCTTTGTCAACTCATGTAGTCATGGCACCTTATCTCTGGGGTTTGAGAAAATCCAAACCCAAGAGATCTCTTGAGATGTTATTTCTTACTTATCCTTTGTGAGCATCATGATTGAAAGAAATTATCTCTTTGTCCTGGAGCAAACACTGTTAGAACCTTCTCTTCTGTGGATGATCTCTGGTTCTTTACTGTGTTTGTCTCCAGCCATGAGATACCACAGAAGGGAAAACAGAGCAGAGTTTTTCTAGATCATCTATGTGTGTCTGGGGAAAACACAAACCCTACAGGAGGTGTTGCTTACCTCAGATTTTCCTCCTATCGTCTGGATGGCCACAAATTAAGGCTGAAATGTATTGAGCTGCTAGACAATGTGGGTATATGCAACTCTAATGGCACAATACAGGTGCAGCGAAATGAGGCTTGTAAAGTGAGAACACCCCTGAAGGGAGCTGCACACATTCATGTGATCTACCTGCCAGATACAGTGCCTATGACTTTGCAGTCTTATGCTATAGCAAAAGAAAATTATAAATAAATAAAATGCAGAGGATTAATATGCCACTTTAAAAAGTCAAACAGCAGATAAACAGACACATTCTTTCTGAAATACCTGCACCCTCCAGTGTAAAGCTGTAATCGTAAAGATTCTTTGGCAACAACAGGAACATTTCCATACCTGACAACTGAACTGGATGAGCAACTCAGAATTTTTATTAACATAGCACATGTCTTCAACAAAGTCTCCAAGCTATAAAAATCAGGTCTAATATAAATAACATGCATCAACAACATTCATTATTAGTTTTATTGAAACCAAACAGTAGATGCTAAATAAAAATCGATACTTATCATAAAATCAGATGAAAGGCATAATGTTAAAGTAAATTTAGCTTGCAATCAATGTGCAACTTTAACTGAAGAACCTGAAGTGAAATCTCGAATAGCAGGAGGGCAATAGAACCAAGAATTATATATATAATGCACTTCAGAAGAGAACTATCCCATTTTATTGTCATTCTTATTTTGAAAAATATTTTTTTTAATCTAGACAGACAGATTAAATTTATCATATACTGATAATAACATGAGTTGTTTAAAATGCAGATTTGAAAAACTGAAAACCATTTGTTTTTCTTCCTCCACCCATTTTCCCATATCATTTGCAACTCTGATTTTATTTTGACTCATACAAGCGGAGAAACAGCACCAATGACTTTCACTCCTTATGTTCTCCAAATATAGGTCATTGCAGTCTCTGTTATTCTGCAAAAGTCAACAGAGGGAAAATTAGAAGTTTACTCCAATTCTGTTAGCCATATGCTACATTAAGGGATATCTATAGCTTTAGGGACGGAATTATTTCTGGTGTGTTGCATTCTACTTTATTGTTTTCAATGACGTTTGCATTAGGTTGTGGCTAGGAGCCTCTGCAAGGCTTTTCTACCACTGGACAGATATGTGTGATGGAATATGACAGGATGGATTTGTGAAAAAAAGGAAAATAATTTTTTAAAAAATTGTTATTTAAGCCAAATCATGAGTTTCTTATCTTATTAATTACACTAGAAATGCTCATATTTGTAATTTCTTGATGACTGAGAGTAAAGGGATTTCAATCTAATGGAAGGATAGTTCTATATCAAGAAATATCATAGAACCATACAATGGTTTGGGTGGGAAATGACCCTAAATATCTTCTAGTTCCAACACCCCTGTCATGGCAGGGACATCTTGCACTAGACCAGATTGCTCAAAGACCTGTCCAATGCTTCCAGGGATAGAACTTCATTACATGCTCTCATAAAATGTCCCTCTAGCTTTCTTCTAGCCCCCTTTAGGAATTAAAAGGTTGCTATAATGTCTACTCAGAGTGTTTTATTCTCCAGGCTGAACAATAGCTGCTCTCTCAGTTTATCTTCATAGGTGAGGTGCTCCAGGCCTCTGATCTCCTTCTTGGTCTTCCTCTGGACTTGCTCTAGAAGGTCTATGTCCTTCTTGTGTTTGGGACCTCAGAGCCATATGCACTACCCAGCCTGGGTCCCAATAAAGAGGAGAAAAGGGGGAGAATCACCTCCCTGGTCCTCCTGGCCATGGTCCTTTTGATGCATCTGAGGACATGGTTGTCTTTCTGGGCTGTGAGTCCACATTCACAGGTCATGTCAAAATCCCCTCCACCAACACTCCCAAGTCCTTCTCCTGAGGACTTCTCTCTCACCCCATTCTCTGCCCAGCCTTTATATGTAGTTGGTATTTCCCTGACTCAGGGGCAGAACCTTGTACTTCGCCTTGCCAAACTCCATGAGGTTCTCACAGCTTTCTTAGGCTCCTATTCCCTTCATAGCTTTATCATACAGTACACTGCCAAGCTTTCCTGACATCTGTCTGCTTTCCTGACATCCAGGGTAGGGAGATTACAGTGTGCCCTCCTCTCCATCCTAAGGATCTTAAACTCCACCACTTCATGGTGACTGCAGCCAAGGCTGCCCTTGAGCTTCACATTCCCCACTAGTCCCTTCTTGTTCAGGTCCAGTATAGCACCTGTCCTTGTTGGCCCCTTGGTCACCTGGAGAAGGAAATGAAATGTATCTCTATCAGTGAAATGTATCTTGTCTCACTTGCAGAAGAGAAGTGTATATATATATGTGTGTATATATATAGATATATATATAAAAACATGTTTGAATGTAAGCCGATGTTCTGGTTGAGAAAGACCAGAATGAACTCTGAGAATTAAGTCTTTGGGTAAAGACTTTCCGAAGAGTTTTAGGACTGATAACATCTTTACTTCCTATGAGGTTATTATGATCATCAATTACCACTATTTTTGCAACAAGAATCAGCTGTATTGAAACTAATTTGTCTGCAGTGCACACGCACATGGGTATGTGTGTATAAATTTTCACCTACACAAATATACACACACATACTGTTATTTATATGAGAGAAACACGTATGTGACAGATGGGAAGAACTTGAATTTTGCCAAGTACTCGTTATTTCACAAGGGACTCTGCTGAATCTGTTCTTGTGGTAGAGGGTATTACTTGGCACCAGAATGGCACTGTACTTACTGACCCATTCACAAAACCCCCTTGCTCTATAGACATTAAATTTTAAAGACATCACATTATATAAGGATCAAAAAAGAGCAGGAATAATTGGATATTTTAGCACAGACACACTGTGTGCAAAATTTGTAGATAGTTGTTGTGTTTTAACCCTATCCAGCTGCTCAGCCCCACAGCACCACTTGCTCATACCTCTCTAGGAACATGGGGGAGAGAATCAGAAGAGCAAACACATGAAATTTCTTGAGTTGAGATAAAAACAGTTTAATAGATTAAATAAAAGCCACGCACACAACAAAAGAAGAGCAAGGAACTAATTCACTACTTTGCCATGGGCAGGGAATCTGTGATCTCCAGGAAAGCAGGACTTCATCATGTGCAACAGATACTTGGGAATACAAACATCACCACTATGAAACTCCCCGGACCTTCCCCTTTTTTCCCCCAGCTCGAGTGGATGGACAGCAGGATAGGGACTGGGTGGGCAAAGTCCCTCTCACTTGAAGCAAAGATCAGATTCATGATCAGTCGATGTACAAAAGTCTATAGCCCCAGATGAGATGTGTCCCAGAGTCCTGAGGGAATTGGCTGATATAGTTGTCAAGGCATTCTCCATGATTTTGGAAAGTCATGGCAGTCAGGTGAAGTCCCAGGTGACTGGAAAAAAAGGGAAACATTGTACCTATCTTTAAAAAATGTAGAAAGGAGAATCCTGGGAACTACTAACCTGTCAGCTTCACCTCTGTGCCTGGGTAGGCCATGGAGCAGATCCTCCTAGAAGCTTTGCTGAAGGCGCATGGAGGACAGGGACGTGACTCAGGACAGCCAGCACAGCTTCACACAGGTGAAGTCCTGCCTGACCAACCCACTGGCCTTCTATAGCTACTATCAGAATGTGGGTTTTTTTAATGCATTACCATAGAGGTGGCTTTTAAAGAGGAATGTGAAGGTCCAAAGAAAACCTGAGAACTGACTACTCTGCAAGACAGATCTACAGAGTCTGTAGTATAAGAAGGAACATGTATGCTGGAGACCACGCTACTGTGGGCTGCAGCACTATGTCCTCAAAAAGAAATGTAAATGTCACAAAATTCAGGTAAGCATAACTAGAGCTTTTCGTTCCTGAGTATAAATTGTTATAACTCGTATCTGAAAGAAGGAAAGAGCTATTTTCGCATTTGTTAGGGCAGAAATGAAATCAAAACTAAAGAAACAACTGCTCAGCTGCTAGATAACCTCAGAGGAATAATCCAAAAACAGAATAAAATAATGTTTTATTTTCATGCAGTTCAGATATTCTTCCAGGTAGAAATTATTCATTGCTATGTTCCTGAGTTCCCCTGTCCCATGAATAAGAAATATTGGACTTACTCCAAATCATAGATCACCTGCTGCTTTTTGTACAGTTATATCAGCCATTCCATGAAGCCTGTTTGACTTTTGAAATGCCCTCCAGGTTCTGCTCCCACAGTCTGCACACTGGAATGAGGACACATACTTAGGGAATGTCTGCTGGTTGGAAAACTAATCATTTAAGCAGTCTATGGATACTTGTTTATCTGTCTGTATCTTCACTATTCTAACAAGAAATAGGGACATTAATCTACTGCTTGTGGTTCTCATTACTCTTACAGTAGCCTGTAGCTAAAATCTGAAAGTATAGCTGTAAATGCAATATATTATTTGCTATTATATTTTTATTTATATTGTTAGTCAAGATTCTTAAATAGTCTTAGTAGGTCATTACTTCAGATTTCAACCCAACTGAATAAAGAATTTAAGACTTGGCATCATCAACAGCCTTATAATTATGGTAGTTTTAATGAAAGCCATTTTGCATGTCATAGTAGTTGAAAACCTGACATCATTTATGTCAATGAGGTTATTGCCATTGATTCCACTACTATCAGTATTTCACAAGTGTCCTTCATTCTGATGCTTAAGCTTTAACTATTGACAGGTTTAATAGAAGCCATAAGCTATATTCACTTAATTTTCTGCTTAAAATAGGCCATCTCAGGGGCAATAACTTCTTAACAGTATGTTGTTATGCTCCATATGAATCACAGAATCAGAGAAGAACAAAATCACAGAATCACAAACTGTGATTTGATGGATCAAACCATCTAGTCGAATCCTCCTACTAAAGCAGGTTCACCCCAGAGCAAATTTCACAGGATCACATCCAAACAGGTTTTAAATATCTCTGGACAAGGATGCTCTCTCTGAGCACCATGTTTGAGTGCTCTGTCACCCTCACAGTAAAAAATTTTTTCCCCACATTCAAATGGATCTTCCTGTGTTTCCAATTGATTCTGTTTCCCCTTGTCCTGGCACTCATTGAGAATCTTTGAAAAGAACTCAAGCCCCAACCTCTTGATCCTCTCTTAAGATTTTTGTTTGCATTGATAAGATTCCTTCTCAGACCTCTCTTCTTCAGGCTAATCCTGCTCTGTTCCTTTAGCCTCCTCTCATTAGAGACATGCTCCAGTCCACTAAGTATCTTTGTGGCCCCCCTTTGGACCATCTCCAGTAGTTCCTTTCTTTTTTCTTGAACTGGGGATCCCAGAGCTGGACACAGCACTCCGGACGAGGCCTCACAAGGTCTGAGCAGAGGGGCAGGATCACCTCCCTTGATCTGCTGGCAATGCTCTTCCTAATGCAGCCCAGGATACCATTGGGCTTCTTGGCTACTAGGGTGCATTGCTGAGTTATGGTTGACTTGCATTCCACCAGGAATCCCAGGTCCTTCTCTGAAGAAAATGAAGCAGTGTTCATTGCAAAGGACTAAGGAATACACTGCCCATTAATATTTCAAGAAGAGAAAAAGTAACAATATAATAATAATAATAATAATAATAATAATAATAATAATAATAATAATAATAATAATAAATACAATATGCTTCAAACCCTCACTACCATTTGTATGACAAGGTAAGGGTGAATACACAGATCTGGTATTAAAAAGATAAGGCTGGTTACTATTTCTACTTTATTGATTTTCATGGTTGTGTGTTATCAGTCCCGTGTGTTATGGTTAACTAGTGGATGTGTAGGAGAGTGAAGAAATTATTTAAATACGTATCACAAAATTATTTAGCAAAAATTTTAATATACAGCTTAGATAATGTTTTCAGAATGGAATACTAAAGATCAGACATTTTACAACTGCATTACACTACTGTATGTTTGAGAAAATAGCTGAGTACCAAAGTGCCCCATCACTCTAGAGGACTTGAATGCTAAAAATTATGGCCATGCTATCTCAAGACTTGATGGTCCATATCAGATGGAGTGCTGTGGCAATGGGAATCACATTTATCACAATTATCAAGTTTATAAAATTTTCTTATTAGCTTCTGGAAGGAAATAGACCAAAAGTTATTGTCATAAACAGTTTGTGTGTTTGTCTGTGTGCATATGTAAAGGAGATGTGGAGAATGCTATATTGTTTATGGAATTGGATTGATTGTTTTTCAATCATTTGTTGATAGTGAAACATAAGGAATTGGTAATTTGAGACTGAACTATATAATGATGGAGCTGAAATTGCACTTTGAAATGTGAACAGACAGTAGGCCACAATTTGCAATATTATGGGCAGACAGTAAATAATATATGAAGTATGCAATAAAGGTGATTATTTGAAAGTCAACAGAGGTAAATAATTGCAAATTAAAATTAAGGGAATTAAGGGAATTACAAAAGCTGGACGAGAACTGGTGTTGATACAAGTATTTTTGCAAGGGTTCCATTTAAGCACTATTTAAAATTAGGGAAGAAATAAAATTTAAAAAATGGTTTTTATCTTAAATAGAACCAAAATAATACATGCATTTGATATATGTCAAATTTTGTAATCATGTTGTTCAGCATTGTAATTTGAATTGCAGTGTATTGCTGTATGAACAGTGTAGTAAAAAAGTCCCACCATTAATATTCCAGTAGCACAGAAATTGCTCATGTGCTAACACTGCTCTTTTCTTCAACAAATATGAATTTCCCTCCAAAAAGGTTATTTGTTTACACTAATGATCAGAGCAATTCAGTACAAATTTCCCAGTCTAAGTGTACATACCTTTAGACATTTTGTATGAATACACTGATTGCTATATAATATGACAAACGCTATTCTATAAAATACTTTGCTGCTGCTCTGCATGACATTGTGCACATGGTATCTAGATTTATAAAATGAATTTGTACACACAGTTTCACAGCTGTGTTATTTTCAGGGACAGAAAGAAGAAGTTAAGAAGTCTCAATATTGCTGGCTGTTTCTTTTCCTTGCATTATATTATCAGAGATAAAGTTATAGACCCAAAGTTCTGTCCACTGTTTTGGATGTGTTTACCCATTATTAACCTGTTCTAGAAGTCAGATAATTAAGATAGGTCATGTCCATATCTATCCAAGGCCAAGATACAGGGAACTCACACAGATAATAGATTTTTGCATAGCTAGGTTGGAATCTAAATGTGAAGTAGCTGTATATCAGTATAACTTCAGACACCATACCATAAATATGCATTAAAAGAGTCTTTGTGGTCCTCCTATTATCAATATCTGATTATGCATATTTGTGTGTGCAAATACAAATTTGTACACTCTTTTATAGTACTGAGACCTGCTGTGAAACATTAAAGCATTCAGGAAACATGACATTTAAAATAATCTGTTAAATTTTAATTTTATTGTAACTTAAATTTCTTTGGAAGAATCATAGTCAGACTTGGCAGCAACCACCAAGCTGTGTGTGCATTACAGGATGCTTACAGCATTTAGTTTTATAATGCAAGCCCCACCTATGTAAATAAACACTGCAGAAGGAACAATATCATCTGTTTATCATTTGTTTTGGAAATAAAACAATACACAGGCAGATGGTAGCTAGAAGGACATACAAAGACATCAAATAAATGGCTTTTATTTTTACAATCATAGAAGAAATTTTAGATTACAGAAATCCTGTCCAATTGCTAAGAACAGAGTGTTCATGTAAAGAAGAAAACTATGTTAAAATTATAATTAAATTCTTCTAGCAGCCTTCTAGAAAAGTGAAATGCAAAGGTGGTAATGGAACACAGCTCTAATAGGTTTCAACATCTGGGATCTGTGTTGAAAAGCTCAGAGATTTCACCTAACTTAGACAGAAACAGTTTTGTTGGAAACTTATTTATGTAAAATAAAAGTAAAGTATGGGAGAAAATCTTGGCATTTAAAAGGGACGGGATTGAACTCAAGTACCTGAGGCTGCTACAGTCTTCAAGTGTGCCTTCTCTGTGTAATGGAGGAACCATCTGACAGCCCTGTTAATCATCAAATGCCAGATATAAATAGTATGTGGAGCTTTTTTCTGAATAATTATGGAATATTTTTTGTTTGTAGGGATCTTAAAAAGCCACTTATTCCAGCCCCCTGCAATAAGCAGGGATATCTTCAACTAGATCAGATTACTCAGAATCCCACCCAGACTACCCTTGAATATTTCCAGGGTTGGGGCATCCACCACCTCTCTGTACAAGCTATTTCAGCATTTCATCACCTTCAGTGTAAAAAAACAATTATTCCTCATATCCAGGCTTAATTTACCCTCTTCTAGTTTAGAAAAATTACTTCTTGTTCTTCTGAAAGAGGCACTACTAAAAAGTCTGTTCCTCATCTTTCTTATAAGCCCTGTGAAAGTACTGAAAGGCCTCACTGAGGTCTCCCCAGAACCTTCTCTTCTCCAGGTTGAACAAATGCAATTGTCTCAGCCTGCCTTCTTAGGAGAGCTGCTGCAGTGTTCTGATCATCTTGGTGGCTCTTCTCTGGACATGCTCTAATAGGCTGATTTCCTTCCTGTTCTGAGGGTCCCAAAGCTGGATGCAGCACTACAGGTGGGGGCTCACCAGAGAGGAGCAGAGGGGCAGAAACCCTCCCTACCCCTTCTGGCCACACTTCTTTGGATGAAGCCCAGAACATGTTTGTCTTTCCTGTTTGGGCTGCAAGCACAGTACCAGGTCATGTCCAGCTGCTCATCCAGCAGCACCCCAAGTCTTCCTCGGCAGGGCTGTTCTCCATCTGCCCCTCCCCCAGCCTGTGTGGACAGCTGGGATTGCTCCAATCCAGGTGCAGCACTTTACACTTGGTCTTGTTGAACCTCCTGAGTTTCACATTGGCCCACTGCTTGAGTTTTTCCAAATGGATGGCAGGCCCCACTGGATGGCAGCCCGTCCTTCAGGTATGTCATCTGCACACCGCAGATTGGTGTCATCAGGAAACTTGCTGGGAGTGCACTTGACCCCACTGTCAATGTCCTTGATGAAGAAATCAAACAATACTAATTCCAGTACAGACCCCATGGAACAAAACTCATCATTGATGTCTACTGGGACATTGAGCCATTAACCGCTACATTCTGGGTCAACCAATTCTTCATCCACCAAACAGTCTATCAACAAAATTCCACTCTCTCCAGTTTAGATGTTGCTGAAAGCCTTGTTAAAGACCTTACAGACAGATGACATGGAGCTCTTCCCCTATACACTAAGGTATTCACTCCACTCTAGAAGGCCAGTAGGTTGGTCAGGCATATTTGCCCTTGTGAAACCATGCAACTTGTCTTGAATCAATGAAATAAATCACTACAAAATATAATTAGCATAATTTCTAAATCACCTTCTTTTCCTAGACAAGATCTAGATCCCCACACACAAGAATATGTCCAGAAACTGCGTATTGCAATAGATATTTTTCTACCGTAAGAGTATGCAAACAAAGGAGGGAAAGGATATAGTATTTTATCTTCTTTGTAGATACGTATTTGAGAGAAAAAAAGTCATAGAGATGATTGAGAAAAAAAAATACTTCTATGTAACGTATTTTTATAAATAGAATCTGGTTTCTTAACAATTTCTTTCCAAGCATAAGTATCTTGTCCTCTCCACCTATGTTTTCTAACTAAGTGATCCATGTGGCTTGATACAGCCTTCAGGCACTGTTGATGATCACAGCTACCAATTGACTATGACGTTCAATTATTATTTAAATCAGCAATATATACACAGCCTCAAATTCTGTAACAATGGATGCACCAACATCAGCATGGGTAGTTGTTCAGTTCCTGGCTCTACCAGAACAACTCAGAGCACCCTGCTCCACAGGTTGTCTCCTCACAGGCTGAGAGTTACCAGTCAGAATCTGCAACACAAGTCAGCTGGGTGAAGGCTTCTCTACCTTTGCCAACAGGAGCACTGGGAATCTCACTGGTAAAAGTCTATGATACTGGGTGTACCCATCTGCAGGAAGCTGCTCCAATGGAAAGAAACATGCCTGTCTGTGGCAAACATTATCACATTCTAAAGAAAATGTCCAAAACTGATCAGATTAAATTTATACAGAAATGTTAGCTTTATTTTTTTTTTTCTCTACAGTCCATAAAGGCAGTAATGAGCACAATAGACTAAGATGGCATGAGTTTCCCACGGGACCCCCACTGTCTTTCATTTTTCTCCAGGATTAAACTTAGTAGTTAAACCTAACTACACCAAATATCCACATTTTTTGATTCAGAACTTACACAACATGCTATTTTTCTTACTGATTTGCCCAGGAATTCATGGAAAGACATTCTAGCACTACAGCAGACAGTCTGTGCTCCCAGTTCATCAAAATCCCTACCAGTGCAACAAGCACTTGCCCAGTGTTTTTCTCTATTGACATCAAAGGAAATTACATTAAGACAATATTATGTACAGTTTAATGAACTTTGTATGGTTCTGGGAAGGCAAGAGTGACATGTCTTTGAACATAATTTATAGTTCACAAACATATTCATGTTTGGAGGCTCAGTCAGAGTAATTTGTAGCTAACCAGTTCTAACACTGCTGCCAAGAAAATGATCAAAACAATAAAACTGGCATTGTTACAGGGATTTGGATTATATAGGATTAATGATGTAGAGGGAAATTCATTGCTTTGTAGGGAGGGCAAAAGCACTGAATGCCTATATGGTACCTATGTCCTGCTTAAGCTACTGCCTTTTTTTCAGGCCTTTTCCTTACTGGCAGCAGAGCCGAAGTTTGTATTTTATCCTGGATCTTAATTTCAGGTTCAACAATTCCCACAGATTTCTGTAAGAAATTTTAAAGCATTTTTATTAACATGTAGAGGAAGAATCACATTACTATTACATTCTGCAATCTAGGATCAAAATCTCCTTTAGCCTTTCATATGGGTGCTGTGTTTTTGGTGTTTTGGTTGTTTTTTTTTTTTTTCTGGTTTTGTTTTGTTTTTTCTTTTTGGTCTTGTTTGCTTGTTTGTTTGTTTTCTTATGCTCATTTTTCTAAATAAAACTCCAGGAAGTGGGTCCTGTGTTCTGCTCTATATGTGATCTTTAAATATTTTCCTAGTCATGTGCATTGGGTTTGCATAGCAAGGTTTTGGAAACATGGGGGGTTACAGGGGTGGCTTCTGTGAGAATCTGCCAGAAGCTTCCCCTGTGTTTAACAGAGCGCATGCAACCCGGTTCCAAGACAGATCCACTGCTGGCTGAGGCTGGACCCATCCGAGACAGTGGTAATGCCTCTGGGATAGAAGATATTTAAGGGGGGAAACAGCTGCACAGCTGCAGCTAAAAAGAAGAGTGAGAATATGTGAGAGAAACCACTCTTAAAGACACCAGAGTCAGGAGCTGCTGCAGACAATGCAGCACACTTCCCTGCAGCTCCTGCTGTCTTCTTGCAGCCCATGGAAGTCTATGGTGGAGCAGAGATACACCTGCAGCCCATGCATGACCTCATACTGTAACAGGTGGATGTGCTAATGGAGGCTGTAACCCTGTGGGAAGGCTGTGCTGAAGCAGGCTCCTGGCAGGAGCTGTGGCCCTATGAAAAGAGGAGCTCACACTGGAGCAGGTCTGCTGGCAGAATTTGTGACCCTGTGGATGATCCGCATGAAGAACTGCAGCCTGTGGGAAGGACTCAGAGTGGAGAAGTTGTTGAGGACTGTCTCATGTGGGACAGACCCCATGCTGGAGAAGGGGATGAGTGTGAGTCCTCTCCCTAGGGAGGAAGGACCAGCAGAGACACGTGATAGACTGACTACAACCCCCATTCTCTGTGCGCCAGCACCACTGGGGAAGTGGTGAATTGAGAAAATTGGAAGTGAAGTTGATCCTGGGAGAAGGGAGGGTTGGAGGGAAATTTGGGTTTTTTCAAAATTTGTTTTTATTTCTCATTATTTTACTCTGATTTGATTTGTAATAAATTAAACTGATATCCCCAAGTGTAGTCTGTCTTGCACATGACATTAATTGGTGAGTGATCTTTCCCTGTTCTTATCCTGTGAGCCTCTTGGATCTTTTTTCACCTGTCAGGTTGAGGAGGGGACTGATGGAATGGCTCTGGTGGGCACCTGGCATACAGCCAGGGTTTGCCCACAATATCATACCATTTCTTTATAAATGATCCATAAAGGACTACAAATTTCTACACTGGTTAAACTCCGTTGCCTTTTGGAAATTTTATAAAGAGGAATATTCCAATGAGGAAGAGGTTTGCTTAATAAATAGAATCAGAGAATATTTACTGTATAGTTAAAAAAAAAAAAAAAACAACAACCCTCAAACCCCAGACATAAACACAACAAAAACATTACTTGCTGCATATC
Organism: Onychostruthus taczanowskii; assembly: GCF_017590055.1. Classification (NCBI taxonomy): domain Eukaryota; kingdom Metazoa; phylum Chordata; class Aves; order Passeriformes; family Passeridae; genus Onychostruthus; species Onychostruthus taczanowskii. The sequence goes on from NW_024499906.1 coordinate 2,218,164, forward strand.
TGAGAGCTAGGTCACACAAAACCAAATTACAGGCTCCCCTGTTACTGATTTGCTTATCAAGTAGAAGTGTGAACACTCCAGTGAGGGTATTTCCTAAAAGTCTTGCTTTCAGCAAGGAAAAGGCTAACTCCATGAGTGTTTCTGTGTACGTGGGTGGGAATTTTTAAAGTAGGTTGCATGCCTACATTACAAACCAGGGTGTGCCCACAGGGAAAGATTGCTATCTAGGGCAGCACCTGGCTGATCTGAGCTGGATCATCATGAAGTGCAGTGCTCCAGGGGTGTAAACATTGATAGCACGCTGATGTGAGGGGCATCTCTCACACCGTAAGTAATTTCCAGAAAACTTGTAGAAACTAAAAGGAGAATGGCACAGGGAATAATAACAAACAGGATTTTTAAAAGTTTACCTTTTTAGTGTTATATAATGTCTGTATTTCCGACAAGAGAAATTACTAGGGAAAGAGTGCTAGTTTTAGGAATTCATTTGAAAGCTCTCAGGTGAGATGCTTTGTTAAAGAAAATCTTAATATTAGCCTCTGGGAGTAGTTACCATGCCTTTTTTCCCTCTAAACACCCAATATTCTTTATTAATAGTGTTCTGGTAGTACATTTGCTAAACATACCCCTAGAATTTACTTTTATATCTAGGCACAAATATGGGAAAAAAAAACCCCTACTTATAATACTTCTCTCTGGGGAGCAGAATTATTAAAAAAATCTTATCATGAGAAGTCTATGATATTACTGTAAGTCATGAGTAGATGTAAGGAAAACAGAACATTCTGTTGTTATGTTATATATATTATTATCTCTTCTGCTCATTTCCCAGTCCTCCTTTATGAAGAAAAAGGAAGACAAAACAGTGAAAGAAGGAGATATTGGCACTGGAAACGTTGCTGCCAACATCATCAATTGCCAACACAGGAGAAAGAACTAATCACAAATCTCTAGCTAGTAGGGAGAAAGGATTCTAAGGAGAGAGTATTTGGGAAAGACATATAGGAAATTATTTTCTTTTGTGGGTAATATTTTACTAGTTTTAAACTTGAAATATGAAAGTCAAAGCCACAGAAATAATGCTGGACAACTAGATCTATCCTGTACCATAGTCCCTAAATTAGGTGTTAAGAATATAGTAGTTATTGCACTGGGGGTTTTTCCCCTTAACATTACCATATTCCATGCTTAAAATTTTTAATTTTTTTCAGGAAAACACTTCAAAAAGAAATTGCAATTTTCTGCCAAGATGGTATTTATATTACACAGGCAAGATGACTGTCTTTTTAATAGAGATTTTACAGAATATAAAAGGCTATCAGGTGCTGGGGGATTGCCTTCCTGTAAAGATTCTTGAATATGTCTATCTTGGGATTATAATTTAATATTGTACCTTTTCTGTCTTTTACAAGTATAGCTCTGCAAAGCAAATAAGTAGGCCTGTTGTTGTCAAAGCAGATTTTATCTTGACAGTTTCTAAATGTTACAAACACCATTTCCCCATCCTACTTGCTGTTTATTGTTAGTACCATCCTGGAAAATTATGATTTAACAAGATACCTGCAAAACTAAGATTTAATAAGATTGTCTCTTGACATTCACTCCAAAGTATATACTTATCTTTCTTCTACATTCTTTGAATAATGCTTGATCATTGATACAGTTATGGAGTAGAAAAGGAGGACACTTTAGCTTCTAATAAAGCTACCTGAGGAACCAAAACAATAGATTACAACTTTGCCAAAGAACAGTTCCTCTGTACTCAACAGACCTTGTAACTGCTAGATAATTTTTCCATACACTTAGAGATGCTATCTTTGTGAAGAAATATCAAACACTACATATACCTTATATTAATACAAATGCCTAGACTTAGAGGGAGGAACTGGATAACTGGTATTTGATTATGCTTCCTCTTCCTACTACTAAGTATTTTTCTCTATACCAGGTTAAATTTCAGGGGAAAAAAGTGTTTCTTGTCTAGGCCTATTTCAAAAAGAAGTTAATTGTTTTTAACTCTCGAAGATTTTCTAAGCACCCCTTGATTTGTTCAATATTTCTGGCTATGGAAAAAATAATAATAATAAAGAAAATAAGAAATGCCAGTGAACATAACCCTGGTTGTTTCAACAAAATCAACACTTGAATAGACAGGTATTTTGGGATCAAGTGTTCTCTTTTTGTAGAGTGCTTTAAAAGTACTCTGGTTGGTATAACAACTTTGTTTGATGAAAATCAAATATTAGCCTATTAGAAGTAAAAGTGATTTTATTCTACCTAGCTATTACAGCTGAGAAAGTGTGAAGAAACAATATATAACACAATAAATTACTCTTTTCTTTCACCAGATACAAGATGGAGCTGAAGGAAAGGGATTTGCATTACTAAGTGTTTCTTCTACTATAGTTTTCAGACATACTGTTCATTGGCTTTGGTCTGTATCTCAAAGTCACAGTCTCACCCTCAGTAAGGTGATGATTGAACTTAATAAATTCAAACAGTTCTGCAGACATTGAGGGTCAGGCCTTTTGGATGCAGTTGAAACTGATTTTTGTAGTTCATGCACAAGCTCAACCAACCATTCCTCATCTCAGCCTCTGTCTCCGGGCCCTAACATTTTCTCATGGAGAAGGCTTCTTTGGAAAAAGAGCCTAGAACTTTACACTGACTGTGATAACTACAGTGGAGATTCTGCCACTCAGTCAAGATGAAACTTTCAGAAAATGGTTCTGAACCCTATTAAATCATTTTTATTCTCCCTTTAACCACGTTGTTGCCAAACCAAGTCTAGGAACTCCATGCCAGCACAAATACTGTTCTTACATCTATTTGCATTTTACCTGTCACTCGTTCTCCCCCAAAGTTAATTTCTCCTCAGTATTTATACCAAATTATTTTCTTTAGTTATATGCTTCTTTGTGCTGGCTGACTTTGCAAAATTCTCACTTTTGCTCGTGTAAAACTTCCATGATTTCGTGAAAGAACGTCGTATTGTGATTCTTAGCCCCCAGTGAAGATGAGCTGCTATCTCTACTGCAGCTTTCAGAAGAGTTCTTCCCAGGGCCATTCTATTTTAAACTTAATTAGATGCTTCAGCTTAGTTTTAAAAAAGGAAGCAAGAAAACTGACTATTGGGAGACTGGCAGGTGTAGTGTGGCTCAGTGTCAGGAGGCAATGAAGATTTCTATGTTAAAGCTGGCATTTCAGTCCCTAATGATATTACTGCAGAGAATGAGCCAAGCAGTATTTTACCTTGTAATCGCTCTGACTTTGTCTTTTTTAAATAGAAGTAATAGATAACAAAATAAGCAAAAACAATAAAAAGGTATAAAATATAATAACAAACAGCGAAATCTTATAACACTCCCCAAATTGTTGCCAGTAACAAAGGCTCCCTGACAGAAATATCCATCTTGGATGTGCTATTCTTTTGTACAAAGACAGTTCTACAGAGGGTGTAAATCTCAAGTGCCACATTTGTAAGAACTAGGTCATACCAATTTTATTTTGTGACCATAAAGCCAGAAGGAGTGATGATAACTTGGGCTTAGTGAAAAGCTACTGAGTAGGGCCACAGTTTACAAAAAGACCAGACTATTCTGAGTATCCAACAAGAGAAACTTTAAAGGATTTGATGTTCAGAATTAAACGGATATTCAGAAAATGAAAGATAAGCCTAATGCCTTGTCCCCAGCTAAACATGCACAGATAACTGAAACAGAGGTCACTTTTGAAAATCATGCCAAAGAGGTTCTGTTTCTAGAATTAGAATCAACAGCAATACAAGCCAGTTTGTGCCATACTCCCAGGTTAATTGTATTCAGTGGGGTCTACCAGGATTATGTCATCCTCAGTAGTCAATTAAGTTAACACAGTTTATAGAAAAAGAACAAAACCATCAAGATGTAGTCTCATAACTATCTAGAAATGTTTTCCACTCCCAGATGTTTATAGAAAAAAAAATGCAAGCTCAGTAACACATTTAATCTGTCAGCTACCATTTGGGACAGTAATAAGCTGTCATTTAGGCCATTTTTGGTCAAGAAGTGGTAAGTTGCAATGGAAGGAATGGAGAATTCTCTTTCTGCATGAGTATCAAAGCAATCCTACAGTCATGACATTTCTTAGCTCAGCTGCATACATGAAGCATCAGAGGACAGAATACATAACATAGACATACAGACCACATAAGAGTGTCCTGAGTTATTGATGTGTGTCATTCAAATTCTGTTCTCTTTTTATCTCATATTCTTAATTTCTCCTTCCACTTAGGTTTCTTCCTTCCCGTTTTCTTGTTCCTCTTATTTATAGAGAGGAGAAAATTATCTTTTATTTTCCCTTTTTTTTTTTTTTTTTTTTTTTTTTCGCCAAACTCCTACATTTGACACGTCTTAGGCACTGAGAATAGATTTATCAGAATTTGTCAGCCTTTTTATCCTACATGCAGAAAAAACCAGAAAGGCTTTGGAAACATAATGCACTTATCTGCAAGGAGAAGAAGGTTGTTGTAGTATGAGTCTGCTTTGGTTTGGTTTGGGTTTATGGCACAAAAAGTAAACTGTCATGCTAAGACATCTATTTGCAGTTCATGTTTATGTCAGGAAGCAAAGTAATATTTGAAGGGTTTATTAATCGTTCATCTAGGAAATTCTAATCCTAATCTAATAGCAACATCTACACTTAGGTTTTTGTTTTCATTTGGGAACAAGGCTCTTTCTTAGTCACTTTTAAAAGCCTGTAGCGTCTTTCTTAGGATTCAGCTCTACTCATTTTTCTGTAAACACTTATTTTTCTTTCTAACCTCTGCTATTCCTTCTCAGTCTGTCAATATCTGTCCCTGAACCTTAATTTTCTAACTACACCTGTGTATTTATGACCTACTTTTTACAGTAAACCACCCTCTCAATATACCTCAGTTGCAACTAGCACAGAAGAGCTTATGGCATTTCTGTTTTCTGTCATCTCAGAGTTCCAAGTTATTTCTGACTTTATGTATTTCTAAACAAAATCCTATAGTGCATGAAAAATTCGTGTTCACCCAAAGTTCCTTTTGAAAGTTTAATTTTCAAATATTCAGGTTAAATAAGGATCATGGTAAAAGTTATCAGAAATTACTAACAAGGATTCTGGGGTTTTGTTACGACAATTTAGCTACACAGACTTTCTTCGGCATCTTCTCTACAGCGGAGGATACATTCACCTACAAGCACTGTTATTCCATCAATATGATCTAATAACCATATATATGCTTCTTTGTCTGAGAAACTCCTATTGACTCATTGGCTCATTGCACTATTTTGTGTTTTGGACCTGAAACATATTATTACAACCTCTGAAGAATAGTTACTTTTTTTCCGACAGAGAGAACAATGCAAATTTCAGTCTACTGGAAAGTAATTTCCCCCTCCAAGTCAAGAGGCAAGTGACAATGTAAAATGAAGACTGAATAACAGTTAGAAAGACCACATTAGAAAGATTATCCATAGGAACACAGAAAGAGGAGAATTTAACTCACTTGAAGCAAGAGAAAAATTTAGGAACAAATTCTACTAATCTGTAATGTGAAATTTATAACTTAGATTTCTTACTGAGAAGATGAAGGAACTTATGGATTATTCAGAGATTCACAGAGTAAGAAATACATGAAAATTTTTCAATGAAAGACATGCAAAAGAGTTTTGCAAAATTTGTGTTCAATCTAAGCAGAACCTAACTGCTAAATAATCTGGCTATATACCCAGGATATTTTCCATAAGGAATTATACTATTGACTTTCATTGTTCCTCAACGAATAGTATGCAATGTAGTATTTTATTCCAAAAGGTATATTTATGTCTCCTTTAGGGCTGCTCATCCTTCTCCTCCACCTTAGTTTTCCTTTTTTTTAATTTTTCCCTCCTAATGTTGCTGTGTGTTTATGTCAAAGAAAGCAAGTTCAAAATATGTGCCCTTCATTCAAACCCATGAAGATTCTCAACTCATACCAGAATTTTTACCACACTGTGAAGAACTTTGTCTCCTGCACAGACAATTTTGTTCCAGTCATGAATGTTATGTCAGAAAAAGGACAATCACCAACGAGTTGTTTCATTCTGGTTCTTAATTGCATGTAATTTGCTTTATTTATTTAAGTATTCTTTATTCTGTCTTCATTGTTTGGTAGATAAGAACCTCATTTTAACCTGATTAAAATTCTCTTGAACAGCACAGAGAGTTAGAGGCAGGCTCATGGTGTGACAGTATGAGGTGGCACTGACATGCACTGCTGTGGGAATAGAGCTGCAGCCTGTGGCTGGGGGGCTGAGAGTCATTCTTTTGATTTCTACTCAGGAAATTTTTCCCTTTCCCTTCCAGTGCGACAGAAGGAACAGGAGGTATCCTCTTCCTTCATGTTTTCCTCATTGATGTATGGTACTCTCTGCAGGTGCCACCATGCTTCCCAGGCCTTCAGATTTTAAAGCGATTATTGAAAGAACTGGGCAAAGATGTTCTTTCCAACACCTCTCATAGTGGCATGCTGGGAGAAGGCGAAGAAAATGGACTTCAAAAAATGGCTGGACTTTCGTGCTTCTCCTTTATAACATCTCCTGTGCTGAATGAAGCTGGGCCAGCCTCACCCCCCATTTCTTAGGCCCTTAGGATCTCTTCAAAGCATCAGATGAAACTGAGCAGGACTCTGAATAAGAGTGGCAGTAAAGATGTGTTCTTTTAAAGAGCTTAATGCTTTTCAGATGAAGAGGTACCAGAATACCTCTGCTTCACATAAAATCAATAGCTGTCCTTGAGGTGCGCATAAACCATTGAAGAACTTCAGAAAATGTACTTTTGCATTCCTCGTTCCAGTTGCTCTGGATATTCTTACACAATTGTTGTCAAACACTGCTGCTAACTTCTCGTCTCAATAGTTGTCAACAGCAACTTAAATTTTATCATGTTCTCACTGAACTGAAGGCTATTATCAGAGCAATGGGTGCAGAAGACTGGAGAAAATGGAGAAAAAAAATTCATGTGGGTCACTGGTACAGAAACTATATTACTAACCAGAAGCTATAGAGCCTATAAGGTTTTGGTGAATAACACAAACTTTATTGATGATTTTCATTTACTTCATAAAAGACAACATACACATCCCATAATCATCTAGGTAGGCAACAAATTGGACTGGATTTATATAAGCTTTGTAATGCAGTTGTCTTAGAAGTAAAGCTAAGGTACTATTTAAGCAACATGAAAAACCTTATTACATTTCCAGGGTTATGGATACTTTGTGCCTGTTTTCTACTTGCAATAGTGTCAGTGTGTGCTCTGTTATAAATATTTACATGGCTTAAAGGAAAAAAGAAACAAAAATAGGTTTGGATTATTCACAAGTATATTGTGGGGGTTGGAAAAGGGTTTAAAAAATAATATCAGGTAAGAGTCTTTCGTATTCAGTAGGGATATTCCATTTTAGGTCAGGCACGCTGAATTACTCTCTTCTTTACACTACTGAAATTGGTAACCTACTCCAGAAACACACATAGCATTGAAAAAAGAGGTCAAAAGTAGCACAGCATACATCAAAGGGATTTGGAATTATAAGAAGACTGTTAATCAGCCCCTCGTTGTTTACTGACAGCAGGAGATCTGAACTAGCCATTTAGCAGGTTAGGAGGTAATCATGCAAAGATAATTGCTGCTCGTAGAACACCACTTTTTAAACGTGGATTTCTGCTGAGTGACTGTGCCCTGTTTCAGACTGTTAGAGTCTGAGTTGCAGGAGTCTGGCTGTTGTAACTATAGATTCTTCATGAGTTAACAGCAAATCACCAAAAGAAAAGGAAAAATAAAGTCTCTAAAAGCTAAATACATCAATACCAAATAAACAGATAATCCAATCTTGAGATATAGAAAAAGTCCTAAAGATCAAAATATGTGTTCCAATTACATGCTGCCTGCAGGTGCTCAACAAGAGATGAGAACTATAAACACATCAAATCATTGGTACATCTAGCAAACCCAATGTCACTTCAACAAATACTACCATTAAAAAAAAAAAACAAAAAAAAAAACAAAAAAAAAAAAAAAAATCTCAAACCAAACTCCTGAGTGGATAGAAAGCATAGAATTAACTCCCACACATTTCACTTCCGGTCTAATAAAGACAGAAAGCCCAAAAATTATCTAATTTCCTCCTGCTTGCAATGTTAAATTACTTAATGCACATATTATCTAAAGGTTGCATGATCTTCAAAATTGTCACTGATATAAAATAGAATATGTTACATGACAATGAAAACATGGCTAAATGAATTTATTTCTTACTTAAAAAAAAAAAAGTAGCAACAAGAAAAACAAAGCCTGAGTTACAGACGCTTCTTTAATGCAGATATTTGTTTAGCTAGTCAGCACATGTTTATATATGAGTCAGTCACTTGGTCAGTTCAGAAGACTGTTTTCAACTACTCTTAAAGAGGGGAATTAGTCACCTTCAGAGATCAGGCATAATCAATTGCAATTTGTTTCCATCATTTTCATAGGTCTGAATTCTGTGTACATGGTTCTGTGACAGATTTTCTGTGGAGGTCCTGAGCTGACAGAAATAAAATGAAATAAAACCCACATAAAAATTATTTGGAAAATTTAAAGTATAAAGACACCTTGAAAAGAGCTGTAAAAAGATGCTTTACAGGAAACATAAAACTATCAAAATACACTAGTTTTATTTTACTGGTACTGTTATTATTCCCTTCTTGCTATGATGAAATGTTTAGATATTGTCTAGATAACTTCATAGAAAATAATTTACTCTGAAAATTTTTTTTTTAAAAATATATCACAGAATTGGATTTCACTAAATGACAAAGTTTAATTTTTCAGCACCACAAACCTATATTTGTGAACTGAGTCAATACTCATCAGCTCTCCTACTCAAGGGGAAAACTTGGCAAGAGAGAGCTTGTTCTGCTTATAAAAATACTGGGAAAGAAAGCAAGATAGCAGTTTTGAAGGACATTCTTCTCATTACAGCTACTTCTGACTATTTGGTTTGCATTTTGGTGGGCTTTACTTGCTTGTTTTTGCTCTTTCCCTGACAAAAATACCAAACTTACTGATGAATATTGACTATTAATTTTTTTCGTTCCAAAATCAAAATATACTCTCCTGTCTGGAATATATCAGCCAGCAACAGAAAACATTGAACTGAGAACTCCGCTTAGACCTTTCACATCTTGTGGTGAAATGAGTGCAAATAAAACATTTTAAGGTGTACAGAAAACACAGTTTGAAACACAGTTTTCTTTTAAATTTATGTTAAAGAGAATTTTTTTAACTCATCTAAATTCTCTTCTATAAATTCCATGCAATGTCATGAATGTTAGCTCTGGGTTTTTATGCTTTCTATCAGACAATTCATGTCTTTGAATGTGCATCCTTTCAAATGTATTTATTCTTTCAGACTTGTGATTTCAAATCAGTCCTGTATATTGCCTTGTTTTGTAGAGCTGTCCTGCGTGATTTACTGTGATCTCTCACAAAGTGAGAGAGCATTTCCAGAATGATAATTTTTGCCTAAATTAAATGTTTGGCTTCTGCAAATTCTCATGACTTTTAAGTTCATTTTCTGTCAGCATTTGTTCCAATGAAATCTGGTTGTTCAAATGAACATGGAGAGCAAATAACAAAGAACAGAGATCATGGCCAAAGCAAGTCCATTAAATAATGCAAATAAATATTTGTCTATGTTTTTTCTTTTATTCTTTATGCTTTTCTGTCAAAGCTACTTTATGTAGATGATTTATGTTGCTTTTATGATAAGTAAAATGAGACATTCATACCGTTCAGTTGAATTCACCTCTCTGAGAGGTCATATCAGAAGAAAAAACATAGGGAAATCAGTCTCTTGATGCTGAAAAAAAATCTTCAAAAAACAGGTAATATGATTAGGATTATGATAACAAGAAAAAACTTAAACTAAAAAAAGCATAATTAAATGTGAATGTATCTCCTCCACTAATATTCACCAAAGCTATAGAATGGGATTCTCTGCAGACCTCTGAATTTGCATCACTAAGGGATGTTTCAGGAACAGAGATTAAGATGCAGCCTAAACAGGTTTTCACTGGAGATAGTTATTCAGCCATGCACAGACTGAGCCTTTAGAGCTCTTGATGTATGTCCAGGGTTTGGCTCACATGGGCACATGCTCTGGGTGGATCTAATGGAGCTCACTTCAGCTCCACCTCCACCACTGCATGCAGATTTTTCTTTGGTGTGTGCTGAATGTCTGTTGTTCATCTAAGTCTCATTCCACCATGCTGGCAAAATGAAGCCAGAGTGTATCCAGACCAGAGATATGGAAAATGCTCAAGTCCCACAACAGGAAAGTAGCAATGGAGTCTCACATACTTCTTCAGTACTTCACATTAATGTTAGAATGTTCAGGTTTTGTTTCTTGTATTGTAAAACTGTGGAAGAAAGGGTTCTGTAAAGTAATATTAATAATAATAATAATAATAATAATAATAATTGTAATAATGAAAAAGAACACAACACCACAAATAAAGTTTGATGGTGAATTACTGCTACAAAGGCAAATCTCTTATTCCTCTCTTTTCCTTGTGGTTCTAATTTAGATCAGAATCAATGCCTTTATTATGCTTGTAGTGGAACGTGCCTGGCACTGAGAACATAATTTTCATTTATCCATTAAGAAGAAAAGTAAATTGTTGAGCCTGCATCACTCTGCATTCTTGTTATCAGAATGACTTGCCTTTTCTTGGAATCGCTCCACAATTGAGATTGCAATTCAGTTTTTGATTGAATGTTTTGCACATTGAATTTCACTTTAGATTTTCTCTAGCTGCTTTAAACTGAAGCATGAGTTCAGTTTACTAACTATTTGAATAACATTGTATGCAGAGCATCATCTTGGGTGACGGAAGTTTAAGGAGGATAGAGTTACTGAGAGCTCTCTTAGCTGGCCTCACTTACATTTGGATGAATGATGCCAATCACTCTGTTAAAGAGAGCTGTGCAGCCTACGGGATGGTAATTGAAACTGCTGCCCCCCAGGTCTGAGGGGAGGCTAACTGCAGGAGAGGAGATGTTGCTTCTCTCTCAGGATGAAAAGCACAGGTGAAAATTTTAGGAGGGCTCTTTAGAAGTTTTTATGATCTAGTCAGTTCACAGATATACAGCCATTTTTAAGTGCAATAAATTCACTTTTGCTGTCCAAAAGGATCGTCACGTGTCTTGTCCCAAGCTACACATTCCCATTTGTTAGCACTAGTATTCATGCAGTAATACAAATTGATCTACATGACATATAAATCAAGAAAACAAACAAGCAGTTTTGTACCAGAGCAGTGACATAATCTGTTTCTTTGGCCATCTGGTTGGAAAAATGCTTTTACTCTGTGCAGATATGGGAATCAGATTGCTTATTTTGGCTGCAGGGTAGATTTATGGTGAATTAGCGTGATAGAGTAGTCATGGAGCCAGCATCCTTGTCAGTCACTCAGCCATTGCAGGGGCCCACTTTTATGGCTCTCATGTTAGCCAGACAGAAAGGATCTCACCAGCACAGATTCACTCTTCTATTTCTCACAGAAGATTTACAAAATTCCTTGGGCTCCTGTGCCTACACCCTGAGGAAAAATTAAACATAAGCAGAGTCAAGTTTTCAAGTGTCAGCATTTATACTGGAATTAATGACATATCAATTAAATGTTTCTAAATAACAAATGAATCCTGTTACTTCATGTAAGAGTCCCACCAAGGTCATATAAGTGCATGGCCTGGAATTTCATCACGTTTTTTTTTTTGTTAAAGCGCTAGAGATTTAGAGACCTTTGAAAGTAATGAAAGTGCTACATTGTTTCCACTTTTATTTCATCTTTTTCTGATGTGAAAGCCCCCTCTGAAGACTGAGGTGTTGTCTGTTTAGGTGTAATCTGTCTCCAGCATGAAAGGTCATAAGTAAGAACTTGGGAATACAAGGCACTACAAAGCAAAAAGAGGAGTGTTATGAGGAAATTGCTTCCTCTAAACCTCTTTATGAAACTGAAAAAGATTTCCAAGTGTTTTTAACTATGCAAAAATGTCAAGGAAAATAAAAACCCTTGAAACGAAGGCATTGCCTATTCTAACCCTGAAAGGGGATGTAAAGGAGCTGGATCAGTCAGGAAGATGAATCTGGACATATGTTTATGAGTACATAGTGATGTATAGGCTTGGATAAAATGGTGACAATTTTGCAAAATTGAGTCACCCTAATTCTCTATGTAACTAGCACTGAGAAGAAATAATTTAAATGCACCTGAAGAGTTCAGGGTAGCAATCACCCTTGAAAAGCTATGAACTTACAGCCTTAATTCAAAGGAATTTTTTTACTGTTTCTTTTGCAATTCCTATATACAGGACAAAGAGAAAAGAACTTTCTGTAGAATGCCTTTCCATTCATGTTAGTAAAATTCAGTCATTCACAAAGGATTATGCTCTTCTCTCTCTTAAAATGGTGCTGTCTGGCTCAGCCCTTTTCTGACTTCTAAGTTTTTGTTCTTCCCCTTATCTTTGGCCACTTGACTTCATTTTAGTCCACTGTAATACTGAGAGGTTTCTTTGAGAGAAAGCAATAAAAAAGTGCCTCATTTCCTTTTTCTTGATTAATTTTGCATCCCACAGTACCTATTTGCCTTGATAGATCAGAAAATCATTTCCCAGGAAATGAATGAATTTAAACAGCACTTATCCTAAAGAGACAGTAGCGGAATTGTTGCAGCATTTTTCAGGGGTACAGGGTTTGCAGGCAGGTTGTGTGTCCATTTTAGTGTTTTAACACTGTAGTTTAAACCGTTAGAGAATGTATGCCCTGATAAGTTTAAAACCAGAAAAAAATGTTTGGGGTTGGGGGTTTTTTTGTTGTGTTTTTTTTTTGGTGTGGCTTTTGTTTGTTTGTTTTTTGTTTTTTGGGTTTTGTTTTTGTTTTTTGCCTGATTCCTGATGATTAAGGCAGTTAAATATCCACCCTACATTTATTTCTAGATTGACAAGCACAGGCATGTCCTAATATACTCCCAATTTTATTTAGCAAAAGAAAGACAGAATGCAAATAACCACTAGAGAAATTACAAATCAGAAGGACAGAAGGATTTTCTTGTTTTATCAAAAAACAGAGTCTTATGCAAAAACCAACAAAAATTAAGAAGGAGTCAAGAGAATTACTTCAAGCTTAAGCATAGATAATAGGTGATAATGATTAATTGTTAGGAAAGGAAGAAAGAATTAGGTTTTTAACATCCCAAAGAACTGAGACAGGTACTCAGGAGAGATTGCAGTCTGCAAGGCAAAAATTAAATGAAAACACACAAAATGAGGAAAAAAAGTGAGAGAAAATATTGGCCAATGGGAAAAGTTGGGTATTGGATAGCATCAACTCTTGCTTACAGGTCTTTACTGTTTAAGTCATTGGATCGCATGTGTAATATTTGTAAATATATGCAGAGGATGTGAGCACAAAAAGTAGTTGTCATTTGCATAGTCCTGTAAGAGGGTAATCCAAATTATTTTTCAAGCAGCTAGATAAATATGGGAAAACATTTTAAAACAAATATTCCTAACAAAACCATTCATCTTTAGCAGTCAAACTGCATTTATTTTATTTTAGTTCAGTTCATTTTAGTTTAGTTTAATTTCATACAGAAAATCTACAATATCATTCAACATCACAAGAAGAAAGAGCATAAGAATGCAGAAAGAAATGGCATAGGTAGAGTAGGTTCTTTTTCAACAATAGTTGAACACTGTCAAGACTTCTAAGAAATTAATGGCAGAGGGAGTTTTGGAGCTGCAAGGAATTGGGAGCAGAAAGGATAATTTTGACAAGCAAGTGGTCATGCTGACGTTGAAAGCTGTTGCAGTCTCATGTTTTTAGGAAACATAATTAGGCAACAAATAAGTCAATTCACATCACACTATGGTGAATGTGTGTTTCTTTATTAAATGGTTCTGTTTTCCTCAGGTACCATGTGTGCCAAATGATGTAATTGTTACCATGGGAACTATCCTTTTAAAATAAGAAACTTAGAATAAAGCTCTGAGAGCTTCTAAACCCCACCTGGCATGAATATATTATTTTTTCTCTCTTAAAAATATAAATAAGTAGTGAAAAATAAATAATGCTTTTCCACTTGTATCCTTAAGTAGCTCTTAATTCTTAAAATAGACCTGATTATAGTGGTTTCACTGTTTCTGGAATAGGTGTTACCTAGTGTGAGCCCCAGATACATGATCATTTATTTAAAACTGAAAAAAAAAGGAAAATGCTGAGGTAAAAATACAAATTGAAGAACTGCTTTAGAAAAATGTATTTTTAATGGACTGATTTAGAGACAAAAGGAATTTATAAAATATTAGAATTTAAATAAATTACTTTTCTAGTCACAATACTAAAAAAGGTGTTGTATTTATATATTAGAATCAGAAAAGTGTATCCAATACTCCTCCTTCTACTCTATTAACCTGACAATCTTTCTTCTGAATGCTGGAAGAGGAGATGAAAACATTTTCTGCAAAAGCACTTGAAATACTCTTTTGGGAATCTGAATGTTTCACCATGACTAATATTTTGCAAAAGTTGTAATTTTGTGGCAAAATAACACATTTTATTTTTTATCCAGGGGGAATGCTTAACCATGGTCCTTTTACTTTCCATTTTACAGCAGCGTACACATAAATCACATTTCCATAACAGGTTCTGAGAACAGGAAGAAAAACAGTAGTGCCTGACGTTTCTTTTTTCTTTGTGCTTTATAGCTAAGTGGAATTGGATGTGACTGATTCATCTTAAAATATCTCTTACCCCACAATATGACTTCATAAAATAATGCATTAAGTGGAAGCATTTAAAATATCTTTTTCAGAACTCTTATAGCACTGCTCACTATTTGAAATTTCCGTGAGTCAAAAATAAGTTTGTTTCCACATGATGCACAGTAGATTCCAATATAAAAGGATAGACTGCAAGGTCTCCTCCAGGCAGCCCAAAGACAGCAGCCAGCATTTTTTAATACTTTGGTTTACTTTGCTTAATATATGCAATACAAATTTTCAGTGTAAACACAATTCATGTTAAAAAGAAAATTTTCTCAAGTTTCTTAAGTTCTGGAAAAACTGATCTTTTACAAAGTCCATGACTACCTTGTGGAAGTAAATCTGACATTTTAATTAGAATGTGCCATTCTCACACAACATCTTTCATTGCAGGCACTTTACTGACATTTATTAATTAGTGGTCTGATCTGGCAACCCTTTACTCACCCGCATAATTTTTACTTGCGATTGCAATCATTCAGACTTTTTGCATGACTAAGATTTACAGAGTTTCTGCCTGTTCAGTAGTAAATGAGGCTCAAAAATATATAACTGAGTAGGGCTTCAGGAAGCTAATTGAAAGTTGGCTTGATGTGGGCAGCCAAGGGTAAATAAGACTGTTATGTTCCCCAGAATATACCTGGCTGTAGCAAAAGCAGCTCAGGCATGCTTCTTTTTAGTGTCAGAGCCCTGATGAACCAGGGTGCCTTCTAATGATGTGTTCAGAACAACTTTTTAACCAAACATGAGGTCTCCATGAGGAGGGAAAGAGATAAAGGAAAAAAAGAAAACAAGGTCTAATTACATGACTATGAGACAAAATAAAAGAAGATGAGAAACAGTATGTGTGGCACAGAAGCAAATGTATAAAAATTCCCATGGGTGTTCTGTGCTGGTATTTGACACCGTTCAGGAAGGGAAAAAAGCCTTTGGGTGGCTCTGATGGCCCACATCACACAGACCCTTCCAGTCAAGGACCCCCTCCTGAGTGGGGTGAGCCAGATAGGTATCAGGGAAAAGGGTGATGAGATCCTGTAACTCAAGGAACACTTAGAACATGAGAGTGTAAATAAAAAGGTGAGGGAAAAGTGTATGTACAACCTGGCACAGGATCCTGGCACACTTGGGAACACCCTTGTGCCTGACTTGCTCTCTTGTTGCAGGAGGAAGCAGTCAGAAAACTTAACAGGAAAAAAAATATGGTGTGAACACACTCATGCTCTCCACTTTATTACATTGTTTCCAGCTGATGTGTGTCCAGTGGATCAGGGAATTGGGTCTCAACATAATCTCACCCACTGGGTTCTTATGCTTTTTTTCAGGTAATATAAGGTATTTACACACTGGATGAGGACAGGACATGACCCCGATGAATTGGATGATGGCATGACCCTGATGACATGGAGCTGGTTAAGTGTGAGCTTGCAGAAGCATTTTCATGGGGATTTCCTGGCCTGGCTGGATCTTATGCAGCCAGTTCAGGCATGTGGAAGGACTGTGAATGGAGGCTAGACACAAAGGATTGGTAAGAAGCAGTGGACAGTAAGGGTGATATATCCTCCTTCAGGACATGCACAAAATAGGAGTGGATTCCTGCATTTCAAGTGCTCTTTACTTCCTTGAGCAAATTTTGGGGAAATGCAACAATCAAACCATCCTGTGGACCGTTCATGTAGTGCAAAGCCAACCTTGTTCTTGGCACACTGTAGAGGACTCTACCCCTTGCACACTGGGTTCGTGTGTCAGGTGTTTGGCTAGGTTTCTCCTTTTCTCCGTGTGGAGGACCTGATCTCTTCCGAGCACTTCTAAACCTCAAGGAGCTCCTGGCAGGAAACAAGCAGTTCAGCAATATTCAGAGAAGACCCCTCAGGCTGATGGCCAAAAGCTGCAAAAGCCCTTGCTGCCATAAATGGTGCTATGTTTTGTGGTTTGTAATTACTTAGCAACACCATGTTATGGCTTCTCTCAGCACAGTTGCCAGCCCCCTTCCCATCTCAACAGCGGTAATGAGACTGTAAATTCAATTTTCCAAGGTCCCTAATTCTGCTCTAGGACAGGAGTTTTAATTCTTAGGTTTGTGTCACAGGCTGTCTCCAGCCCTTTACCCTTCTCCTTCCCATGTCTATATTTCTGAGAGGCCTTGAGTCAGCTATGTGTTTCACAAATTGTCAGCAACAGCATTGGATCCTGAGTCCAGAGCAAGCAGAGTGAGTTATAGCCGTCTAAAAAGTGGTTTGAATACATTCATGTAACACTCTGTACTTATGTAAATGGTTTGCATGATTTTAGCAGAACTACTTAGGAGTAAAAACTGTAAGCAAGAGTTGAGCATTAATCATTAATCGGTAAATGTTGGGTAAACACTTGGTTTTTTTTTTCAATAAGAAATTATTGTCAGCAAAGACCTGAGTTCATCCTAGGAAGTGCAGAATTTTTCTTACTAAATTACCTAGTTGGGATTGTTAGACAAAGCTTCCTCTAGGGAGAGGGTTAGAAAGGGAGAGGATGGCATCCACTAATATTTATTTAGGCCATTAAGGTCTAATTCTCTGCCTGGAGAGGCTTCTCTGTCTCTCCTGACAGGAGGGAAGCTTCCAGTAATTAGGCACCTAACTTACACACTGCTGCAAAGCAGGCTGAAGCCAAGTCACCATGCAATCAATTCTGCTCCATATGTCCAGTGCAGCCATGGAAATTGAGCTCTTGAAAAATCTCTTCTTACTGTAACCTCTTCTGTAACCTCCCCTGCCTCTTCTGGGCCTGGTTGTCTGTATTACCCTGGCCCAGCTCTGATGTAGCTCAGGAGCACAACTTTGGTCCAGGCTTTTGAAGAAATCCTTAAGTGATGAGAAGGTCCAGAGAGTGGGGCTAAGTAGGATAAGAGGGAAACTACAGGCAGAGGCACAATTACAGACACAGAGTCTGTGAGTATCATAAAGATTCAGGAAGAAAACTGACAACTTGGTTGTCATTAAAGAAAAAAAAAAAAAGAGCAGACCAAGGAGTTACTTGGTGTCATTGATGTCAGTCTGTTGTATGTCAGTGGTCTCCATGGGGTGGCAGCTTAAAGAAGGATAATTCCTTGAAGCTAGGAACCAAGGATTCAGCAATTCAGCAAAACTTCCCAATGTTTTAGGGAGCAGCTCAAGCTGATGCTTCTCTTCACTAATGCCTGTCTAGGCAGCAAACAGTTTTTCACACCTTTGGAGGGATGTTGAGCACACTAATGTTAATCCCAAGAGTTCAAAAGGTCTAGCTTTATATTTCATGTATTAGCCAATAAATTATTGTTTTATGCCTTTGCTTGTACATGTCCTGCTTGCAGATCTCTCTTTGAGAATAGTTAAATATTCCCAAATAAAATGATCCAAAGAAGGGCAAAAACACCTGATGCAAAGAGTTGGTGATTTTGCAACAGCTAATCATTAGGAGTCACATTAGATTCTTAAGAATCTTGCACAGTAAGAGTCAGACTTACTTTGACTGAAACTGTCTTGATTATTCAATTGTCATGGTTTCCTGTGTTCATCTGTAATTTTCAAAAAGTTTTTCTCCCTCTCAGTATTAATCTTTTGCAAATGTTGTGAAAAGGTCATATGTAGCATTGTATTTAGAATTCAGAAGAGAGGTTGGTCATCAGAGACATTTTCTTTAAAAAATATACTTCAAGATATGTGGGAAATACTGTTTTATAGCATATTGTTTTCTAGTATGAAAGTAGCACTTACATATTTTTCATTATTTTCTTCAGTTTCATCAGAGATTTTATAAAATTTTCCATTGCCTTTTCCCCATTTCTTGTTCTTATATCTTCCAGTATCTTATAAGGTTCTGAACTCTTTCATTATATTTTCCAGCCCTAATTTCCAGCTGTTGTCCTAATTTACAGTACTAATGCATATTGCTTTTCTTTCTGTTCCTTTTGCTCAGATTAAAATTGCAAAAGTGGATTCAAAATGATCGATGACTTTTTTGTTTTTATTATTATGAAAAAAAAAATATTTCACTGCTCACAGAGAAAAATAGATTGTTTAACTTAATACTGTGCTAACTGAAAATATTTAAACAGGCAGTGTCAATGAATTGTCAGGTTAATAGAGTTAAGAATGTCTGTCATTCTTTTTCACCTGACTTCATGTATTTTTTAAGACTATCCTCATTTAGTTATAATTAATAACTAAGATATGTCAAAATTCAGTAACTTTTCTACCCTAGGTGTTTTAGCAAAATTTTCCATATTACACTGACCTGTTACATTTTCTTAGTGTGGTGTTGAAAAATATGGAATTCTGCAGATGTGTTTTTTTGTTGTAAACCAAAACCTCCCAATTTTTGTGGCAGACAAAAAATGCATCTAAACAATGAGAATTGTTAACAGCCCTGACTTCTGTAAATGTCATTCTCTTTATGACTATAACCTAATAATTTTTCATGTATTCTTCAGTTGGAAACATGACTTGCCTAACATCATGTTAAACTGATTAAACAAACAGTAAAAAATATTTTATGTTAATGTAAAAATAGTCAGATTATTTAGAATTTCCAACTTTGCCAGATGACTGGAAGGAAGAAAGTGATCTTTCTATCTTTCTTCCTTTCTTCCTTTCTTCCTTTCTTCCTTCCTTCCTTCCTTCCTCTCACTTTCTTAAAAGCAATTATACAAATTTACAGAGCTTTCCACTTTCTAAAAAACATTTTTATCAACCTTTGAAGTGCAGCTACCCATCTTCCTCTAAAAAAGCAAATTTTCAGAAAAATCTAGTCACTTCAGCTAATTTTTCATCAGAAGAACAAGAACAGACTATTCCTCTCTTTTGCCCATGCTCTGGCATCACACACACTTGTCTCTGTTAACTGCTTTTTTGCACCCAGAATAGTTTCCAGCCCATTCAGCAAGCACCTCAGTCTCAGGTAGCATCAGGTAGCTGCATCCAGAGCACCCAGCCTCAGCTCAGCTCAGATTAACAGCTGAGTCAGTGTCTGAAGCCATGGTGCAGGATCTTGTGTTTAGTGGATTTTTCTCTATTAGCCCTGTACTGCATCCCCAAACCACCCCTTTGGTGAGCAGGCAGAGGTGTTCCAGAGGAAACAGCTAAGCAATCTTTCCTATTTGGAGTAAGATCCTGCCTTGCCCAGTATAAAGCATGCAGTACCCATCACAAAGCATAAAGATACACATCAAAAGGTAAACAACAACCATGTACTGCTTGCAAATTTTATTACTATTTAAACAGTAAAATATGGTATTTTGAAAAATATTTTGTAAGAACCTTGTTAGATAAAATGGAAAATCTAATTTAGGACATATTTTTTCTTATTTTCTTTTTTTTTTTTCTCTTTTATGGAAAGCAGACAGAAGAATTTAGGCCCTTTACACATTGAAAATTTGACAACACCAACAAGTGCCCACAGATTCGCTATATTTTAATGAAAAAGGTTTTTCAAGGTAAATTGTTATTGTTTTCATTGTATGTGGTTTTTAATTAAAAATTTGAATAAATTCTGCTAATTTCCTTGCAATGCACTTCCATATATTAGGCAAAGAATATATCCTTAGGTCAGTATATTTGGACCAAGGTTCTACTGAAATTTTAAGAGTAACCAGAAATGTTGTTGCATTCTTTCTCAAGTAGCATATCAATAACAAAAATTGAAAATGATTCAATGCATTTTCTTCATCTATAGTCTTAACCACATTCTTTTAATTTCTTTTCCAGGAAGATAAAAGCGCTTTAAGATTAAAAATTTTAATGCTTAGGAGAAAACTAACTGCTTAGAAAACTAACTGCTTAGGATAAAACTTTTCATTTTGGATTCACTTCCTGCCAGAATCACTGCAGATGTTTATGAGCAGTTTTTGGATTTAGAAGGAGAAACAGACAGAACAGTAAGATTAAAGAAGTAAAACTGGGATATAAAATAAATAAAAATAAGATAAATTGCTTTTGAGGGAAAGAAACAAAGAAAGAAGACACAATTATCACTCTAAAAAGTTCCATGATCATTGACAGATAAAGGAAAATAATTTCATTAGTGTCAGTACCCTAAACCCAGAGGGACCAGGCACAATACTTCTGACAGTACATTTTTGAAATATATATGTGATACAGTGTGCATATTTGGTGAGTTCTTCTCCCAGAGGAGAAAGCTGCACCTATACCTTTGGCATAGAAGTTTGTTGTCCTGAATATACACAGAAGATGCCTGTTCTGTAGAGTCACCTGCTACAGTCCTGGAGCTACTTTAAGCTGAACTAGATTAATACATTGCCAATGAAATCAACAGATCCCTGCCAGTTTACATTGTCTGAGGTTCCAAAGTTGCTGGAGGGGAAAGAAATGGCCCAGGTGTCCCAGAAAACAGAAAGAAAAATAAGAAAATGTAAATCACTTGATTTGCCATCAATTTGAGGGCACATCAAAAACACGCAACTAACTCAGCTTGCTACACACCAGGTTCTTACAGAAAATATTGAAGTGCTTTACAGCAACTGCAGTACATGCATGAAAGACTGAGTGCTTATAGCTAGCCAATTAACATAAAACAATGAGAATGAGTTTCTATAAATGCATATTCATTTACTTGTGACTTGCTGGCAGACACATATCAAATCATCTGTAAACAAAATAATAGAAAATGAGGAGATGACCATACTTTAGGATGAATTCTTACCATACTCTGTGTGTAACCTTATTGCTCTCAGCAACAGTCAGTTGTTTCCAGAACAAACACAGTTCTGGAAAATTGACTCCTAGATAAGCAATTAACACTCTTATTTTATAATTTATTGTAAATAAATTATATTAATCTTCTTTCTAAACACTGTCCTTATACCCATCTGAATAGAATTGTTCACAAAAAAACCCTAATATAACCTTTGAACCTTGAATCTATAATACATAATAAAGCTTGAGCATATAATTTCCTTTATAGCTTGGACTGATTTTTATTGACTTATTTTTTTTTACAAGTTGTCAGGGAATTATTGTATGATGTTGTGATACAACTGGTTAGCTGAACATCTTACTATGGACAAATTCAGCTGGTGTCCTAGTCATAATTTCTAAATTTTTTTAGATTGTATTCTATGTCAGTTGACCTCCGGCTAGATCAACAGGACAGAGATCGTTCACTGCTTCTGTGATGCTAATCTTGCCCTGAAGTTTCCTTTACCCAATGGAGTGTGGAATGGCAGTGGATGCCCACAGGTTGGCAACTGCATTATGTCCATATCTCCATCAATTATAGTCAGAACATATGCACTCAGCTCACATGCAGACAGCTGCATTGAAAACAAATTAATTTATGCTTTTGCATCTTGAGTTGATGCCCAAGCACAAGTTAAACACTACACTGAAAAGAATTTAAACAATACTATAGAAGTGCCTTCCCGCAGAGCAATTTGGGTCAAACCCAGATGCCTGATAGTTTAAAGCAAGTTAAATTACTTGTGATTAATTTAACCCATGGTTGAGAGTGACTAATGAATCTACTTATGTAATTAAGAACAGAAAGGTGTGGCCAGAAGAGTCATAAAATGAGACTCAGTTAATGGCCAGGGCAATGATAGCTGGGGTCTCCATAAACCTATAAAAAATGGATTCAGCTGATCCAATTTTAGGCATTGAGTAGACCTCTCTGTCTGAGTTAGATACAAAGCTTCTTTTATATACAACAGAGAGAAATATGAACATGTAGGGCAAAGTTCATCTTTCCTAGTTTATTAGTCTGCATTAGGTAGAAATAAATTTCTTCCTAACAGTGCCTATTTCTCTTCACTGGCAATAAAAAGAGCCTAAAGTAACTAGTTTAAATTCAAGCATCTACATTGGATCAGAGGACTCCCACCTGGGTGTCTGTAGATAATAGTGTGTCTTATATCAGAGAGAAGCTCTGCACCATCTGCTCCAGACAGGCTGTCTAAAGCTCCAACCCCACCAGAGGTAGGCTTTATCGACATGCCAATTACAGGAACAGCTGCATTAGTCTTTAAATTTGCCCTGCAGCTAGAGATGTCTAATCCCACCCAGTTATCTCATTATGACAAATATTTTAAAATTGTAACACCCACAAGAAGAGAAAGTTCAAACACGTTGAATAAAAACCCTATAAAAATTAATATTTTATTCTCTTCAGCCATCCCACCACCATTTGCCATTGTAAAAAAGACCATCTGTGGAAACTAGTACTATCATGAGGGAATTTGAGAAAATATTACATATCCAAAATAAGAGACTTAAAGGAGGATTTAGAATTCATATTAATTAGAGCTAGTGATATCAACAAGGATAACGCAAAGCAAATGTAAAAGAGCATCAAAAGTAGTGAAAAGATTTGCAAAATATTATCTTGTTTTGCTATCAAGAAAGCATTTAGCAAGAGGTATTTGTCCTACTGTCATTGCAGTCAGTCTCTCAGCAGACTGAAAGTTTAAACCTGCTCAAAGGTACCCAGCCTGTTGTTTGGCAACACTAGTTGCCAAGGCAACACAAGCCAGTGACACTTTTTCCTTCTTCCTGATGTATTCTGCCACTAAAATACGGAAATCAGGGTCCTGAACTGACAAGATGTCTCTTTGGAAGACATTTTATGATGCCATGAAATCCCTATCTCATAATAGAGGACAGAGGTATTCTGAAATATTAAATGTGTTTCTTTATTTTGCCAACACTTATTGATGTGTCACAGGGCATTTCATTTATTGTGATGCTACTTGGATGGATGTTTGGAATTTTGACATACTGGTCAAAAGAACACTGAACAGGGAACTGCTATTCTTGCATTAGAGCCCTTTACATTTTTGGGTAAAACCAGGTAAAAGATATAAACAACAGAGAATAAAATAACTCTGTGCTTAACAATTTAAAATCTATTTATAACATTTTTCACAACTAGGTGCACATATAAAAAACCAGCAACATTTTCTGTTGTACAGTCTGCAAGACCTAAATAAAGATAATGATTTTTAATTTTGGTTTGATACAAACAAAAAACATTCACTGAAGCATGGAAAATATTTTAAGGGAATAATCTTAACCATCTTAACGTGAAAGAGAAAAATCTAAACTAGAATCCTTCCTCTCAGTTTAATAAAACTCTTGGTTTGTTCCACAACTGTCACTCTTTTCTCTCCCAGCAGTAACTTTGCACACATTCCCCCTTGTTTAAACCCCACAAGATTTTCTTTTGTGAATCATTACTCAGTTCGATGTAGAAGTCCTTTTGAATGTTGCTTAAAGCTATTCTCCCATTGATCTGCACAATGACATATCTCCCATAGCAGATGGACTTGCTTTCCTCTTAATAAATGTCCCAAATGTTTCCATATCCTTTTCAGGAAGAATTTACAGAGAACAAAATGGTTCAATTAATTTAATTTTGTACTTAAAAAAAATTCTATCATTTTTATTAAGGCATTTAGTTGGAAAGTGTTCCAATATCTTTGTATACTGAGAGGGAAATCAGACTTTTTCATCTTTCTGTTAATATACAAATAATGCTTAATTTGAACAATTTTTTCTTCAGGTTTTAAAATTTTCTCTTGTCTCACTTAAGATAATAATTGCTGTTTCTGCATTGTCAGCTCATAATATTATACAATTCTGAAGAAAAATACATTATCAAATGCATGAATAAAGCCAACATTTCTGACATCAGATGAGTCACTCTATGTGCGAGCCAAGCATATGGATGGAAATTAATTTTCTGTAATGTGATAAAGCAAATGTGTATCGAACAGCAATAATTACATATACATTATATCAAATTAGTTATTCCAAATGGTTATACAGGCAGTAGGTAACCCCTGTGCATGTCACAAAACCTGAACATGCTGTTTCCTTTAAAGCTGAGGCTTCATCAATACCACTTACTTGATTCTAGTTCCCTAAACAAACACAGGATCTTAATGGAATAAGGTGAAAGAGGATCTTCAAGTGAATTGTTGTCAGTAGAAAGGAATGATGCACAGTTAATGTCAAAAGTGTCTTTCACATTTTCTTTCTAATGTCTTTCAAATGACAAAGTAAAATATAATACAAAAATGTGAGTTCAGAGCAGAATTGCAGAATGGAATGCTTAGAAAATTAATTTAAGACATACAGAGCAGCAAAGGTGAAC
Source organism: Onychostruthus taczanowskii (assembly GCF_017590055.1). NCBI lineage: Eukaryota > Metazoa > Chordata > Aves > Passeriformes > Passeridae > Onychostruthus > Onychostruthus taczanowskii. The sequence continues at coordinate 2,243,136 of NW_024499906.1, forward strand.
AGTAATTCAGAAGTCTATATGACAAAGTAGAATTTGGAAATTTGTTATGATTATTAAAATAGTTTAAACTTGTAGATATGTTTAAAATTATTTTTTTCTAGGTCAGACCTCTATACAAATAACTTAACCACATATTTATTAAATATCAGTAATACTATCATTTGTACTTGCCTAAAATCTGCATATAATTTTATAAGTGTAGCTGTTGAGGTCTTAAGTAGTTAAACACAATTTTTGACCCAAGAACAGTACAGTAACAAGTAACAGAGTGCATTTTTGCTTGTTATAAAGTCTTTGTGTTTTGAAACTGCATTTCAGGCACTGTTTGCTGTAGAAAAGATGCCCAGAAAGCATCATATGTTCTGTGCCCTCCAACAGAATGAATCAATCCTTCAAATTCAAACAATATCAATCTCTGAAGTACACATTGATCTGCTTACCCCTGATGGAACACTGGGGTTTTAGTTTCAACTTACTGATTCCTTCTAAACTATTTTTTTCTTGGGAAAAAATGTACCTCCCTATACATTATATTTGTACACCCCAAAAATAATGACAATGGAAATTGAAGTTTCAGCCTTCCAAACTATCTGGCTGAGAACATTTCAGGCAAGAAACTGAAAGTAAAAGCTCACTTTAATGAGGAATATTTGACTTGCAGTCAATCTAAACAACCATTAACAAACAATAATGAAGAATTTTTGAAAAACATAAAATAATAATAAAGATAATAAAGAATGGGTGATGTGACAAGAAGAGTGAAATAAATGTTAGCAGTGTGGAGAATCAAAACAGCAGCTTATATATGAAAAATTGCTGCTTTATCAAGAGTAGATGTCTGTACAAACAATGAGGGTAGAGGATCAAAAATGAAATAGGAATGTGGGTTCTGACAACATCATGAAATGAAGGATGGACACAGGTTCTCTTGAAATAGTTTTTACAATTTGATCAATATAACTTGACTATAACCTGCATATGTTCCGTGTGATACATTTATTCCATCCTGTAGCACGGAATGAAAGTGTCCTGCCCTTGTTGGCACATGACTTGTGTGTACTTTCAGAGTCACACACTAAGCCAGAACATCTATTCATTCTTGCTCTGAGGGTATATTTTCCTACCTCCTCTACACACCTTGTATAAATAGGCTGCAATTGCCCCTTCAGTCTCCTATTGCTGACTTCTCTTTTAAATCTAGTTAATCACAGATCTTGACTATCATTCCATTTATGACTGTGGATACTGCACTTATATATTTAGCCACCACAACCCAGGACTTTGCTCAGACACAGTTATCATTCATTTTTTTAGCTTGATACAGCTCTTTAGTGTAGATTTTAATCTCCGGCTTCATGCATTAGATCTGCTTGAAGAACAGGATAACTGGGCACCCAGGAATTAGAAGAAAACAATACACAAATAATAAGAAATTTTTAAGAGGAAATGGAATATTTTTTTCCCTCTGGTTGCATGAAACAATTAATGATTTAATCATCTAGAAAACAGTTTTTAATTATCCAGGGTAATTTTATTTCTTTCTTACACATTGGTTTTCTCCAAGTAGTTTTAGTAGTTATAGTAAACAGGAAAAAAAAATTTCTATACATTTTTCTCTTAATATTTGTTTATGTACACACCTATTTAAAATCACTTGGCTTATCAGATTGTTTCTTCCAACGTTATTTAAAATTTAAAATAAGTTAGAGAAAAATTCTTATGTAACCTATCTGCTGGTTGTAGAATTATGTGAATCTTTCTATTATTCTACACAGACATATTTGAAAGCTCAAAGAACCTTTTGAAGTTTTAACCAAGAAAAATATTACAGGTAGATAAACTGGAAAATTATGCTCAAGTATATGAATATGTAAATATAGACTAATTTTTTATGTAGAACTTGAGATAAACATTTTGTTACTAGTCTCAGTTTTCACAATTATGTACCATTCATAGCATAACAGAAACTAGCAAATGTTATTCAAATACAGAAAATAATTAGTTTTATTTCATTAATATAAATTCTGAATTCTAAAAATAAAAGTACTTATTAATAATTATTCCTAATCCTTTAGATATGAAAAGTTAAGATTTTAGTAGAATGAAAGACTCACACTTTAAATTGATCTCACCTAGCTAATAATTCTGCTGCTGTACTGAGTTATAGGCATAACTAAGATCAACTACTGAATAGTTTATTTCTAAAGAATGACTATGAAACTTGGCTGTTGTCTGAGTTTTATTTATATTGTTGGTTAAGGAAATTTCACCACTTTAGAATGCTGATTTTTATCATGAACCACTACCTTATCTCTAAATCTTTAAACTGAATGAGGTTAGAACATGCTTTCTAAAAGCCTTTAACAATTTCTTGAGTACCATTTTTTATTTTTAAATATGAACTGATACATATGTTCTTATTTTCACAAGTTAGGCGTAGTTTAAGTATGTCCTTACCTTAATACTGGCTTTGAGTTTTTAAATCAGTGGTTATACTAAACTCAATGTGTTTTAGCACTGTAATGACCAGTTCTTATATGGAACTACTACAACAGGTAAAAATTTTCACCCCTTGCAAAGCTCTAGATAGCCATAAAACAAATGAAATGCAACTAGCAGAGGTTGATGGCTTAATGTAACAAAATTAGTATGCTGTCCGGAAAAAGTTGAAATTTACCTCACCCAGCAGTCATTTATTCCAGAAGGCAACATTTTTCAGTTTAATCACTGATAAGTTTCTGAGTGCACATTTTCTTATTCATGAAGATATGGTAAAGTTTCACACTATTACGACACAAAGAAAAGTTTAATATTTTAAAGAAGTTACACTGGTTTAGCACTTCAATACCATATGTTTTATATACCTATAAATGTCTGTTACAAAGCTAAAGAAAACATAATCTTTGAATTGCCTGTGCTCTATGCACAGCTCATATATCAGAGAAAGATGAAGAGGATATCATACCATCTAAATCTATACTTACAAGTGAAGCATTTGTAATTTAGTCTCTGACCATCTTTCCCCTGGGCTATTCCAGTGGAACATCTGTTGAGGGGCTTATTCTGATAATGCAGTGCTCTTAGGGCTCTGCATATATTAACTGTAGAACTACAAAAACATTGTGTAATGTTCAATTATAACTCTGAAATATTCCTCTTCAAAATTATTTTAAAAACTTTTACAGCAGAACACAATACAATTCCTTCTTCAGTGCCACCAGAAACATATATTGAAAGTGAATGGGTTTGGGATGAACACTTAGAAAAGTAAGGCTCCTTTTACTTATTTTCATAAGGAATTAACTGTCTGTGGTCAGACAGTTCAGGTAAAAGGCTCTATGCCCAGGTGGAGGTCGGAGACAAGTAATAACTCTCAAGGTTCTGTATTGGCACTGGTGCCTTTCAATGTCTTCGTCAATATCAGAGAAAGCTTTGATCAAGTGCACCTTCGGCAGGTTTGCAGATGGCACAAAGCTGAGCATCATGGTTGACATAACATAAGGATGGGATGCAATCCACAGGGACCTGGACAAACTGGAGAAGTGAGCCCACAAGAACTTCATGGGGTTCAGGAAGTGCAAGTGCAGGTGCTGCACCTCTGTTGGGGCAGTCACAGACATAAGTACATATTGGGAGATGAACAGATTGACAGTGGCCCAGCAGGGAAGAACTGGGGAGTTCTAGTGGATGAAAACCTCTGCATGGGTCAACAGTGTGCACTAGAGCTCAGACAGCAAACTGCATCCTAGGCTGCATCCAAAGGGAAGTAGCCAGCCCCTGTACTCTGCTCCTGTGAAACCCTGCCTGAAGTACTGCACCCGGTCTGAAGTACACAGCTAAAGAAAGACATGGGTCTGTTTGAAAGGGTCCAGAGGAGGACCATGAAACTGAACTAATGGCTGGAGAACCTCTCCTATGAAGACAGGTTGAGAGAGTTAAGCTTGTTCATCCTGAAGAAGAAGCAGGTCCAGGGAGACCCCTTTGCAGCCTTTTAATATATAAAGGGAGCTTATAAGAAAGTGAGAGTAGGAATTTTACACAGGCAGGTAGTGATAGAACAAGGAGGAAGAGTTTTAAGCTAATAGTGGTGAGATTTAGATTAGATACAAGGAAGATACTCTTTATTGTGAGGATGGTGAGGCACTGAAAGAGGTTGCCCAGAGAAGCTGTGGATGCCCCATCCCTGGAAAGGCTCATGGCCAGGCTGGACAGAGACCTGAACAACCTGATCTAACAGAAGGTGTCTCTGCCCATGGCAGGGGGTCTGGAACCAGATAATCTTAAGGTCCCTTTGCACCCAAGCTGTTATTCTATTATTCTCTGTGCCCATAGGAAAAGAGGAGAAAGAAAGAAGTTGAACGGAATAAAGGCAAAAAAGTGATCATTTTGAAGCAGTATAAAATCTGTGTTTTATTATCCCAGTTTGAAAGCACACTTGGAATGACTAGGGCTGTGGTAATCACATTTAGCTGGAGTTTGCTTTCAACATTATTTACAGCAATAAATATCCTAACTCACTTGAGTACAGATGATCTATGCTTTATCTGAGTTACACTAAAACAGTTATTGGAATTTAATTTTAGAACCCAACCTACAAATAAGCAAATGATAATTATTCCATTTTATTTTCCTGTTTGGTGTATTACAATATTTTGTGTGAGTGAATTGTCCATTAATACTCTCAACATGCTATTTTTGTAAACAAGATAGACTCTTAATTATATTTTATCTAACTGTACTGAATGTACCACAAATTAATGTGCTGCATTTAATGAAGGGTATTAAAAAAAAAAGTGAAAAAATAATTTGACATTGCCAAGAATGAAAGGTTATTCTTTCTAAATCTTTTGAAAACTGCAAATTTTTTGCAAGTGTGTTTTAAGTCAGACCTTTATCAAAAACAAATCTGAAATAAATTTACTAGGTGTTCTTAAGTATATACATAGAATTTTCTTCCTTTTTTTTTAATTGAAGGTTTAATTTATTTATTGTATTATATGTATTTATTTATTTATCTCCTTGGTCTCCTTGACAGGTATTAAATTTTTATAAGAGCTACATGCATTAGTAATAATTTTTGTGAATGTTTTAATTGTTTGAGAAATGTTTAATATAAATAATCCTGTTGTGTGATCCTTACTTATACAGGGAAAATTTTTGCTTCACCCTTGATCTCATCTACTACCTCACCAATGAGAAATATTTCTGTTTGTGACTGTTTACAACCCTCTTCTTCAAGAGGAAATGCACTGTATCTTCTCACATAGCGGCATACTGTCATTATTACTTATATATAGGTCAGATAATTGGTGCAAAAATTTTGGATGTGCTAAAATGTAGAATTTCCTATTTAAAATTTCCAAAAACTGTAAAACCATTTCCAAAACATAGAAGGACACAGGTTAAAACATACTTCTGTAAAACAATTATGAGAAGATTTCCATTGCTTTTCAATATAGGTTTCTGGCACCATATATTTATTCTATTATTCTACTTGACCTCTAAGTTGAGGTATTGTGGTTCTTCTGAAGATCATGTCATATGTGCTAAGGCTGTGAAATTAACTCAGACATCCTTAACTATTTTAAATGGCACTAGTTGTTTTATAATTCTTTAAACAATAATTCAAGTCCCAGCTTAGCAAAGCTGCTGGAGCACAGGATTTAGTTTTTGAAAGATAGGTGGCTTGAGCCATTTGGGATGCCCTTAGGGATTTGAGATAGAGACTTAGATCAGGTAGATACAGTATTTGTCTTGAAGGCATATGTATCAATGACATTGATAGAGATGCAAGTTATATTCATTTTATAGAGTAATCATTAATTAAAATAGAAATCACTTAGTGGCCCCTCGCTACTGCTTGGTCATGGCTCTACCATAACCCTGTAAGAACAAAATGAGAAACAAGTTGTGATTCAACTCTGTTTAACCTCTAATTTTCTCCCTCTTTTGTGAAGGACTGATGCTATTAAAATTAGCACTACAGTTTGTGCAGTATCATGCTCACTTGTTCATATCCCAATGAAATGTTATAAAAAAAGTCCTTCTCATTTCTTTAGTCCTCCCCATTTCTTCCTGCATCAACCAAGCAATTAAAAAGAGCCATCCTTTGAATTTTACAACCTTCCCCCCGTGCTCCCCCCAAAACTTGAATGCTCCTGACATCTACAATTATATTTGAATTCCTGCTTTAATTATGCTCTTTAGAGTCCTAAGACTGTATTAAAATTTCCCACACATAACAGCTAGGCTATGTGAAAATATGTCAAACTGAACTTTTTGGAAAAACTAAAAGGAAAGACTGAAAAATCAGGAATATTTTCTGAAAGTGGAAGGAATTTTCCTAAGGATTGCAAAACTACCCAAACATAAATCTTTCAATCCACTTTTGGCATTTAGTTTTAGTCCTAGCAAATTTATAAGTGCGTTATTTTGGAAGTTAAAAAAATGCTTTTTCCTAGTATTTTCAGGTACTTCAGTCACAAGAATCAAACTGAATAAAAATCTGTAAAAAATTAATATTTTTGATCCATTTCTTCTTTCTTTCATAAGGCTGCTTTGCCTGCTCTAAGTAAACTGTTTGCTTTTCTCCCAGTTCACTTTTCTGTCATTCACTTGCAATAATTTGATGTCTGGCTAACTACGTGATTGTATGGTAGGTGACCCATATATCACCTTTTTAAGCCTAAATTTTACATAATTTGAAAATAGAAGATGGAGCAGAATATGTAAAATACTTTGTATTGGGATTTCTTGTCTGTCATTCTGGTCTTTCAATAGAAATCTTTTTTTTTTGAGGAAACCATGTTAAATCTCTATATATCTCATTTGTAAACAGATAGTATTTGCTCTCAAACAATGAAATGCAAATTGCCAGAAGCAGGCATCAGGATGTTATTGAAAAATTCCCAGCAGAGTTGAAGTTTTACTCAGAGGCTTGCTACTCCAAGCAGTCTCGGCAATTCCAGAAATAGATCTGCTTGTGGCAAAATAAATAAAATTAAATGATTTCTGAAGTCCCATTTAAAATATAAGCAAAACATGAGAAAGAAAAAAAAGAGAAAGAAGAAAAAATCAAAGCAAAACAAATTCAGAATAAGGAATTATCAAGAAATGTCCCTACTAGCTGTTTAAGTAAAATTTTAAAATTATATAAAATTATATAAAGTAGAACAAACTGAAGGTTATCACTGCTTTCTAACTCTGATTCAATTCCTGTCAAATAATTTGCAATAGTTGCAAACAGTATTCTTTCAGAGTAGAAAATAATAATATAAGGTATAATCAAGGAATACAATAGGACATCATAATAGAGTCAATTAGGTTAAAAATATCAGGTCAGATCCTGTAGTCTTTTTAATTTTTTTTTAGCAGGTGAGTAAATGAAAAGATAAAAGAAAAGACCTTCTCAAAACTACTGTAAAACTGTGGCTGAAACAATTTCTGCTGTTATTCTTTTTGATAAAAATAATTCTTAAAATGAAATAAAAAGTCCTCCTCAGGATCAGTTACTGACTTATCTTGAGAAAATTTGTCTTGTTTTGGATGTGTTTGATTTTAACTCACATGCAGATCAGAGCCTTAGGAAAGAGATTAGTTGCCCTGTCAGAGAAATATATTTCTGTGGATGAAGAACTGTTGTCAAGAAATACCTAGAAGCCAACTGGATTTTAGAAAATCAGAACTTCAAATCCCTTGAGCACCAGACAGATCTAGGATCCTTAACTTGTGTAGGATTATCAATTCTCTTATAAAATAAACACTTTCTTTATTTATGGATTCAAATCCTGATTTTTAAAAGAAAGGTTGATAGATAAATGTTGTATACAGGTAAAGTCTTATAAAATAAGGGCATTGTTACCTCTGTAAAATCATGGCTCAGGCCTGCTACTTCAGCTAAGCAGAAAAAGACTATGGAAAAGTGACTCAGCTGAACTAGAGGTAGAAAAACAAGTTCTATAACCATTGCATATTCACATCGTGGTGTATGGTGGTTGAATTATGTTTGTTATGATTTAAAACTATGTAGCTGATAATGGGCTAACTGCTTAAAAAGGCCTGGTTTTTGCAATAAAGTGGTGCTCCCTTGCGCCTGCCTGTGGACTGTGCATTGCTTCACTTTGTAAAGACAATCATTTGACTGGGAAGTGACTTTTAAAGGTCGTCTAATCCAACCTCTCAACAATGACCAGGGGTAACTTCAACTAGATCAATTTGCAGTTTATCCCATGTCTTCTCCGCTTTACCATTTGTTTGGTTATATCATAGAACTGTGCAATGACAGAGTTGTTGAGGGTGGAAGTGGTCTCCGGAGACCACCAGCAGAAGTTTGGTATAAGATTGCATTTCACTGTTCAGTGAGAGATATTCCCATTTTTCTATATCTACGTATTCCCACTGTGGAATATCTAAACTATAGGAAAAACTGACTCGAGGGTTTGGTACTGATTAGGTCCCCCTAAGTACATTATGTTTTCCAGGCTATAGAGATACATTTTCCTGCATATAGAATTTATGACTGCCTTTTACAGATGTCATAGACTTTATAAATGAGAAAGGGAAGTCTTTTTGTGCTCTCAGGAAAAATCCTAGCTCTGCTATCTCATCAGTTTTAGGCATCGAACTGTAGTAATGTACACTACAAGGTACAGGGCTTTCTGCTTGGATCTTGCTTATTGACTCTCTGAAGATGATTCCATTTTGCTAAAATAATTATTCAATCAGTAAGAGGAAATGAGCAAACATGATTCTGCAGCATGGAAGACATCATAGGACTAGCAAAATCTAGTTCCATTAAATTCACAAACATTTTAGACTAAAAAATAATGGACAGCATGAATGAAATCTAATCTCTTCCTTCGGAAAGTATAATAAAAATTAATGCCACAAATTTCAATTAGTTATGATAGATGTGCAAGGGACCCTCTGCTTTTAAACTTCATAATATCAGTAAGAATATAGTATACCAGTATTTTGTTCATGCACTTGAGTGTATGATTTTTCACATACCAATGTCTTCATAAATTTTTTTAATTGAACCCATATACACTCTTCCATGGAAATGTTATTCTTTTGCATAATAATTCTTTTTCTCCCATCTAGCTATCCCTTCATTTAATTTTAAAATATTACCTGCCACTTCAGACAAAGCAAGTTTTTTGGGACAATAAATTTCAGGATAGCCCCACATAACAGCTAGCACTATTGTACTGTGAGTTGCAGCCCATAAATATGACATTTCAAGAGCTTGGAGAAGATAGGCATATAACACTTTTGAAATTCTCATTTTCTTGGGTCTCTCAAAGATCTTAGATCTACATGTTAGATCAATTCAAACAAATGTGAGTCATTGTAGTACTCTGGTTAAATTATTTCATTACCTAAAAATTTGTTATTAAAATTCTACTATGAAACAAATTTTAGACTCAATCTGTTGTCCTTAATGATATCCCTTATTGCTTTACTTGCTTCATTGTCATCCTAATTAATTAAAACAAGAGACTCTTACTTGACTCCATTTTTGCAGAGTGCTGCATAACTAACAACAGCTTATTGTCTAACTTTCTCAATGGATTCATGGCAACAACATCAAAAAACTCATAAGCATGGATTCTTCTTGAAAGTAGTCCCTGTGATTTGGACTCTAAAAGACTTTCCACCGTGTTGGAAACCTGTCATTACATACCTTTTTTTTTTTTTTTTTTTTTTCAGCTTGTGATTCTGTAGAAAGCTCAGTGGGCAATATACTGCTACAGCCTTAACCAGTATAATTAAGTCTGGTGGTGTTCTGTGTTATTTGAAGCTGAATATTTCAGCTGCTGTAAAATGACCTTCCATCCATTTTTTTTTCCTCTTGTATGGAAATGCTTCAGTGACTTTCTTTTCTTCTTGAATTTCAGGCTACTACACATACATGGCACATTTTTTAATATTTCTTCAATATATATTGTCTCTCACATAACACTGACAGCAAGGAACTTCACAAGTTATCTATGGTCTTTGAAAATTTTTTTTTTTGTTCAATTCCATGAAGGACAAAAAAGAACATTGAAGGATTTTTTTCATTGTTTTGTGAAAAAAAATATGTTCATTAAAGTGAATTCTTCTCAAAATACAAAATCAGAAATTTTTTTTCTAAAAAAATTGTTATATATATATATACACATATATATACATACATACATATATATATATATATATATATATATATATATATATATATATTGTGCGTGTGCTTATATATATATATGTTTAATGTGCCTGTGGTCTTGGAGAAATTTATTGGCAAGCTTTATTTATAATACACAATGACCCCATAAGGGATTGTAAAGAATTATTAAAAATTAATCTCTTGCAGATCAGTGATGAACCAGGAGTGATAACTAATTTTGTATTGTTTTACCCCTAATGTGGTTTTCAGTTCACCAGCTTCTTGTTGCATAAAGGTTCATTGTTCCCATACATTCCTCTGTCAGTTCCTCTTTAAGCTCAAAATTTAATACACTTTCAAAAAAACAACTACAAAAAATAATCTTATATACAGAAGGGCATTGACCCATGCATCCTTCTTAAAAGTACTGACAGTTTGGCTTGTCTGGGGCAGAGTCAGCAATCAGATCATGAGCTAAGCTGGCTGTTTTCACAGTAAATGTGCTATGCAGAAATTGTTGTTAGAGGTGGAAAATGGCTTGGCCATTCAGAGAAACAAAGACCAGGTTACCTGGAATCAGCCAGTCACAGTCTGCAGCTGCTAAAAGGGTCTGGAATAAGCATGGAGTGTGGCTAGGTATATGGAATTGATGTTAGAATAGTGCTATATGCATGAAATGGAGGCTTCTCTTTGTAACTGTGGTTGTGATGCTCTGGGTTATGAGGACTAAATATATGTGTGCTCTCAGTGCTCTCAATCACCAGTTTCCTGGTGGGCCAGCAACCACCTCAGTAGCCTCTGACAAGCAGTGGGGGAGAATCAGATCCAGAGTCATGTACTGTGCAGGCTGTGTGTCTGAGTCCAGGTAATGGAGAGATCCATATATATATATCCATTGATTCATTTGCTTTTCTAGATTGTCACAGTTAGATGATTCACACACACACACAGACACACACATACACACACACATACATACGCAAGCCTACAGAGATATCAGGGTCCACTGACAAGAAAATGGCAAGAAGCTGCTCCATAAGTTCATACTGGATATTAAGAAACAGTTCTTCACACAGAGGATGGTCAGAGCCAGACTTCCCAAGGAAATGGTTATGGCATCAAGACTGTCAGAGCTTAAGAACATCTGAACAACACACTTAATCATGTGGCTTAATTTTACATAGTTCTGTGAAGAGCAGGGAGTTCAACCTGGTCTTTATTGGTCTCTTCCAGCTTAAAATATTCTATGATTTTATGATTCTGTGGTATATATAGCCTTTATATATATGAAAAGGTTTCCCACTAGAAGATCACCAATCCTGATCAGCCATGGAGAGAAGCAAAATGAGACCATTGATGTTTTTTGTTCTTGTCTGACTATGGAGTGCAGCACTCTGTCTCTCTTGATTTGTGTGGCCATCAGCACATACATATGCATATTGTTTTACGTACATTGTATGGATTTTTTTCTGTGCCTACTGGACACACATGCTCAGTCTTGCTCTTAGTTGGACTTGGGGACATGGAGCTTCAGGAGCCTTACCAACACTGGACTGCTAGACAAGACCTAAGTACGGAGGCCCATGGGCCTGGAGGGTCATAAGAAAAGAGCAGCAGAACGCTTCAAGGAGTCTCACCAGTTGCAACTGTGGTTGTATCAGAAACTGTTATTATCATCCAGAGAAAAACTGACCACCCTCTTTGAAAGGTTTTCTTCTAAACAGGAGAAATGCAAAAATATGCCATTAGATATTGCTCTTTCTGACTGTCCAGTGACGGCAAGTGATGCAAATGCTGCACCATGGCACTTGCACAATTAGAAGAAATAACTCTTCTCTAATTTTCTAATCATTTTTTACTAAGCCAAATTTGGTAGAGAGGATGAAGGTGAATAATTTTGAGAAAGAAAATACATGTGTTTTCCTTTTGGATTCCAAGCTAAAGTAAAGTCCTTTCTCTTCATCTGGATGAATATTTGCCATTTATGTATGAATTTATAACTCACAAAGTCCAAAAGAAAACTTGCTGTGAAGTTTCTCTGAAAGAGTAACTGTTTGGCATTTTCCTAGGTAACTTTTTCTGCTGTGTCAAACAACTAAGGTGAATGTCATTACCAAGGTATGTTACTACTTATGCATTTCAAAACAAAATTGTCTCTGCTGCTTAAAAGAAAATGGTGTCTTTAACCTTTGTACGTATAAAATATTGAATTTTTTTGAGAACCAAGTATTTCTTTATTTTTTCATGCTAAAAACTCATTTATGAAGCTGAAGGATCCAGATTGTATTGTCACCTCTATATTTTTCTACCAATTTAATACTCTTTTCCTTTGCAAAGCTGATAATAAATGTATTATTGTAGCAGAATTGGTGATGAAATTTTCACTGGGTCTTGCAGCTGAATTCTCTTCATATTTTTTTATGGACCTGGCTTTTTGTCTACCTTTGTCTCTCTAGGAACTTGGAATTTTTTTTCCTAAAACTCTTTTCAAAATGATCTTTTCTTTCTCCCCTGCAAGAAACCAAAATAGCCCACAGAAATATGCAGTTGGCAGAACACAAAGAAATAGTTACATACAACAAACAAAAAGAAAAACATGATGTCGTTTGAAATGCAATTTCCTTTCATATAAATCTTCACAGAAGGACACGGACAGAATTATGAAAATAAATTGTGTATGTTTTTTGATTGAAAAGAAGCTGAAGATCAAATTTTACTATCATAATACATTAGTTTTTATAATTAAGTTCTTACCAACATAATTGTAAATTTTTTGAAAGTACTTAAGTCGTTAAGTTTAACAGCTAGCACATCTGAAGGACAGGATGCCATCCAGAGGGACCTGGTCAAGAATGAAAAGGGAATGGGAGTCTCGTGAGGTTTAACAGGACCAAGTGCAAGGTGCTGCACCTGGGTGAGGGCATTCCCTGGTATCAACACAGACTGGGGCATGCAGAGATGGAGAGCAGCGCTGCTGAGAAGGACTGCTGGGTGAGAGGTTGGACATGACGCAGCCATGTGCACTCACAGCCCAAAACAGAAAGCCAAATGTGTCCTGGGGTGAATCCGAAGCAGTGTGGGCAGCAGGGCCAGGGAGGAAATTCTTCTGCTCCTCTATTCCCCTCTGGTGAGAACCTACCTGCAGTGCTGCATCCAGCTCTGGACCTCCCAACATGGGAAGGACATGGACCTGTGGGAGCAAGTCCAGAGGAGGGACGCCAAGTTGATTTGAAGACTAGAGCACCTCTCATATGAGGAAAGGCTGGAAAAAATTTGTTCAGCCTGGAAAAAAGAAGACTTCTGTATGATCTGTTTGTGGCCTTCCAGTACCTGAAGAGAGCCTACAAGTAAGATGGAGAGAGAATATTTACAAGAGCATGTAGCGACAGGACAAGGGGGAAAATTTTACCTGAGAAAGAGAGTAGTTTTGATTAGATATTAGGAAGAAATGCTTTATTGCAAGGGTGGTGAGACACTGGAAGACGTTGCCCAAAGAAGTTGTGGTTGCCCCATCCTTGGAAGTGTTCGAGGCCAGGGTAGATGGAGCCCTGAGTAACCTGATCTAGTAAAAGATATCCCTGTCCTTGGCAGAGAGAGTTGGAAATAAATAATCTTTAGGGTCCCTTCCAACTCAAACCATTCTATGATTCTAAGCTTTGCTGCTAGTTACACATTCTGTTGCGAAAAGTATGACATGATCTTATGGCAGTCGTACTCTGAATAACTAATATACTGTATTAAAACTCTTCTTGTATTGCAAAACAGAACCTAAAGAGAAAAAAAAAAAAAAAGACAAAATCAGGGAAAATAACCACAAAAATAGGTAAAAGTATAAACACTTCTACCTTGCTTGACTAAGCTTTTATCTAGAGTGTTTAAAACATGTACCAAAATAGCCTATCTATGTGTTTTGTCGGGTTTTCTTAATATAAGAACATCTACTTTGTATCCAAACATAAACCTACCGAAGTTCTGAATTTTTTTTCTTCACTGTAACTGAACAGATGTGCAGATGCACAAATCTCTGTTTTGGCAAAAATATATAAGGTGTGGGGACAGATGAAAGAGTGAGGGAGAGAAATTTTTCTATTACTTTGAATATCACATTATTAATGTGCTGTCTTTTAAAAAGACTGCAGGGTAAATAAAATTCTCTAGTTTTGCATTATAAGAAGCTTGCTTGATTTTCATGGGATCTCTTTTCTTGCTATCAAAATTAACAAAATCAAAGATTCTATTTAATTTATATAGCCAATTAAATGCTGACATTTCATATGAATCTTCAAAATACCTGTAAGCTATTAGATGAGAGTTGTACATTCAGAAAGGCTACTATATCTCCTCCTCCACAGCCAGTTGTGTTCAAATAACTAGAAACACTTGTTTAACTTCCTTCTCATTAAAGTTGATCTCTTCTCATGTTTAACCTGCAGCATCATGAATGCTGCAGTACCACATTTTGTTTACTATAAATGTTGAATACAGTTTGAATCAATAATCTTGCTATAGAGAGGGATATAAGTGCTAAAATTATTTCATTTCATGAGTTCTGATTGGGGTCTATTGAATTTCATTGCACACAGTGAGGAAAATAATTCACCATTGTAAACTTTTATAAGGCTGCCACCTAATTTTTTTTTTCCCCCAGGAATATCTGTAGTAAATTTTACCTATTTTTTCCAACATTGCTGTAGGCCTGTACATTAAAGTGTGGTCGTTGGTACATAGAGCCATGACTTAGAAAATACTCAGACATCAGTGAAAGACACAATACAGACTGATGATGAAATCTTTATGAAAGTATGGAATAATCCCTGGCAAAGCAAAAAAGGTTTAAGTTTCAGGCAGTCAAGATAGCTGAAAGTGCTGATAATTGTAAGTCCCTCAATTCTTTACTTGTCTTGATCATTTAGTTGCTGTGTGACCTTAAGCAATTTTATTTTCCTCGGTATATTTTGGTGTGTTTTTCACATCTTTAGGGCAGGGATCATTTCAGAAAGCAAATCACTCTCTTCAGCTCTAATCATATCAGAGGGGCTCTGGGGGCAACTAAAGGTGTTTTCCTTGTTTTTTTTTGTTTGTGATTTTGTTTGTTTGTCTGAGGTGTTTTTTTGTTTTAAGAAGTTATAATAGAAAAAATAATACTTATGTCTTTATTTACCATAAGAGGTTGTTATCATAGAATTAATACTGAACTTACAATTTAATTGAAAACAAAAAGTGCAGAGTATGAGGAAGAATTTTTGCAGCTTCTATAGCTAGTTAAAATTGAGGATGTGACTACTGGGATCTAGTTTTTATTCCATGGTAAATACTTTCAAACAATGATTATTGCTTTTATTTTTATTGTATAAGGATATACAATAAAATCAGAATTATCCTAAGACCACAATCCAGAAAATCATTTCATTTGTTTAATAGCCATGAAAAGATTCATACATTCAAATATAAATGTACAATTCAACGCTGAAGTAAATTGATGTCTGATTAGTACAGATGGTTTTTAGACAAAAAAGTGTGAATATGGTAGGAAAATAAAGATATTGCTTGTAAAGGAACAGTTTTTGTGAGAAGTATTTCCTTAAAATCAGCTATGTAGAAGTTCTCAAGAACAGAAAAGGCAAAGCAAACCAAAACACTGTTTTCACTTACATTTCTTCATTTGGCTTTCTGAAAGAGAAAATTAATATTACATATGAGTAAGAACTAATTAAATTAAGCAACTGTGACATTTGTGATAATGATACCAATTAACCAAAGGCAAAAGGGATATGTTCAGTGAAATTCAGAGCTAGCATCTGAAATATCATTAATATGAGACTTCTTATTGGTGTCCTTTATTGAGAGCTGTGGTGTTTATGCAGAAGTGAGTAAAGGGTAAATTTAGCACAGGACAGGAGGAAGTTTATTGAGAGCTGTTCCTATCAATAAGAGAATTCTGATCTGAGTATGCCTGACATTCATTTGTTATCACTGCTGATGCCGTGTGCCTTCATGTACCTTTATCTACTCCTTCAACAATAGGAAGCCCTGGATGAGTAGAAGTTTGTACACACGCATGGAATCTCAGACACTGCCTATTGCCAAGTACATAAAAATAAACATTTATAGTGAATCACTATCAAATCACACATTCCCATCACTGAATTTAATGGGAATCTATACTGAAATCACAACATACAGTGGATTATGAATGAACTGCAAACTACTTCCCATAAAAGTGTGGACCATCAGTAATGTGCGGAGCAATTTGACTGTAATAACCCAGAGACAACAGTCTTGTTTTGCCTTATATGGAGGTAAAACAAAAATAAACCCTGCAGACCTATTTTCCCAAATGGCAAAGGGCAAAAAACAAGGTAGGAACAAAATAACTAGACCCATAAATTGTTTGTAAAGGATGACGGTTTAGAATATATTTTTCAGTACTTAAGTTGCTCCATTATAAACATTTTCATCATTTAAATTTCAAGTCAGGTAGAAGTTGCAGAAGATGAATATTTATTCAAAGATCCATATGAGTATTTAGGCAGCCCTGAATATGTAGGCACCTGTTTGAGTAACTCATATAAAATTTTAATCATAGAGTAATTTCACATATACTTACTGTGATAAATAAAAATTAGTTTGCCAGAAGTCTTTGAGATGTCAGAAGAGATAAAACAGAATGTTTGGGATATTTTTCTTAAATTTAATTTTTTGAGTTCTATGGCTTCAGAAACAAGAGTTAAATATATCTGTAAACTGTAGGTAGTCCTTAGATCATTGAAGTCTATGATCAAAACCTGACATTTAACTTCTGATTAGTTTCTGGTTTGGTTTAGTTTTAGATATGCATATCTAAGAGACCATAATGTCCCATTTGAAGCCATAGTAATATATTGTATTGTACAAATAACAAGTATGCTAAAGAAAGCACTATTCTGAGATATCATGTTACATGCAGTTTTTTTAGAGACATTTGAAGACTTCTAATTAAAAAGTGAATATTTACATAAATGTGAATTTAAAATGCCAGTATATCAAAATATTTATTTGCAATACTTACCATAGTCATGTCAATGAAGACTGATATTTTCCCAAATGACAGCCAAAAGCAGAATTATGACCCTACTGGGACTTGACATGTGAAATTTTGGTAATTTGGAAAACTGTGATCTGCATCTCCTATTGGTCTTAGCTGAGATCAACATTGTCAGTTGCTACAATCTGTTGCCCTTTGTATTATAACAATCTGATCACGTTTCTGAGACTGAAATGACTTTGAACAGTGTTGGTCATAGCACTTATTATATTAAGGCACTTTCTCAATAAAGAAAAGGTGGATATCTAGTTTATTAGACTCACTGAAGCAATATCCAAATGAAAGCTGCCATCAAATTTGCATACAAAAAGATGCTACATCTCTTTTAAATATGTATTTCCTTAATATATATCTATTCACATTTTTTATAAAAAACCTTGACACAAAGCTCCAAGATAGTTCTCAATTTGGAGATTTTTTTTTCTATTTTCCATAATACTTTCACTTCAATTCTGTTAAAGGTAGATAATACAATTATTAGTTTTAATAAAATGATCCCTGGAGTGAACATAAGAATACATATAATTGAGTACTAGAAAATAAATAAAGGTGTGACATTAAATTGGATGCTAACAAACTTTTAGGCTGTAGTCTTCCACACAAAAAGAACATTTATTTTTTCAAATCATCATGACAATATGAATAAATAATCATCAATGAAAATGTAATTATGTCTTTCATTGAAAAAAAAAATAAAAGGATACAAGCACAATTGAATTTCAGTTTGTGTCTCAGACCTTGTAGAATTGTTTATCAAAATTCTCCTTTGGTGCCCATAGAAATTCACATACCTTTATTTAGGCTCATATTGAAGCTGGTATTTTTATGCAAAATCCAGGGATTTTGTATATTTTCTGCTATGTGACACATCCTAGAGTGAAAAAAAGAAGAAAAGAGGAAAAATGGTGACTGTAAATGTAATAGAAACATGTTCATAATAAAAACTAACAAAAGATGGATTTATTTTTCTGCTTCTGTTTTTGAATTGTGTGTAAACATAAACCTTCTTAAAAATGTTTGTTGCCTGACCAGGAAATAAAAGATGATATTGATTGTCCACTGAATCATTAGAATGAAGAGTGAAAAAAAGTGCTTAGTTTCATATTAGACTGTGACCTTGATGTCATCACTGATACTGAGGGACAGCTATAACTCCCATGAGGAATCATTTTTCTGCTAAACAGTTTTCTTCTCAGCAAATCATGCTGATGCATCCACTGTGCAAGTTTGTGAGAAGCTGCATGGCATCAGGAAAGGTGAAAGTCTCTCCATGTGCCCTCTGGATACCTTGTGTCCATAGAAGACAGTGACATCACAGAACATCAGTGTAATTAATCACATTTTTGTCCTTTCAAAGCCTTTCACCCAATCTTTTTAGGCTTGTGAGACATGTTTTATTATTAGAAGAGATTATAGAAATCAATGATTCCTACTACAGTATAAGAATTAAGGACATGTTTTTAAATGAATAGCCATAACCTTATTGTTTAGAGGAGTAATTGTAATACTATTAACATATTGGTTTTAGGAATGTTAATTCTGGTAAATATTTTAGATCAGTTCCATTAGATTAAAAAAATTAATAATAGTAATTATTACTACTGGAACAGTGGTTATTATTATTCCAGTTGTATCTTACCTTGGATGTTGCTAGACTGTTGCATTAATAAAAAGATAATAATAAACTTCTTGATTGGATACTCCACTTTAGATTTCCCATAGGACCTTATGAACAGACCTAAAAAATTATAGTCTTGCTGGCATCAGCCATGACAGACTCAAACTGATATCTCACAGATTTTTGTGGCTCTCCTTATCTGATAGGCTCAGTTTCATAACCCTAGGATGCATACCAACAAGACTTTCACAAGTAATTATTTTCACAACAAGTCTTAATTTTCTTGGTACTCAGTATTAGAATGCTTTATTTTTAGGTGACTGTAATCTGCAGCACCACAGACAAAGACCATAATTCCCAGCAGAGTGTGGCAGAAACATTACAATACCTGTTACTTCTATACAACCAAATAGCTACATATTGTTTCCCGAAATGTAAAAATGCTCCATGTGTGCTATCCCTCCATTTCTTTGCCTGCTAAACTAACATGTTTATGTTAATGTGATGCAAATGCAGCTAGCCTGTAAAAAAAAATGACCACATAATTTTATTAGCAAACAGCAAACTTTGCTTACTGTTGGTAAAACAAGGATAATAGAGACAGGGATTGCTTATACTGCAATTCAGACATTTAGTACTGTAAACATTTTAGTTGTGGAACAGGCTGCCCAGGGAGGTCATGGAGCCTCCCTGTCTGGAGGCATTCAAAACCCAACTGGACGCGTGTAACCTGCTCTAGATGACCCTGCCTTGGCAGGGGCATTGGACAAGATGGTCTTCAGAGACCCTTTTCAAACCCAACAGTTCTGTGACTCTGTGAAATAAACCTATATTTCAGCTGAAAGAGGAAGCCAAAGAAACCTTTATTCTGGTAGCATTGTAAGTGATGCCTCAGTCAGGTGTGAAGTGGAGCTCTTCTCACTGCCATCACTAAATGGCTATTTCTAATCTCTAGCTCTCACGGTTTCATTCTCAGATGTCCTTTAAACACTGGTGAATCTAGTAGGAGTGCTCACAGGAAGATGGTGGTTGATGGATTATCCAAATATGAAGCTACATATTCTTAAAGATAAAAAAAAGAGATTGGTGAATTTTGTGAATCATAGTTGAGCACCAACCACTGAAAATCACTACCTGATGGTGCATTTAGACCCACAGCTAAATCTTTCTTCTGCTAGCATTCCTGGTGCCTGTGTGGTGGTGCAAAGAAAAGAGCTTTATCTTTACCAACCTTCCAGTAAGGATCTGGTTCCTATTGGGATAATTTTCAAAAATTATAGCTTTTTCATGTCATTTTGACTGATGGAAAATATTATTTTACTTGGAAAGCATTTTTATTAAAAGCAGAAAGACTACTTGTTTGTTTAAAAATGCATTTGATTCTTAGCTTACAAATTGTTATGAGCTGCTCAGCAAGAAACATCACAGGAACTTTCATTACCTGACCACTCTTACAAAGGCCATTTTTGCATATTATAGCAAATGGAATCTATGTCAGCTATAAAATCAAAGAAACATTTGGATTGGAATGTGTGTCTAATAACAGTAATTATATTTAGCACTTACTTTGCAATTTTCATCTGCAAAGCACTTACTAACAGCATTAGATACTTAATTCTCACAGAGTCTCAGCAAGGTAGGCAGCTATTAAACCTCCCTGTAAAGGGATGCATTATTGGCTGGCAAATGATCATTCACTGAATAGAATAGAAAATAAAAGAATAAGCTATTTCAGCTAATCCAGAAGTTTTTAGAGGAAAAACTTAAATAGTTTTAGGAGCAAGATAAAGAGCAGACAAATAGTTCTGTTCCCTAAAACACATAAAAAGCTTAGCTTAATCAACAGTGACATAACTACACACCCATAGTGCTGTGAAATATTGCCACAATGAAAAAAAGTTTATCTTTAAATCTAGAATTTTGATTAAATGGTCTGGGACGACCCTACTTGGGCAGGGAGGTTGTACCAGGTCAGCCACCATAGGTTTTTCCAACCTTATCCATTTTGTGATTATGTGAATATGGAAGTCAAACAGAAAACTCTATCTTCAGAAGGTGTTTTGCCAAATCACTGTTTTTTTAAGTACAAGGAGAATGAGAAAATTTTCTTTAATCTTTCTTCTTACCTTATAGACTTTTAGTTTCTGCAAGATCTCCAGTATTTCAGTTACCTCAGGGGGGCTTATCTCTGAAGAGTACTATCCAAGATACACCCCTCTGCTTCTTACATTCTTGGCAGTTAGCAGATTGGAGCCTGCAGTTGGCTGCTCTCCAGAGTAAACTAAAGGAGATAAAATCTGCCTGGATATTTACTAAAGTATTTATTTTTTTCCATTGTATCTGTTTTATACTATTGCCTTGGCACTGCTTGTCATTTAGGTAACGGCAAGAGACCAACTTGTTGTGAAAAATATTGCATGATTTAAACAGGTGTTATTTCCATTAACAGTCCATAACGATTGGGGGTGGGAAATAAGTTAGATAAAAAGCTATGGACTTATAAGTAAGATAAAGCACTACTACTATTACTACTCCTACTACTACTACTACTAGTCAGCTTTAGCAACTAACTAGGAGCGTTTAAAAATAATCTCTCTTAAAAGAAGTAAAATACACAAAAATTTCTTAGTTGGTAGACTTATTTTTTCTTCAGGACATATTTTTTGTATTGAAAAGTATTGATCCATTGGCACTGGAACATGACACCAATGACTTTTTATAACATATTTTTTTCTAGGGCTTTATGTTAGGAGCATCTTGAAAGCATTGTAATTCCATATTTCAATTAGATTTTTTAATATAATCAGCCCTAAAAAGACAATATAATGTAAATATCTTATAATTCCTTCTGCCTCTATCTTTTCCTGCCACAGCTCTCTGGGTATCAGTTCATCTTCATTACATTTTGTGATCTCCCATATACTGCTCTGATCTCTGCATGCCTGCATTTCCTCACATTTTTTTGTGCATTGATCTTAATCTTGCTCTTTACTTATTTTCAGCTGACATGTGCTCTTCTTTTTTTTTTTCCCACTGTACCCCATCTTCCGATCTTTTCTCCCTTAAAGTGTCTGTTTCAGTCCCAGTTGCATGTCACTTATTTGCTTCCTCAAGTCTGCCATGGGCAGATATTCTTTAACACTTTAAAGTTTTCATTCTTCTTCCACTAGTTTTCTTTTCCTTTTACTTCACATATCAGAATGTTTGACTTGCGGTCGATCAATGTGACTTTCTATCCCACACTATAAAAATTAAAATCTAATTTTGTTCAGTCTATATATTAATTTCTTTGTTGATGCATTGAAACTTCCACTGTAGTACTCAAGCAAGGCTAAAGGAGAATTTTCTGAAAAAAATCTATCAGATACCTAGACTACACCTCTAATCTGTATTTACTATGACTACTGTTTGCTATTACTTTTTCACACTATCGATCATGATTGATTGTAATCACACAATAATACATAAATAATCATATGTCAAATAGTAAGTGAGTGGAAGTATAAGTAAGTGTTCTTTCCGTGAAAAATTTGGAAACTTTTTCTTCTTCTCAGAAAGACAAGAACTCTTTAAGAACTGTGGATTAAGTCAACATATACAGCATGTTTTTCTGCAACCATTGTGACACAACTGATTTTTGAGAAAGTATATTCTATTCCAAACAGACATAAGAGAATCAAATAATGCAAGATAAAAACAATACATGAAATAAACTCTGCCTATACTGGTGCAAAAAGCAGATGATGAATACAATTTAAATTAGAGTGTTCAGTCACAAAGTCAGTAATGGAGATGGTGGGGGGGTGAAGGAATTAAGAGAGGCAAATGATGACAAGAATTTCTTTTTAATTAGATTTGGTATGAGATAGAATATAGATAGGGTAGAATTAAACACTTTCACCAAATGTTCTAGATATTAAGGATTGTATAAATCAAGTCCAAGTGGCACAAAATTTAGAACATATAAGTAAATTTAGATACAATATTAGAGGGCTTCCAAGGCCACATCTCTTAAATTACAGAGCTGGACAAAGTACTGAAAATCAACCATTTATTCAAAGAATATTTGTATTTCTTTTCTGCTTGGGAATTTTAGGGGGTTAGAATTTCATTTTCATCAAAATCACTGCTATAAAATACTATCTGAAAATATTAAACTGTCAAAGTGACAAAGCTAAATCTGGGTTTGCAATTTGCAATTTCTTAAGTCTATGATAATTTACCGTTAAATAAAGCAGGATTACATTTACTCTATAATTAAAAATATCATCACCACCCATTTTTCTTTTCTTTTGAATATTTTGAATGAGTAATCTTTTGAATGTTCTGAATGAGTAATCTAAAACCACTAAAATTAGTTCCTGTCCATAAACAGCATTTTGCATTTGTCACTGATCTTATTAGTCTTTTCTTCCTCTACCAGATTTTTAAGAATTACTTTTTCTGATTTTAAAGCTACATAATTTCCTTTTTAAATGTTTTTACTATAGAAATCGTAGTCTCAACTCTTATTGCCTTTTGGAGTTTAGAAAAAGATTCTTGTTTCCGATTTAATTTGAAATATTTTTTTACCTCTCTTTCCTAAACTATTAGCTCTAGAGGGAGAAAAACAGCACAAACCAGACATTTCTCTCCTTGCTCAAATAGCCTCAAAGATTTTGCTTGTTTTATATGAAAACACCATCTCCGGAACCAAGAGGCTTTTAGATGTTCACAAGATTTTTTTTTTTCTATTGAAATGTAGTTTTCAATGGTAGTCATACTCAAGGAAATTTTAATTTAATTTAGATCAAATCTTTGAAATATTTCAAACATCAGAACAAATTGAAATATAATTTATGATTGATATTATGTTAATTATAATAGATTGGTAATCGAGATTCAATATATATATATATATATGAACATATCATTTATTATATATAATACAATATTTTATTTATTAATTAAAATATAATGATATTTCATTATCAGAAATGAAGGAATATGTTTCTAAAATAGTATAAATTAGAAAAGACTGAGCAGAGTTTTCTGATAATTGTGGTTTATTTTTTTTTTCTTTTTACTTGATGCAATCTATTTTCCATTTCTATTTCAACTTCTTGACTTCTTCTTCAACTTGACCTTCATAGGTCAGAAATATTTCCAGAAAACTTTTTATACATTTACTATTTTGGGATATTTTTTCTTTGTATCAGTTCTTCATGTTGTTTTTTTTTGTATGTTTGTTTTATCTCTGCATGTATTTTTTTTTCAGTTGCTTGAGCATTGCTTGAGAGATGTAGATCATCCTTTTGAAAGTTGCCTTTACCAACACTGCTAACAGAATTTGAGCAAATATTTTTAATCACATGTTCAATGATGTGACTTGGGATTATCTTTAAAATAACATTCCTCTGTGATTTTTATAAATGCAAATTTTAAATTTTGACTCTTTCAATGCCAGGCAGTTGAAGTGATCTTGGTGACTATCTTTTTGTCTCTATCATATTTTCAGTGTTTCTGGATGTATTTGTAGGAAAGGAGAATAAAGGGTTTCTTTTGGTCAGTCTTCCTTTCTAGATTCTTGCTTCTTGTTTCTTTGCTTCCCTTGTAAAAGCTGAAAATTTCAGCACCCGGTCTTCTGAAATCAGGAGTCTCATAGATGCTATTAGTCAAAAACTCATTTTGACAAAACCAGATTTTAGGTAAAAAAAAAAAAAAAAAAAAAATTTTTTTTTTTTTTAGTCTTTGCTTCTTTCTTTGAGCAATCTGCTTCTCAGGATTATCTGGACACGTTCACTCCAGCTCCCTGCTGTGGGAATTAATGCCTCAAAACACTGTCAATGCCCAGTAGAATGGAAGACTTCATCTCCAACTACAAAAATTTTTCAGTTGTTGTTCTAAAGATCTTAAGTTCAGAATTCTTGCGTGAGACTTGTGCTCTATGCTAAATAAGAAAAGTTTTGAAAGATGTGGAATTAATACTGTATAGAGCTTCCAGTGGTAAATTTTAGAAGTTCATTTCACATAACATTCATGTGTTAGACTTCTGAGTCTGAGCAGTTCACCTCAGGCTTCATTTATGGTTGTTGGAGATAAATATGCACTTCCAGAGGGTGACTGCTTTGATCTAATTTGCTTGCCTTTCATAGGGTGAGATTAATCTCTCTCTGGAGATGCCTGCTCCTTTTCATTGACGATAACACAGGCCCAAGATGACTAGCACTGCACTAACTGCTGAATTTTAAAGCACTGATGTTCAGGCAAACCAGTTCTCCCTGACATTTCTTTTATGACTGTCTGCACTTTGATATAATAACTAGTCCTTACAACTCAGTAAGAGAAGGCGATGTTAAATGTCTTTGAAGTCTAACTCTTTTGATTACTGTAGATTTGCCATTTATAGAAAAAAAATAAAATTTTTAAATGGTCCAGAAATATAGTTGCAATCATGGAAACATGGTAGAATGACTTGCACAACTGGAGTGCCGCAATGGATGCATTAGAAAATTTTCAGGCAAGGAAGGAGAGGTGGTGGGGTAATCGTGTATTTGATGGAGTCTTTTGTTGGACAGTCGTGATGATCAGGTTGAGTCTTTGTGGGTAAGAATCAGGGGAAAGGCCAACAAGGAAGATATCCTGGTAGGACTCTGCTGTAGACCACCTTACCCAGATGAAAAGACAGATTAAATATTTTACAATTATAATATGTAAAATAAAATGAAGTCTCACCAAAGCTAGCCCTTGTTCACATGGGAGGCTTCAGCTTAGCAAATTCCTGCTGGAAAAACAATGCAGTGTAGAGGAAAGAGTCTAGGAGGGTCTTGTAGTGCATGGAAGGTTACTTCCTGAGACAGCTGCTGAAGAAGACAACTATGGATGCTGTCCAACTGACCCAATAGTTTGTGAACAAAAGTTGTGCCATGGAGATATAGATTGAATATTAGGAAACATTTCTTCCCTGGAACAGCTATCAAGCATTGGCACAGGCAGTCCAGCAAAGCGTCTGAGTCACCAGGCCCAGAGATATTTAAAATTTGTGCAGGTGGCATGCTTAGGGACATGGTTTAGTGGAGCCCTTGACAGTATTATGGTTGGACTCAATGACCTTACAGCTATTTTTAAACCAAAATAAATCTCTAATTGTATATGGGGTTCACTTTAAGCTTTTCTATTCTTGCTGTGCTTTATAAACTGCGTGCTTAAAAACAAAACTAAGAATCCCACACACAACCCCACATACTCACAAAAGAGACACTTTCCCCACTCCAAATATTGGCTTGGGAGCCTTTCAGAGCACTGATAGTGCTTCTAAACTTTAAGTAAATTCCTTTGTTGAAAGGTTTTTTTTTTAAGAAATTTATTTGTTTGTTCTTTATTTTACTTGACAAGATTTCTTGAGCATGACATTCCTTAAATATAACTGCTTTCTTGTCTAGTTAGCCATCTGATGTGTACTGTCTTAAAGAACAAATATTGCCTCTAGACAATTAACAGTTCCAATTTGCAAACATTTTTGAGATAATTAAATTAAATATGTTCTCTAATTATTATTATTTTAAAAAACCCCAAACCTATTTAACTAGTTGCATATAGCTTTGAGGATCATTTTTAGAATAACCATAAATATTTTCAGTAAAATCTTTCTTAAGCCTAAAGATTAGTATTAATGTGGAACTCCATACTCTGTGTTACAAACAGTTATGGAAAAGAAGACTTGAAAAACCAGTAATTTAAGTCAAGTGCTTTTGTTGATTAACAATAATTTTACCTGGAAAATTAGCAGGAGAAAACTTGAAGCAGGAAAGTTTATTTCAAAATCTCCAGGATTATATTGGAATGTTATGTGTATTGCTATATTAGTAGTTTGTGAATAAATTTGACACAAAACTATTGAAATGACGCAGTTTCTCCCAATAAATATATAATAACAGAGCCACTGTGGAGTTCAATGAATTACATCTTCCTGTATCATGCTTCTAGGTGGGATTGCAATGAAAGAGGAGAAGAAAAATCCCTCTCCATTATCAGGGTAATTAGTTCTATAAATTCCTTTATGTCTTCAGTGAAGAAATGGGGTAATTACATTGTGAAATTTCATTTTCCTAAGGGGACATATTAATTTATGGGCACATGTAATACTTGTTCCAGCACAAGGTTTCCACATTCTGTACATGTACTTCATTATGTAGAAAAGAAATATTTAAAGCACACAAGATTCTATGTATAGCACAAAGTATGGTTGTTTTTTGTTTTTTGTTTTTTTTTAATTTAGGCAATGTATTTTTAGCAAATGTCTTTGATTCCAACCTTTATTAAGTACACTGTAAGTCTTAAAACAGAAAAAAAAAAGTTATTTTGCTTTTACTCCTTCAGAGAAAAAAAATATTCAATTTCTACATAGATGTTAAAGTGCATAAAATATCATTAAAAGCAGTAAGTGTGGTGGCAATTTAATTATTACAAAACACTGTGGGTAGGATCAGGGCCCATGTTTTATTAAATTTTATTTCATGGGGAAATATACTGTGGTAATTACTAATACAGCTTTATCTATCTTTCTATTATTCAAAGAGTAATATCACCTCTGTTAAAGGTTAATAATATTATTATTACTTAATTCACTAGAATTTATTGAATAATTTGAGCACTCTGAAGTAGATACCAGTCAATCTGAACAGACTGTTTCTTTATGTCTTCTTGTTATGTTCAAAATCTTGTAAATGGGTAAAAAAAGGAAAGGCATTACAAATAAAGCTGTTGACCTCATCAAAATCTTAACAGTGCAACTAAAAAATCATTATTGGGCTAGATCTGATTATTTCAGAGAAGAAAAAATTAATCGTGATATAATAAAAAAGATTGTGTACGAATCCTTTACATTCTCCTGCTTTTTCTGGTTTCAGGTTCCCTCTCTTCCTGCTACTTGTTGCTTTTATAATGGCAGCAGTGGTAGGGATGCTCTGGTGAGTCATCAGTAGCTGGAGTCCTTTGCTGTGAGGAATGTGATGTTCCTGTTAATGGCTTCTTCCTCACTCTAGAATCCTCTTTCTGTATATTTATTGACACACTTTTACACTTTTTCTGTTTCTCTAAAAACTTAACAGTTTCATCTTGTATCAAAATTACTATAAATTACTCTACATGTTGCCCTTTACATATGTCACATAAATATGTATTTTTTTTTTTTTTTTGTTGACAAAACGTGTTTTGCTCCAGGTCTGTTTTTCTTTATATGTTCATCACTGAATTTTTCACAGTTGTGGAGTCTCCAATGCCAGCCTGTGCCCTATCCCTTAAAGTCCCATTGCTGTACTTTTCTCTGATATATCCCCAGTTCCCACTTCTCAAGGATGTTATTGTACCACACCTCTATTCCTCTGCTCTACATCATTGTGTTAGAGTCATACGCCTCTCATTCTACAAAGAAGAACTAATAACTCCTATATATAGTTTGGGGTTTTTTTACCTTACAAAGACAAGAAAAGTAAAATAAATTAGACATGGATATCACATATGTAAGATAAATTGTTGTTGCATGTAAACCAAGTGAAACAAAATTGCAGGGAGGTCAGGACAACTTCAGACAGAGCAGACATGAAAAATGTCAGTCCTGAAGCCAGGCAAAGTCAGTACAGAGCTTACAGCCTATCAAAGGCAATATGATATTAAAGGGCTGCAGAGCTGCACCATTAAAGTTAGCAAATAACTCCGCCTGTCATATATGACTTTCACTGGGAAGAAATTAGGGTGGCTTTATGCCTCTATGCACAGTGAGCCCAAGTCTGTTCCATACAGAGTTCCCTGTGCATGTATTATCACACAGGCTGATGTGACAGATTTGGGGCACAGTGGCAGCTGGCTGCTATTTTCAACCTGGACACATGGACCCTAAAATTTGTGTTGATTTTAGTGGTCTTTGGGACAATGAGTGTTCAGGCTCTGACCACCAGTGGTCTTCTCTTGCAACAGACTCAAATCTGTTAAAATGCAGTTTAGATTCTGCCCTTACTGAGTATCATGATGGTTTTCAAAAGAGTCTGAACACTTCCCCAGCAGCAGTTGTAAGAACAAATAGGACAATTCCATCATCATTAAGTGCACACAAGCAAAACATATGGGCAGTAGACCCAGGGACTTTTTTAAGAGTCATCAGATTAGATTTTTCATCCTGTAAAGGATCAGTGGTGCACACACTTCTGGCTGTGTTCCTGCTTCCTAGCCCTTATTCATATAGCTCTGTTTCCACACTGCCTTGCTCAAGGGAAGACACCTCAGCAGTGTACCTTCTAAGACAGTTTATTTCATAAGGGCTAAGAGACTTATAAGGGCAGCACCATCTGTTTTTGCAGCAACATATTTTATTACAATATATTATAATGCAAATGGCTTTAGCACTTGTTCAGGTAAGTAGGTAAAACTCACAATTTATCTTGGAAGGGAAATATGATCTTCTCTCAGGGGCTGTCTGTTGTAGTTACTGTTGGAGAGCACTACATTGTTGGACATATTAAATAGGTAAATTTTGAATTTGACCTATTCAAAATAGAAAAACCTCTTACTTAGAGCTAACTTGGGTACAGATGTAGCGTACACTGAATAGCATTGCATGGTTATAGCCTACAGCCTTCTGTGTGCATCAGCACTGCATAACCACTGTATAACCAACAAACTGATTATGCGCTGTAAGGCCAATGACTTGGAAGCAAACATTCATATGCTCATATATCTTGTCTTCTTCAGGACAGAACTGATAAGATAAGTTATGTCTTTATGTCTCCCTTTGAAATATCTTGAGATTATATCTAATGTTATGCATACTCATAATTGTCCTGCTGAGTCTTTTGCTGTTAGGTTACACAGAGAAGAATCAAGGGTCAAGGTAAGTCACTTCCAAATTATTGCCATGTTGAAGTGGGAAATTGATATTAAACTTCTCCTCAAAGACCTAAGATATAGATGCAGAATTTGGATGTTTAATATTTTCATCAAGTGTGGTTGTTAGAGCACGGTCAGTAAAAGAGCAAATCACAATAAAGCAGCTGAATTAAATCAAGAAATGGTGAAAGAATATTCTTGTGTAAGACACCATACATGTAAGCAGTACTGTTGCTTGTAGTTATAAGATTAGTAAATTAGTACATTTTATCATGAGCAGCCTAACTGAGTGAATATATCATGTTTTTATACCAATATATTGGTCTGGACCTGTCAGAGACCCAAATGATCATCCTGTTTAGTTTCAAGAGGTTGCACAGGTCCTGACAGGAACAGAGTCCCATAGCAAACAGTTTATCCTCTCCAGAGACTCTACAATTTGTGATTATTTATGAGTAAATCAGTAATTAATAGTATACTCATGAGCTATCCTCAAGAATCAAAGTCTGAAGAAATTGCACCAGAATGGAGTTATCCAGGGATATTATTACAGGGATTCTCATCTCTAGTTAGGATATGTTTTTATTCTTGTTCCTAGATATCTTCATCTTCTGAATTTTCAGCCACCAATGAGTAATCAGAATGATAATCACATGATCAGGGAAATAATTTTGGTTCTTCCATTTCAGATAAAATATCTAATGTGTTATTAATTCTGTAATGATGAAATAGTTTGCCTTTAACATTCTGTATACACAAAACTTAGCATGCATCCACCAAAAAAAAAAAAATTAGAAATTTTTTTGAATGAGTCCCATAAATGTAATGGCCAAGATTTTCAGATTCTCATTTTTGACCCTTATTTACTCAAATTTGTTGTAATAAACAGAAATAGCTCTGCTTAACTCATTTCTGTCATAGAAGTATTATTTGAGAAATAGTGCAAATCTCACCTGCAAGAGTGTGACTCAGAAGCGTGGGAGGCATCATCTCAGAAATGGCCCATAGCTATGAATCCTCCTCCTGTAATAGAATAAGTGTAGACATTATTATCATCCACCTTAAGTCCAGAACCCTTTGTTATGGCTTGGGAGCACAATGTTATAGGAAGTTTTATTTTTCCTTTGTTTGGGTTTTTTTTCATGATGAAGGGAAACCTACAGTGGCAAAAGAGAGAAAACCAAGTCTACAACTATGTTCAAGCTAATAAAATTGTTTGATTCTTCAAAAGGTTCAAAATAAATGTCATTTCAGTTTGTTCCACTCAAGCATCATCTTGGGGAAAATATGCATACCTTTTTCCACCTTTTCTTCACTTATTTGCTCTTCATTTCTGCTTTGACAAATGGAAGGCAGAATAATTTTATAGGTTTATCTAAACGATGTCTCTCTTAAAATATTAGAAATTGATACTACAGTAAAATTCATTCATATTTCATAATCATTTTAGTTTGGAGTGTCAAGAATGTTAGAACCTGAAACTGCTTCCAGGAAAGTCCTGATTAGATGTGATAACCAAAATTGTCTTACTGGCTATTTTGGGGGGTAGCACTCCTAAAGTTCTGCTAGTATTTTTTAGGTACTGGGTAAGATAAGCCTGAAATTTTCATGAATAATGAGAAGCTTGAGCCTAGTTCACTAATTTCAACCATTGTCCTGAAAAATGTTGAAATCACTGATTTCCTAGCTCATATTGGGGATCAGAATGTGACTGGATTAGCAATTACCACTGTCTGTACATTTACTATTATTAAACACAATATGCAGTGCAAAGATAGTAAATGGGAATATGAATGTAGTTTGGGGGTTTGGATTTTCTAGAGTTACTCCCCACCTCTCAAATCTATTTGCAGAAGCAATTATATATAATATTTGTATGCAAAGCAATCTACACTTTCAGCTGAATAGCTTGTTTTGTATGCTGTATGAGATTGGTCAAAATTACTTTACAGGTGCTCTAAATAAATTGCTCAATTGCATTTTGGATCTGCTGGATTCGCTGCTAGCAGTGATCTTTTCCACAGCTCCAGAAGCATTTGAGTTCTGTAACTTTCTGATTCCTAACTCGGGAATTACAGTTAATTGAGAGGCTGATGTTAATACTGACTCTGGGAAAAGGACACAGAAGAAGAAACGTTTTTTTCAGGTACTGGGTTATCAGTTTGAAATCCAGTCTTTTAATTCCTTCAAGTACTGGCAGCTCCCAGTTCCTACAGTTCATGGGAGAAGGTGCACCATAACTTTTAGTACTCCTAAGACACTCAGTCCCATGACAATTTTTGATTTAATGATCTAGCTATGACAATCTATATTTTGCTCATTGGCAATCTCCAGAGCTGTACACTTATTGTGAAGCAGGTGTAGCAGCTGGAACAACCTTCTTGATATGTATAACATCTTAATCCACTTAAAGTAGCACAGTCTAAGAATAGTCTCACCTTTACTACTTTATGGGCTGGCTAGTGTAGCTGCTCAGTCTCAATGATCTACATTACTAAGAGATATGACAAAGTAAAACAAAACAGTAAACATTGCTATGTCATATACCTTAACACTGTGATTCCTCACATAGCTCACACACTGGAGGTCAGGAATGAAAGCTAGAGAAGGCTAAATATAAATATGTTAAAGCATAAATAATTTATGCTACCATGGCAAGAACATAATTAAGGTGACATTATGTTTCTTCCAGCCAGGAGACATCTTTGTGAAAAGATAAACAGAAAGTCAGGTGAATTTATTCACAGACAGAACTAACATGATCACTCAGAAATATTTGCAAAAGGGTTCCCAAGATTGCTTATTGTGCTGTTATGCTCATAGTTATAGAGGAAATTGCTAACAATATTGCAACAACAAGAGGCTTACAGATCAGAGATTGACTTGTCAATGGATATGAAGATCATTTTACATTTTGCTTTGATTCTTTCTACAAATTATTTTGATTATGTTGTGTGTTTGTTGAGGTCTCTCTTATTAAAAATATTACATTTGAAATTGTTATTGAATCTAAGTTTACTGTAATGAAGTGCCTATGTTGTAGTGAATTTTGAAAAATGGTTTAGGGTGTAGAAATAAGTGGATTTTTATGACACCCTCTCTCTCAGCAATTTTGCTACTAAAACCAAATATTTATTCTTAAAATTGATATTATAGATGTAATGTTTCATAAAGTTTTGAGAAAGGTGAAACTCAATAACCAAAAGCAAAACCAGAATACAGTGTAGTTGTTCCTGATTATGTTGCTTATGAATCTCTTAGAAATGGATTAAGTGTCAAACTGGAATAAAATAAAAAAGATTGACAATAAAAACAAGTGGTTGTTTTGGTTGTGGTTTTGTTTTTTTTTTTTTTCTGTATTAGGCACTACTTTTTCTAAGAAAGAATTTGCTCCTTCTCACTGGGAATAAATTATTTATGACGAGTGTGGTGAGACACTCCAGAGCACAGAACTAGACTCAGCACTCCCTTTACATTCCAGCAGTACAGAACATAGAACAAGAAGTTGGTTAGACCACAGTGATAATAATGCCAAGGTTGTGGGTTCTCTCCCCATAGGGGTCATTCACTTAAGAGCTGGACTTATTCCCTATCTCGAATTCCAGCAAAGAATCTCCCCTTTTTGCTTCTTCAATTGCCTCTGCCAGGAAGTTGTCATCAATGCACTCCATGAAATCGTCTTGGTCGCTTCTACTCTGTGATGTTTCCCTCCCAGTGGATATTAGGATGATTAAAGTCTACCATGAGAAGCAGATTCTTCAAATCTAATGTTTCCTTCATTAGCTGGAAGACATCCACAATGATAATGCCC
Source organism: Onychostruthus taczanowskii (assembly GCF_017590055.1). NCBI lineage: Eukaryota > Metazoa > Chordata > Aves > Passeriformes > Passeridae > Onychostruthus > Onychostruthus taczanowskii. The sequence continues at coordinate 2,276,659 of NW_024499906.1, forward strand.
ACATCACTGAGCTCTAATCCCAACCCATTATCTCTCAGCTTGCTCAATATCTCTTCCTAGGCAGAGCTTCCTGCACTCACACTCTTCTCACAAAGGGAAGCTTCCTTTCCCCACTGTCCTGCTCTTTGCAGCTGAAGGTACACAGGGACTATTATATTGATTATATAATGAGGAAGTCATCCCACATTTAAATAATAGAATCAAACAGTCCATAGTACAGGAAAACCTGTTATTTACCTGAAGAATAGTCATGCTACATCAAAGAGCAAGGCTAACTGTTATTTTACAGGTTTTTCAAACAATTCCATGAGATTCTTTTGGTTTTTGAGATCCAGCTCGATTACAAGTAAAAGGAGATTTATGCCTATAAGAGATAATCAGGTAATCAATTCAGTTTTATGTGCTCCTGAAGGCCCAAATCCTCCTTTTGTGTATTTTAATGAAGTTCTGTCATGCTGAATAAGGGATGTTACGAGACATCAGTCAGGAATGCATCTTAATTTGAGTTGTTGTGATGTAGAAGAGGATTAAAAAGAAGACAAATTGCTAAATTTTAACTCAGAGGAGAATTTGAGATTTTTTTTTAAAATATCTTTAAAGAAAATACCTAATAGATTATAATTTTTTTTATCGTTTGACGTCAGATAATGTAGAATAAATATTTACTAATTACTTTAGTAAGAATATAGAAAAATGTATTATTTTCATGAAAAATACATAAAGCAGAAAAAAAGGAAACAAATATTGATGTGTATTCAGAGTTTTGCCTAATCATTTCACGTCTGTTATATGGGGAGATAGTTGTTGGTGCCATTTAAAATTAATCTTTAAGGCACACCTAATACTCTTTATTAAAAAGAGATGAATGAGATGAAGGTAATAACTAAGAAGGTTATTTTCATTTAAATTGCTATGGAACAAATATGAAAAAAAGATTGGTTTATTTTGAGAGAAAAAGATATAAGTTCCTAAGGTTGCTGTCTTGTAGATTTTTAAGAAACTGCGCAAATTGTTAAAGGAAGAGAAGCTATGACTGTTGAAAAGATGATTTTAGTAGTAGCTAAATTCCATTAGGATAGGCATGTGCTTTGATACTTGCTTCTTATAAACAGCATGATATTTAACTTCCCAATACATGGCATTAGTCCCAGACTTTCAGATGGGAGTGAAATCCATTCAAAATCAAATCTGTGTTGCCGGCGATCGGCCCCTTTGAAATGGCTGTCATTTTAACTTCTTTCTTAGTAAAAATGTAGAATAAAAGCAACTAATATCCAGGTGTTTTGTTACGCTTGAACATTTCCTCATTTTCTATTTTACCAAGGTGTGAGAGAGAATTTATTTCTCTAAAGAGAAATAAGTCAGGTGGTCATGGGGAAAATGCTGGAAGATCTAAGACTGTTCTATATTGCTGAATCTATTCAGTTCTTGGGGTTATTTTAAGCAAAGAATTACTGTTTTAGACAATTAAGACATTGTGTACCTTTTTTCATAGATAACAAAACAAAGTAAAAATGCTGCACTTCCTTCAGAAATTTAGTTCCTGAAGCACATGTAGGCATTTTGAGCGTAACTGAGGTTAGATAAACAAATACATAGGACCAGAATTTTTGATGATGTCAGGTAGCAATTATTCAGGAGAACAGTTTCCACTGTGTCCTAAATTCCCTTAATCAAAAAGATAAAACTACTTAAACTTTTTATCTCAAAACAGATTCTAAATAGGCACAAACAAAACAAACAAACAAAAAAAAATAAAAGAAAATAAAATATAGATCTAGAGACCAACAGCCAACAGGCTTCACATAATGTCAGAGAAAAAGATTGTATTGTCAGCTGAGGTCTGCAGATTATCCTGCTCAATGTATTTCAATAACCTTACTGCTTCTGGCTATATATATATATATATATATATGTTTAAATCTCTCTCTATATCCATCTACTATCTATCTATCTATCTATCTATCTATCTATCTATCTATCTATCTATCTCAATCTCTACTAAAGAGTCTTTTGACATTACTTCAGAGAAAGAGTTCAGATAATTCAACCGTTAAAGGTGTTCTTTTTCCAAAATAAGATACACAACAACTACAGGATGTAACTTGCAAACTTGTACAAGGAAAGGAGTAAATTTTAAAGGAAGAGTTATTACCTTCTCATACTCTTCTTTCAAAACAAAATTGTTACAATCCCTACACTATCACAAAGCAAGTAATGATTTGCTTAAAAAAAAAAAAGTCACCTGGAGGAACTTTATCTCAGTTTAAAAAAGTAGCAAATTCTTTTTATTAGTGGTAGTTTTTCTTCCTCCATGTATTTAACCAGAAATTGGCACAGTGATATGTATGATCAGCAACACTCTCACTTCACACACTGTACTTAACCTATTTACATGGAGAGGTTTTGCTTTTCTTTTTCATTAAATATATTGTTAAAACAACAACAAAAATGTATCTGACTACTGAGCAGCAAATGAAGCCTGAGAAGACTTGTTTTAATTTGCACATAAAATTGGCAATACATCACAGGAATTTTATTATAATTTTGCATACTTTTTCAAAAATTATAACTTGACATATACTTTGTGGTAATTAAATACCAATTTAATACTGGATAATAGTTTAATAACATGAAAAATAATGTTTGATATTTAAATTCTAGGACTTTCATAATCAACAGTTATTATTTATTGTTTACTTAGTTAACAAAAAATGAAAGGAAAATAAAGAAGGCATATTACTCAGACCACTTTTTTTGTCTCTCTTAACCAAGTACTGAATATTAGATAGCATACATCATGCTATCCAACATAGTACTAATATTTTAGTCTGATATTCTTTAATTTCTATGGAATTTCATACTGTCCTTTGTAGCTTGTCCCAGTATTAATGCATTATTTCTTTTCATGGTCTGCATGCTAAAACATAGAAGGTTGCTAAGTGTTCAGCTTATTAAATAATATAAGCCAGATTATGAAAAAGAAAGCTAAATTAAATTCCAGATAATTAAACCACATTCACAAATTGCATGTCAGTGCCTTTCTCCACCATGCAGTGAGATACAAGCAAGCAGTTCTAATCTGCTGTTGCCCAGATGAATTCTAGAACCTGAGCCAGTATCTGCTCATCAAGACTGCAGTGAAATATCCAAGTTAATAACCAATGCCAAGTAGAGTACACAGCCTTGTATCATCTTGAATAACGCAGTGGCATCTCTTTGCATTACTGCCCTATCATGTGACTGGAATGCTACTTTTCCAGCAGCCTGGAAAATATTTGGATCCTATGATAATATGTAGGGAAAACACATCCTCAGGTCTCTTTTGTCAAGAGATCCTGTGAGCTGATTTTCTAGCAGAGAATATTCTGTACAGGAAACAGCCTCAGTTATGCAATAAGCAATGGCATAGTGGAAACACGCCCCCCTAAGAGTCCACTCATCACTGAGCTACAGAATATTTTTGGGTTTTTTTCCTAATACATTCAAGGTTGAATAAGGTACATACAATTTTACTTATGCAAGTTCACATGTGCAAGATAGTGCTTACATATTCAGGTATCTCAGGGTTTTGACAAGTTTATAAATGTAATGTTCTAAGTAGTTTCTGTGGTGACAACAGATTGGCACACAAACTTGCAGACTTCTGAGCTGTTAGCTGACTGCTCACTAGATTGCTCAGTTTGTATTTCAGATCTCAGTTGAGTTATACAGAAGCCCTGTTAGCTCTTTGGATTTCATCCTGAGCTACTTTGAGGAACAGCTTTTTCACTACCAGCCTACCAGTGTAAATGGCATTCCTACTTTAAGAACATTAAACATAATCTGCAACTGTAAGTCTAGCGCCTTAAATTATCACTGAGTTTTTTTGTAGTGTTAATCATTAACTGGAGGATTCTGCCTCCCTCTAGACTACATAGGGACTGTAACTTTCTACTCTAAAGTTTAATTCCTAATTTAGGAGTGCCTAAAGACAGGTGGCACACCTCTGGTTTTCTTTGTTTCTGGTGATGTGTTAGCAGTTGAAATGATTTACACTCTTTGGAGGTTAAAAAAAAAAAAACGGAAATGCTGTTTTTAGGAACCACCAAAAGCCCGATTTCCTTTCCCCCTAGCCATATTTCTTGTCAGATAGTGTTATACTGAGTTGGAGTCTAGAGCTTTAACAAAGAAGTTGCAGTTGGGCACAAATATAATATTGCTGTTGTACCTTATATACACCATTTGCAAAACTGTTCAGTCCTGGTGTTATTTATGTCTAATGTCTCTTTTCATACCTACCAAATTGAACAGATTTCATAAGAAACAAAATATATTTTGTAACTAGTCCCTCAAATATTTCTGTGCCCATTCTTGAGGAAATGAATTATAAAACAAGAGGTGGTTATAAACTTGGAATCATTAACTTATATTTTCCTTTTACTGGGGAACAATTACGCTTTTAGCATTGGGAGAGACATTTTTGTGTCAATAAAAACTCATCTTCTTTTCTCCCATATGATGCTACAGACTTAAAATCTTAAGAAGAATGTGTGGAAAAGAAAAAAACAAAACTCCAGACTTCTTTCAAGAAAATCTCAGTTTGAAAGTGAAAATAAATTAGAGCAAGTTTTTCTGTAAAAGAAAGTGTGTTATACACTGTTAACTTTAAATATAAATGTTCCATATCGATAATTAGAAGACTTTTATTACTTGAAATATTCATTAGAAATGAGGATAAGCATACTCTAGATAGTATAATGAATTTTTATATTATTCTATGGAAAATAAGAGGTTATAAAGAACCCCATGATAACTCCTGAAATTCCTGAAGTTTCACAGTTTCTTTATGGATTTAACAGGTACTAGAGGGGGAAAAAATATTTTTTTTCTGTCTTATCATAGTAAATGTATGTATACTGATTATTTTAATGGAAAAGGTAGAAGGTGGAGGTAAATTATGTCATTTTTTCAGACAAAATGCACACACAAAGCCTATGTAATGTAACTGTGATTTTGGATGTAGGTTTCAACAAAGCTTTGAGTTATTTTGAGTTATGATTTTACTTCAAATAACTTCATGATGAAGCCCTCATTCCTGACACTAACAATAAAATTACTACTACTACTAATAATAATAATAATAATGATTCAAAATGAAAGAGCATTAGAAGAGTATGCTTGCAAAAGAAAGTAATTTGTAGCTGAATGAAGACCATCGAAGGAAGAAAAACTGTTGCTTGTGAAACGTTGCGAGACAGATCCTTTGAAATTGCCCCCAAATTCCCTTCCCTTCCCTTCCCTTCCCTTCCCTTCCCTTCCCTTCCCTTCCCTTCTC